>NC_048267.2:38802784-39427784 GCF_005286985.2 Setaria viridis | reverse complement strand
TCAGGACAGAAGATTGCTGACAAGTCAAATGGAAGTGCCGACTCCAAGAAACCCGTAGGGGAGGTAGTTTGTTCTGCCATTATACATTCTCGCTAGTTGTCACTTTTATCAGATCTTCTTGATCAGTACTTCTGGGGAACCATTTGCAGCCTCATGCTACTGTTAATATTTGTTTTTTTAAAATTTTTCTGGCATCTCATCTCTTCCTACAGTTTCTTGCCTCGGTATTGCATATTTAAATCCATTGCATCTTTGTGATTATGTATTACATGTACAATGTATCACAAAGTTTGATGGGCTGTAAATGTGTTACTCTTATTGTTTTGTACTAGTTTATATGGCATGTTTAGTCATTTACAGCTTTTTGAATAGCATTGCTGATTTCATGTTCGTTTATCGAGACTACTTTCTTGTACAAGTTGTCCTTTTTTGATAAGTTTGTAATTTCCTTTCTTGGTTGACTTTAGACTAAGGCTTCAGACAATAAGGAAACAAAACCTTCTGCTGCAAAAGACAACAAAACCTCTGGTGAGAAAAAGAAAGATAAGTCTGCAGGGAAAACAGCTGAGAAAGCTTCAGAGAAAGCTCCAGAGAAAACTGCAGACAAGGATTCAGAGTGCAATATCAGTATCCTGAACATACAGGTTGGCCTTATCCGGAAAGCATGGAAGCACCCATCTGCTGACAGGTGCTGTATTTTCACACTTTCATCATGCTTTGGATTTTTCTCAAAGCTTCTGTTCTAGCATTCAATCTAACATTCAGATTGATAATTGAGCAGCCTTTTGGTTGAGGAGATAGATTTGGGAGATGGTAATGTGCGTCAAGTTGTCAGTGGTCTTGCAAAGTACTGTAGCCCAGATGATCTTACTGTGAGTAGTTAGCAGCAAGAAAGAACTCAAGTTGTTTTCAAACATTTTTGCTTTCTGAAGTTGTTTGTGGTTCTGTATTATGCAAAAACACCTGACACTTCCCCATTCAGAATCGGCACGTTGTCTTGATCACAAATGTGAAGCCTGGGAAGCTGAGGGATGTCATGTCTGCTGGATTGGTATGTCCTATTATCTGTTAACCATTTGTGTAGCTCAGCAAACAACTGAAAATGTGGTTGTCTGTAAAGTTCGAAAAAAAAGATCCATAGGTTTATCAAAACTTCCCAAAATACCCTCCATTTGAAATTACAATTTACAACACATATTTTGCCATACACACAAACCAATAAACGATTCAAAATGACTAACTTACCCCTCATTACTGTCTAAAAAACTATTTAATGCATGCATGTAAGCATTTAAAGTTAAGAGTGGAGCAGTTATTAGGGCAAATAGGGAACCACACATTTTGCATTAGTATATGAAATAAGCCTTATATTGATGAACAAAATAAATGCCTAATAATGTTAAATAGAGGGAGTACCATGAAGGAATGCAAGCTTCAAACAAGTCTTACTGTTTGCTGTGGCGTAACACAAGAAATAGGTAACATAATGGTGTTACACTTTTCACTGAAGAAAATAACAAACAACTTTTGTAAATGTTTATTCTGATTTCAAATGCTCTTGTCAGCAAAGTAGTACCATAGAACTATAGTTTCTTAACTCCTGGTTCAAACTGCAACTTTTGTTGTTGAGGAGGGTTTATTGAGATATTCTTTTTGGTATTAATCTTCTGCCCAGGTTCTGTGCGCTTCAACTGAAGATCATACTGCTGTGGAGCCTTTGATTCCTCCAGAAGGAGCCAAGATTGGAGAGCGCATTTCATTTGCTGGGTAAGAATTTTGTCTTATAGTTATAAATGGTATATATTCTATTTAAAGGCTCACTTGTGCAGTTCTATAGAGCATTTATTCTGTGTAGTGCCCCAATTTGTAATCATGAATATGTTAGTCAAGTTGTACGAACTTAGTTTGAACTTTCAAGCGTAACCTAAACGAAGTCATGGATCAGTTTTCTTTGCCATTTTAGGAAAGGAATGCCACAAGTCAGCTTGATTGACATTTTTATTTGGGTGCACGGGGTCCTGTAGAATAAGGATTTTGCATGCTTGTGCTTACTTCTGAAATTAATATAGCTTATTTTCAAATTTATTCGGGTTTTATTTCTGCGGCTACACTTTGTACTGGCCTGCATTTTAAGCAATGGTCTTGTTTACTAGTTATTTTTATATAGTGTTTGATTAAATTATTTTTCACATGTAGGTTCGATGGAAAGCCTGAAGATGTTCTAAATCCAAAGAAAAAGCAGCTGGACAAGATTACCCCGGTATGATTTTAGCAATGTCCTATTTGATATGACGTTCCATCACTTGTCATAATTGGATGTTCTTGGCTACCATAACATACTCCATCATCAGATACTGATAATTTGAATACCATGTTTGTTAATATTTGCTGAATGACGTTGTCTATTTATTCACATGAAGTGTGAGCCTATCACTAAGCACTAACTTCATTGTATCATGCATCCAGCATCTTCGTACCGACGAGAATGGAATTGCAACATTCAAAGGGATACCCTTTACTACATCAGCTGGTCCATGCAGATCTTCTATTCGCAACGGCAACGTTAAGTGAGGAGCTTGTTAGGAACGCTGATTGCATACATTGATGTTATAGAACAGATGTCAGGTGGCTGTATCATTTTTGCCTTACGTCTTGTTTTGCCCGTGCTAAATTCCATCAGAAGCAATTCTCTACCAGTGGCTGTGCACAGAGTTTTTGAAGTTTTTATGTATACAATCACACAAAAATTAAATGTCCTTCAGGTTCGGTTCTGTGTTGGGCTAATTTTCTTCCAGGTTGTGTCCATTAAACAAAGGTACCCTAATTGCGGATGAAGATATTACAGGTGACTCTTGTGAGGAAAATTAGAACCAATACCTTGCTTGGTTGGAGAGTGAGCATGAGACAGCATCGATGTCTTTCTTGTGGAAGCTCCTTTTGCGTGTGGCTGCGTGTCGCACCGTAGCAGTTTTGCCAGCGGCAATGTGTGTTCGGAATCTGTTTCTTTGCTGCACGGGCACGGTTGTGGCACATTGGGCTCCACCTCGAGAAGTTATGGCAATTGTGATGTTTCTGTACAAGGAATATGAAAAATTCTCAAGATCTATTCTGTGAAAAAACCGTCGTTTTCTTTTGACCAAAAGGTACAAATGAAGTATACGACTGTTATCTTTTGACCCCCAAAGTTTAGCCCTGATGCTAGCTAGATTTTGTTTATGAAAGTGGCCTACTTACTCCCTCCATCCTAAAAGGAATAAGGAATAGAACCCTCGCTTCCGGATAAATCAACCAATTTTAAATTTGACTAAATTTATACAAAATAGTACTAACATTTAAGGTACAAAATAAATATTAATAGATTAATCATGTAATATATTTTCATTCTAAATCTATTTGGAGACGTGATTGTTGGTATTTTTTTTATAAATTTGATCAAACTCGAAACTATTTGACTTCTCGCGAAGCAAGAGTTGCATTTCTTTTTTACGGAAGGAGTAGGTTTCTCAGTCTGGTATTTTTTTTATAAATTTGATCAAACTCGAAACTATTTGACTTCTCGCGAAGCAAGAGTTGCATTTCTTTTTTACGGAAGGAGTAGGTTTCTCAGTCTTCAGATTTGCTATTTGCTAGACTCTGATAGTTCGCCAAGTTCAAAGGAATGAGCCAATGATCGATCGGCATACACGTGCAGCCTTGAAGAGACGTGGTAGATCTGGGTTATGGCCTTTTGGTTCTATCAAGCGACCAGCCATTTGCACGCACGTTTGTTTCTCCTTTTGCGCATCGTGTCACATACCACCACTTGGATGTAGTATTGTTTCACGCACAAGACCTCTCGACGCGCCTCCCTTTGGCAGCGCTCCCGGCCACTCCGCTCCACGCGAGAAGCTGGGAGCGCTGCCAAACGCGTCTCCGCCGGCCTGCTCCGTGACAATGTGTCATCAGTAACAAAGTGTTTATCAGTGACTCAATGTTCTAGTAAGCCACGTGTTTCCTCTCTAGCGCCCTGGGGTTTGCACCTCAGCAGGCTCGTCCATCTACCAGAGTATATGCTAGTGGGGTTCACACGCACAAACTCAACGAAATATAAGCACAGGTTGGGCCGGTACAAGTACAACGTCACAAGAGCAGAACAAGTCTGTGACCGGAGCAGCGGCGTTGGCAGGGAGTGAAGGACTGGAGACGACAACAAGTTGAGCTAGCACGGTGAGAAAAAATCCACAGACTCACACATACGGTGTGCGCATCATGTGTTAGCGGAGATGTGCGACAAACGGGATACGATCACGCGACGGACGGGAGCTCACCAGCGAGTTCGTCCTGAGTTGGACATGACGGGCGCGCTTCGAAACGTGCTGGAAGCCTGGAAAGCGAAGCGAAACGCAACGGATGCCTGGCAAAAAAGCGCCGCGATAGCCGAGCCCCCACGCAACAAACAAACCCCCCACCCGAGTCGCGAGCTCCGACCCACAAAAAAAAAAAGAAAAGAAAACTGGCCAAAAGCCCCCAAGAAACCCCACAAAATCCCAGCGTTTTCCCCACTCGACCGGCCACTCCTTCCCCCCTTCGTGCCGTCCGCCGCCCGGCCCCCTCCGCTCCGCCTTGCGCCTCCCCCATTCCATTCCACCGCTCCCACCACCCCTCGCCACCCCGCCCTCTCCCTCCCGTCTCCTCCCTTCCCGAGGCGGGGCGCCCAACCACCGCCCGTCCCCGATGGCCGCCTCCCTCCTCCACGCCGCCGCCGCCGCCGCCCCCAGCCAGCCCGCCCGCACCCCGTTCCACCCGCTCGCCTCCGCCCCCGTGTCCCTGCGCCTCGCGCGCCCCTCGTCCTCGTCCCGCCGCCGCCTCGAGGCCTCGTTCCGGGCGCTCTCGGCCGGCCACCGCTTCGCCGGGAGGCCCCGCCGCGTCGTCGCCGCCTTCGCGGGGGAGGAAACCGTGAGTCAACCTTCTCTCTCCGAGATCCTCGCGCGCGCTGCTGTTTCCGCGCCGAGATTCCCTCGCTCGCTGGCGTGGTTGTTTTGCTTCCGCCTAACTGATCCGCGTAGTTTCAGCTGGTCGCCGATTTTCCACATTTGGGCAAATTTGTTGACTCAGTGCGCTTTATTTGACTGCCCTGAATGTGATGAGTAGAGTATTTGCCAAATGGGAGATGCTTGTCATATGGTGGTGTTCATTTCGATTACCGGCTGGGTTCCTTGCGATGTTTTGATCAGTGTGTTACGACACATTTCATGATTCCTTGGCCGAGTTTTGGTGCTCAAATTATCCATCCTGCTGCTTGATTCAGGAGGGTTCAGGGGTGGGTGATGAGAAAGATAACAGCAAGGAGGAAATAAAGCCAGAGGAGGCTCAGGAAGCTTGGAAGGTAATGCTGGAGCAGTTCAAGGCCGAGGCCCTGCGGATGCAGGCCCTGTCAGTGCAGGCCTATGATGTCTACTCCAAGAGGACAAGGGAGGTGCTGTTGGAGGCCTCTGAGAAGCTGAAGATACAGGCCGACAAAGCACAGAAGGACCTGAGCGTGATCGCGTCGGAGGTTGGCCAGGAGGGACAAGAATATCTAACGATGGCAGCCCAGAACTCCCCGGACTCGATCAAGGACATCACGACGACGTTCAGGGCTCTTGGAAAGTTGAATTGGCCATCAGAGTATGAGGATTATCATGTGGGCATTCCCTTCGGTATGTAAATGCTCCATGTTGGAATCTTCAATGCAAATTAATTTCACTCTCTGAGATTGAGAATTTTGTATACACTAAGAGGAATATAGTTGCTAGACCATGTGATTAGTTGTACTGTCAATTAGCTGTTGCCATAACTTCATACCAACTGGTAGGGTCAAAGTTGTTCATGCCCTTGCATCGTCTCCTGTAGGTACCTTTCTTACTGTTGGGGGTTTCCTTAACTTCATGTTGACTGGAAGTACCTCTGCAATTCGCTTTGGTATTGTTCTTGGCTTTGCATTGTTGGCTCTGGGTATCTCAAGTTTGAGATCACAAAGACAAGGAGGACGTCGGCCTCGTCTTCTGTTGAAAGGGCAAGCTGGTTAGTTCATTTCTGCCACCATTTTTGCTGTGCTGCGATTTGTCTGTGCTTTTCATGATTTAGAATACTTGGAGAAGCATACTTGTGGTCTTTAGCTTGTTCTGAGATGCATGCCGTGTATGCTTATTTAACATACATTTAAGTTTGTAGCCTCAACATAAACAGAGTAGAACAGATTGAAGATAAAATAGAAGGATTGTTTGTGGCTTGTGCAGTATCAAATTTGGAATGTTAGCTTCCAAATAGTAGACTACTATTTGCTTGATCGGCTGATAAGTTCCAGTGTCTTTTTTGTGTTTGTTCATAGAGTTTAATGTGCCCTTTTCAAATTTTGATGCTCTATTATGTTTACGTAACTATGTTAATTTGATAGGCATAGCTTACTATAATGCTTCTCCCTATAACCTTGTGCTGTCAGGGAAAGTTCCATATCCACCGTTTTAGTAGCCTTTTGTAGTGAGGCTATATATCTCTACTGTTCTAGTACGCATACTATTTAGGTTTCTCATAATTCTAATAAAAGTAACCTTAGTATGGATTGTTCCTACGGTTACCGTAACACTGGATTGAACTTTAATGTACCCCACGGCAAAAATATATAGGATGATTTTCATAAGGTTTTGTATCTGCTGCATCTTAAATTTGTAACTTATAATGAATGTTTAATGTTAATTTAGTAGTGATAAGAATATTGGTAAAGCATAATGTTGCATTTCTAACTTCTAGTTTCCTGTCCAAGTGGGATTTATAAATTGCTCTTGTTCATTTACAAACCTGACATACCATTCCACCGTTTGATATCTGACCTTAGTATCATGGTTTGAACTGGATTAAAGTTTATACTACCGCAGTTCCAGTACTGTTAGATTTCTATAATGATCTACTTGGATGTCATAACACAGAATTGTTATTTATTGGTCAGGTACATAGCATCAGAGTTTTCAAACTTTTATAATAGAACATGCTCTGTAATTATTATATGATGTTATCTTTATGATGATTTACATTTCTCTTATTGGCCATGGAATGATTCTTGATTCATCATGAATTAGCTATATCTCAAGAGTACAGATTTACATATCAAATTGTCACTTAAGTTCTGATAAGCCATAAAATTGTTAGGCTTCTAGCTAGTAATTTGTTGATGTTTGACTTGTGACCTGCAGCAATTGCTACTATCATCTTCTTCAGGGAGTTTTCAGTTCTACTCCAGGTATTCTTTGTAGCATTAATAGCGATTCTATCAAAAATTAAATTTATGATGTTTTCTTCTTGTGATCTTAAGAATTTAATTTACATATCCTTTTTGTACCCTACAGTATGGCTGGTTCCCAAAAATTTTCATGGTCCTCCTCAGGTTAGTATAATTGTTTGTAGTATTCTACATTCACAGGAACACTTAGCGATTGATGATAATGTTACATGGGCTCATCACATGTTTTTGTGTCTCAACCTGCGCTGCAGGCTCAAGAAATGTCTTGTATAAAATTTTTCTTTAGATGGATGTGAAAATCTTCTTGTCCATTTGCATTTGAACTTTCTGGTAACCAGTGATGTTGTGATTGATCACCTATCAATTTATAGTCTCCTAAAGATGAGCTGTCTTTCTTGATCCATTGGTATTCTATCTTTGTACTGCCCCCTGTCAAACTTTCAGTGTTATAGCAGAAAACATGAGTAAGAAAATTACATTTACTAAATTCTTGACTTTCGGACACATTTTCCTGCTGTGCGTTCAGTTCACCTTGTAGCACATGTTTGTACCATCCCTCCCAAAACATGAGGAGCTTTTCTTTTAAAACATTAATACATATTAATGATACAATAGTTTATGTCAATGACTAGACAAATGTTATCGATTAGCATAGATGCATGGTTGGTTATAGACCACTCTTTATCAACCTAAACCTATAGTATCTTAAATTGAATAGTAGGTTTCAGTTCCCTTGTCTTTCAGTGCTTAAGCTTTTCATTTCCTGTGTAGCAACAACAGCCATTTTTCCTGTGTAGAGACTAATTTCGAATTGTGCTGCAGTGGGGTGGTGGCAGCCTTTTACTTTTATCGCATGGCGACTGGTGCCCCCAAAGATCTAAGCAGCAAGAGTGATTCTGTGAACTAATGGTAAATTTGATTTACGCAACATGTGCTTTCCCATTTGCACTGCACATACTATACTACTATTACGTTGTCTATACACTTTGGTAACTCAACTAGTTCAATATTATATACTATGCAGAGCTGGGATGAATCAGATGATCACCCGGAAACTTGGGCTTGGAAGATTATGGCCCTCTGCTTTGGATTTCCCTCAGCGTTCAATTCAGGCAAGCTCGGTTTGTCTCTAGTGTCTTAGGTGTCACTGCACAGTGACACATGGATTCAGAAGAACTGCCTGCTTACTCGGCCTCTTTGCCACAAATCGTTCCTTTACTCATGTAATATAGATGATAAGCCTGAGCAACATTAATAAACGACCTCCAAAGGTCATGATGTAGCTAGCTGTTCAGTTTGTCTGTTGTTTATTGCATGGGGAAATAGTTGTGCTGTAACGCGTTCAATGTTTTAGAGGAAACTATCAAGCCGTATTCTTTTTGTTTCTTGCACTCAGTTATATCTGGTGGATGATATGGAACCCTTCCTGCTCTAGTTCCTTTTCTGTTACCCTGAATTTAACCAGCCATAAGCTGGTATGCAGTTTTTACACGTTCTGGAATCTACCTAGGCGTTGTTTTTTTTTTTGAAAGATACGCATTGCTTGTTTAGTCAATCGGTCTACTAAAAAATATGTCCTTAAATCCCACGTGACGAATATCAGCTCATTCGTTCGTGGTGGATACCGTACATCCAAAGCTTTGGTATGTTCGAATGTAATTAGAAGGATTAAATATAAACTAATTATAAAACTAATTGTACAGATGAAGTCTAATTCGCGAGATGAATCTATTAAAGCTAATTAATCCATCATTAGCAAATGATTACTGTAGTACTATATTGTCAAATCATGAACTAATTAGGTTTAATAGATTCGTCTCGTGAATTAAACTCCATCTGTGCAATTAGTTTTGTAATTAGACTATATTTAACATTTCTTAGTATCAAACATTGACGTGGGAAACGATGTGACGTGCGAAAGTTTAGCAGGTACCGTGAGCTTTGCGCTGCGCAAAAATGATCCGCTTTCCCCTTGGCTAATCGAAGTCTGTCAACACAGATGTCGAGTCTTTTTTGTTTTCACATGATGACATTCTTGTCGGAAACAGTGCTGACGTCCCACACGTCACTTTTTTCCTTCGGTTGACTCCATTTTCTAATGTGCAACTGTGCAGGTATATTTTTTCCCCGAGAGCTCTGTATGTTCAACCATTCCTCGTGTTTTTTTTAAGAAAATAGTCCATACGTATTTCTGTATTAACATGTCCAGGTGTCTGCTGAAACAAGATAATCTTACTACTAGCATACTATAGAAACCAATTAATCGGTGGTGTGCTCTAGCTCTACGGCAAACCTCTCGAGTCTCGAGCAGAGCCTGAGAGAGACTCGGCCCTCGTGGGTCGCCATTCATTACTGCCCGGTCGGAGCGTACTACAACGACGTCGACTACACATCCAAATCTACTGTCCTGCCCAGATTGGGCACAACACGGCTGAGCTGCTAACGAAGCTACTGAAACGTAGTAGCAATGTGATGGAGACCGGCGAAGTCAAGTGGGTCGTTGAGGAGGACGGACTCCCAGCCGAGGCTCCCGTCCAAGAACTCCATCACCGGATCAGAAGCGTAGCAAGGAGTCGTCGCGCAAATCAGCTGGTCGACTGTCGCCATGTCGTGCCACTCGTTCGTCTGGGCCTCGAACTCGAACCCGACCTCCGACGACGGCGACGGCGAGACCGACGGCGGCGGCGACCAGCCTCCCTGCGACTGCGACATGGAGGCCGCCGGCGAGCCGCCCGTGCTCGCGTCGGCGGACCCCCAGGAGGTGGATCCGAAGTCGACGACAGCGGGCGGCGGCGCGCCTCCCTGGAGGTGGCACGCCGCAGCGGCCGCGCCCCTACAGGTGTGCTCCCCGTAGTAGGCGATCTCGTACGCCGCGGGGTGGTCCCGCGTCCGCTGCACCCGCCGGGTGGCGTTGCAGCCCTGCTGCTGCTTGTGCGCGCAGCGGTAGTAGAGCCGCGGGTGCTTGTGCCCGTTGATCTCCTTCTGCCCGTATTTCCTCCAGATGAAGCCGTCCACCGTCGTCCCGCTCGTCACCTCCTTCACGGCCTCCGCCCCACGCGCCCTGCGAGATCAAAGGGAGGATTCGTTTGTTAGCACACCGGCCGCTTCTTGTTAAATCGCCCAAGATCGCAAGGCTCTAGGCCTTTGCGGTTCACGGTCCAACACACGGTGATCTCATCTCACCTTCTTTTGGGCGGCGGCCCCGGAGGAGGAGGAGACCAATAAGCTCCTGCCGCTGGCGGCGCTACCTCCTGGTGGTACTCGGGCGCCTTCCTCTTGCGACCGCTGGCGGTGGCCCTGAGCGCGTCGATGACGCGGCCGCAGCAGCGGAGGATCTCGGCGGCGAGCTCCTGGTGCGGCGACGCCGCCGGGGACGCGGTACGGAGCAGGTCCCCGAGGTGCGCCGCGGACTGCTGCCCCATGGTCATCAGCTCCAGCACCACGGCGGCCGGGGTGTCCATCGTCATGGTAAAGTAGTGTGAGGTGTGGCTGCGCTCGCTAGCTACTTGGATGATGATCAGTTGATCACTGGTTTGCCTCACGCTCTCGCGGCTCGCTCGCTCGTTGGCTTCCACCAGGTCGTCTCTGTGGCCAGCGGGCTGCGGGCGCAACCACTGGAGGCCGAGGAGAGCTGGAGTAAGATGCGGAGCCAGTGGAGCTGCCGGGTCGCTCTATTTATAGGCCTCGCGGCTCGGCACCTCGGCAAGGAGGAGGGGGAGGCCGGAGGGGAAGGAAGCCGCGCGGAAGCCGCAGGAAGCAGTCAGCGAAGGAGACGAGTGGAGAGCGCTACGCGACAAGGCCCACTCTGCTTCGCTGGGCCCTTTTCTGACGTACGCAGCCCGAGCTCAAGCTACGCCTCGGCGTCATCTCACTCACCTACTAGCTACGCTACGCGCCTGCCGTTGTTTGCTCACCGAGCAGTACGGTCTCCTATCCTCCCCGGCTCCAACTCCCCTGCAATGTCCCTCTCCCTAACAATATAAAAAACAGCTACTTGGAGGGGGAGGCGCTCCATATATCAGATTACCATATAAATTCTCATTGCTAAAATTTTTAGTGATCATCGAAACACGTCTCAAATCTCACCACATCAAGGGATTCATCCGCTCTATCCTATCCACCGATATTTTTCGTGGCAAGACATTTCACAGAAGTGGAAGGAAGAGGAGCTCCGACCTGCCTCTACCGATCCTACGCCATGGTTGTAGATCTGGCTCCTCCAGACCGGTTGTGTGGCGCCGCCCACTTTGCTCACTATGTTAACTTTCGCGACGCCATGGCTGCTGCTCCACCAATCGCCGCCACATTGCGAGATGCTACGAGCTCACAAGATCCCTTTTCGGGCTATAATCTTGCTCCTAATCCCCACGCTCGCCGACAGCGCGAACACCATAAAAGTAGCTGTAGCTCCTCTGCATCTGCCGAATCCATCTCTTGGAGGCCTAGCCGCATGGTCAAGAGAGGCGAAGCGGTGCAGTTGTGAGTGAGAGGGAGAGGGCCGCGATGAGAAAGATAGGATGGGTCTAGACCGGGGTATAGTAAAAGGGGTTGAGACATTGGCAGATGGATTTCACGAATTGGGTATGAGTTATTTTGGTAGTCTAGTGCAGTAATAGTTAGCAAAAATGCAAAAAAAACAATTATTGGTAAGAGAAAGAGAATGGAAAAAAAAAGTAATCCGTTGGAGATGTTGGGATCCCATCAGGCCGGCCTTGGGTAGCCGAGCTCCCTCTGCCTCTTGGGGCTCGAGAGAAGCCAGCAGCAAACACCGGCGACGTACCATTAAACTACTAGCTAGGAGAAGAAGATGCCAGCACCGATTGGATAGATTATGATGACCGATAAGGTAACCAGCGAGCTACTCCAATCCGAATTAGATACGCTCTGGCACGCGGGGGCGACCCGGAGCCCCATCGTCAAAACGGGGCATACGTACGTGTAACGTGTACGTACATGCCCGATGATATACGCCCCGCAGTGGTTAGCACCAAAACGTGTTGGCGCCCTTGTTTATGCCACAATCATACGTGGTACGCAAGCGAGCAGCATCACATGGGGTTCGGTGTCGAGTCAGCTCGATCACCTCTCAGTTCAGTGCTCCTGTACGTATTACTAAACCGCCGAGTCCTTGTATTCTAATTTCCCGGTGATCTCAGTGCCGTATATATATTTTCCTCCTCCATAGGTTGGGCCCCCATGTGCCGGACGCGTGAGCGCCGGTCAGCGATTCCGCGGCCGCCGCCGTGGCACCAGTGCCGGCCACCGCTTGATTCGGCGGGCATCATCAGCCGGCGAGCGAGCAGAGGGAGCGAGCACAGAGCCCGAGAGCCGTGTGTGTGTGGTGACAGCGACACATGGGCGCGATTCCGTCGAGGGAGACAGAAACGACAAGTGTCCCGGGCGGGAAGAGAGGGATGGGATCCTTTATTCTGCGGAGCGGGAGGTCAACGTGCATGCACGGTTCCGGTACTCTCCGATCGATCAAGCGAAGGCCAACTTTGGGATGTCCAAAATACTGTAGCAACACTATAGCGTTTCGTTTATATTTGTTAGCAAAGATTTCTCGTTTTATCTCCTTTCTAATTATTGTCTAAATATTGACTAATTAGGCTTAAAAGATTCGTCTCGCAAAGTATAACAAAACTGTGCAATTAGTTTTTGATTTCGTCTACATTTAGTACTCCATGCATGTACCGCAAGTTTGATGTGATGAGGAATCTTCTTTTTGTATAGTGATAAAGTTGGAATTTTAGGGTGAACTAAACAAGACCCGGTTCAATGTACTCGCGGGCCGGGTGGTGGGGGAAAACCAACCCTGCTTTTACATTGACTACTTGAAAAAAAGCTAAAGGCAAGAGAAGGGTTCAACGTGGCCGTGTGGTTCTTTCTTCGGATATCAACACTGCACTTCCTAATAAAGCAGTCTCGTGTGGGTGATTATTTGGCTTGTTCCTAGTAAACTTGCTAAAAGTTTTAGAGTTTGGTTCTTCATTCACTGTTTTAACTTGATCCATTCCATCTGAATGAATTTGGATGACATCATCACTTATCCTACATAATTCTCCCAGTCAAACCAGTTTTGGGTAAAAAAAGAAACTCATACGCTCCTGATACATATGACAAGACGTGCAAGGCTGGAGCGACCTCTCTTTAAGGACAATACCTTAGCCGGTCAGAGGTTACAGAAAAAACTCAAAGAAACTTGCAAGTGATAGATACTTTATTGTAAGAAAGTGATTTGCATGTGGATATTTGAAAACCCCCCCTGATTTTGTGGGTTGATTCTTGTAATTTTTCTTAATTATGTTTCATGCGTGTGTGTGTGTGTGCGCGCGCGCGCGCGCGCGCCTTGTTAGGCGTACTGCCGATTGCACAACGGAAACATACTCAAGCGCTGACTTGAGAGGTCGATCGGGACGTGAGAACTGAGAACGCTGACTATATGGTCTTCCGAGAATCTAACATATATCACGGGGACTCTGATGCTGCGGTAGCGTGGTTAGGTACCGTACCCCAGGTGAGCTGACTGGTTAGGGCACGCTTTCTCACTTGACTCGCCAACATGCGCACCGAGACCTCGTTTTGGATTCTCTCGTCAAAGAAATTAGCCTTGCTCATTTGGCTTCTTTGGCTTGAGTACTACTACTACTACTTGACCTTCAGATTCTATATGTGTTTCTTGAAGAAAAATTATCCAGGATAGGACGAGTACTTAACCAAAACCATCTAATACCTCGCGCATGTTAGGATTGCGTAGATGGTCTGCTGATGCGTTTTTTCTTTATTTGTACTATAAAATTAACTCCCACTGCCAGCATTTGGTCATTGTTTTCGTTTGTAGAGACATGCAGTAGTAGCTAACAATATTTTACCACTCTTATCAACCCAGGATCCATACACCTGGGCTCTGAGCAAGCCTGCTCGTAATTAAGGCCAACGAGGCTCTGTTAAGTGTGTTACACTTCAGCCAAACATTGTAAATGATTGACTCCTCGACGCTTCTGCACCAAACCATCCGGACACGGTTCAGCTATAATAAACTGCAAGTGCTACCTCAATTATCAAAAGCCATAGCCATCTGTTAGGGTTACATTTCACTCTGTGCTACCATGCATGCAACTAATTCTGTAGTTGTGACTTTGCAAACATCTTTAATTACTTTTGCAAAATATTTTTGAGGAAATTGGTTTTGCAAACTATTTTTGAGGAAATTGGTTTTGCAAAATGTTAGCCAGATAATTTAGCACACTAGTACTACTTAAACTTGGACCCCAGAGGCCGGAGACTATTTAGGATCGCTTTTTCTTGCATCCCGGCAATGCTTTGACCAGAGCAATCGCGCTAGGTTTTCACGTCCACTTGCACACCGATGGAATTCCAATGTAATTCCTGATCGAATGCGAAACAAAACTGTTCTACTACTATACTGCCAGTCAGTTTCACGCATAAGTACAAAACTGCGCTCAAAACCCTCATATTTAAACGACCAGACGATCAAGGTCTCTGGGCAAGAAACTTGTTCGTCCATGTTCGTGTTTTTGACCTAAATTGATACACAGGTCGGCAAGGTATAGTAGACACACCAGACATATAGAGACATACTCTTTAACTATAAACAATCGGAAACGTACACCGGCCATGGGAGAAATTCTCTTTCCTTATTTGACCCAGGTGTTAGGAACTGAGCACATAATTTCCTCCAGGAAATCAAGTATGTCTGCCGTCATCAGCTAGAGCTCGGCGAGTCAAAGGCCTCAATATAATGCATGGCTGAATCTCTCTCTCTCTCTCTCTCTCTCTCTCTCTCTCTCTCTCTCTCTAAGGGCAAACCTCATTGGCTGAATCTGAGCTAGCTACTTGCATTGCGCAGTCGTACGCGGCGTTTTAGGGACCCCCCAGTGATTGGCTGGGCCCAATCAGCTTGTTAGTAGTGTTAATGACGTACGCACACGCGCATCAGTCAGCCGGTACTACCCGGTAGAAAGTAGCAACTCACAGTTTTGCAGCAGGAAAGCGACGTAGCTCACATCAAGGGACAAAAATTACCTGTTCTTTAGCTTCCCTTTTGCATGCTAGGTCTTGGCCCCCTTTGAAATGGTCCGGAAGCACACCAAAAGAATGCCAACAAAGCTCTGGCAACAGGCGTGAAGGTGACTGAGCTGCGATCGAACTGTAGCCAGTAACCAATTCAATCTGATGTTGCCGCTGAAAGGAGTAGGGTTCTAATTGATTTCAACAGAGACATGACATGGAGGCAGGCAGGCATATCCCATGAGCGGCTGCAGATAGAACTGTGACTGTTTTAGCAACGCGGGGATAGGGTTCTTCTTCGGAGAAAGCTTGGAGACCACATGGGAATAGGCCCTTGTTTACTTCCCAAGTTGGGAGGTGCTAAATTGGCATTTTGCCATAAATGCGACACTGTAGCGTTTCGTTTGTATTTGAGAATTATTGTCCAAATATTGACTAATTAGGCTTAAAAGATTCGTCTCGTAAAGTACAACAAAACTGTGCAGAAGAATAGTTGCCGCAACCGCAACAGAAGACAGGAATGGCTGCGCGTCCCTGTGCATGGACAGGTCACAAGGACAGGCCATGTTTGCCATGGGCGGCCACAGGATATCTCCATCAGGAACAAGGAAACTTCTAATCGCACGGACCCCGAACCCGATCCCTTGTTTACTTCGCGAATTTGGGAGGTGCCAAATTACTGTAGCAACACTGTAGCGTTTCGTTTGTATTTGTGAATTATTGTCCAAATATTGACTAATTAGGCTCAAAAGATTCGTCTCGCAAAGTACAACAAAACTGTGCAAATAGTTTTTGATTTCGTCTACATTTAGTACTCCATGCATGTACCGCAAGTTTGATGTGATGGGGAATCTTCTTTTTGCATAGTGTCAAAGTTGGAAGTTTTGTGGGAAGAGAACAAGGGCCAAGCAAGCGCCTCGCCTCGCTGGCCGCAGCAGGGCTGGCCCTGGCCATTGGCGCCAAGCAATAATATATGCCAGAAAACAGTGGTCAAATCATGAGTGACGAACAGGAAAACGTGTGGCGACAGTACAAAGAGACACGGGCGAGCCTATCACCGATAGGCTTCTGCGGTGTGGCTGGTCCTGCGGCCGGCGTCACGGCTACTTACCTTTTCGGTCGCACGTGTAGCACGACTGGTGTGGGGTTCAGCGAATGATCGCCGGGTTTCCGGAACGGAACAGATCAGGGTTAAAGAAAACGGGTGACAGGGATCGGTAGCTAAACAAATTACGGCAAGGACCAGTGAAAGAGCAGGGTGACGTGCAGTATCTGCACTGTATAGAGATACGGATACCATCGCGTGTTGCCCTTGAAGCTGTCAACGTTAATTCCTCGGAGGAAAACCTAGTCGTCGTCAAATGTCAACACGAGCTGTGTACGTGCTAGCTGGTAGCCTGCTACATGTTGACCCCAAGTTCGACCGTCTTCTGGAAAGGGCAAACAAAGACAACTTAATAACCTATCATACGTGCTGGTTTGAGACATAAGAAACTTTGTTTGTTTTTAGATCAAAGACTATAAAGAATAGCAAAGCTGCGGTTGTTGTACTATTTCTATTTTGCATGAGTATACTTCATGCGTTCTAGCAACAAATCTAGTCAGACAAGTTGAGTGGCTAGATTCTGAAATAAATAGTACGCATACAAATACAGTATCTGCTTCAAGTTGAAAATATAGCTGCATTTGTCAACAAAAAAGTAGGAAACCAAAGAAATTTATCTGATGCATCTACATCAATCATAATTTGGCTCCATCAATTTAGAGCACACGAATGTGCCCTTAATTCCGTTAGTTGTTTTATACTCCCTCTACATAGTCTACAAGATGTAGCTTTAGCCACCAATTTCTATAGAATTATACTATTAGAATTTTGGCGTCAGCCTATAGGCTAGTTTTTCTAATTTTGCAAATAGAAAAAATTGTATCTTATAAAATTATTTTTTTAAAAAAGTATAAATTTGATTTTCATGATGAGTCTAGCTAGTGTCATCAAAGCTCTATGATAAAAAAAGTTTGTCTTAGGAAAAATCTTAAACTGAATGTATAGAGTATTTGTGGTTGGAGGGAGCTAGTATTACTCGTGGTGGGTTGTGTCGTCGCTGCGTCGAGATAACTAAGCTATCTGCCTATCCCCAGGGGCGGATCTAGGGCCCAGGCTGCCCGGGTTGCAGCCCGAGACGAGCCCATATAGTCCCTTTAACATATGTGGTATTTAGCCTAACAAAAGGAGGTTTATGAGACAAGATTAGAATGTTTTTACTGTGATTCAGCAACTTAGCCCGGGGTGTAGCCCCGTTTTGGATCCACCCCTGCTTATCCCCATGACTGACACTATGATTCAGCCTGTTTCTTCTTCTTCTTCTTTTGGAACCAGAGCCCATTTCCTCTTGTTGTAGTTGATTTGCTCGGCAAATAAATTAAATTCTGTTGAATCAGATGATATTTGCATCCATTCAAATTTTCTCTACGTTTTCAGTCCTTTCGAAGCTTCTAAATTTCGAAACACACGCACAGGATATAGGGCAGCACAGTTGTACTAAGAAATGACCCGCTGTACGGTCCTGCCGAGTCCACAACTCCGCGTGAGCCGTGGAACGCCCCCTGTTACCGCCACCAAACCACTCCTCCAGCTCGCTCCGAGCTGTGCAGCTGCCACGAGACTTCTTCCCGCCCATCCCGGGCCTCCCGCTATATAAAAGCGCCAGGACGCCCCCTCTCTTCCTCTGCTCCCGCCCAACCCCACCACCACCAGAGCTGCCGCCCGAGCTCCTTCTACTCATCCGATCCATTCGTAATCGTACCAACAGACAAAACTAACTCGGACCTGATCTCACACCGCGCGACACGCACCACGACGACGAAGACGAAGGCTTCTGCTCTCAAGCCACCATGCAGGGGCAGTCCCGGCTCGCGGTGAGCGGCGGCGGCGACATCTCGTCGGGGTCGGAGGGCGAGCACGAGGCGGTGATCCGCGAGCTGACGCGGGGGCGGCAGCTGACGGCGCGGCTGCGGGACGAGGCCCTGCGCGCGCTGCGGGGGCAGGGCCAGGCCGAGGCCACCGCCGCATTCATCCTGCAGGAGGTGTCCCGTGCCTTCACCGTCTGCATAAACATCATGGGCTCGCCAGCCCGCGCCCCTCCGCCGCCGCCGGAAACGCCCGCCCGGCTGAGCCCGACCGCCACCGAGCTCCTGGTCCCGCGCCGGAACCGGGAGGACAGCATCCCCAGAGAGTGAGTTGTCCGCTGCCTGCCTGTGCATGTGACAAAAATGATCGGAACCAGCTCGGTTGGAACCTTGATCTGTTCTCACTAACAAAATTGTCGCACGCCGATCTCATTTGTCGCGTGCGCAATGCATTGCGCTGTCCCACAGGCAAACGGTGACATCCTCGCCGCACTACGACGGGTACCAGTGGCGGAAGTATGGCCAGAAGAGGATCACCAAGACACAGTTCCCAAGGTCAATACAACATCTCTTTCTTCCTAGTGCTACTTCTTACCACTGCTTCTTAGCTTAGCACAGAAATGGAACCTACAACTGGCCTTAAAATTTAATTCAAACAACAAAACCCTGCTTCTTCTCCAAAAATCCTGCACGGCCGGTATGACGGAAAAAGAAACTTGCCATGTTGCTGCAAGGGCAAGTTCTTTTCTTTTCCCCTTCTTTTTTTGTGAACGTGACGCATCTGGAGGCATCGTCCTAGCAACGGTGTTCCTCTGGGTGGACGGGATCGGATGTGGTTGCGGATAGCGATGCGTGGCACCGGGGCCCGGCATCGATCGGCAAGAGAGACAGGCGCAAAAGGCCGCGGCTTGACACGCACCGTCCCGTGTCCGCCTTTAAAAGATTCTCGCGCAGTCAGGCCGGGCGAATCGCCCACACGTTTGAAACCCATCAAAAAAAGAAGAAGCTTGATTAGGCCTCACTCTAACAAAAAGCAATTGATTAGGGATCATTCTGACGTTGACGCATGTTTATCTTCCAAGTAAAATACGTTCTTCCACGCTTGTTTTCTTGACCGGCCTTTTGTCCCCGAAAGTAATTACCTCTTGTGGTGTAATTCTCGTGTGTGTTCGAGAGCGCGCGCATGCTATCATCGTCGTGACGATTTTTTTGACCACGAGTGGAGTTTATGTTGCAACTTTGTAATTGTAAAGTAGAGCTTCTTGGGTCAGTGACGTGTACCAGTATTTTATATGAGGCATCTTGCTTGCGTCACCACTCGCTCCTCGGGTGACGTCGGCTGTGGCTAGCCACCCGCCCGCCACCCCGCCATGTGCTGGGACGGAGATGGATAGGATAGGCTCTGATTCCAACAAGTAAGCGTGTCGTCTCACCTGCCCACATTTTTTTTTTGTACTTGTACCTCCGCAGGTGCTACTACAGGTGCAGCTTCCACCGCGAGCGCAACTGCCGGGCCACCAAGCAGGTGCAGCAGTGCAGCGGCGGCGACCCGCCCCAGTACCTCGTCATGTACTTCAACGACCACACCTGCGACACGGCCGCCAGCTGGGAGCCCGAGGCGGCGGCATCGGCGGCGAACCCTGCGGCGGCGATGATGGACCTGTCCGGGGCGGCCGGCGGGCTGGTGGCGCGCCTGCAGGGTGCCCGCGGCGTCCAGGAGGAGCACGAGCGGCAGGTGCTCGTCTCGTCGCTCGCGTGCGTGCTGGGGGCCCAGCAGTTTGCCCACCACTCTCCTCCTGATGCGGCGGGGGGCATCACCAGCGGGGTCAGCGCCGCCGCCGTCAACGTGCCGCCGCAGCGGGCCCGCACGCGCGACGCGCCTGCGCCTGCAACGGCCCCCGCTGCAGCTTCGGCGCCGGTCGTTGACGACGCGGCTGCGGAGATGCCGCGGCTTGACGTGGACGTGGTGGGGCTGGATGTCATGGACTACGGCGTGACGGGCGAGCTGTGCTTCGGCGAATCCTACGGCCTACCTGACGGCGGCGGCCTGCCGTTTTGAAGGCGCAGGCGCCACAGCTATTCTCGCGCAACGGATCATCAGGCGCGACGGATCACTGAATCTTTGGTGTACAGTGATCAACATTTTACAATGACTACGTACTGCTACAGATATACGTAGGGCATACGAGTACTAGTATTAAGTTCTGTACGTACGCACACATACCGTGTCGTAGAATACTGCAATTAGTGCAAGAGTTAAGTAGTACCTATACTTCTTGCACTAGATTACTACGGCCGGGGGTTGCGTCTCTCCAGTTAAGTTTTGGTCAGGCTGGCGTGATTAATTTTGCAACGTTCATTAGTGTCTCAGATTCTCAATCAGCACGTAGTAGCACTACCAATTGATGTCATGTAGTTCTTCTTTTTCGTTTTGCTATTAAACCTGAATCTGCGCCATGTTTTACACATGTACCACTGTGGACAAATGAAGGTATACCTGCATATTCTTAAGCAGTTAAGCCTCGTCGATTTCATTGCAATTCTCCTTTAGATTCTTGTCCATATTCGAAAATTCAATAGATATGATTATCCTCCCATCTTGTATACAAAAGCAACCTCTCAACCAAATAACAAATGCACGTCCACCGGACGCGCAAGCACTCTCACCCTAAATCTAAACCCCTATAGCATTGCTTTCCTCTCGTATGACCTTTAAACCTACCTACATTGGTTGCTCAAATTCTCACTCTTACTGAACACAGTCGGCCATAGCATTGCTTTCCTCCTGAGCGATCTTTAGCCTTACAATAGCTGCTTAAATTCTCGCCTCTCGCCATACCCAACTAGCACTAGCCTTGTGATTCCCCGCTACCTCTTGCCATGTTGGCATCCTCTTGTCCCTTTTACCCAAAAGTAAGGGGTTGGAGCTATGATCACTCCTCGGGCCCTAGCTTCATGTAGCCCTAACATCCTCTAAAAATGATTTTGAATACAATTGCTTCATAAACAATGACCAATGGATCAAGCAAGATTGCAATGTACTAACTCAATGCCTGGAATTTATGAATTTGCCTTGCCCAATAGGAACATAATAATTCGTCTCATTCCTATAGAACGGTGACTCTATCCACAACCTTTCCATTCTACCACTAAAGCTCTGTTAGGCACGGATTTGGTTTCTCAAAGAAACATTTCATGGGAGAAATCGATGATTCTCTTGAGAATTAGTTTTTTACTAGTATTTCATAAATGTTTTTGTTCTAACTCCGAATCCATGAATCGTTCGGTTGGGATTCTTTTTTTTCCCTACAAGACCAGCTTTTCTTAAGTAGGTATTCTCCTATTTATGGAGAGAAACGGTTCGCAGATCCCGTACCAAATGGGCCCTAAAGATGTGGATGGCACCCTTGAGCAGGAATCACGAAGCAAATCTGAAAGGTCGAATTTTGTCCATTTCCCACGTGCGTTCACATATTTATGTGTACAAAATAGCGGGCTATGAGATTTAGCGTAGAGTTGTGCTCAACCGCTCTAAGTAGCAGCTAGCATCAACCTCTATAGCGCCACTATAGCCTCGCTATAGCCCGCTATTTCGTACATTGTGGTGTGCCAGGTATCGGTAGTCACCCCCTTTTTGTTGTGGAAGTGGTTTTATATATCATATTAAGTGATAGCATAAGGATATGATTAGGGAACAAAGTGGAGAAAGGAGGTTCGTGGCTCTTGGCTCCTTTTTGCCCGTGAGTACTCACTACATCATGCCAGACCACGAAATCAAAAGCACAGTCAAAATAGAAGCCGTTGGAATTCAACATGATAAAAGTCCAAAGATAAAAGCCAATGCAACATGCAAAGAAGACTCACTTTCGCCGCGACCGTTGCTACAACCAATTTTCTCGAGAGAAATCGAAGTTTTTTCTAGTTTCCGGAAGAATTTAAGAAATATATCTTTGAATCCATGAATCATCTAGTAGGGATTAATTCTTTTTTCCTCCAAAACAAGTATTTTTTAGAGAAACAGTTTGTTTGATCCGTACCAAATGGAGCCTAAAGATGTGAATGGCGCTCTAGTGCAGGAATCACGAAGCAAATCTGAAAGGGTAAAACCTGTCTGTTCCACCATTTATTTCTAGAACATCATTTTCAGCTGTGAGGCACTTTATCTTTCATTTATCGATAGTCAAATAGCTTGAACATACTCTTAGCTTGGGAAAGCATGCTTAAATTGCCACCCTCTTTATGCAAGCGGTTTTTATACATTATTAAGAGGGTGTATGGATACACCCTGCTAAACTTTAGCACCTACCACATCGGATGTTTGAATACTAATTAGGAGTATTAAACATAGTCTAATTACAAAACTAATTGCACAGATGGAGTCTAATTCGTGAGACGAATCTATTAAGTCTAATTAGTCCATGATTTGACAATGTGGTGCTACAGTAACCATTTGCTAATGATGGATTAATTAGCCTTAATAGATTCATCTCGCGAATTAGACTCCATCTGTACAATTAGTTTTGTAATTAGCTTATATTTAGTCCTCCTAATTAGCATCTAAATATCTGATGTGACCCTGCTAAAGTTTAGCACCTCGTATCAAATAACCCCTAAGTGATACCACAAGGATCTCGTATTCAAATAACCCCTAAGTGATACCACAAGGATACGGTTAAGGAATGAGTGGAGAAAGGAGGGTTCTTGGGCTGGCCCCTTTTGGCCTCTGAGTAGTGAGTACTCACTAGTACATCACACAGACCACGAAAAATCAAAAGCAGGGCCAAAATAGAAGCCGATGTGTTGGAATTCAACATGATAAAGCCAGTACAACATGCAGACAAGACTCGCGTTAGCCGCCAATGATTGCGACCGTTAGTACTACTACAGCCAGCTTTCCGGTCGGTCTGGCGACCGAGCAGGTTGGAAAGGAATTGGGTTTTGCTCCTGGCGCTGCAGTCTGCAGGGGCGTGGCAGTGCGTTCGCCGTCCGACGAACCTTCCAAGATAGGAGTAAACAAAAAGGGATCGGAGCAGCAACATGGACAATCTGGTGCCGTGTCGTCGTGCGCGGATGTGAACGCACGCGGTGGGGGGCGAGCACTGGAGCCCGTGCGCCACAGCGCCGTCGACCACACGCACATCATACTTCCACTGACCAGTGATCACTGACTGTCTGACTCGACGAGATCGCTACGCCGGCAAAGGCTAGGCTCGATGGCTTGTCGTCGATCCTCGCTTTCTGCTGACACCGATCTGATCGGCAACCGGGTCCCGTCTGTCTGGTGTGGGGGGCCAAGCTGGAGTTGCTGATACGAGAGATGACGCGCGGCGGGCGGGGTGACGGTGACATCAGGGACGCGGGCGTCACGCTGCGCCGCTGCGTCGACGTCACGCGCCTTCGCGTTCGGCACCCGTGGCCCCGGGTCCGTGGCTCCGTGCGTGCACCCTTGGCGACCGATCCCCACTAGCCGGATGGCGAAGTCTGTGGATCGGTAGCCCCGCCCGGGGTTTCTGATCGGTTTTTTGCTCGCGTGCAAAACATTGAGGCCGCCCCCCCGCTAAAGCCAAAACCTTTCCTTGTGTGGCCACTCCGCTCGCTGTCCCACGAACAGTACAGCCCCCCTTGCCTTTATTCCGCAATCCGTGTCGCCGTTGCTGCAGGCTGGCGCTACGCTGAGAAGTGAGAACTGACCACTGACGTACGCACATAATACCATGTGCACGTACACGGTACTCGACAGCAGGGCGCACGCATGTACTGCGAATCGAATGGAGTTCTGTTCTGCCGAGAGCTGCGTAGACGGTAGTACAGACTTTTGAGGGGGCTACCCAAGACTCCAAAGGGAGCAAAAGGTTTCACACAAAAAGAGACCGTCCAGTAGTCCAATCCTCGTCCGAATGAGTAACCGAATCGGAAGCTTTGATCTGTCCCGAACTGGCCACAAGGGTCGGTCTCGTTTCGGAACTGAACCACAAACAGACGTGCAACAGCAAGAGTGGAGTAGCTTTGGTCACACCCTGGGAGAAAGGGACGGAACGGGCCGCCGATTCCACAGTGACAGGAACACCGGTCGGTTCTGGCGACACCAGGTGCATGCATTATCACCACCACCGTCCCATTTTCAGCATCTCTCCGAGCCGGCCGGATAGCTGGATACCTCCCGTGCGTTGTTGGAGAACGACTACTACGACTGACCAAGACCCTCCGCAACAGATGCATGCAACGCGTTCCGTGCTCGCCACGCACCACGCCACCCACGACGCGTGGCTCCGCAGCGCTCTTGCCGATAGTTTAGGGTTTAGTTAGAGTTTGGTAGCTATCTCAATCTCCTGACTGTACATGTATATATATGAGTCCAAACCGATCAATCCAAGTGTGGTTGATCTAATTTCCCTTCTACATGGTATCAGTTACCCTCCGATCCTAAACTTCTGTATCCTCTTCTGCTCCTCTGCCTCCCGTCGCCATGGTGTTCTCCCCGGTGCACTCCGACACCTCCTCCAGCTCCGGCGACGAGCATGCTCCCCCTGCCTCAACTTCTCTACTTCAAACCGTCAACGTCGGCTCCTATATCCCTGTTCTCCTCGACATGGATGAATCCAACTATGGCCAATGGCGCTGTTCGTTCGATTCCATTCTTGGCAAGTTCGGTCTCGAATCCCATGTCCACGCGCTGCCTCCTCTAGATGAGCGTGATGCTGAGTTGCGCATGATCGACCACTGTGTGGTCAATTGGCTCCACAACACCATCGCCACCAACGTCTTCAACATCATCTACAAGCCCCATGCCTCAGCGTTCACGGTCTGGAGCGACATTGAAGGCGTGTTCCGCGACAATGAGCTTCAACGTGGTGTCTACTTCGAGGTCGAGTTCCGCTCCCTTCAACAAGGTGACATGTCTATGACGCAGTACACATCTCGGCTGAAGCAGCTCACCGACAGCCTGCGCGATGTTGGCCAGCCGGTGTTCGAGTCCAGCTAGGTGCTCAACCTTCTTCGCGGCCTCAACCCAAAGTACCGCTACATCAAGCCCGTCGTCTCCTCCAAGTCCCCGTTGCACACGTTCATGAGTGCTCACTCCTTCATGCTGCTTGAGGAGATCCAGCTCTAGCACGACACCAAGTCCGAGGCTGGGCAGGCCCTCTACGCCGGGCACGGTGGGTCATCCAGTTCCGGCGATGGCCACAAGTCCAAGGGGAAGAACAAGAAGCGCGGTGGTGGTGGTGGTCGAGGCGGCAACTTCAACTCCTCCGGCGGTGGGGGCGGCACGTCGGATGGCGGTGGGAGTGGATCTCAACTGCGCCCCTCCTCTCCATGGCCTACCGGCTACAATCCCCCTCCTCTCCATGGCCTGCCAGCTACAATCCTTGGACGGGCCTCGTCCAGGCTTGGCCTATGCCGTTCCGGGCCCCTGGCGCTGGCGTTTTGGGCCAACATCCTCCGTTCCAAGCCCAGCAGGCTATGAAGACCCAGCACCAGCACCAGCTCCCTGCCCCAGTCGACTCCAACAATGGCGTCTGGGACAACAACGCCCTCTACAGTGTTCTGCAGTCTGCCGGCGTCGCCACTCCGCCTCCTCCAAGCGCTGATGAGTGGTACTTCGACATGGGAGCATCTACACACATGTCCTCCACGCCTGGTATACTTGCTTCTCCTCGTCCTTTACGTATCTCCTCTTTTATCACTGTTGGCAACGGCGCTCAACTTCCAGTCACCCACACCACGAGCTCTGTGTTGCCGATAGATTCTTCACCGCTGCTCCTCAATAACGTCCTCGTTTCTTCACACCTGATTAAAAATCTCATTTCTGTGCGTAAGCTTACCTGTGATAATAATGTTTCCATTGAATTTGACCCTGCCGGTTTTTCCATTAAGGATCTTCAAACGCGAACGGTGAAGCTCCGCAGTGAGAGTAAGGGTGACCTTTACCCATTGTTGCTGCCACAAGCTCAGGCCTTCACTGCTTCGTCAACAACCACGGTGGATTTGTGGCACCAGCAGCTTGGGCACCCGGGCTCCAATTCCCTTTCTCAGGGCCTTCAGTCTTTTGATTTTTAGTGTAATAAGTCACTCCTACATTCATGCCATTCTTGCAAGATTGGCAAGCATGTTCGATTGTCGTTTCAATCTTCTAGTAGCAAAACTTATTTCCCTTTCCAGCTAGTTTACACAGATGTTTGGACCTCACCAGTTTACATCAATTCTGGTTACAAACACTATGTCGTTTTTCTTGATGATTACACACATTATATTTGGACCTTACCTATTCGTCACAAATCTGAGGTTTTTCACATCGTGCGATCCTTTCTCTCCTACGCGCACACACAGTTTGGTCTGTCTGTTCTTGCACTTCGGACGGGCAATGGCAAAGAATATGATTCATATGTGTTGCATCATCTCCTCGCCACCACTGGCGCTGTACTCTACCTCTCTTGTCCATATACCTCCCAGCAAAACAGCAAGGCTGAGCGTGTTCTACGTATAATTAACGATTGTGTGCGAACCTTGCTTCTCCACAGCGCATCACCTCTTTCCTTCTAGGCTGAGGCATTGCAAACTACGACTTTTCTACTGAATCGCCACCCCTGCCACACCACGGGTACGACGACACCTCACCACCTCCTCCTCGGCGCACCTCCGGACTAGGCAAGCTGAGAGTGTTTGGGTGCCTCTGCTACCCCAACACCATGGCCACATCTGACCACAAGCTCAGTCCATGGTCCCTGGCGTGTGTCTTCATCGGTTACCCAAGCGACCATGACGGCTACAGGTGCTACGACATCGAGTCCCAGTGAGTGTTCACTTCGCGTCAAGTTGTCTTCATCGAGCACACGTTCCCATTCCGCGACCCAACAAGACCCGTACTCGCTTGTCACCTCAAGCACCCCCTGTTGATCACATCGATGACATGCCAATCATGCAATCGCCGCTAGGACCACAACTTCGCCAGAACATCACGTCGTCAGCACCTCCCCAACGCTCCCCATCGCTGCTTGATGTTCAAGATCCTGCTCCCTTGACTCGATCAGCTCCTACGACAGCCGCTACGACGTCATGCACAGCTCCATTTGTATGGGCTGCCACGACATCACCCTCGCCTCCAGCCGCTCTAGCTGCAACGACATCGCCCTTGACCACGCCATCGCCTGCACCAGCTGTTGCAGCCTCATCCGCCACTGCTGCAATGACGTCTCCCTTGGCTACGGCATCGCCCTCAACCATGCCGTCACCTGCTGCGGACTCGCCTGCGCCGCTCACCACGGCGTCAACTACTTCATCTTCCACAGAGCCGCCGCGACATCCGATGATGACCCGAAGCCGTGATGGCATCCGCAAGCCCAACCCAAAGTACGCCCTCGCTAGCAATGTCACGCCATTGTCACCTTCACCTACGTCCGTTCGGGCAGCCCTCAAGAACCCACGTTGGCTTGATGCTAGGCAGCAAGAGTTTTCAACTCTCTAGGCAAATCGGACCTGAACCCTTGTGCCACGCCCGCTAGGTTCCCAGATCATCTCTGGCAAATGGGTTTTCAAGACAAAGCTCGATTCTGATGGCTCACTTGATCGCTACAAGGCCAGATGGGTTGTCCGCGGTTTCAATCAGCAACTGGGGATTGACTTCGGTGAAACCTTCTCACCTGTTGTGAAGCCAGCTACCATCTGGACGGTGTTGACGCTCATCACCTCCAAGTAGTGGCCAGCACACCAACTTGATGTCTCCAACGTGTTCCTGCACGCCAACATTCAAGAACGTATGCTCTGCCAGCAGCCCACTATATTTGAGGATCTAGACCGGCCCGACGATGTTTGTCTCCTGTCCAGATCATTGTACGGTCTTCGTCAAGCACTGTGAGCCCGGTTCACGCGATTCGTCGAGCACGTCACCTCCATCGGCTTCGTCCAGTCTCGTGCCGATTCATTGCTGTTCATTCTACAGCAGGGCTCGAGCATGGCGTTTCTACTCCTCTATGTCGACGACATGATCCTCTTGGCATCGACACCGGCTCTCTTGCAGTACATCGTTACTCGCCTCAAGTCATCCTTTGCCATCAAGGACATGGGCCCGTTCAGTACTTCCTCGGCGTCGAGGTTAAGCGCACGCCTAAGGGGTTCTTCCTCTCCCAAGACAAGTATGCTTCCGAGGTTCTCGAGTGAGCTAGCATGGCGAACTGCAAGGCCATCAGCACGTTGGCAGACACGAAGCTGAAAGTCTCTGACACCGATGGGAAGCTTCTCATTGACACGCACTAGTATCGCAGCATGGTTGGAGCTTTACAATACCTAACTCTGACCCGGCCAGATATCTCCTACGCCGTTCAACAGGTGTGTCTACATATGCACGTGCCGCATGATGTTCATGCAGCCTTACTCAAGCGGATCCTGCACTACATCAAGGGAATGACGACACACGGTCTACAACTCTTTGCCACGACGACACCAATACTCACCGCCTACAGCGACGCCAACTGGGCAGGATGCCCATACACTCGCTGGTCCATGTCAGGGTTTTGTGTATTCCTGGGCGAGTCATTGATCTTGTTGTCTTCCAAGCGATAGACAACGGTCTCCAGATCGAGTGCGGAAGCCGAGTATCGAGGCATTGCTAACGCAATGGCCGAGTGCACTTGGCTGCGCTAGCTGCTCGGTGAACTCCATTGCAGCATGCCGAAGGCAACTATTGTGTACCGCGACAACATCTCCACTGTCTACATGTCTAGGAACCCGGTGCACCACAAGCGCACGAAGCACATTGAGCTCGATATCCACTGCAGATTCCCAGTGCACAACAGTTCGCAGACGTATTCACCAAGGGACTCCCCATAAGCATGTTCAATGACTTCCGTTCCAGTCTCTGCATCGGAACACCAACGGCTAACACTGCCAGGGGGGTGTTGGAGAACGACTACAACGACTGACCAAGACCCTCCGCAACAGACGCATGCGACACGTTCCGCACTCACCACGCACCGCGTCACCCATGATGCGCGGCTCCGTAGCGCTCTCGCCGATAGTTCAGGGTTTAGTTAGAGCTCGATAGCTATCTCATTCTTCTAACTGTATATATATAAGTGTGGTTGATCCAATTTCCCTACTGCACAAAGCAACCCACAGCTCCGAGCTAGCGAAGGTCAACGGCGCGCGGCGCTGCGCCTTGCGTTGCACACTGGCACCGGCACTCGCACTACTCCGACCGAACGTTACGTTCGAACAGAAGGCGGGGCGGTACATGCATCATGCATGTCACTGTGTCATGTCTGACGCCAGCGTATGTGAGTGGTGTGCGTGCTAGTAGGTCAGCCGGTCACCAATAACGGTGGCTCCGCACTTGGCAGTCTCTTGCATCCTTTTGGGTGGACTTCGGCCGCCTACGCTGGCTTGGCTACCTCGGCGGACACACACGTGCCGCGAGCAGTGGTTTCCTTGGCGCAAACGAGAAAGAACTGGCGGCGGCGGCAGCCGGGGTTGTGGCTGCCTGCCGTAATAGGACGCAGCACCACACTGCCGCCTGCCGGTCTTCGTCAACCTCGAGTCAGTCTCTGCTGCTGAGGTGCAACTGTTGTTGGTGTTTTTTGCCAGTTTGATTTTTTTTTTGCTAGTTTGATGTTTGGGTCGGTTAATCTCGATGGAGGAATCGCGTGGGCCTAAGATAAGTTGAGGTCAGAGTGTTCCTTGGGAAAGCCCATAAAACTTCTGTTTCGGTCCAGCTCAACAGGGACGATGCGTCCATGTTGATGATACTGACAGTAAACCAACATAATAATACGATACTACTACTACTATGTTTCTACATCACTCGTCCAGGCTACTACTATGGATAGGATCCGCCGGACCGCCACGCATAGTGGTCACGACTTCATAACAACTACTACTCACAAGTGACGCGACACTTGGTCAACACTACTCTCTACAACACCGACTGCTTACACGAACACTCGCACTAGCTACAGTGACCGACTGTTCTCGATCTGGCCTATCAGCTTTTGGTAGCTCACGAAATACCGGCCGGTTGGTCCGAGATCACTGTCACTATCATTGAACCATATGGCCCTGCACGAAGCAGCTTCCATGCAACACCTGCTTTGCTTAACATGGTAGTCCGCGAATAGGGCCCGGCCCGGATGATTAATGCGGGCGCACAGCACAGCGCGCGTCAAGCTCGACGCCACGCACCGCCCGCGTGCTGCGGCCACACTGTGTCCGCGAGCCGAGCGACATCCATGTGCACGTCGCGGTGGTGGTTCGCCACCAGCTGATGCTGGCAGGCTTCCTCGACGGGGCAAAACGACGAAAAGCCCGTGTCTTCGATCACCATCGTCATCATCATCGCCCCGTCGTCCGCGACGCTGCCGTCCACGCTCGCCGGGCGTCCGGCTGGGGCCACGAACGCTGCCGCAGGATCGCCTGCGGTGGCTTCGGCCGCCGGCGTCCACCACGAGGACGGCGCGGCTCCGCTGACGACGGTCGCGAGGCACGAGACGATGGCGTCGTTCTCTTCTTCGGCGCTGCCACCCCCGCCGCCTCCACCGCCGATGACGTGGGGGAACAGATCGAACAGGTCGCCGCCGTTGCTACTTCTCGCGGCTCCGGCGCGGTGACGGCTCGTGGTCCCGGGCGGCGCCATCGTAGCAGCAGCGTCGTCGGTGTCACGTAGCACGTGGCAGGTGTGCTCGTTCACGTAGGTGACCTCGAACATGGGAGGCAGCAGGCTGCCATCCTGCTGCTGCACCTTCTTCTTCGCTAAGCAACGCCGGTGACGGTTGCACCTGTAGTAGTACCTGCAGGGGTGGGTGGGCCAGGATTAGGAATGTTGGCTTGTCAGGTAACGGGCCCCACACCATTAAGTGTTTCCAAATAAGGACAAGGAAAGGGACCACGCCAACGTCATGAGTACTGTGCATGGATGGATCGGAGGGTGGTGATTGGGCTTGACCATGTTGACGACGCAAGTCAAGTCGTCGGATGCGAGCGTGCATCTCATGTGCTCGAGAAGTCAAGTCGAGATGAGCTCATGAGCAAATGACGGCAGTGAAACGACTGAATCGCGTGGTTAAAAGTTGGTAATTACTGTGAAACGGAGGATTAATTAAGCGTAGCTTGGTTTGCAGATGACGCACGAATACCTAGGACTTCCAGCAGACTTCTTTGTGCCGGATTTGCATTATAATTCCAACAGATTTCTTATGGAATTCCCTCTTCAGATTTAAAAAACCACCGCTCATTAGAAAAACTACTATTTCCTGGTTAAACAAGGTGGTTGTAATCCGAATCTGTCCACAGATACGGAGTATTATAGTTGATAAATCTTGGATCGAGCCAACCTTCTTAGATGACGACCCGTCTAATATTTGATTAGGAATAATCAATTCCACTAGACTCCTAGTAGAGTATTATTTTTAGAAGACGGCCTTATATTTTTTTATATTTCCCTTATGCCAGCATATAATATAACCATACCCTAGCTTGCATAAACCAGGATTTGAAGTACATTTTTTCCCAGGATTTAATTTACTACCATTCTTTATGTGTACTCCCTCCGATTTAAAATATATGAAATTTAGGATCTTAACATGGTTTGGAGGTGAAACGTTGCCTTGCGCTTTACATATGAACTTTAAATAAGTATGATTAATATTGTGGAAATCCCGTTAAATGTGTCTAATAACACCTCCCTTATACTGTCAATGTATGTAATTTTTATATATTTATGGTCAAAGTTAATAATTTAGACCCGCAAGAATTGTTAGGCGACTGATATTTTGAATTGAAGAGATTATAGAACTTCACCTCGAGAAATTGCAGTTCTGAATTTTCTTTTGCCCATATTTTCGCCACTGGTAACCATCCTTGTGCGGCGAGGGTGTAATCTCCTTCTTGGAGGGAGCAACAACTTCTCCAATGTCACTCCTAGAAACAACATGGCGATTAATTATGTTTTCAAAACAACCAATAGAACCAAGCAAACAGAGTTTCACACTACAAGAGAGAGAGAGAAAAGAACAAAGCTGAAACTTGAAAGCACAGAGACAGAGTTGAACAGCGTATATTTCTAGATGCATGGAACGCCTTCAGTATAATCAGTATATATATACCTGGCGCGCTGATCCTTCACCGGAGTGCTGACGCCGAAGCTATTGCCCGTCCTTACCTCCGGCGCCGCTGCGTTACTGTTCAGCATGGCCATGGATACCGCGAACACTCGCGACAGCTCTTGGCTGAACTCCATGGCCACCTCCTGGCCGCGGCTATCCAAGGGACGGCTGAGCAATGCTTGGAGCTGGGTGTTGCGATGGTAGCCGCCGGCGAGCACCTCGGACAGCTGCTTAGCGACTGGATCAAATGCCATCTTTGATTCTCAAGCGAAGGCTAAAGCAGCTGCTTGTAGTAGCTTCGAGGGGTTTCTGTGGCCGCTAGCTTTGGGTCTTGGACTCGCGATGAAGCGAGTATTTATGCAGACTAGACCGCTGACTCCGATCAACTTAGCTTGCCAATGTTTTTTCAGGATTGCTCACCTTTGAGCTCGATTGACTAGCTCAAACTCTTTTTTTCATTAACCTAAGTTGATCACTAATGTCAGCGGGGGTGGGGGTGCTTCTCATTCGATCCTGGTCTTCTGACTGACGGATCCATCGACAGATTATATAGATAGGTTGACTGCACTGTGTCGTATCATGGCACATGGAGCAGAAATTTCGGTCTCTGCTTCTGGTGGTCAACCCTGAGTCTGACCTGAGAGCTGGTAGTACTATGATAAGAGAAGCATCTACTGTGCCAGGCTGCCGGCAATTTAAGTCTGTTGCAAACTGACAATATAGTAGGAGGGCCAGAGCTCCCATTTCAAACTCCTGCGCAACGAATTTCCAAGTTCAGTCCCACAAGAGACGTCAGACAGGGACATCCCACAAGAGACGTCAGACAGGGACACCGGCGCTCCCCTATGTATGGATGGGATAAACCATAATGCTCGCGGTAGCAATCAAGAAGCCGCGGCATGCCATGCAACACATGACAGAGAGGGTCAAGGTGACCACACCGCGTATGCGCTAGCTTCTGATCCTGCTGTCTGTAACGTTATACATGATGCAGGTCAAATCTATGCATGCTCAGCTGAATGTTTCTGCTAGTTACCAACTTGCTGATGCTGACAGTCAAGGAGAGTGATCTCTGTACTTGAATTGCATTTTCTGTTCTGACCATGAAGCGGCGAGGTCTCGGGAGAAATCCGCGTGAATCTCTATGGCTCTCAGGATTCACCAATCAGGATAACACCGGTTAGAATTGGAAGTTCTATCTGATGGCCAATAAGAAAGGCTGGCGACTAAAACAGCAACCGAGCTCAACCCAGTTCTAGATTGATTTGAAACAGTCTCTTGCGTCTTATTCAGGATTGCAACAAACTAGTGTGAGCTGGGATCGGGAGCGGCATCTACAGCTAGCGCGACGCCGAGCATCCTCTTACTGTCTTACAGCTAGCACCAGAAGTTGGATCCAGAACCGGACTAAATAACTTAGCTTTCTAGATTTAATTGCGGAAATTCGGACTATAGAGCTGGATCTCCATGATGCTTGAGATATAGCGAATAGCTCGACACTTGCTCAGCAATATTTTTTCATATATAGAACAGAGAGTCTGGGAACAATCCATTTTTGTCCGAAGATACCGTGTATGTGAAACAAAACCATCCAAAAATATAAACATTCTAGTCTTGTCCTAAGTTAATCCATCTTCAATTTGATTAACCTTATAGAAAAGAATAGAATTTATGATATCAAATTAGTGTTATTAGATCCATCACGAAGTATGCTTTCATAATGTACCTCATTGATGTGGTAGATATTGATGTTCTTCTACATAAATTAGGCCAAAATTAATATAATTTGACTTAAGATAAAAAAAATCAAAAAGCTTATATTTTAGGACAACGGGGATAGTAGAGTTGTTGCAGGTTTTGTCAGAAATAAGAGATACAGACAATGCTCAGTGAACTGCACCTTCAGTCAAATGACTTGTTCATGGATATAAAGGTGGATTAGGCATAATTAATCCCCTTGAATTAGGACAGAAAATATTTTGATTCCTGTACGTGCGTATACGCAAAGAAGACATCGATATATCAGTCGCCCACAAGAATTAATGCTTTACACGTTTGATCAGTAATCATCATAATCGTAATTACTGTTATAAGGTAAATGCGTGTGATCGCCGAAGTGCATGTGGCTGTCGAAATCATACGTGAAGGAGTCCCATGTCGAGAACATGCCACCGTCGCCGTTTGCCGCCGCCGCCGGCATCCCCTCGTTCGGAAGCGACGACGATCCAGCCTCCATGTCGGAATGGAAGGCAGGCTGCTGATCGTGCGCCTGGCTACTCGAACCAAAGCTCAGCATCATGAACGGGCTCCGGGACGTAGGCTGGTACTGCCCCTGCTGTTGTTGCTGCATCTGCGCATCACCATGGCCGCCGGGAGAGTCGAACCTGAGCACCAACCCTTCCCTTGAGGCCGGCGGCGGCTCCGCCACGATGTCCGGGAACGGGACCGGCGGCGCGCCGCAGGTGTGCTCGTACGTGTAGGTCACCTCGTACAGCGGTGGGTCATCGCCGTTCTTTTGTTGCAGCAGCTTAGACGCCAGGCACTGCCGGTCTCCACGGTAAGAACATCTGAAGTATAGCCTGCATGGGTACATATTTCACCGTTCATTATATGTGAAGCGCCTGATTGTGTTCGGTTTGACCTATGTATTTCTTCAAAGCCATTCGTTCTCTTGTACTTGTTGTTTTTGGGCATCCACACCACTTTACGTGCTTTTCATCATTATTCTTCATAAGTAGGAGTATTTTCATTTGAAGGTTGAAACTACAAGAATTATTTCATCTCCTTAGGACAAATCTTTGACCAAAGATTACTCTATTAATACTTATGCAATTTATTTGTGATACAAAGCATTAGTAGGTTTGTATTAAAAAAAATACCTTCTCATGAGTATATTTTTGCATCACATATGTGAAATATTAATGAAGTAACTCTGTCAAAGCGTAGAGTGGTCATTACTTTATAGGACAAATGTAATAAATCTCAATCCTTCCGTGTATATTATTGTCCATTGGATTTCAAGTTTGACTGCATACCTACAATATTTATTTGAGAATGGAGGAAGTGTACGTGATAGTTGATATGAATTATGGGCCTAAGCTAAATATTTGATGTCTACTCAATGCTTTCAATTTTAGGTGTACTACTAATATTTTGGTAAAAATCTGAGTAAAAGAGAAATTTTTACACCCTCTGTTGTCCGGTCCACACAGTGTTTTGCCATTGTCCTTTGATAGTTGATTTCTTTCATTCATTTACATATTCTAGACTAGCCATGTTTAAATTTATACATGCTTGACTAGCTTAAGCACATGTTTTAATAATTAAATGAATTTAAACAAAAAAATGAAACATAGTGGAAAAAAGCTGAACTTCGAACTAGTAAGAACAATAACCAACCGAAATTTGATCACTTCATCATCAAATACGAATTGGACACTGAACTTCCTAAATCTGAGTTTAGTCTTTTTCCGTGGGTAACAAGGATTGGTCTCATTCCCTCGAAAAAAAAACAAGGATTGGTCCCTCATGCCTAATTTTTACATATGAGATATGGATATAAGAATAAAAGTATATCAAAAGAAGCGAACAGAGAAATTCGACCGTAATAAGAATATTTATACTTCTTTTGCGAACAAATATAATAAATTGCGCATACGAACTGTGAAGTATCAACACTTGTAAAGTAAATTATGCACCTAGGGTACTCGGCATCCTTGATTTTCTTTTGGCCATATTTGCGCCACAAGTGACCATCAAAATAAGGTGTGTACGTAACTTTGACCCATGAAGGTCTGTCCCTCCTGAAATAATATTCCAACAGTATATGGTAAAATTGGACAAGTACAAAAATTTGTATAGGTTCAATAATCTTAAATGAGTTTTAGGAACATGAATAAGAATATAAAAATGGAGATATAGACATGCAACACTGATAAGGCAAAAAAAAGATCTGTTTAGATCGATGGGCCATGCATAGACAGCGTAAAAATGCCTATAGAGAATTGCGATGCTTAACACTCGACGAAAGGTTTCTATTACGTTATATGTATCTTGTGTTCATTTCTAAAAAAAAGTATGACAAAAATATCACATATGTTATCTGGAGTTTAAGGTTCCCCATAAACATTTTATTACAAATGCCCACACCTACTCATTTCTATTTCAAAAACCACCACAACACGCACACGTTTAATCGAGTCACCAATAATGTAGAGCTACGCAAGGCGAAACTAGTTGAGACAATCTTATTCAAGTGCTTCGATTAGGCTTATTGATCTTGTTGCAGTGAAAATAATTGCAAATATAGGAAACCTTGATACGGCAATGTTTAAACACTCGTTATTGTTTTTTTAATTCAAAATGTCGATATTATACTCCTAGAAGTGCTTAACTTCGATGAAGGCTACATTATCAGCTTCAAATTAATGTCGAATTGGTTAAGCATGTCGGTACTTGGGTGGATTTTGCTGCAGAATTGAAGGGGGTGGGTATGTTGTGTTTGCAAGAGGAATCTTAAACTCTAGATAACATACAGCGTGTTTTTCTTTTTGCATTTTTCCAAAAAAATAAATTCATATAAGCAGAACGTAAGGGTACCTTAACTATAATATAATACCTAACTAAGAAAACTAAGACAATATCCTACACTTTGTTTTGATTATCCCGTGTGTGTGTGTGTATGGAAAAGAAGCAATTAATCACAGATCTCCAAAGTGTCTACTTTCTCTATATATAGTAGCCCACGCTATTATGCTATATACTAACCACAAGCAGGCGAGCTGGCGCGGCTCCTGGCGGCCGGCACGGCCTGGCTTCCGAGCTGGTGCGGCTCCTGGTGGCCGGCGCTACGCCGGCGAACTCAGGCCTGGCGTGGCGCAGCGCAGGCGGCCCATGCGCGGCGGGCGGGCGAGCTGGCGCGACGTAGAGCTGCCAGGCGAGCCATGGCGTTACGTGGGTGGGTGAGATGGTAAGCGGTGAATAATTTGTTTGTGAATGATTTGTTTGTGTTTTTTCTGGTGAATCCACCGCGTGTTGTGAATGAAATTGAACTCATATGCTGTGAATTAGATTCTTGTGCGAGTTGATTGGTTATGTGTTCTTACTTGTGTGATGGTCATGTGAGATGAACTTGTTTCTTGCTTCATGTTGTGAAGCGCCAATTGTTTCTTTGTCTCCGTGGTGGAGGTGGAGCTCGAGGAGGTGGTACGGTGGTCGAGGTGGAGCTGCAAGGGGCAGCGGCGGGAGCAGGCAGGATAGTGGGGGTGGCCTATTTTTTTTTGAACCTTTTTAGCAACCGGAATTAAATGAGGTCTTTAGTCCCAGGTGAAATACCCGGGACTAAAAGGGAGGCCTTTAGTCTCGAAAGATTAATCCCGTTTGGATTTTCGAGACCTATGCGTCTCTCCAACCAGGACTAATGCCCAGTTTTCTACCAATGAGCATATACATTTAAGTACTGGTGGTAATCTAGGGCTCTCAAGCAAAGGAGCCCTCCACTATGGGAAAGCTATGGGAAAGTTATAAGGAAAAGTTGCTTTGAGTTCTAAGTCTCACTATAAATGGCCTTGGCTGAGTGATGGAGAATATGCTTCTTCTAAGGGAAATATGAGAATTTCCAGAAAAGGATTATACGATGATTATAAGAAAAAAAAATCTGTTGTATTTTGACTGTAGTGTAGAACCCCTACAATTGGGAAAAATATCATGCATATCAGCTTCTTTTCCCAGTCCATGAAATATAGCGCCACTCAGGAATGGTACTAGATTGCTAGCCAGTACGTAGTCTGGAAGGAGGATGTATGAAAGAAAGAAGAAAACTCTTGATGCGGTTGCGTATGCATTCATTTATTTGACCCTCACTGTATTGTACTATTTTTAGCAGTAAACTACTGAGTCGGAGTTGTAAACATATATAGTACAATGTCCTCCAACTGTACTCAAGCTAGAATTAACCTATGATCACCAACTATTGTGGCATGTATGTTATTGTTTCCTTTCTGAAATCGTATCTATACATAAGGCACAAATTAAACCCGAAGAAGGCAGAAATAGTAGCTCCCTGTCCGCACGCATTCTGACAGATTCAGTCGTAGACGCAAACACGAAGAAAATAGAACAGTGCAAGACACAGAGAACGAAAACCAAACAGCAGGCATGTTCAAGATCTGAAGTACATCTACACAGGGCACTCAAAAAGTTGAGAAACAATCAAACAAAGGAGAACGCCAATCGAAATCAAGCAAGGAGGCAACAGATTAGAGCTGAGATAAGCACCCACAGAGCTAGACAAGCATGATGTTTATATAATAAATTTAGAGCTGAGAAGATAGAGTGTCAATCAGTTCATCGGTTTATGCATGTACCTTCTATTATTCCGGCCGCCGCGCGGTGAGGACTCCGGTGGGGAGACCCCAAAAACAGCTCCAGGAGGGCTGTAAGACGACTCTGAGGCAGATCCCACAGCATCTTGAGCGCTGAGCTCCCCGAACTCAAAGGACTGCTCCGTCTTCATGCGCGGCGATGCCATTCTTAGCTTCTTCTTCTTAGCTAGCTACCTGGCTGATGTGCTCAAAACTGCTGTGATGTTCTTTGGGCAGCAGGTGCGTGGGAAACGGAGGAGGAGATTGGTATGTCGCTTTCATGGTCACCGGACCAAAGGTGCTTAAATTTTGATGTAGACTACTCGGTGCAGTACAAACGCGGGCCATACTTTATGGTTCCATTTTGTTCCATGTCAAGAAGGTTGCGGGGTCTTTAGATAAGTTTAGTGTTTACAGATATTAGATTCGAGCGGTTGAATCTGCCACCCAATAATCATGTGCCTATTATATGAGTGTCGAGATGGGAATTATAGTTTTCTTCTGGGATTTTGGACACTATAGAACTAAGGGTACATATGTTTAATTGCACTTGACTGTAATATGTTCAAATTTCGTTTGATTGGCTTCTCAAGTTATTTTTTTTTCGAATGATTTCTCTGGTACTATGTTTGCCACATGCTTTGTCCTGGGTACAACTCCCTCCTACGTCGGTGTGATCGATGCGTGCATGCTTATTTACACTCAAATTGCTGCTTTTTGAGGAAAAAAATAGGCAAATTGCAGTTAAGGACAGTGCACGAACAGTGGGTGCCAGCCGATTAGATGAATTGTCAAGTGGGATTACAATACTGGAGGCATTGTTAATCAGGACAGTGGAGGCTACCAATCCCGAGCCAGTCCCACGTTTCCGTGCTGTTTTCACAACATTTTGCTGCAAATTGCTAACAGATTGGGTGGTCTACCAGAGGGATTTGCCGAAAAATATAATGCTGTGATCTGATCTAGAGGACTTCATGCGAGCGCATGGATGTATATATTGTCTGACGACCTAGTGTGCTATACACTACTTGAGCTAATATTTTTTTCCCTGGGGCAGCAGCAGATTTTTAGAGATCAGTGAGCTTCTCAGCTGCTATCCAGCTCATTGCTGATGAGGTCACTTCCGTCGACTAGTTTTTCTCAGATTAGATGCATTGCATCACCCAACTCGTCTCTCTGAATCCCGATGAATGGCCTTTCTGCTTTTTCTGGGGAAAAAAGCAGTTTGTCTCTGTGTCCAGCTTTTTTTCTTCTTCTAATGTATGGTTTTGGGAGTTATGAATTGGACAAAATTGCACTTGTGCATTCACATGCATACCTGAATGGCGATACAATCGGCAAAGTGCTGTAGCGACGAATGAGGTATGCGTCATGCGTACCTTATCTTTTTCAGGTTGTGGGCACCCAGAGAGAACCAGATCGATCGAACCAGAGTTGCCTGTTTTGGCAACAGATTCATTCAGTAGTCAACTCGAAGGAAACGAAGAATCATGCATGAAACCAAAATTTGATCTTTAACTGGCTGGAGACCGAGGCACTCCCGGTCATCTGCGGGAACGAGCACTTCGTTGTCGACGAGGAAGGCGTCAAAAGGGCTTCCGGCGATGCGGTGCCGGTCGGCGGTCTGTCGGGGCTGGGCCGTTGGTGACTTGGTGCAGGATGCACTCGCGGTGGAAACAACCCGGCCGGCGGCTAGATCCGCGGCCGCCCGTGCGGTTGCGGGCTTCGCGGCGAACGCGTAATTCGTCGAGAAAACCCCGCACCCTTGGCCACATTGTGAGCAAATAAACGGCTTGTAAACGTACTAGTCCGTATTTTAAAAGGTTTCCCAAATATGGATTATCATGTTCTACCAATAGGATCCTAGGTCGCCGAGAGAAAAAAAAATAGCATGCTACACAAATGGATCACAATGATTGCAACCGGCTCAACTGTAGTGATGCTTCACTCAAATATTCATGAACCATGTCTTTGCATCAGTTTCAAATTAAAAGAGCTAGAGTTAGGGTTCTTACTTTGGATTTAGGATTATGAGACATTATTGCTTAAAAGATCCTTTGCCCATGCTTAACACAATAGAGTTGCATTGGGTCTTGGGAAGAAAGAGGATGAGGTCGACCGTAAGCATATATGACTCTCTGAACCTTAGAGCTTGCGGCTACTGAGGTTGTGCTTTGCCGGCCCAACTATTAGCTACTTATTATATAGGGCTATCAACAGCTCTAGGAAAAGTTTTCACCGTTGGCTATGATGCGAGTACTTAAAAACTGCTTTTTTTCACCATGTTATTTGCACCTGGTGCTTGAAAAGGTGGATAAAATGTTTTAAGTTTGCACCAGTGCTTAAGTATGCTAATATGATGGCTGATCCTATTTAAGCACCTGTTTTGCCTTGTTGGGATTAACTTCTAAACCGGTGCTTAATGATATGACAACGTTGTCTCTATTTGAACACTCGTGTTTACTGCTCTTATATATTGAAAGCTAAGCAATACCACAATACCGCATATATCTTGTTATGTGCAATGTTCTTAAATACTTCCTCCATCCTAAATTATATAGGTCGTTTTGGCTTTTCTAGATTCATAGGTGTTTATATGCATCTAAATATAGTGTATGTCTAGATGCATATAAACACCTATGAACCTAGAAAAGTCAAAATAATTTATAATTTGAAATAGAGGGAGTATGTCAAAGCTACTAATCCTAGCTTTGCAACCCCTTGTCGACAATAAATGCTAGAGACATGGTGAGAAATGAGAGTATGCAGCATTTTCTTGCAAATTACTTGTCTACAACGGTACAATAGTTCCTATTGTTTCACTTGGTAATATTTGTTTAGTTTTGAATAGAGTAGCATATTTATGTTTATTTAGCTTCCTACTAAGAAAATGGTTAAGTTTCTTTTTTAAATACATTCTTTGACCTTAGTATGTAAAGAAAAAAAGAAAATGTATATGAATCCATGGTGTTCATGTGGATGCCCCGGCAAATGGGCTATACTCTGGAGAGTGGACCTAAACAAAAGCAGTACACACGGCTGCTAAAGATTTTTGAAGTGAGCATGTCAATCGCACGACGATCCATGATAAGATTAGCTGTCCCAGAAATCATTTGTAGGAAGCGACTTGTTTATATGCATCTCTTCCTAGCTAAGTGGTAGGAAACTAGGAATATATCTTAAGGTCTACATATATGAGTACTATATTTGCTCCTCTCCATTAGTTGAGCACACCAATAGACATCATCATGTCAGGGTAAGCAACCACTCCATAGTTAGCCCAAAACAACACGCGATCAGTTTCCTATGAAAAGGATCTTATATGCACATTAATATTCCCACAAATTGCCATTTGATTAAGTTGATGATATGTGAAACTCCATTGAAATATCTAAGCTATTATTTTGATTCATAATCGCTAAGTTCCATGCAAATTTGGTATAAAACAATAGTTGCAACTCTCCTTAGTAGAGGAATCACTTTAGGTGGAGTGGAGGAGTGGTAACGCGGGTACCAAGAATCATAAATACAATAATATTATAGCTATATTATAACTGAGTGGAGTCAGTTCTAACGAACCAATATATTGTATGTCACCGATCCTTGTGTCTTTAATAGTAATATGATATAAGAAAAAATAGTATCGTGCGAGTGAATCTTGAACAATTCCACACCCGATGTGTAAGGTATATCGAAGTATTATAGCTAATTTCACTGCCGCTGCCCTCTCGACGATCTACGCAGTATTGTGTTATAGGAGTACTTAGTTCGAAAAGAAAGTACCCATCAGCCCATAATATCCGTGGTTGTGGCTGTTCATCCTCCGTTGAGAGCTTGACCTTGTCTGCTCGACAGTCCGAACTGACAGACTGACACCCGCATGGTGCCGGGCAGAGAACCTGAGACGCGACCAAGAGGTTGGGGACATGGTGACGAGGACAGTGGACGGAGCATCTCGTTTGGATCGTAATCACTACCCTAATCTCGTCGCTAACATAATAGCTTATCGGCTCGGGGCTGCGATAAGGGGAGCAGAATAATGCAAGTGGCGACCTAAACAAAGCTGGAGGTCGATGTCGACAGCGATTAAACAACTGATCGTGACAGGGCATTTGCTTCCCTAAGCATCTGCAGAATTGTAAATCTAACCAAAGGAATTCGCACGTGGTTTTGGGAGGGGAGCTGCAGAAAATGGCCCAGTGGCCAATGGCACCAACCATAAACAACTGCTGCTGCATTTGCTTACCTGAGAAAGAGGATTTCTCCAAATCTCGCTGAGATCTGGTAGCGCGCTGGTCGAGGTCCACGGCCCCCAACTCCCGAGGTTACGCGGATCTAGCGGCCATTTGGGGCTCCATACCCGAGATGCCACTGCAGTAGTGTATTTCATTTCACCTGCGCGTGTACGGGCCGCCGGCCATGCCCTGCCCGGCGCAGCGCGCGTCGCCGCCGGCCTGATCTGGACGCGGCGCCGGCGGGTCGGGAGCTCGAAGCGCTCGCGGTTGCGCCGCCGCGCGCCTGGAGAAGCATCATCTTTAAGCGCCGTGCGCGGGGCCGTCGTTTGCCCGGCAACCTCCGTACAGGAAGTGTGCCGACTGCCGAGTGCGCGCGGCCCTCACCATGCCCATGCGGCCATGCACCACCTGGACTGGACCTGAGGTTCCTTGACCTGGCTGTCAGGTTATTAGATACCCTTTGCCTCGTCCATGCCAAAAGCAGCTGGCCCTAGTAGAATTTGGACGCGATTAGTATCTGCTTATTTATAATTAGGACAAGACCAAGTCACCAACGCGTATATCCTCAATAGTCAATACTATAGCGCGAATCCTTAGCGCCAACTTCGTAGGGTCATGCAAATTAATGTCGCTTTGCTTGATCCAAACTGAAGATCCATGGATTAATTTTTAGTTCGGGTGACATTGGATGTTTAGATAATGTTTAGATACTGATTAGAAGGATTAAATGTGAACTAATTGAATAAACCATGTCTAATTCGCGAGACGAATATATTAAACCTAATTAATCCATGATTAGCACATATTTACTGTAGCAACATATGGTCATATCATGGACTAATTAGGCTTAATAGATTCGTCTTGCGAATTAACCTTCATTTAGATAATTGGTTTTGTAATTAATTTATATTTAATACTTCTAATTAGTATTTAAACATTCGATGTGACAGGACTTTAGTCCTGTGGAAGTCTGAACCTCTTATTTCTTCGATTCGATGGGTGCTATTGCAGACTCGGTTACACAACTGAAATGGTTGTGATGTGTACCTAACAATCTTTAAGCTCATCTTTTTACCGGATGCAATTTCATCAAAGCTTGTTGGGTGTCCATTGGAATCTCATTTCCCTCTACAAGACCACTTCTTCACATTTTTAACCACATCAGAGAAAGGTTGGCTGTTCCATTCTTTACGGAGATTATTATTTTGATGTCATGGAGCATTTGGACAACAAGAAATGACCGGTTATTCAACAACATTGATCAATTGGTGGCTAACTGTAAAAGAAAGTTTATGTCTGAATTCTCCTTATTGTTGACAGAGCTAAACCAACTTTGGTCCCTGCTATAACAGACTGGCTTCATTCTTTCTAGGGCCTTTGTAGCTCCCCTCCTGTTCCTGCTTAGTTTGGCTCTGTGTGCTGCTTGTTGCTCTGCTCTTTTTTTGTTCCTTTCTTTTGGAAACCTTAGTCCCGTTGCTGTTTTTCCTTGATTTTCTTCTCTTCTTGTAATTCTTAGTTACCTTATCTTTAATATATATCTAGTAGGGGCTTGCCCCTCCTGTTCCATAAAAAAAAACAATCTTTAAGCTATTCCAAACCCACCAAATCAGGTGAATATTCTTCTCATTCTTATGATCAATATCAATATGGTCTTTAGGTAGGTCTAGCCACTAATGGGAGTGCATGTAGGTTCATAGTCGAGTGAGTTCCACTACTTGGAGACGATTAGGATTGGTCCGAATACTTTCATCTAAGACTAGCGATTTTTTAGATAATGGAAGGAATGTTCCGGCTTCAATCCATCTCGTAAATAGCTTGCACAGATCCATCATGAGAATCTTTTGACTCGCCGCACATTAACGATTAATGAACACCATTTATCCATAATGGGGTGTATATATAACTGAAAGTCTCAAATTTTACTGTTTTGAAGATAAAATCGAAAAAAATTATCGCTAAAATAGGAAGTATTTTTTTGAGGAAAAAGAGGAAGTATCTAACCAGGCCCATTTGCATCCATTGCTTTGCATAGATCCTTTGGCGTTTTAAAGATGAAATATAGAATATCACTATACATTTCAAATCATAAGTCGTTCAAATATAGCTAACTTTGATCAAGTTTATAAAAAAATATATTAACATCTATAATATCTAATAAATGCACTATAAAAATATATTTCGTGGAACACCCAATGAAACTAGTTTGATGTTATAAATATATATGTAACTTTCTGTAAACTTGGTTAAAAATTTAAAAAATTGACTTAGGACAAATCTAAAATGATTTGTAGTTTGGGAGTTAGGACGGAGGGAGTAGAAGATGTGTACACACTGAAAGCAGCTATGGGCATTACAAACATCACACACCAGAAGCTTTCCAAACAACCACCAAAATAGCCTCAGCTTTTCATAAAAATCCAGTTGGTCAAAATCAACAGTTAAAAATCAGAGTTGGCCAATCATCAACAAAACCAAAAAGTTCCCTGAATACCTTGTACTGGGTATTCACAGTTTCTTTTTAATTGGAGAAGCAAAGTTTACTAGCTAGGTTTCTTTTTTGGTAGCCTTTTTCACAGCACAATGTGCAAAACTGTTAATAACATTACATGCAACTCCACAAAAATGCATATGTACCAGATCGGTAAAATTGTATGGCTGCACCAAAAAATTTTAAAAAAAACTTTGGTAAACACAGTGAGTACATATACTCTGCATAGAGTAGGCAAACCAAAGGATGATTCTGGACATTTTTAGTAAAAGATGATAGATCAACCAGTCTGCGTGTATTATATGAACCAACCCAAATCCAATGGCTCGAACCAGTGGGACTCCAGTGGTTCGACGAAGTCCATTTTCAGTTCATCGGATGGTGCTAGCTGTACAGGTGAAACGGAAGGGATGGCTTCATAGATGTTTCTGGCCATTGGAGCAGGTGTGTTCTCTTGCATAGCTGCACGCCCAACATCCGATTTTGCAACATCACAGCCATTGGTGACAGTGAGCAAGGAGGAGACAATGGCATCTTTCTCTTCTTTTATCAATCCATGGCCAGCACCGCAGTGGGTCAAGCTAGGTATTTCTGTCTCTGCCTTTCTCAAAGAGGCATCGGCAATCTGCTGGATGTGTATAGATGAAGCCATGTAGTCTGAGACATGGGTACTGCTGCATGTGTGCTCATTTGTGTAGATTACTCGGAATAGTGGCGGATCCTGGGAGTTGGTTTGCTCCACATGCTTGGTTGCTGGGCAGCCATGATCCTGATGGAATGTACACCTATAGTAGCACCTGCGTAAAGCAACATCGAGAGTTATTTAGGGCTTACTTTTCCATGTCCTAGGGAAAATGCTCACAAAAGAGGTCGCCAACATGCATGTGAAAGCCAAAAACTTGACACATGACAACACTTGGCGTTGTCCACCTGGCTCGGAATTTTTAATTATGCCAACATGAATTTTTAGCTCCAAAAGAGGATTCCAATTAATGCACGCATGCTCTGGATATCATGCCCCAATGCGGGGAGCATCCCCAATGCAAGTACTGGATATCACATGCATCAACACCAGAGAGGATCTAACATCATAGTTCATCGATACTTATTGTTAAGCAGTTAAGTACATATAAGAGAAAGGCATACATGCTATAATATTCTTATGAATGCTTCAAAAATAATGATGCGGTAGCTCCTGATTAAATATTGATTTGCCTGAAGTACTAACTCAATAATTTTGACAAATGAAAATTCTGTAACATGGTAAAATTTGACGATGTTTGTGGCTCCGCCTCCGCGTTGGTTGTTTTCGGACTTCATCTATTTTGGTAGTCAGTACTGTTATTATCCCTTTCATTGTTGTTGGATATATACTGCCCAGTGCTCAGTCTAATCCTATTCATTTCCAAAAGAAAAATGACGAATCAATATTTACTACAGTCGATGGGATTCCCCCTATTGTTTTTCTTAAAAAGGAACTACAAGAAACAGTTCATATACATATGCTGATCTGTATATATCTTTGATGCTAATTACTGAAAAATGTCGCATCGATAACCTGATCTCTTGGCCTTTTGCTAGCCCCCAGATATGAAATGCTCCCCCTCACTGCCAGAATTTGCATTGCTCTCGAGAATTCAATTTCTACTTAGTACCTTGTTTGGCATTATCTTGTGGATATGACTTAGGTTCTTCATATCACCATGCATTTTCCTATGGTTTTTTATGGTTCTCTAACTCTTGGCAGAAATGCAGATTTTGGAATGTTTTAGAAAACAAAGTCCCCAAGAAAACATTAACCAGCAGTGCGATATATATTGACATATATGTTTTCTCATATTGCCCTAGGACTCAATTATAACTGAGCCTAGCTCATTTGGTTCAGGATGTGGATGTACATCCAGATCACCCTAGTTCAAGTCCTCATCAAGGTGAATTTAGGTGCATATTTCTTTGTAATTTAGATTCACCTAGTTCCTCAAGGGTCAATCAAGTTTTCCTTTATAATTAGTAGTCCCCTAAAAACATTACTGGCCCCATGCACATTCTGAAGTCATCACATTAAAAAAAATTGATTCTTCCCAAGAACTTATGATGTTCGATCCCTATCTTCAAGTCTTGGTTGCCCTTGCAGAAGTTGCATATAGCAACAGGGATAAAGGTAATGACTGCAGAGTGTGTTAGACAAGTTATTTTGAGGATAACGTGGTGCCGCGGCGGCAATTGGCCCTACATGGTAGCGGCCATTTCGGCAACCGGCGAGCAGTGGTGTGGTGCTTTGCGGCTTGGCCTTGGTGGTGCAGTTCTCATGTTGTTTTGCTCGCGTGGCATTGTGGTGGTTGAGCAGTGTTGTGTTGGTGCCGTGCAACCATGTACGACGCTTGTTGTTTTCTATTGGATTACACAGTCTGGGTTTTATCTTCTTTTTAATATAATCGGCAGCTCTCCTGCCTGGTTCGTTTAAAAAAATATTTTGAGGGGAAAAATAAGTCACTCCTCACAGCAGGGCCCACAAGGGCAAAAGCAGATATTCTCAAATTGAAATTTTCTGAGTGAAATGTTCTTTACAAGATGATGGTTGTAGAAAATTTACTTTTTCCCATCGACACCCCTCACTACTTATGCCTAGAAGTTTTATAGATTAGTAGTGAGGCCTAACCATACTGTGGCGGATCCATCGTACTTGTATGCTCATGTTCTTTCTCAAAATAAATAATATTCAAATTTTACATTAGTACGCAAACCTATGCAGTGGGACATTTCATCCACAAGTATACTACAATAGATCACCAATCATCCTTTTTCTTAGAAATAGTATGTCACCAATCATTGCGAAAAAAGGTAAATCTGGTTTACTCGAAAACAATCAGGAGAGCAATTAGATACGCCATCCATGATTCTGCATGTTAATTAGGAAACTTATTAGTGTTTTTTACTAATAAACAACCCCCAATGAGTGCACAAAAGTAGTGTGTGTGATGACTCAACATATGGTGCTTAGTTCTTTCCTCTTGGGTTTATTCCACTTCTTGAAAATTCCCATTATGGCATGTGACTTTTAGCTACACGACAACATAAAGGTAAGCGCTAGAACCTGATAGGAACAGGCAGCTACTGGGGCAGGCATCAATCAACCTAATAAACCATACATGCACTGGATTTCTTATTATTTCCAAACACACTTGCCATTAAACAACATTTATGCGACCAGAAAGCTAGGCTTGAGAAGATAAGCTAACCACCCAGTCTGGAATCCAGATCACTCACATCTACTTATATGGGAGAGCATTGAAATTAACAAGATCGATCACGTGTATAGTACTTACCCAATACGGGAAACATCCACTATTTACAGCTATTGTGTTTCAGTATTTGGATATGACATATTTAATCTAGGTAAGAATTCCATCTTCACTTATATGTCTACCCCTTTTTAAGCTCTTCTCGCACCCAAAGAGCGTGACCTAGTTGGAAAATCTAGAATTGTATATGGATCGGATCTATTTCACCTAAGCCCTAGGTAGTAGTTGTGTGATGAATTGTCAGATTTCAGCTTGATCAACATATCACATGATTCTGTAACTGTTAGTTCAACTAGTTTGGAACTGAAAGATTAAAAAGATTAAAAAAATATTGCATGATTTTGTACACATACCTCGGGTAGGTATTTCCACGGATCATTTTTTGCCCGTATTTTCTCCACTGGTATCCATCATGATATGGTGCGTATGTGTACTCAGTTCTTGTGCTAATGCGGACCCTCCTACTTCAGGAAAGCACCATTAATAACTTGAGAAAATATCCATAAGAAGAAGTTGAATAGCACAGGTAACAAGAACTAGGATAATCAAATGTAACAAAAAACAACTGAAAGTCCATAACAACTAATTATTCCCTTCTGTTGGTCATAATTTTGGTCATAGTTCACATGCTTAACTAGCTTTATTTAATATATAGGGCTATGGTTTAGACTTACTTCTTAGCATGCTCCTGGGCATAACTACTACAATCCTGCAGCAGCCTTTTATGGGTTCCATTAGAGCTGCCGCTGAAGCCGGCCATGTAGTTGTCCCTCTTAGTCGTGGTGGCTGCCCTCTTGCAACGTCTTGAAACTGATTGAGAGGTGACCTCTTGATGAGGATGCACGTTGGCTCCAGCAAATTACCTTGAAATTGCAGAGCTCCCAACAAATTTCCCGGCAATTAATCAGCGCTGAGTCCTTGGTTGGCGTGAACTGAAGATGATGAATTTTATTCTCCTTGTCTAGTGATGCAGAGAAGCGCGACCTGTAGCTCATATATGCACACAGGAGAACCTGGACCTGGAGTAGGTGGTGTGTGATTGTTTCCAGAATTTTAAATCCAGGCTTGACTCTAGTAACCGCGTTTTGGACTTCCAAAACTTAACGTGTATGCAACGTGACATGCATGGTTGCACTTGTTCATGTCTCTTATTGTGAAAGAAAGCAGACAACGGTGGCATATATTACGGTCTTTTGTTCTTGAGTGAAAAAGTGAAGAGCTTCAATAACGGATTTGGTTACCACATTTCGCTTTGCCCATCTACATGATTTCGAAAATCCAGACTGTACTCCATATATATGCTGCTGCATAATAGACAAAATAATGAGATAGTAGATGAGTTTACTAGTGATGCAAATTAAAAGAAAGAATTTATAGAATGAAATTTCATCCTGACATGTGAGTAATTTATGGAAAAACATGGGGTAAGCTTCAAGCAAAATAAATGAACAAATATTCGGAGCCTAATGCAACTGACAGTTGAGACTTGAGAGCCTTTTGCTAATATAATAAGATTAATTAGGGTGGTAATGTGTTGTTCTTGGGGATGGAAATGGTAACAATATCACCCACCCATATAAGTAAATATGATCATTCTAAATAAGTAGCAGCATACAATACTTCCATTGATACTGTTAAATAACTTATATTCATTGAGTTCTTGATTTCAGCCAAAGGGACTGCCAGGCTGCATTTCCACACAGATATCTGCAGCCACTCTTACCTGAACTATCTTGGATCATTTAAGGCACGTGCATTAGAAGTTGCCAAAGCTCAAAAAGTACAGGACAGGTAGCATTATGCACCTTAAAGAACTTGAGTGAGTACACCAAGATGTACGCGTTAATGATCTAACAAGAAAGAACAAATCCCTGTTGATCATCATTCTCACAACAAGACCCTATTGATCACTATCAGAAATCAATATATGTCAACATATCAAGTGAAATGTGATACATGCTGTATGCGGTTGGTGTGAGACTTGATGCCAAATCTATGACCTTTTGAAAACAGTATGCAAAGGTACCACTCATGAGCTGTCCAAAGTTGCTGTCATAAGTTTACCTGTACTAATCATTTGTTCTCAGTTTGACTGCCTTTTGATTGTAGAAAGCAAGGGTTAGCCTGATGCCTTGTGTAAATAACTGGCTGTGTTTGTATTGACGTTAGTTGCATGTTCATTAACTTAATTCTTTTATGACTGAAGTAACACAGGCATTAGGCAAGTCTTTCACTCATATTACTCATGTAGACACAGTTATGACTATCTTAACCATCTTTGAATTCTGGTCAAAAGTAGTTGGAAAAAATGTCCCCACAAGTTTTTGTTAATCTGATCAATAAAGATAATGAAGTATATGCTTTGTGAGAACTCACAATCCGAATGATACAGTATACTTTCCCAGCTCAATATTTGGAATGCAAAAGAGGGAAGATGCTGACGGGATTCTTACATGTTTCAGGTGATGTGAGCACGGTGATGACACGAGTACAGGACAGTCACTAGCTATGTTTCATGGTCAAAAAAGTCCCTCTCCTGAGCATGCCTTCAGATTACTTTTCTGAAAATCAGGCTGCAGCAACTGGGACCTGAATTCATTGCAATACCACTTTCTTTGATGTAAATCACTCTATCTTCAGACTACCACTACTCAACCACAATATCGCAGACTTCATTGTGCTCAACCGACAGCTGGAATTGTTATGGAATAAAACTCCGTGTCACTGTAATAAAGGATCACTTTAGAAAACCAGCACGATGGTCACGTGTTCATATGAGGTCATTCAGTCACGGCACAGGCCATGATACCGAAAGTGATTTATATGCTTTTCCAAAAGGAAGCCACAGAAGTCTCTCCAAAGTAAGCTGATTTGGACTAGACCATAAGAAATCCAGTGCGTTCAAGTGTTCCAGAATAGTTTAGAAGTTAGCCACTTCTCTGTCGTTACTAGTGTAAACTATAAAAAGTAGCATATCAGCCTTACAAAACATATTTTGAGAATCATGTCAAAGTTAAACGAATGGTTGGCTAACATTCATTTCATCGGTGTATACATGTATCACGATGCAGTCATAGAGATGTGCTTAGTTTACCTCATAAGCGTTGAAAATTATGCCAGTTGCAGATTGCGACCATCTTAACGCGTTGGAAATTGATGTGACCTGCGGTCTTGGGCTCAGGAGATGAGTCATCCAGCAGTCCAGCATCAAACCGGGCTTGTCAAGGATGCAGATGACCAAAAAATGGGGGTGAAATTCTGGGATCCTGAAGTGTTCAAACAACAGTTTGGCCAAGAACAGTAGTACAGCACCATAGGCCATCGGGCTCGCAGAAACGGCGGAACAGGCAAGGAGCAAACCTGAAACCACCCTCCGACGGATGCCTCAGCCGCGGGGATCCCGCAACAACCAATAGCGTAGGCGGCGCATGCTACCCATCGCTACCATCCCCGGTCGCGCCGTCGTCTCCTCGCATGATCCGTCGTAGGACGTGTCCGAGAGGCGGCCGTGGCCGCCGCCTCCCGCGTTGCCGTGCGGGGAGGAGAGGATTCGGTGGAGATTTTCGTGGGCCGCCGCCGCAGCCTTTTCGCCCTTCCTCTCTCTCGTTTTGCGATCGAAGATTTTTGGTGGGCTCCTGCTGTACTACGCTCACTAGTCACTACTCAGAGTAGTGGGCTTTCTACAAGGCTTCAACTGCTTTCGCTGGGCTTTTTTTTCTTGGCAGACTGGGCTTCCACTTGCTGGCGCTGCTTGCATATTTTATCCCTCTCTTCTCTTGGTGCTTGACAGGCAGGTATAGGCGGTGGCCATGATTCCTGCCTAGCCCTTCTTCACCGGTCGCGAAGCTCGACGGTCATCAGGCCTGTCGCCAAGCACGGCAGTCTCCTTGCCCTGGCTCCATTCTACCGCATGATTGGATCGGCACAAGGGTCGCCGGCTCGCCGCCCTGCCCTGGCACAAGAGTCATTCTGTCAGCCGCTCGCAAATTCTTTTTGTGCATGGATGCAATGGCTGGTTTTCAATTCACACTGTAGGGATACATGGCTAGCAGCGACCCTAGTCACAACTCACATTACAAACCATCACGACAGACACGTTATCCTATGAGATCATAAAGTAGTCATAGCAAGCCATGATACTGAAAGTGGCTTCTATGGGGGGTTTTTTTTCTGAGAGGAAGATACTGAACTCTCCCCAAAGTTAGCTAATTTGGAATTTGGACTAGTACATAAGATGAGTTAACCAGTGCAAGTCGTGAGCTGCAGAGCAGTCTCTACTCTCTACTCTGTTACTACTACTAACAAATTAAAGTATCCTCAAACCAGACTAAGAATGCGATTATGCGAGATGAGAATGAGAAAATTTGGTGGGATTGGTGGGCTACTTCCTGCGCCGTTGCGTGGTCCAAGGTTCCGTTGGGCTGCTTTCTGGAGATCCCGCTTCACGAAACATTTTTGTTGGACCGGGCCCTTCTGGTCTGCTGGAAGCCTGGAAGCGCTAAGTGGGCTTCATTTCGTTTTCGACCGTTTTGCACTCAGCAGAGGGCCCTTCTGGCACTGAGCAAACGTTTGAGGGCCCACGGCCCCCTCCTGGTCCTGGCCCAGGCCCCGCGTAGGTGAAAATTTTGGCTCACCAGCGGCCCATATGGTTGCTGACTGGCGCTGGCGCTTCGGAGAGCATTTACAAACCAGAGCCTGTGTAACACACATCTATGCATGACAAAGACCATGGGCCTGTTTGGTAGAGCTCCAGCTCTGAAAAAATAGCTCCAAATCCATAGATCCAGCTAGCTCCACCATAGAGCTGCTCCACCGTGGATCTAATATCTCAAAAAGTGTTTGGTACAGCTCCATTCTTGTCTTTATCTCACTGGCAATTTGGGCCCATGCATCAGAATAAAAAAATCTCCTTCCTGGCGCTGTTGCACGCACGGTTGAGGTGCTGGCGGGCACGGTCTCGCCGGCGGCCAGGCGGCCTCGCGCGCGCGGGCGGGCGCGGCCTCGCCGGCGGCCGGGGGCGGGGCGGGGCTTCGACGGGCAGGGCGGTGCTCCGACGGGCGGGGCGGGGTGGGGCAGCTGGCGGGCGCGGCCTCACCGGTGGCCGGGTGTGGGGCGGGGCTCCGGCGAGCGGGGCGGCGCTCCGGCAGGCGGGGCAGAGCGTGCTACCAGTCGCGGCCCCGCCGGCGGCCATGCGGACGGGTGCGGGATGGGGCTCCGGCGGGCGGGACGGCGCTCGATAGGACGGGGTGCGCTGGCCGCCGGCGGAGCGAGACAGCGCTCCGGCGGGCAGGGCGGTGCTCCGGTGGGTACGGGGCGGCGCTCCGGCGGGCGGGGCGCGGCGGGGCTGTGGCGAGCGGGGCGCGGCCATGGCGGCGCGAGCAGAGAAGGAAGCAATGAAGAAATAGAACGAACCGGTCATTTTCCACTAATGAGTGGCAGTGGTGGGTAATTTCCTCCAACTCCACCAAATTTGATTTCGTGGAGCACCCCTGAGGTGCTCCACCAAATCCATGGATCTGGGGGTAGATTCACCATTTTCGTGGAGCAGATCTATGGTGGAGTTGCTGGATCTCAAACCGTTTGGCTGAAAAAATCTAGAGCAAAGCTGTTTTTGAGGATCTGAAGCTGCGTGGAGCTCTACCAAACAGGCCTATGCTACATGTGAGATAAGATTACCTTTAGTTGAGTCTTTTCTAAATAGCTACATGCCTGGGCTGAGTAACATACTTCTCAAACAATAGTGTCTTTACATCAAACGATACTGCAGCTTCCCCTTGAGCACTAAGTACAGAATCCACAAATGCATCTTCCGGCTTGGGAGTGTCTACCCATCATCCGGGTGATTTCTTTGGCAGTAATCAATCACTTTTTGGACCAATAGCATAATGGCATGTCATAGCTAAACACAAAAAGGAAAAACTGAGTGATACAGGCAACTATTTACAACCAGAAAAGCAACTGACACGCAACGGAATAAAACTGAGTGATAACATATACAATTCCCGTATCTTCCCAGTTCCCACTTCCCACTCGACTCCGCCTCACCCTCGCCAGGAAAACAGGTTAGATAACCAGAGACTTGCATGTGACTGGGCGGCAAAGAAACAAAAACGAATCATGCGGGAATTCACCCTGTAGCATATCAGAGACCGCGGCAGGGAAGACGATGAAGACAAAAGAGAAAGCAAAGGCCAACCAGGCTGCAAGTGTCAAGAACGATGAAGAGATGAACACAAGAATATGGTATGATGACTGAATTCAGGAGCAAGATCTCAGTACAAGCACTGCTGGTGGGACGGCAAAACTACTTCTACCGCTACCAACTACCTAGAGTTTACTGTTCATCTTCTCAATACTCAGCAAGTCCTCGTTCGCCTTGAACAGACTAGAACGATTCCAAGCAAATGGAGAAATTAATTAACTTAAGTAAAATACAGAGATAAATGTGCTTAGGCGCTAAACAAGGTAAACTAAAGTGGGCTGTCGGTCTTCAGTTGAACTTGGGTGAACCGGTATCATCCACATGATGCTACTCTGATGAAACTGACTGTCTTAGCTCTGACAGAACTGAATATGAATGAATAGCTCAAGACCTACTGAAGAGGAAGAAAAACATCAACCAAACAAGGTACAGACCTCTGATTATGTGTGTTAACTCTAATGAAACTGAATATGACTGAATAGCTCAAGACTACAAGAAGAAGAGGAAGAAAAACATTAATCAACCTCTAAATATCCTCCATCATCTTATTCTTTTTTAGCACTTTTAACACAAGGGGCATAGGGGTGAGAAGCCGAGGGAGGGAGGATACCTGTTTTGTGTTGCCACTTGATTCTATGACCATAACGCAGAATTGGGAGTAAGATCTCCATAGTTTGTTGTGCAGGTAGTAAGAAAATTGAATCAATTATAAAAACAAATGTGGCGGCAACTGAATATCTTGCAGTTCATAGATAGCAATACAAAATGAATAACAGAATTGGCCAAAGTCTTAGCATTGCTCTTAAGTATATTCTTCCACATTCTTCCACGTGCGTTACCAGAGCAATCCTTGTCCTGTTACATACTGCATTATAGTAGCCCCTGATGTGAAAAACAAAAAATAAAGCACTGAATGGGATTGAAAATTTTGAATGATAAGAGATACTGAAAACCTAAAATGGAATTCAAAACATGCAAATCAAGATCAAGTTTCCAGAAGTTTTGCAAACCTGCAAAAAAATGAATTAATGAGGAATGAATGCATAAAACAAAAAACAGAGTAGGAAAGAATAAGAGGCCAAATAGTTAAATGACTAAACAGAACACAGCACACAAAAGCGGAGAGAAGAGCTATTCCACTAAACATAGATAAACTAAGTGCTTCCATTTTCATTGAGTCCTGGACTCCTTTGTTCATCCTAATTTCAGTTTATGCAGCTCACAACCAAAGTAGGAAGAGAAATAAACTTTGCAGAGGCGAATTATGGCCAAAAGGTCAATCAAATTCACTCAACAAACCTAATGGTTACCAACACAAGAGGATAATCTAGGCTAGGTGGGTGCTTCATTGATTATTTCTTCCTTCCAGCTTCCATACAAGACGATATGAAATGACAGTATGCAGCGTTACTACTGAAAGTTGAGACTTGAGACTCTACAACAAGAAGGGAAAAACAAGCTGTAACATTCGAATGAAGAGAAGTAGGCCATTTTGGTCTGAATGGTCCAAACAAGAAAAAAAAATCATCATGTATGCAGACTTGCAATGGCACAAGTCAGTGTATAAAACAATAATTAAACAACGAGGATAAAATAAAATGAATTGATAACCTATCACTGAATAAACCTAAGATTGATAACTGATCAGGTGAAACTTAACACTGAACACATCTGAACTGAAAAATGGGGAGCAGTTAATCCCCACAATCGCCCATCACTCCATGACTGCAGCAATCGCAAAAGACATTCGCTCCCCCCATAACTAACATTAAATCAAAACTCATAACCATACCACTACCACATAAATCCACAATGAACATTCATGCAGAAATCATGGCGCGAAAGATAAATGAAGACAATGTGTGCGGGGCACCTAGATGCGCGGAGGACAGAGCCGCCCTCTCTGCTGCCCACTGGCGGGATCACGGAAATTTCTACGAGAAACAACCTGCCGGGTCCCAACTGCCGCCACCAAAGCTATAGGGGGGCAAAAATGGATGTCCAATGCCGGTAGCTAACAGGCCGACGAAAACAAACGGGCCAACAAATAGGGCAAGCAGCAATAGCTGCACGAATCTCAAAAGAATCGCAACCACAGAAATCCAAGTGAAAAGGAGATAGAAAAACAACCGAGTGACGTATAGAAATTCCGCAAATTTTTCTTCACCTGGAGCACGAAGCCTCAAACTACCCGTTGAAAATTCTCCTCAAATTACCTCCATCAATCCACGCACGAGAGTCTGAGGCCCAGCTGATTGGATTGGAGGCGCCTAGGCGGATGCATATGGAATTGGAAGGGGTTTTGTCACCGGAGAGGAGGGGATGGGTAGCAATGGGCAGGCACTGCAGGGCAGCAAACATCAATGGCAGCAGTGAGGTGACGGATCAATGTTGTGCTGGAAAGTGGTGTGAGGATTGCTGTGTGGTTACAGAGACCAGGGAGAGAGGTGAGCTTAGGGGATGAGACAGATTGGGAGTACCTGCACATGAGAGGCTGACAGCCGGTCCTGAGAACAGCCAACGACGACGGCTGCGCTGACATCAAGGTCTTCACACGTAGAGAGAACATTGCTGATACTGGAGATCAACGTCACGACAGCCTTGTCCACTACCAAACCGATTGTCCTCACCTCAAATGAATGATAAACGCACATAGTATGGAAACTTTTGTTCCCATTGGCAACTGTCCGACATGGTCTGGCGCATCAATTTACCTTTATTTTAGCTAATTAAGTGTAAAAGGCTTGATGATACGATACCACATGTTCTGGCATGTAAAAGGTTTCTTCGAAATTGCTATCACACCATAAAAATTGAAACTATGAAGAAACTTGGTACAGAGCCAAAATCTGAATGACAGTCTGACACGGTCTTCAAAACAAAGTTCGTTCAAGGTGCAGAGCAAAAATTTCTGACAGCCTAACTGGTTTCCTCATCCTGGATGACTGTAACTAAGAAATGAGTTAAGTACTTACAAGGTTGCTTGGAGACAAATCAAACAGCACCCTAACCATCTCTACTGTGAAACAACAGCCAGTTCCAAGCATGTTATCTGTTAATGATTTCTCTAAATGTTAGACAAAATTCCTCCATCATGTCATAAGTCAATCAAGTTTAGAAATTTAGAGAAATGTCAAAGTTCAGTTTATCTGATTACCAAGCATTTCAAGCTCAGGTGTATTAATCTTTCCTTCCAACTCACAGGTGATTGCTGATGATCCCTCAATGGTAATTCCTTGAAAAATTGAAACGTAGCCAGGAATCAATAGATCAACTAAAGCATGGAAAAAAATAATCAAATTAATACACTGTCTTTGTCTGATACAAATACTGCACAAAGATAAATAGAGCTATAGAGGAACCTGCCAATCCTTCCTAGATCCAAATCCTAAACCAGGAAATAAAAAAATAAAACAACAATTTACGTACCAAAATTTAATGGCCAAATGATGCTACCGGTTCATATCAGATGGCTTCTGAAGCATCAGCATGGATCATTATGAGCGCATAAAAGAGAATTCAACAATTCGTTAATCTACATCCCTATTATCACATTCCCCAGCCATCATGAATAACCGCCTAAAATGCGATAGGTCTGGAAGTTCGTCAAAGTAATTAACAAGCTGCCGCCTCCATTATTACTTGTACACTGTAGATGGATTGCTTCAAACAATGTGACCATTTTGTGCTACATAATATTAACAAGGAAAACATCCACTGTTTTGAATAATAAAGAAAAAGTAATAAGATATTTTAGTACACTTTTCAAGTTATCCAATTAATTCATTTATATGTGGAATGTAAATGTTAAAGGTGAAATTTAGATATAAGAAAAAAGGATGGGCCACTGGATGATAAAAGAGATCTAGTATATAATTCAATTGCAGACAGTCGCTATGCTTCTGGTGCTTCTTCAAATAATGTTGTTCCATTATACTCCCTCTGTCCCAAATTACTATTCGTTTTCGCTTTTATAGCTACATAGCTTTTCTGACTGATCAGCCTATGCCTAGTATTAACTGATACAATTTAATGTTTTTGAAAGTTAAATTAACCATAACTGAAGCGAAGTCTTTGAGCTGAAATTAGGGCCTGTTTGGATACACACTCATAATCTCTAGGACTTCATTTTTAGTCCACTTTTAGGACTTGTGCATCCAAACATATGTCATAAAAATGCATTCATAATATTTAGGAGTGTTGTTTTCATTAGGAGGACCAAACCATCATAATAGGTCATTTTTCTCCTAAAAGTGGTCCCCAACCCATCCTTTACCCCTATTGCCCCTCCCCTTCTCTCTCCACGGCGCTAGAAACAGAGCAAGGGTGGAGTAATTAGGGGTACAAAAGTCATTCCCCCTCTAACATCCTAAAGATTATGATTCCATCCAAACAGCCCACTCATAAATTTTAGGACTACCAATTTCTACCTCCTACACTTTATGAGTGTTCTAAAGTTTATGAGTGTGTATCCAAACAGGCCCTTAGCCATAACTTAAGTTTTTAACCATAACTGAAGTGAAGTCTTTGAGCTGAAATTAGCCATGACTTAAGTGAAGTTTTTGAGCTGAAATTAGCCATAACTCAACTCATATTTGCAAATGGCAAAGTGAATATAAATGAAAATGATGAGACCAAAAATGCAAATCTCATGTGAACAATGGCACTCGTAAAATAGTCCAATATGTGCATTCCATAAAGTGAACTACATGTCACCAACATAGTTTTGCCATCGAATTGAGCTGGTTATCATCGTGTATTGGAATACAAAACCGAACATTTTCACTACCAAAGAAAACAATAGTTGATTTTTGCTACACACCAAGGTTTGACTGAACTTGTAAGCATCATGATGGTAAAATAAACCCCATATGTCAATTAAAAGAGCATGCACCTTCCTCAGTTAAGTGAATGTATCCAAGGTTTAATGGGTATGTTAACTTGACAAGAGTTAAAACAATAACTGAACTTCTTTATGTGTTAAGCAACCATAGCTTCACAAAGCGGCCGTCAGTGCCACCAGTCCTCCCCCATCTTCCCTAAACCGAACCTTTTTGCATCTGAATTTTGGTCATGTATACAACAATTTTCAGCTCACTGAAACAAAATGTTAAACATATCAATGTGATAAGAGAAATAATTACTAAGATGGTCCAGCAAGCCTTGTCAAGCTTCAAGCTTCCTGACACTGCGGATCTTATATTGCACCCTATTCTAACCAAGGAGAGCAATACAGTTTTCGTTACAACTACAGATCTTCTATAGCAAAAATTCAAGACTAGGCTACTTCTAGTGCCACTTATATCTGTTAAGAGGAAGAAGGATCCAAGAGATTTACAACTTGGATCAAAGCGTTAAGGGAATAATGTCCATTTCCATTTTCACAGAACAGAAATAACGTCTGGATGCAACCAGATGTTTGAGACAACGAGAGAGAAAGTGTGAAGATCCCAGCAAAAGAAGCCATATTGACATCTTACACAGTTACACTACCCTAACTGACCTAATCTCCATACCAATTAGCTTATTTAACCAACTAGTATGCTGTTGAGTGCACAAAGCACTAGCTGACCACACAAAACAACACTGCTCTTCCAGCAGCAACACCATCTTAAACCTGCTTCAGACAGAGGAAATGCAACTTCTACGATTGATCTCAACTTCTCGCAACTGAGTTTCCAACACTGTCAACCTTGCAGTTCAGACAGCAGCACTTGCTTCTTCTGAAGCGGGTAGCAGTGGACATTCACACACCGTCCTTGGCATCCCATCACTTTCAGCACCAGAGTCCGCACCAGCCAGTATAACCTCTCGTGTGTTGTTAGGGTACAATCCTGCACAATAATGGATGAACACACAAGCATCGCATCACATGGATGTTTAATCAGTTTTTTTTTGTCAAAGGAGCCCTTATTTCTCACTTTCCATGTTGCCCAGCAAATTGATGCCAACCGTACCCCTAGTAAACATATGCCGCACTCCTGTCAAAACTGTTTCAATCCAGCTACAAAACTGTTGGTAGCTGTTGGGTTTAGTATTAGCCCCAAAACAGGAAGCAATAATAGCACATGCCACTCATCACAGCACAACCAAAGAAAGATGATCCGCAGTTTCCTCTTGATCACAGAAATTACACGATGGGTCTCCCTGCCATTTTCTTTTCAACATATTATCTTTAGTCAAAATAGCCATATGCAACCACACAAAAATCTTATTTTCTGCAGAACCTTAGCTTTCCAATTCTGTTTCAGATTTTTCTCCCCTATCATACTTGGCCAAATGCTCATAAACAGATTTCACTAAAAAATTCCCATTTTTATTCCAGATCCACTCAAACCTATCCTCCTGATCTTCTAAGACCACATTATTTAATCTACCTAGTAGCCAGAGAGTAAAATTGTTCTTGGAAGAAAACTGGTAGATTTCTATTGAAAATGAGTCACCCACCAAGCTGCAGCAAAGTGCACGAACCTCATAATAAGACACCCTGGCCATCAAAAACCAACTGAAAACAAAACCAATTATCATCCAACCTTATTTCGAAATTTATTATTAATACGTCAATAATCTTATCTGACAATACACATTGTTATCGTTTCAACAAGGGCACTGGCAGAGCCAGGGCCTGGGCTGCAGCCCTGGTTCCAAGCCAAAAGGACAATGCAAATTCTCTAGACATTGTACAGGTGTCAGAGGTTCAAATGACTGGATCTTGAATTGACACTTGATTAGCCCGCAGGCTGATTGCCTGTTTCTGTCTCCGCCCCTGGACAAGGGGGCCCTTTGTACAAGATGCAACTAATATGACTAACTGCTGGCTTGCTGCAAGAACCTACACTCCCTGATTTGGTGGTACAGACTCTAAAGAGGAACCAAGAGCTAGCTACCATGAAATTCCAGAATAATATGACACAAAATTGCACCTTTTCTCACTCATTCACAGGATCCAGCAGTTTCTATGCAGAAATATGATAAAAATCGTTACCAGGGATTCTGAATTCCAGCATAGTACGGCACAAAATTCCAGCACAATATGACACAAAATCGCACCTTTTCCCACTCATTCGCAGGATCCAGCAGTTCTATGCGGAAATATGATAAAAATACTTACCAGGGATTCTGAATTTCTGATTACAAAGGAATCCGGCGCACTGTTTCCCCCCTCTTGCCGCAAAGACCAAAGGCACTCATTACAATCACTGCAAAGATGACTCTCTCCCACCCCCCAACTCCATCCGCTATTCCTGGAAGCTGAAACCGGAAAGAGCCTGCCAGCCAGTAGTCAGGCGGCGATCTCCCTCCGCCGACAACCCTAACCTCGATCCTTCCGATCTCCCCTCCCTCCGCCGACAACCCTAAGAAGCCCAATTAGAGGCCTGCCTTGCTATATATGTAGGCCTTCAGGACAGCCCAACAAGCTGAAAAGATTCATCAGAAAGGCCCAGCAACAAAACTAAACTAATCCATCAAATTATCCACACACACTCAATGAATGAACATTCCAATGCACAAAGATCAATCAATCCAGTAACAACCGATCAAAACTTCTAACCTCTTACACAGGCAATTGCCTTCACTCAGCAACAATAATCTTGCAGTATATACTGCAAACCTCCTGCTCAACTGCCTCCATACAGTTATGGGGCTCATGCCTGTCGCACAACTTTGAGCCGCCGCTGGGATTCGGGAACAGCCGTGGTCGCAGAGGGACTCCCAGGTTCCCGTCCTCCATCTCCACTGTCTGAAACGTCAATGGCAAGGAGGTCACGCAATGAAAACAAATTGAAGTTAATCAGCTAGAAATTAAGAGTAAAACCTTAATTCCGTCAGTTAGATCACCCGGGAGCTGATGGTCGTGGATCAACAGCCATCCATCCTTCCTGACAATATCGAAAACCTGGAAATCGTCTGCCGCGTCATGATGGTGGTGGTGCTCTTCACAGAACCAAGAGGAAAATGCCAGCTCACACCCGGTACAAAATCTATCAGGGAAATGCCGGCGGGTGTAATCACAATTGACGAGTTGATGGACAATATCCCGATTCTTTCCGCTCTTAACTGCGGCAAGCTGCTCGAAACAACAAACAAATTTTCACATGAAGCCAGAAAATCACAGCTTGGCAATTTGATCAATAAGCGTTAACATAACGACAGGAACACAGCAAAGAACAACATGAACCGACCAAGAAACGGAAGAGATCAAGAAAACCGCAAGAACGAACTAACCAGCCAAGGAGGCCATCACCATACCTCAACGGCCGACAGAACCCAATCAAGAACCGATTTGGGAAACAAGAATGAATCTCTGTCAAGAAGCTCGAAAATCGCAACTTGAACATCCGATGATGAGTGGCAATGTGATCAAGAAGTGCTAAAACAACGGCAAGAACGACATCAAACGACCAAGAAACTGAAGTGCTCAAGAACGCCGCAAGAAGCCAAGAACGTACTAACCACCCAAGAAAAATCCATCACCATCCATCAACGGCCAACAGAACTCAATCAAGAATCGCTTTGGGGGTCTTATCTTACCTTGCAGCTCGGGCTGCAGTGCTCCATCTGGACCGGGATGTGATCACCGCAGGGCGCGCACTCCCCCTGAAACCAGTTGTGAGGCAAGTTTGGCCGCTCTCTGCCGAGCATGACCCAGCTTGTGCCCTCGTGTTCCACCCTCTGAATCTTTGACCAATTATATCCGAGGCCTCCTCTCTTGACGTTGAGGGCTGAAACCGCTGGAAAGACACCCTCGAGCATTGTGATCTGCAAAGACCCAACGAAAGCTCAAGCTCAAGAAGTTATGTTCATAGTTCAAGAACCAAGACCAACGAAAACACAAGATAGAACGCGGAGTTTTCTTCTACAGAACTTACATCCATTGTACGTCGGGGCCCGACCCCGTGATCAGCAACCCCGTGATCGGGGCAGCACCGCAGGCACACGGCCTCCCGACAGATGCTGCAAAATGTCCAGCCGCCTGGACATGGGAGCCTGAAATCAACCTCCAGTAGGCTACCTAGGTAGCCCGCCATTGCTAGCTCGGGGGAGGCTGGGTGAGAGAACCGTTCGGAAGAATGAGAAGTGAGGGAGGAGGAGAAAGTTGAAATTCAATTGTTTCTTTAAGCGTAGATGAAAATTCTTGATTGGTGCAAACCTTTATATTGACACTACCCCTGACATAAGCCATAATGAAGTCGGTAGCCGGATTCAGTAACTTGCCTCACGCTGACTTACCTCTTCATCTCCCCTCTCCATTCTTGATCCAATGGCTCACATTGATGCAACGGAAAAACATTAGAACTTGCAGTTTCCAAGCACAAGAATTGGTAGTACTGAAGCAAAAACCGAACTGATTACACAGGAAGAAATTATGCAACCAAAAACTGAATACAAATTAGGCTTCAGTTCTTTAACAAGTCACTGAATCAGACTAAGACTAGTTTAAGATGGTATAAAAAATCATGATCACAAGAACAAGTGGATTGTGTTCAAGTATAACTTCAGTGTCTTGATAAGATTCAGACTGCAGTTTCAAGAACAAGACTGCAGACTGCAAACTTTAACGAGAACTGATTCAGCAAGAATATGCACTCTCTCTACATTGCCAATCTCTGAAACTGCATTTTGGTCAAATTGGAGATTCACCAACTTCAGTAAACCAAATCACAGATCAACAACACAGATCAAGCACACATCAACTCAGGTCAAGAACATAACATAGGCTTTGACTTACAGGTCAATAATGATGCACATAACATCAAACAAGTCCATCCAATAGTCTAAAATCTTTGTGATCTGAACTGGTCTTCCTGGTGTTGCTGAATTTGAAGAATGTTTGTGTTGTTTGAGAAATTGCATGTTCAAACTTACAGTATGGTTAGTTTCTTTATTCACAAATGACTAATCGTAGGATTATGCAACTTAGTACCCATGTTCATGTATGATAAAAACTTTACAATTACGAGTGACAAAATCACAAATAACAATGACTGTAATTTGAGCACCAAAACACAGATTGAGACTTGCTTCAGTTTTGGTGGATCAGTGTGATTACTTGTTTCAGTAAAGACCATATAATGATGCCTGTGCTAAGGGAAATGTTTTGTGTTGGAGACTATCCACAAAATGTATGTTGTGATGTCAGCCTTCATGGTTTGCCCTATGCGAGCACAAGATGCATGTTGTGAAATCAGCCTTCATTAATGTCCCTGCCTCGTTATACAGTAGTTAATGTGGATTTGTATGCTTGAGCTAATCATGGATCACAACCTGTGCTTGCATTGATATAACGGCTTATGAGGCTTGCAACACAGAGCTCTTCTGTAACTTTGCATACGACTTGGTGGTTTAAAATGGTTTAATAGGTACAAAACAATTTTATAGGCACCCACTGAACACTGAGCTCGGTAACTAAATTTTTCTGAACTCCAGCATGCTTATTTGTAATCTGTATAGGTAACCGCAGAATGTTAAAATGGCTTAATGGGTATAATCTGTATAGATAAATGCAGGATGAACAGCTGTTACTCGGTTTCCATAAACTAATCATCTCTTATCATGTCGGATAGGCCAGGAAGAGTGCCACATACGGATCGGCAACGATTCGGCGGATGGTTCTTATGGTGGCTCTGGCTACTGGAGTTCCTGTTTCTTCTCAACCTCAGATCCACCTCCTTTAAACTTCCTGAAGTGCAGTGTAGAACAGAAAGCTGATGCGCCAAAAGGAGGCCACAGCAGTCTGTTCTTCACTCAAATTCTCAAAATCTTTCTTTTCTCTAAAATTTATTTACCACTGTTACATTTGGTTCAATAATCTTCGATTCTATTCTCCGATTTTGCTTTGTCGGATTTGATTGACGTGAAATTGCAAATGGATGGGATGTAATGATAGCATATGTTACTGCTGACTTCTATAGTACAAAGGCAGATCATAAGTTAAGATGCCTTGATCTATTCTATTTTGTTAATGCCTTAGTAGATATGACGTTTTGCAACTAAGAGTTAATTTGCACATTTTTACAAGTGAGGTTTCTATCCAGTATACCCTTTGCAGATGCTGCATATATCTCGGTGCGTTCCATATGTTCCTTATTTGCTCGTTTCTTTTAAGGTGAAAAAAGGTAGGTTCAAATTTAATGATTGAAATATGTAGAGGGACCCAAAACAACTCTGGCCTGATTAAGGTATGTAATCATCTTGCTTCTCAATTTCTCATCCAACCAGATAATATGCAAGTCACCGGACTTGGAAAAGGATCAATAGCACATAGCTCATGTATTTTGTTTCCCAAAGTTAGGATGGTGCAATATACAGTTCTGGAATCGGGAACGAAATGAATATTATTCTAAGACTGACAATTTTTAGACCATGGCATATATATGATGACGATTGACGACGAAGAGGAATCTAATATGGGTCTATCTAATATGTATGGAAAATTGGGAGTATGATGTTATTGTCGGATGAAGAATCGTGAGGCTCTGGAGCACTTAGTTTTTAGGGTACTTAATGCTCAGACACCAATATCAAGTGCATCAATTTGTATGAAAGAGGACACACATTTGCAATGGTAACTGGCAGTAGAAGGTCTATTCGATAACTTCTTTGCTTACTCATCACATTGTTTACCCCCCCCCCAACACACACACACACACACAATGGCTTATAGAAAGGACTCTAGGGTACCCCTAGGCGGGTTGCCGGTCTAAAACACCGACACAGCCCTCCGATTGGGTGAAGCGTAGCTGTCAGATGAACTCATAAAAAATCCACGTCTGCCTCCATTTCGCGCACCCACATGGGGTATGCGCCACCCGACCCCACGTGGGGCCGCTCGCCCCCCTCCCCCTCGTCCCCATCCCACGCACATGCGCGTGGGACCGTGAGGGCCAGCTCGACGGCGCCCTAGCAGCTGCAACACGTGAGTCCCATTGCGACATGTGCAACACCAGATCTACTTTTTGCAACATCCAGTAACATAGGTCCGAAGCAATTAGAACACAAACATATGTCTGGAACACTTGCAAAAACTTGCAAATGCTGGAAAACACTTGAAAAGCTGTTGCAAAATATATACGACATCCTGATGAAATATTTGGAACGGATGTTTGCAACATACGTGTATAGCCACTGCAACATATGCATCATCTGGATCTACTTTTGCAATATACGTATGAAAAACAGATTAAACATTTGGACCAGATGTTTGCAACATACGTGTATAGCCACTGCAACATATGCAACATCTGGATCTATTTTTGCAACATCCATATGAAACACTTGCAACATACATCTGAAACACATGGAACATATGCAACATCTGGATTTACTTTTGCAACATCCATATGAAACACTTGCAAACATATATCTGAAACATCCGAAACACATGGAACATACGCTTGCAACATGCAACAAAACCTGACGGGAAGAGCACTGCACAGCGGAATCCAGTGTTAGGAAACGATGGAGGAGGAGGATGACAGCAGGTGGACGACACCTTTACCCACGGAGCAACTCCTCCGGTGGCTGGTGCGGCTCGCCCCTAGCCCAAGGGAAGCGGTGGCCCAGGCCCGGTCGTGCCGTAGCACTCGAGTGGCGGCCTGGGCGGCTGCGGAGGTGGAGGCAGGGTAGGAGAAGGGGCGGCGGCCTGGGTGGGCGCGAACGCCGACGACGACGGGGAGGCTGCCGCGGTCGGGGTGGGCAGCGACAAAGCGTGGCGGACGAGGAAGGGGTCGGCAGCGTCGGGGTCATCCCCTGATGCGGTAGCTCCTCCGTCGGCCAGTGCGGCTCGCCCCTAGGCCCGAGGGAGCGATGGCCCACACCCGGCCTTCCCCACGGAGCAGCTCCCCGACAGCTAAGACCGCTCCCCCACACCCAGCCTTCCCCGCGAAGTAGCTCCCCAGCAGCCAAGCCCACTCCCTGGCTCCAGAGGGAGAGAGAGATTTGTTGGGTGAAAGGAGCGGTGGGTGAAGGGATGAGGCAGGGAAGGCTTCCGTGAGACCGCGTGTGGAAGTGTCTAGTGGAAGAGAACGCTTGGATCAAATTGGGCCACGTAGCCATCCGACGGGAGGACTCGTGTTCGGACGTACAACTTATAGCATTTCCGTTTTAGGTTTGGACCTAATTTTAATTCTGGTTCCACCTGTTTCTTTTTTCCCCACGCTATCCTCTCCTGAATCACGCACCGATGATGGACCAGAACCGGCGCACTCTCCAGATCCGAAAAGTCAATTTTTTTTCCCACGCTAACCTTGCGCACGGACGGACCAGAATCCGGAGCACTCTCCAAATCCAAAAACTCGGTTTCTTTTTTTTTTCCACACTAACCTCTCCTGAATAACGCTCAACAAAAACCGCGAGAAGGGTTTTTAACCCTGGTTTTAGGCTTCCCAAGAAAGAAGCACACCACTTGCACTACAATTTTTTTTGTGTTATATGAGCGCATTCGACCTCATTTGAATGTTCCAGCACATCCCATAAGCCAACCGGTTACTATCATCAGTCATGCGTGGCAATAGATATAGTCGCGTTCCTTTTATTATACGGGTATTAAAAAAATCCATAGCATGAAGTTTTTTATAGAAACAAATTCTAGCTAGATGTTTATTTTTCAAACTTTAGGACTATTTATCAGCTTGAAAAGAAAAAAAAACATGTTTGGGGAATCTAATTATATATTGGAGTAGAAGAGGATAGAAATGAATGAGTATGAAATGGCGCACTAGCAAATATGTAGAGATTCACGGAGTTCAATAAAGATATAGTGATAGAAGTGGAAAAAATCCACGAGTTTCAAAAATCCAATTATCATTTCACCATAGCAACGTATGGCATTTTTCTAGTCATGTACTCCCTCCGTTCAAAAAATGATATTTTAGCATTCAAAATTTGTCCTAAAAGAATGACATTCTAGGATTTTAATCTTATGCATGCATATAGAAAATGGAGAAAATATTCTCCATTTTCTATTCTCCATTTTCTATATGCAAGTTGAACTAACTAAGGGTACATGCATCTTTTTCATTCACCCCTAATATGTCTGAAAAATCTAAAAAATCAATTTTTTTTGGACGGAGGGAGTATGCAATGGCAACACAAGTTTGTGTTGGCCTCAGGATCCACGTACGTAACGTGAGTTTTAAAAAGGCAAAAAAAAAGCTTTGAGATTTGCAGTGAAACTTAATTTCTTATTTACTAGATATTTTTAAAAAAATCACACGCATGCTGGACGTGCATAGAACTAGTATTGAGAAAAGAGAGTGTTTTGGTGGAGTACATTTTTCCCAATACAATAGTTGGACTAGGGATTGGGCGTATTGTAGATGCTACTGGAGTTCGGTTTGTTTCTTCCAAATTTAATAATTCATTATTCATCATTTATCAAAAGTAATATCTCCTTTGATAGTCCAACGAGCAGTAACTATATCCCTCTAACTATCTGACGACAGATTTGATCATAAAAATCTGTCTAATTTCTGACCTTCTGACTACAATTAACGGCTCTCTCTTTCCTTCTTACTTTATCCGCTCCCTTCCACATCGTGCCTGACACCGCCGCATGCTTCTGCCTAAGGACGCGCTCCCCCACCTCCGCCCAGCCTGGCTCCGGCGGCGCCATAGCATGGAGCTGTCGCCCCCGCGACAGCTCCCTCCCTAATCCGGTTGAATCGGATGCCCCCGCAGCAAGCTCCGCCCAACCACCATCCTCAACCACCGTGGCCGGCGGTGCTCCCGTCACCTCACCGTCCTGCCCTCCGCCCACCTCCTCCGCCATGCCGACAGCCTCCCCAAGCATCTCTCTACAATCAGGACCAAACCTGAACCGAGTTTACCGGAGTTAGCCATTGTTGGAGAAGAAGAGGAGCTCGCCGGGGAAGAAGAACCACAGAATCTCAAATTGAGTCCTACAATAACAAATTCGACAAATTTCTCCCCCAAATCTGTCAACGGATGTCAACGGATACTTAACAAAACTCTAACTATTTTTGTGCTAAGCATTGTGATTCTACACGGGAAGTAGTCGTAAACCGACAACTCGTAACCTGCTACACGGCTGAATAAATATGTGCCACGCACCCCTTGTTTGGCATCGTTTTCCAAAACTTTTGAACGGTGCCCGTCGTGATGCCGCCTGTGCGACGACCCCGCGCCCATCCCGCCGCAAGTCCGTACACAGACGGGTGGCTGTCACGCCGCCACCGTATCGCATTCGCATCTGACGTTGGCGGCGGTGCGCCTCCGACCAATCTGCCCGATGACATCCTCTTTGGGATCTTCTCCCGCGTCTCGGGCGCCGCCGACGTGTCGCGCTGCGCCGCGACCTGCCGCCACTGGGGCCGCGTGGTTGCCGCGCGCGCCGCCGCCATCTCCCGCGCCCTGCCACCGCCCGCTAGATTCCTTCCTCGCCTCGCCCTCGGCTTCTTCCACCAGCAGCAGAACGGCGTCAGCCACTCCGTGCGTGTGGGGGCGCAGCTGCGCTTCATCCCGATGGCATCTACCTCGCTGCTCCTAGGCCCGTCCGGCGGCGGCGCCCGTCTCATCCACGAAGGCGGCGCCTTGTTCGAGCACGCCCGCCCCATCGCGTCCCGCAACGGCCGCGTGGTGCTCGAGCTCCGGCGCGAGGCGCGCGCCGACGGCCTCGCCCTTTGCGTGTGGAACCCCACGACGGGGGACACGGCCGTGCTCCCAACCCTCTCCGGCAAGGACTCTCCTGGAGATTACGCATGCGCGATACTTACCGGCGACGACCTCGACGACGTGCCGCCGCGCTCGACGGACTTCTTCCGCCTCCTCCTTGTCTACAACCGCCGCGCGGCTCCACAGCACTGCGGTCCTACTCGTCGGACACCGGCAGCTGGGGGGCAGAAGGCAACAATCCCGGTGTCAAGATCAGCTGCCATGTGCTCCGCCGGCTAGGCCCGGCCGTCGTGGTCCGCGGCGTGGCCTACGTTTGGCGTGCGGCTCGATGACGGTACGATGGCGGCGGCGGCAACCATGGACGTGTGCTCGGTGCCTTACGCGCTAAAGAACTGTAAGCTGGACAAGCACGTGCTGGGCGTGTCGCCGGACGGGAGATTGCGCTTCGTCGCAACCGGGTTCGTTGCAAGACGACTCCTTGTAATCTCCTCGTTGATCTCACAGCTTCAGGGCAGCGTCCACTACGACAGCACCGCCGGTGATATAAGGATCGCCGTACCCCAGATCGAAGTGACGAGGACAAATTGGAACACCATCAAGCTGCGGTGGTTCGGCGAGAAGACCGGCACGCTCATCTTCACCGTCGGGGAAACCGTCAGCACATGTTCGATCTTCGCGTTGAACCTTGCTAGCAGATCACTGGAGAAGCTGCCCCACGGCGTGAGCTACCATGCGTGCAGAAACCTCTGTGGTTATGAGATGGATCGGGCCGCGCTCCTTGCGTGGCTAGCTCCTCAGTAACATATCCCGTGTAATCTTTCTTCATTGGTCTCAAGTTTTGAGCGGAGATGCTAGCGTCCGAACTTTCAACTCCGATGCTACCATCGGACGATCGAGAAAAGGGAAAATTCTCGCCAAAAATAGTTATACGGATGTTTCACGTAACATTTTATCTAGATCTCGATTGAGATGGATAATGTGCACGTATACGTAGCTGATGAAGCTACCATGGCTCACAGGCTCACAGCCAATAAAAGCGTGATCACCGTTGTATAAAAAAGATGCAACACGGTACTGTATTTTTTATTTTTTTAAAAAGCTCAACATTGAGGATGTACTACTTCAACATTTTGAATAAATTGTACTAGTTTATTCAGAATTTTGATTTATATTTCACAGATTGTTAATTAAGTTTAAAAATATTAAAACATGTATAAACATACAAAATCATAATCCTATAAATATTGTTAAACATAGAGATTGGAGGGGGAAATGATAACAAAAGAGCAAAAAAGAAAAGCTTATTTCTCTATGCTATATGGCCTATTATTGATGACTAGTAAGAATTAGACCCAGGGATATTGAACTACTTTGCATGTCTTGTGAAATCATCTTTCACGAGATGGATGATACAGGTCCTGCGCTATTATATTGACCAGCGATCTTTGACGAGTTTTGTGCTTGCCTAAAATTTGTTTCAAGATTTTCTTTCCCTCATACTCTCATAAGTTCTCTGCATAGCTTAGGAAACATGATTACTCTTGAGAAGACAAAAAAAAACTAAGAGCATCTATATCAGGGTTTTAAATCTTCGGATGTAGCTACCGGTATCTCCACATATAGCTGTTCGATAAGGGTCCAACTGTTTGCTCTCTAATTCAATATAGCTACTATAGCCTCATTTAGCCGGCGATTAGTTGTTTGAAGGCATATCGCTAAATGGCTTAGCCGAAGATTTAAAATAGTGATCTACATTAACGAATAACTAAGACGATGACCAATAACATCGTCGCGTGCTGAAGTCACAGTGCGTGTAAGATAGCATCTGGAGCCAGCATTGGCCGCGACGTCGCGTGTCGAGATGCTGTCAATCACCTCAGGACCATATCGAAAGAAAATAGAAACGATGCCATCCCCATCTTTACCTCGTTAGCTTTTTTTTTTCTTCTCGAATATGCAGGAAAGTCGCGCATCATTGTACTGAGTAGAAAAATAGTTTACATCTACGCTCATCGGAGGAGCTGTTTTGTTACCTCGTTAGCCCAGACTAGCAGTCTGGAACCTTCCTTGGATTAGTTGGTTGGTTAACCACCCTTCCCCGGAAGTGTCCGCGTCGTGGCGGTAGGTGTCATCACTGACCACTCCATGGACTAGCTAGTATCTGCGCGAGATGGATGCACACCTACCAGTTTATTTTCTCGGACTTCCGCTGTGCCACCAACCAAAAAAATACGTACGGGTGGACGGCCAGCCGGCGCCCATACAAAGCTGGCTCGAAGAACATATGGCGTCAGACGACGGCCACACAAAGTCCATGCGTCACGGGTGACTACAGCTGCTATTGGTAAGCAACGTCACGGGTGATCACAGATGCTCCTCGCGTAAGCAACTGTAGTTGGTGCTGTCGTGCGATTCTCCTTCATTTCCTTCGTATTGATGGCACCTATCAGCTGTACACGTGGATTCATTATACATAGGTGCCATGTATGCATCGACCATGGTCCTGTCCTGTGTGTTTCACCGTGAAATGCAGGCTCGGAAAATGGGCACTTCAAGCTCTTCCCGTACTCCCTCCGTCCCATAATAAATACATTTTTATAATTTAAAATTTATCTTAAAACAAGTGCACATATAGAAATGAGATCACCTAACTCTAGGTTATCTTCTTCTACTTTTTCTCTTCCCAAAGTGTAATGATTGGGGTATATATATAATTTCTCACTAACATTAATCTCTTCACCCAAACTCTAGAAGTGCATTTATTTTAGGATGGAGTGAGTATGTAAGAATCAATATTCACTATGCCAGAAAACATTTCCACTTGCGGTCAAAACCAATTTCTGCTGGCGGGTCTGGCACCCGCTAGCAAGCCACTACCAGCAGAAATGGTATCTCTACTGGCAGGTGGACACCCGCCAGCACAGATATGATTCGTATTGGCGGGCGATTAGAAGGCCCACCAGCAATGATATTTTTAGGAAAAAAATGGTTGTAGTCGCTCGTGTTACCGCAGCACCGCCACTCGTGTCGCCTGGGTTGCCCACGCTGCTCGCTACAATCGTTCGCGCTGGCCCTGCACTCGCCGTCCGCCAGAAGGCTGCACCCGCCGCCCGAGGCTGCCCCGCCAGCTGAACGCGCCGCCGGCGACGGCCATCCGCAGCTGCATTGCAGACCATGCCCGAGCAGGCCGCCTGCGCTGGGCATGCCGCACCGCCCGCAGGCCACCTACGCCAGCATCCTCGCCGCCCGAGCCGGCCACCCGCCAGGCATCCCGCGCCGCCCGTCCAAGGCCCAGGTGCAGCTGCCCTGCAGGAGAAAGAGATAAGATAGAGATGTAAGGATGCGGAAGAGAGATAGAGGAGGAAGAGATAAATACCAAAGGAGCTGGGTCCACGCGTACACGGGGCATGCCGTGCCACCCGCCCAAGCCCCAGGTGTAGCTCCCTTGCAGGAGAAAGAGATAAGGTGAGAGAGGAAAGAGATAAGATAGAGATATGAGGATGCAGAAGAGAGATAGGAGGAGGAAGAGATCGATAAATACCGAGGGAGTTGGGTCCACATGCGAAATGCATTTGTGCTGACGGGTGATATAAGTACCCGCCAGCACCAATGGAGGCCATCTATGCTGGCGGGTGGTTATGTCACCCGCTAGTACAAGTACATTTGGAGTGACGGGTTTTAACGGGGTTGGCCACTTGACCATTTGTGCTGGCGGTGGTAATCTTGCCCACTAGCAGTAAAAAATCAAGGTGGCACCACAGATCATTTCTGGCATAGTGATTTAGCATAAACCAATTGCACCCTAATATTTAGAATTATATTGGATCCTGTCACAAATAAGCAACACCGTTTGTCACGTGTAGTTAAACATTACCAAACTTTAGGTACACATTACTAATAATGATTTCATGTGCCCCACAAAACAAGAACATCGATCACTCTCTGACTACTCTTTCTATACAAGCACAGCCATGGAGTACGTACGGTGCACCCACAAAAGGCCGGCTGGACAAGCAAAATGCCAACCCGACCTGATGCACGAGCACGACCCAACCTCCTCGCCGAGAACGATCTGAGACGGACGAACGAACCGATCGTTCCACCACGTAAACCAAAAGCCCCGGAGAGATCCATCACACTCTACGGAACACCAGAGACATGCCCATGCACAGTGTCTGCGGAAATGGGCGGCCACCAACTCACCGAGGAAGCAGCGGACAACATCGAGCGAGTGACGCGTAGCAGTCTTGCACGGCTGCTTGGAATGCTGGATTTGTGGCTGGCCGCGATGCCAAATGGCTATGGCTACCCCTCCGGTGCCGGGTTCACCAAACCACTCTTTGCGGACGTCATTACTATGATGTACCAAATATATATACTATAAAAATGGAAAATATAAAGTTCTCTTATTGTGTTCTTAGGTGATGCGGAGTTAGATTCTTATCCCCTTTCTGAACAATTTGATTTTTATATTATGTGTAGTTCTTTACTGAGTAAATTGCACCCACTATACATAGGTGGATGCAAATTGGTCCAACACCTTGTAAAATGCTTAATTCAATATAATAACTTGATAGGTGGGTGCAGATTAGTCCGACAACTTGTAAAGAGCTCAAGCTAGCTTAATGACTTAACAAATTTGTGCTACAGTCCAAACGTTACAATGACAACGTATTAAGCAAAGTGCATGGACATACGAATTCTCTTGCAATCAATAATTCTGTTTCTTTTATCGTTAATCATGACATGTCCGTTGCTTCTCAACGGTGCTTAACTTATTTGTTCATTAGTTAAATTGAATCAAATTTAAGAATTATGCAATTGGCATTACTGAAGGACTAAAATAAATAAGAAAGATCTTTGGACCTTAGCTTTCTTCTTCTGTGCTTCTGCTCATGTATTCAACTGTAAAAGAACCATGTCAATTTCTATTATTTTTGCTCATTATACTTTTCAAAAAACTACATGAGATTTTAAAAAATATTTATGTCGAATTTCTAAAAGATATTGTTAGTATATATTAACTATTGTTTTTTAGCTAAACAAAAATGCATATCATCAAACATATAAAATAGTGAGAGCAAATTTATCAATATTGAATATGAAATTAAATATTCCTAATCAAAATTAAATTATTGTATAAAAAAAATTGATACGAAGGTATAACATTAATTTCCTAAAAACATAAAGTTCTTGTTCCGGGTGAATACATTACCATAGCGACACGAATATCAATGGTCAAATAATGCTCAATGACTTGTTCGGACGCGAATATACTCTGACCCAGCATTAGAAAATAGGTTGCTTATTATATTATCTTGACTGCGGATGTACCAATTTGACAAGCTATTGCACTAAATTGGGCAGTTTACAAGTTTTTTATTAATCTACACCAAGCTATCAAATTATTATACTAGATTGAGCATTTTTCAAGTTACTAGACCAATCTACACCCACATGACAAGTTATTGTACTAGATTGAATATTTTATAAGTTGTTGGATTAATTTGCACCCACTTGACAAGTTATTATATAGTGGGTGCAATTTACTCTTCTTTATTTTGATAACAAACATCGTCCTTCTCTATATTTATATAGTTCTACTGTCATTCATTTGTCTTTCTTGTCTATTCAACGAATATAACCTATCAATTCCTTTGAGCTCTAACCGAGCAAGGGATCATGAGTTACCATCATATGGGATCAATTATTGAACATAAAGTTTCATACATCTATGTATCGTTCATGAAAAAAAAGGTAAACGGAAAAATAACAACCAAACACTTGGAACATGGACCAGAGTCAAAAGGAAGCTCTCACCTACCCACCAAAAAACCTTTTCTGTGCTACTCCAAACCCCAAAAATCATTGGCCACACATCTCCACTCTGGTACACACCCTGCAAGCCCAACCAAGCGCAGCGCCCTCACTGCCGGTGGGCCCCGACCGTGGACTCACTAACGCCGCATCCACCAAACCCCCTCCGGTCCTCCCCTACGGCCCTACCTACCGCATCGCCGTCAATTGTAACGCCAACTCCTCTGTCGTCCCGCCGGCTCACCTTTATATGCGCACGGACGTGTCCCTTGGACTCTCCACTCTCCAGGAACAACCGCCGTTCCAGCGCGCCAACACAACAGAGACACACAAGAACAGTGAAGACGGCAGCGTGCCCGCCATCCATCCCGGCTTCGTCGCCATGGACCTCCGCTTCGCGGAGAAGCTCCTGATCGGCCTGTTCGCGTCCGTCGTGATCGCCATAGCGGTGTCCAAGCTCCGCGGCCGCAAGCTCCGCCTGCCTCCCGGCCCCGTCCCCGTGCCCATCTTCGGCAACTGGCTGCAGGTCGGGGACGACCTCAACCACCGCAACCTCGCCGCGCTGGCCCGCAGGTTCGGCGACATCTTCCTCCTCCGGATGGGCCAGCGCAACCTGGTGGTGGTCTCCTCCCCGCCGCTGGCGCGGGAGGTGCTCCACACCCAGGGCGTCGAGTTCGGCTCCCGCACCCGCAACGTCGTCTTCGACATCTTCACCGGCAAGGGCCAGGACATGGTGTTCACCGTGTACGGCGACCATTGGCGCAAGATGCGGCGCATCATGACCGTGCCCTTCTTCACCAACAAGGTCGTGCAGCAGTACCGCGCCGGGTGGGAGGCCGAGGCCGCCGCCGTGGTGGACGACGTGCGCGCCGACCCCAGCGCCGCCACCGAGGGCGTCGTGCTCCGGCGACGCCTGCAGCTCATGATGTACAACAACATGTACCGCATCATGTTCGACCGGCGGTTCGAGAGCATGGACGACCCGCTCTTCCTCCGCCTCAGGGCGCTCAACGGCGAGCGCAGCCGCCTCGCGCAGAGCTTCGAGTACAACTACGGCGACTTCATCCCCATCCTCCGCCCGTTCCTCCGCGGCTACCTTAGGATCTGCAAGGAGGTCAAGGAGACACGTCTCAAGCTCTTCAAGGATTTCTTCCTCGAGGAGAGGAAGTGAGTAGTTCCTTCATCCATTCCATAATTTCGTTGGACTAGTGGCAGTGAGAGAGTGGGAGAGCAACCGGAACAAACAGAACAAGCACCGTGCGACTCTGACGAAAAATCATATGATGTGCTCACATGGTGGGTGTTTCTGCAGGAAGCTAGCGAGCACCAAGGCCATGGACAACAACGGGCTCAAGTGCGCCATTGATCACATCCTGGAGGCGCAGCAGAAGGGGGAGATCAACGAGGACAACGTGCTCTACATCGTCGAGAACATTAACGTTGCAGGTACGTGCAGTACAGACTAACTTAATCACCCTTCAGGTTTAGCATGGCAAAAGACTATTGTCCCTGGAATTTAGTAGCCTAGACTAGAAGTTTCTGTCATGCACTTCCAAGACGCAACGATGGCGCCATGTGAGGCCCAGGAACATTCTGCAACAAAAACTGTACTACAGCACTTGTGTTGACAAGAAGGCTACAACACCTGCAAAAACGCTTGACGTGATAGCCCAACATACCAACCAGTGTCAACAGTGTCCGTGCATTGCAATTTTCATCACTAGCTACAAAAATAATCGATCAATTTTATCACAGTCGGAGCTGCAATGCAACTGACAGCAGTAGCTCACTCGTTCTTGTCTGTTTGTGCCTCTGCAGCGATCGAGACGACGCTGTGGTCGATCGAGTGGGCGATCGCGGAGCTGGTGAACCACCCGGAGATCCAGCGGAAGCTTCGGCAGGAGCTGGACGCGGCGCTGGGCCCCGGCCACCAGATCACGGAGCCGGACACGCACAGGCTCCCCTACCTGCAGGCCGTGATCAAGGAGACGCTGCGCCTGCGCATGGCTATCCCGTTGCTGGTGCCGCACATGAACCTCCACGACGCCAAGCTCGGCGGCTACGACGTCCCCGCCGAGAGCAAGATCCTCGTCAACGCCTGGTACCTCGCCAACAACCCTGACAGCTGGAGGCGGCCCGAGGAGTTCCGGCCGGAGCGCTTCCTGGAGGAGGAGAGGCACGTCGAGGCCAACGGCAACGACTTCAGGTACCTGCCCTTCGGCGTCGGCCGCAGGAGCTGCCCCGGCATCATCCTCGCCCTCCCCATCCTCGGCATCACCATCGGACGCCTCGTCCAGAACTTCGAGCTGCTGCCGCCGCCTGGCCAGGACAAGATCGACACCACCGAGAAGGGAGGCCAGTTCAGCCTCCACATCTTGAAGCACTCCACCATCGTGTGCAAGCCGAGAGCGTTCTAGCTTCGAAGAGCTGGCCGTGTGTGATCGATGCTCCGGAGTGGGAATGCTCTGTTCCATCTCTTGGCTGTCTTAATTATATAGTAGCTCTCTATCTCTTCAGAGTAGATAAATATTCAGACAAATGTTAATCGCAAGAGAGGGTTGGACAGATAAAAAACAAGGGATGAAATGTAGAGATCTGATAATTATTCAATGCAGCGTTCAATTGAAAAAAAAAACTCGTTGCAAATAACCAAGTCTGTATCAAGGTTTTTGGAGTCAGTAAGAAGCATGTACGCACACATGCCACTTACCGCTCACTCCCAGAGCTCTGGCAGACGCAATGCAGTTTTCCTTTCAGATTATTGCAGAGTCTCCGCATGACTTTGGGGTAAACAATACAATTTCTATAGACCATTCCAATTTCTCCAAAAAAGTACTGATATCATGGCAGTTTTCTTCTGGTTTAAGCAAAGCAAGAGTCGGCATAGGCAACATTGGTTGTGATGTTTAGTCTCTCCTAACTCTTAACTGTCTTTTTGGTAGCTGGATGCATTATCCCGCGGGGCGGTTTGGTGTTTCCTTAATTTCATACTTATCAAAATATAAGCTAATTTCATAAATTTTGTGAAGGCAACTTTTTAGTTGATTAGCCCTCCATAATTCTTGCCCATGTCTTGCGGTATGTGATATAGTTGTAGTATTTTCGCAGCCAATGTTTTTTTTGTCATGGTGGCATGGCGAAAACGGTGAAATTCTTATGTGGACGATGGCGGCAACAATAATCGACAATGAGGATAAGTGTTGTATTGTCATCGTAAAGATGAGAATGGAAACGACTATGGTGGGATAGAGTGGTGTGTCCAAGCATAGCAGCTAGCCTCTCTAATGGGAGGCGTTGGGGCGACCGACTTTTTTATTTTTTAGCTCTTTTTGCGAAAGATTCTCACAAATAGATCTCTGGCGGAACCAATTTCAAAAATGGACCCTTAGCTTGGCGCCATCCACGCTGGCGCCAAGCTACAACGTCTCGGCGCCAGCCATCCTGGCGCCAAGGTCTATACATAGCAGCTGACGCGGATGCCGACGTGGCGGGGGCTTGGCGCCAAGCCTTGGCGCCATGGATCTTGGCGCCGAGCTTGGCGCCGTAGATCTTGGCGTCGAGCTATCCACCCCGTACCTCTACGCGTTTCGAACTAAACAAGTATAATTATTCCGAGGAGTAAACAATAAACTAAGTTGTGGTTCAACTCTACATTTTACCATATCGACAGGAAACGCGAGATTTTACGACCGACCGGCGCCACCGTCGGAAAAAAAGGTTCAATAGTGGGGTTCAAACTCAGGTCTCTAGGATAAGAAGCCCACCTCCTAACCAGTTGAACCACAACTTAATTTGTTGCATACTCCTCAGAATAATTATACTTGTTTAGTTCGAAACGCGTAGAGGTACGGGGTAGATAGCTCAGCGCCAAGCTCGGCGCCAAGATCCATGGCGCCAAGGCTTGGCGCCATCATGGATGGCGCCAAGCCCCCGCCACGTCGGCATCCGCGTCAGCCGCTATGTATAGACCTTGGCGCCAGGATGGCTGGCGTCGAGACGTTGTAGCTTAGCGCCAGCGTGGATGGCGCCAAGCTAAGGGTCCATTTTTGGAATTGGTTCCGCCAGGAACCTATTTGTGAGAATCTTTCGCAAAAAAAGCTAAAAAACAAAAAAGTCGGTTGGGGCGATATGGGGAGATAGAGCAGGAGGTAGGCACGAGTCAAGTAGGTTTGTGAGGACTCGCATGCAACTGAGTTGCCAGTCAATCGGGTCGTAAACCCAAAATAGTCCGCATCTAGTGGCTCAACGGACAAATGGAGTCATGGACAAATGAAGAATACACTTTAATATAGAGAGATTTATTGCAATAAAATTAAATTAACCACCCATTGCTCAGTTCTACTTCTTTTTCCTTTTCTCATCATGATTGATCCTGAATTTGCTCATTCCCTGTTGCGTGTGTTAACCTGCCTTAGCGGTTCTCCTATTCCCGAAGTCTTGCCTACTTATTTGCTATTCTGCAAACACTGCCAACCCCTCATCATCCATGGCAGGGGTGAAGCTACATTAAAAAATGAAAAACAGTGATTGAGGTAAATTTTTCACCATATTACCAATAACATATTAACTCTATGCACCCACAAGCCAAGCGCACCCCCTCCAATTTGCTTTAGTTTCGCGATGTTGGTATGTTGTCTAAGTATATAGGGCCATATTTCCAACTATGAAGAACCGTGTACCTAGACATAGTGGTTAGAGAAAAAAAGAGAAAAGTAGTAGATAGTTGTGCTCATATGATGGATAGGAAGCTAAATTTTGGACGACTCGAGTGCGAAAAAATTTCAATGCCTAAATGCCAAATCTTCCAAATGGCTAAGATCCTGTTTGTTTCCATTGTAAATTATATAAGTTGGAGTATAGTACCCATATAGTAAAAGTCCATCCTAAAACCGAAAATAATATGAAATAAGCTATTATTTGCGGTCCCATGGTGATCCTAGAGTGTTTTTTTTTACCATATTAGGCTCTGTTTAGATTTTGTTCTATACTCCCTCCGTTCCAAATTGTAGGCTGTTTTGACTTTTTTATGCATAGTTTTTGCTATGTATATAAATATAGTGTATGTCTAGATTTATAATAATATCTATTAACCTAGATAAGTTAAAATGGTCTACAATTTAAAATAAATGGGTATAAAAAACGTAATGTTTCTGAGCTCCGCATTGAACCAAGTTGGCAGAAGCGTTATTATCAAACAAATTTAAATACTATTGCCTCAGTGGTCAGTGCCAAATTATAACCTTTGAGCACAAATCTCGAGGTTTAGCTTCTACTATTGTTCTAATTCTTCAGAGCACATGCTTGATGCTTCCTCTGCATCTTTTCTCTGAAGAAGCTCCCTTGTCAATACTTGTCCATGCCTCGGTACATGCACGGAATACAACTAGCATGTGCATGGTCATTGCAAAGTTGCAAACCATGCAATTTGTCGTGCCGAAATACTTGCATTGCACTTTCTTGCTAGAATGAGCTGTGCCATGCGCTCTGTCCGTGTCCAGATTCTCTAATCATCAAGGGAAGGGGCAAAAGTGCAAATATTTTTGACCCCCTCTTCCAGGTAGGCCCCTCTCCCGTCGTGCCGGCGTGCCCGGTTTCCTCTTCCCCTTCCTCTCACCTCACCCTCCTCGACGCTACTTGTCCACCGCCCCGGATCTACCTCGCCGCGTCGGCGCGCGGGACACCACCCACCGACGCGAGGAGGCAATCGAGGCGGACGAAGCGCCGCGCCGGAATTCGACGGGGCATCGACCACCGGAGGCGTAGAGCAAAATGTTCAAGTTCCTCAAGGAGGTGGTCGCGGGATCCGGATCGGGCCTCAAGGACTTCCCCTACACCATCGGCGAGCCCTACGCCTCCGCCTGGGGCTCATGGACGCACCACCGCGGCACCTCCAAGGTACGCCGTCCGCACTCTTCCCCGTCTCTCCCGATCGATCAGATCCCCCGTAGGGCTGGTCGGAGGTATTCGCTGTGTCGCTGATTAGGTTCGTAGGCTGGAACTGTTCGGTGTATCGCTGGTTCTGTTGGTCGACTTCGAGTTGGAACAATCCGGTGCGCTATGCTAGCGTGTATTTTGGTGTGCGTGTGAGGGTGTTCTGTGGGCTGTGGCCCGTGCGCTCTGTAGCAGGTTGAGCTCTCGGTGCTGTTTTGGTGTGGTTTCGACTGTGTTGGACTGTTGCTAGATTTAGTAGCTTCTAAGGATCACAATTGGTTGATTCATTGTAGAGTTGACTCGAGTTAGTTTGGTTTTAGCGGATGGAAGGTATTTGGTTTACATTTTGCGGGATAGTTGTGTGCAGTTGTTCAAACCTGGGTATGCTGGTTTGATTGTGTAATTCTTGTGGAGCTCACGTGCCACAGCATGCCATCCAACTTGGTGAGGTTCAAGGATAATGAGGATATTACTGCTACCAGCACTTACGTTGCATTTGAGTTTTTGGTGTTATATCTAGGTTTCTTCATGATATTTTTGTTATCTGGAGCTATGCTCTTGATTTCATCTGGTGCTATTGGAGTGTACGGGTATGAGGTGGTTTCTGGGATGTGATGCCTTGGGACGCCTGTGATTGCGATGTTGACTGCGAGTATTGCAATAACTGATTTTGGCCTGAAGGTCTCACACTATACTTGGCAGCAACTGACTCATTGCTTGTGTGGAGTTACCCAAAACCTTTTAGATTCTTTTGGTCCAACCTTGGAGTTCTTTAGAAACTGTAAGCAAGTTTGAGCCTCTACAAAGGGTTTGGTGCACACAGCTTGTTTCACTATTACATCACACCAGCAGTAGGCTGAGAAGATGATAAAAGCAAATAATTACCAAACCTAGGATGAATTGCAATCTTAGTAATGGTTAATATATTTTCAAATATGCAGAAGTTTAGAGATTGTGTGTCATGTTATGATTCTGGTGATTATCAGCAGTTGATAGAGTTTTATTATTCATCCTAGGTCTACCATTAATACTGATTTTTCTGGTGCAGTTTTGATTTCTTAAGCTGTTATTCTTTTTTTCACCAAAGGATTATTTTGTCTTAATTTTTGTTAGATATGTATGCCCTTGCCAACACTATTTTTGCCTTGTCTTCTCCAGGATGATGGATCGCCTGTGTCAATTTTTTCTCTGTCAGGGAGCAACCCTCAGGACAGACACTTGGTTGCTGGTCGCAATGGTGTTAAGAGATTACGAACGGTATGCTAATAACTGTAGTCATTCGGTTTTGATGATCTATAGTGCTGTAAATTTAAGAGTTAAGACTTAATGTGCAGTCTGTTGTGGCAAAATGTCAAGGCTTAAAAAAAAATCCCGGTGGCAATAAAGCCTTTTTTTTAACTGAAAATCTGGACAATCCCTTAAATATTCTAGATCAAATGGAAGGCAGCAATTTGTGCCAAAAAAGAAGAAAAAAATTCTCGTGATATTTCAGTATTACTTCTATGTGCTGTTTTGCCCACAGCATATCGCATCGTTTCTGTTGTCTTACTTTCATCAGAAGGAGCACCTCTGAAATATACAATTTTTTTCTTTGGTAGTTTGCTATTTTGTTTCCCAATATCTGCTAAGTCAGTTTACTGCTGTTGTGGCTACTGCAGGTGCGGCATCCAAATATCTTATCCTTTTTACACAGTACTGAATCAGAAGTTCCTGATGGACCTGCCATGAAGCACACAATTTATATTGTAACAGAGCCTGTTATGCCACTTTCCGAAAAGCTCAAGGAACTGAATCTTGGTGGCACCCAGAGGTACCATGATCTTCTTGTACTTTTGTGTTCATCAAAATGTTCATTCACTAAGAAAAATCTTGTAGTTTCTGGCATTTTATCAATATATTTTGATTCACCCCTGTTATTTGTTTATTTATTTTCATTGAACTACATGCCACGGTGGCTAATAAATAATGGTGCAGGGATGAGTACTTTGCATGGGGGCTTCACCAGATATCGAAAGCTGTGAGCTTTCTCAATAATGACTGCAAGCTTGTAAGTCCCTGCATTAAGATTTGAAGAAGATTGCAATCTGGCTAAAACCTTACATAATTTGTTGCTTTGCGATATTCACTCATAGATTTTGCATTGATGATTTCTCATCATCCATTCTTGCTTGTGGTTGTTTTGTGGCGTTTACTTGTGGTTTTATTTAGTTATAAATGATGGAACAATATTATGAAGCATGTGGGTCTGTATTCGTGTATGCTGCTTGCAACAGAGGTGATTCTTAAAATGATTATTTTTTTACTGTTCGAGTCTCGATCTAGAACATTTCCTTGTTTTGATTATTTGATGTGGGTGCCTTGTACACATATCATTGGATTATATAGTGCAGTCAAATTAAAATGGTGCGGTGTTAACACATAATTGGAAACTACAAAGGCTGGAAATGCTTTGTTTCTTAAATGACCTGATTGCCATCACTTGATCAATTCAGGTTCATGGGAATGTATGCTTGGCGAGTGTAGTTGTCACACAAACTCTGGATTGGAAGCTTCATGCTTTTGATGTTCTGTCAGAATTTGATGCTAACAATGAAGTCTCTGGTAGCCCCATGTTGGTAAGGACTTAATCCCACACCTTTATTTATGTTAGTTATATGTATCGCATGTATGCTTCCCTCTTCTATATCATTTGGTGAATATTCAAATAGTGCTATAAAATATATTAAAGCTTGAAAACTTGTTTTATTTCTACACCTGTTTTGTTAGGGTCTACTTAGGCTGTTCCTAGAAATCAGGTTCAATATCTCTATTAGTACCATAGAAATTGATGAAAAAGATGGATTTTATAAATAATTCCTTCATAAAATAACAAAATGTTTGAGTTTATCTAAAAGCTGTTCTGATTTTTGTGTTTTTTTTGCAGCAATTTGAATGGTTAGTTGGAACGCAGTACAAGCCGATGGAGCTGACAAAGTCAGACTGGGCCTCAATTAGAAAATCACCTCCGTGGGCCATTGATTCTTGGGGACTGGGTGAGCATATCTAACTCTTAATTGTTCCTTGTCCTGCTCCTGCATTGCATGCTTGCAGTGATTAGGCCTATAGATTTGTTGGCTACTGTATGGGAGAAATTGTGTTCTAGCACTTACTATATGGGAGAAATTTGTCTGCACTTGTATCCATAGCTCCTAATCTTTTATGTTAAGTAATACTGAGGTTTTGGATTATTTATAGCTAAAGGCACAAGGAACTAAACAGAAACATCAAAGTGTGAATTGATAAACTGATGCCATTCAGACTTATCTATTGTTTGCCTTCAGTGGTCTTCAATTCTTCATCATTTGGTTGCTATTTCCTTAAAGTTGAAATAATGAGAACATGACACTTATGACAGGGTGTTTAATTTATGAACTCTTTTCTGGAGCAAAGTTGGCTAGAACAGAAGACCTTCGAAATATTGCTTCAATCCCAAAGGTTTGCTCGCATAATTTCTCTTAGGAACTTATTTCACAATGTGCTAACCTTTATTGGTTTTGGAGTTTCCCACTGGTCTAACTGCAGAAGTTTCTACGCATTTGTCATTTTGATGAGTTATTTACTATTTCTCCCTTGCAGTCTCTGCTTCCAGACTACCAGAGGCTCTTGAATTCCACACCTTCTCGTAGATTAAATCCTTCAAAACTTATTGATAACAGTGGTAAGTTCAACCCTTTTTTCTTGTCATTTAGTCATTTTTTGGGGTTCCAATGGAATTTTATTGAATCAATACATTTCTTCAGTGCTCAGTGCCTCAGTCTTATTACAATATTGTGCCCTACAAGGTGGACGGCAATTGCATTAGTTTTAAAAAAATTGAAACAATGTCTTTGGCTCTTTGTTTTCAGAGTTTTTCCAAAACAAGTTAGTTGAGACCATCCAGTTCATGGAAGTTCTTAATTTAAAAGACAGCGTTGAGAAAGACAGCTTTTTCCGGAAACTCCCAAATATAGCTGAACAGCTTCCTCGTGAGATAGTCCTAAAAAAGGTACCGCCAAAGTCTAGAGTTCCCTTGATTCATCCATACATGATTATTCTTTCTACCTTCGTTAATAGTTTTCCCAACCAGCTGGGTGATCATGTGCTTATTATCTGGACTACTTTGTGCACAGTTGCTCCCTGTATTGGCTTCTTCTCTTGAGTTTGGTTCAGCTGCTGCTCCAGCGTTAACTGTTCTGTTAAAGATGGGTTCCTGGCTTCCAGCTGACCAATTTAGTATCAAGGTGATCTTTTATTTCCACTTTTGATAGATTTGTTATGGTCAGCGCTGTTTTATGTTACATCAAATAGTCTGATTAATAGATAATGCTGGTGCTTTCAGGTTTTGCCTACTATTGTCAAGCTTTTCGCCTCCAATGACAGAGCTATCCGAGCTTGTCTTTTGCAGCACATAGATCAGTTTGGGGAATCATTGTCAGCTCAAACTGTTGATGAACAAGTATGTAATCTCTTTTGTATACAGACAATTGGACATCTGCATTTGTGTTTCTGGAACATTTTCTGCATAAATATATCTAATAATTTCTCTCTTTTTTTAGGTTTTTCCTCATGTTGCCACTGGCTTCTCCGATACTACTGTTTCTATTCGTGAACTAACATTGAAGTCGATGCTTGTTTTGGCACCAAAAGTGAGTTGCTTCTATCCTACTGAGCATATAGGTCTATCATCGAGAGATGTAGTTAAAATCTGATCATTCACCTGAGCTATGAAAAAGTATTAACTGTTCTGTCAAAATTTTCTGAATTTATCATTTACTTGGCCATGATTTATATTCCAAAGAAATCAAAAACCTTACATGTATTCCTTTGGTAACCAATTTTGGCATGTGTTCAGTTTTGTTCTGGAAATGTGTTTTTTCCAAGGTTAAATATTATCCAAAGTTAGGGTTAAACTCCGACTACTGATTTACTCCTATCATTTACTTTAGATGCAGGAGCGTGTACATAACACATACCAAATTGCCCTCCTGGGATTTTAGATCCTCAGGCAGTCCTTTTTATTTTCTGCTGAAAACTATGTTCCCTGATGACTAATTGTCTGGCCTGATACTGCAGTTATCTCAGCGAACAATCTCAGGATCCCTCTTGAAGTATCTCTCTAAGCTACAGGTGGGTGCTGTTCTCTTCTGATTGAGATGCCCTTTGACTCTGTTATACCTGGTTAGATTTGATGAGTTTTGTACTGCAGTTATAGTAAGCACTGCTGTCTGTTACAGGTGGATGAAGATCCCGGAATCAGGACAAACACTACAATTCTTCTTGGCAACATTGCAAGCCACATGAATGATGGGGTCTGTCCCAAAGATACTACTATTGTGTTACCTGTTTTCCTTGTTGATTTTCCTTGAATGTGTTATGTGCTAGTTAGACATGGTGAACACATGGCATTATGGAATTTCTCTGAAATTAGCTATTTTTAACATGTGTCAGTTGTGCATAAAGGAAAGGTTTGTAGCATTTTTTTTACTCTGGAAATCCATATGCTCTAATTCTGCTTTAAACACAAAATACAGTAAAAAAATGAATCCATAGGTATTGTGTATAAGCTTTTGCTTCCACGTTCAAGGTTCATGTTTATGTTAAAAGCGCTGGTTTTCACAGCTGACCTGACTGTAGGCCTGGTTAAGGGTATTCAGCACTATTTTACTGCTGAGGAAACATGATAAAGAAAAAGAAAAAAAATATGATGAAAACTTCCTGTGTGGCTGTATCTATAATTCGCTCCTAAGTGAAAAGTAGAACAATATCTATATTAACCTGGAGATGGATTATGTGCTATTCTAGCATAATCTTTGCCTCTTTTGCTGACAAGGCTATGTTATCTGACAGACCAGGAAAAGAGTCTTGATCAATGCATTCACAGTCCGTGCATTACGAGATACCTTCCCTCCGGCCAGAGCAGCTGGTACATACCTTTGCAGATGTGCTGCTTTAGTACTTTTAGATCTATCCAGCAACAAGTATCAGAGCAAGTGTGCATGCTTTGTACCATAACTGACATTTGTTTACTCTTGCTTCATGGCAGGAATCATGGCACTGAGTGTCACTAGTTCATACTATGAGATGACAGAAATTGCAACTCGCATCCTGCCTAACGTTGTTGTCCTCACATTTGACCCAGATAGGTACAACCTCAGTCTCTACATTCTCCTTGTTTCATGTTTTAAATAACATGCTTCATCCCTGTAAAATTGCTGGGGATCTGTGAGATGATCGAGCGTGAGGTTTTATGGCGCTAGACCAGGTCTTGGGCCCCGTGAAGGGTATGTGTTTTGGTGAAGTTTTCACAATTGTAGTTGGCCCATTTCTCACACATATGTTGTAGACAAAAGAAGCGAAAGGAAGGACATGAGGTAATAGTCTTTGTCTCATCACCACACTTGAGCCCAACAGCTTCTCATCACCAATTCCTCCGACCCTGTGCTACTGCCTGCCGTCTACTAGTCTACTGCTACTAGCCCAACCCCTTCACCTTGCTGCTGCTGGAGAGGGAGAGAGAGATTGGCTCTCCTCACTTAGCAAGGTTTGCCTTGCCTCACCTTGCCAAGCAAGGCTAGGCTAATGAGCGATGTTGGGCAATAAAATCATGCCAACATGAATGCATGGCACTATTCATTCCATGTTTGGATATAGTACCATCAAATGTCCATCAGAGTTCTTTTTTTTGGCCCCTGTGAAGCAAGTTTTGCTTACAACTTTCTGTGATAACTGCGGGCCCATGATTCAGTAGCATACCACACAAAGATAGAGACATTGTTTGAGCACTCTGCACAGTTGCTAAAATAAATTTGCTTGATGGGTGCATTTCCAGTTTGAATAGAAGTTGTAAAGTAAGAAATGAAGTTAAACAATCTAGGTGGCAGGCGGTTGATTCCAAAATGGTTAATTGCATCCCATTTGTAACACTGCATTTCGAACTGTACTTTTCTGCATGATGCTTTGGTGATTTGGTCTTTAAAACAAATCATGTGATGTTTCTACAGTGATGTGCGAACCAAGGCTTTTCAGGCTACCGATCAATTCTTACAAATAGCTAAGCAACACCATCAAAAGGTACCCATATCTAGTTTGTTGTTTATGATCTATATCCACTTTGCTGGATCACTTTAGCCTACTAATATTTTTGCAATTCTTGTGGGTTACTAGCGACAGGCAGTATAGATTGTATTTTTTTTTATGTTCTGAAGCATCTCTTATCTTAAGACGTGATTAAGGCAGAAGGTAAAAATCAATAAAAATATACATCTGGATAATGCCAATTAAAAACACATATTCTAAAAGCATCACTGCAATTGATTCTGGATCCTACCATAAATGGAAGGGATCCTCAGAAATCTCATTTGCATTTTGAGCTAGTTATTCCAACTTTATTCATTTTGATTCAAGGGCTTTTGTGCTTTACTGTTTTTGGAACTGCTCCTTTTACATTATTTCTGGGATAAGGTCATCTTCTGTAATTTTTACTAGTAGAAGTATTCTACTTTACCTTTATGTTCTGTCAATTTGCTATTCTTATGTTGTCTGATGTTTTAATTTTGTGTACTATAGCTTACCACGGGAGACACGATGGTGGCTGAAAGTACTAGTGTTCAGTTAAAGCCTGGAAATGCCAGTTTACTTGGGTAAGCTGTCTTGCCTCTATGTTGGCTGCCAAAATGGACACAAATATTCTTTATTAATTTGGGTGGGTGGCTTGGTTCTCAATCAAATCATCTACACCAGTAACTAGTTATTTTCTCGTTGAAAGCTTGGCCTAAATGCATTATAAACTTCTGAGTGCCAGTAATATATTTACATGCGTGTATCAATTGTGTGCTGTCCAAAATCTACGCAACAGTAGAAAAACATATGCTGATTCTAAGAAGCCACCCCAATGCTAATGATTTGTTATTTTAGTCTAATTTAATGTTCTACTGGATTTTTTTATTCAAACTCGTCTGAATCCAGGTGGGCCATGAGCTCTATTACTCAAAAGGGTAAACCTTCTGATCATGGCTCAATATCTACTGCAAATGCCAGTAATTCGCAAGTTTCAGCAACCTCCGCTGCCACTCCAGGTATAGGTAATTTTATTCTCCCAACTGCTTTAATCCCTAAGAATCACCACATTTCTCACTTGCATAAAGTATATCTGGAAAGAGGATTAAGAAAGTACTCCCACCATACTTGTTTATTTGTCGTTATTGACTAGCGATTTTTGTTATGCATTTGACTACTATTAAAGAAATAAATGGATGAATCTTCCAATATGATTTTCATATAAATCAAACTTTAGAAGTCTCACCTATCAATGGTGGGAGTACTTTCTTAATCCTAACCTTGACAAACAAGAATTGATAGTGTCATATTATACTTGAATCGTAACCTTGTGGTATACCTATAGTACCTTCTTGCCACATTCCAGACATCTGTTCTAGTATTTAGGCCCTGTTTGTTTTAGCTTGCAGATTGCTACAATCTAATAATCTGCAAGCTGAGACAAACAGGTCCCAGGTTGAGTCCCAGATTGTGACAATCCATAGACCAGATTGTTACAATCCAACAATCTACTTTCCCCAGCTTGCAGATTGTAACAAATCTACACGCTACAATCCACAAGCTGCAAGCTAAAACAAAGAGTGCCTTCTTTTTGTTACGTTTTGACTGTGAATACCCCTACTTAAACTTCACTTTGAAAGGTCTACAATTGAGAATCAATTCTATTGCCACAGGTACTCAAGCTTCTACTGTAGGGCATGCACCATCCACATCCAGCTCCCTTGATCATGCTGCACCGGCATCAGCAAGGTCTTCAGTAGATGGATGGGGTGAGCTCGATGATGGTAATATCCATGAGGAGAATGGCAGCGATAAAGAAGGATGGGATGATGTAGACCCATTTGACGATAAGCCATCACCCTCTCTTCTATCCAACATACAAGCTGCTCAGAAACGTCCAGTGGTGCAACCAAAGCAAGCAGGTAAGTTTGCTTCTGTCAAGTGCATTGGTTGGTTTCACGCAGCTGTGTCATCAACTTTCATTAAAAAACAGTAGTAAAAGGTGATATTACTTAGTATTGTTGCTAAGATCATAATGAGAAATTACCTCCCTATGTGTCAATTACATATAGCCCCTTGACCCACTTCTCAACTTCACATTGGATGACATTTCCAGTATACATCCTTGTGATGGTAATGAGCTAATTGATTATTAAATAACCATCTAATTCTTGTTTTCTTCTATTGATTTTGTCAAACACAGCTGCAACCTCAGCCAAATCACATCAACTGAAAGCGCCAAAATCAGAAGATGATCCTCTATGGGGTCCTATAGCTGCTGCACCACCCAAAAGTGCATCAAAGTCTGCAGACGTCAAACCATCAACGTCACATAATGATGAGGATGATCTCTGGGGTACAATAGCGGCACCCGCTCCAAAATCATCTGGGAAGCCTTTGAAGGCGGCCGCAGCAAACAGTGACGACATATGGGGTTCGATTGCAGCACCTCCACCATCAACCAAAGCTAGACCCTTAGCGTCATCAGGTAGGGGTCGAGGGACAAAGCCGGCACAACCAAAACTTGGTGCTCAAAGAATAGGAAGGACATCCTCAACTGGGATGTGACGTCTTATGATATCAAGTGTTGTATAAGAATGCAAAGTTGTCCTCTTGTTTTTTTCCCCCTTTGCTTTCTGGTCTGTCCAGGATACCATTCTTTGTAAACTAGCCAAAGCATTTATGTGGACACGATTTTGACCATTGTATTAGTCTTGTTTTACCGTTGTGTATTAAGTAGCTCCAGAAGATGTATGTACATCACAGCCAGAGTCATCTTGAATCGATATTATTAATATACTGGTCTTGCCTTATTTTGGCTTGATTACTACTTTGACAATTCCCTTTTTGTGTTAAGATTAAGCGTATACTTATGGTTGACATGTAACATATACAACAGTACCACCCTTGAGCTCAAATTATGTGGGAAGAATGTAGACTAGAAATCGTTCCCGACTTTTTGAATGCAGCCATTCCATGTAAGCATGTAGCTATGCTGCAGTACAGTATGCGATCTCAAGTATCCACACAGAATCTGCATGCTTTGTGAATAGGTAAAGAAAGATGAAGGGAGTTTGGCTGTACACCCTGGATGGTCTTAGAGCGAGAGTGTTGCGCAGCCTTGCAAATTACTTCCCTGAATCCAGTGTTGCGCTCGTCTTCCTCGGATTTTCCATTAGACGTCGTCTTCCTCAGATTTTCCATTAGATGTTAGCAGGAAGCAGCCACGACGTGAACGGTTGATGGGTGGTGTTGTCAGCTTGTAGCACATCTCTATATCGGCACATTCGAAGTAGCGCCTTGTTCTACTATTCGTCGCCTATGCCCTGAAGTTTAAGGGCGTCGGTTTCTGATGCTTTGCAGACAATGATTTCCCACAGCGACTCAGCGAGCACGTCCTTCACCAGTAATCTTTGCAGGAGCAGACTCCACCCTCAAAGCGATGGAAGCGGCTGGCGTCCCTGACCAGGAACGCCCGGTTGGCAATCCCAGAAACCGCCTTCAAGAACGAGTGGCAGTCCCCGCACACCCTGAGGTTCTTGATCACCACGATCTCACTGCCGGCCTCGGTGTTCAGCAACCCAAACGCCACGGCCAACTTCTCGCTGTGAAAACCGACCAGCCGCTGCGCAGCAGCCTTCTCGGCCGCCCCACTCTGACTCACGCCTGGTCTCTCATTCACCACCTGCTCCAGCCTCATCACGAGCTCGTAGATCCTCTTCGCCTGCGGGTGCGAGTGATCGTCGGCCATGAAGAGGTGTACCCGCCCCTTGTGCTCGAGGTAGCTGCACCCGGGCTCCTTCTTGAGCCCGCGCTCCTTCATCATCGCCCGCACCCTCGCCACGCCGTCCAGCTGCCCTGTGTCGATATATATGTTCGACATGAGCACGTAGTAGCCCGCGTTGGTGGGCTCCAGCTCGACGATGTGCTCGAAGGCCTCCTCCCCTACCTCCGCGTTCTTGTGTATCTTGCACGCTCCAAGAAGGGCACCCCAGACCGCGCCATCAGCCGGCATGGGCATCGACGAGATGAGCTCTCTTGCCTCTTCCAGTCGCCCAGCACGTCCGAGGAGATCCACCATGCATGTGTAGTGCTCCAGAGTCGGTCGCAATTTGTAGGCGCTTTCCATTGTTGAAAAGTACTTACGTCCCTCGTCGTACATCCCGGCGTGGCTGCACGCCGACAGGAGCCCGACCATCACGATGTTGTCAGGGCGGATGCCTTCTGACACCATCCTTTCAAAGAGGCTGACGGCGACGTCGCCGTGTCCGTGCATGCCGTACCCAGTGATCAGCGCCGTCCACGACACGATGCTCCTCCTGGGCATTTCGTCGAACAGCTGCTGCGCCCGGGGCAGGCTGCCGCAGCGCGCGTGGAAGTTGATCAGCGCGTTGCACAGCTGCACGTTGGTGCGGAAGCCGGGGAGTCTCTCCCGCACGTAGCGCTCGACGTCGAAGCCCACGCCGCGCGCGCCCAGGTGCGCGCAGGAGGAGAGCACGCCGACGAGCGTCACGGCGTCAGGTTCCACCCCGCCGCCGTCCGGGCCATGCATGCGGCGGTAGAGCTCGAGCGCGTCAACGGCCAGGCCGTTCTGCGCGTGCGCCGAGAGCACGGCGTTCCACGACACGAGGTCGCGCGAGGCCGCCGGCATCTCGTCGAAAACCCGCCGGGCGAGGGCGGCGCCAGCCGCCCCGCCGCGCGCGTACGTGGATATGAGGCAGTTGGCCACAGAAGTCTCGGCGGCGAGCCCGGCCCGTGCCGCGAGTGCGTGGACCTGCGGCACGGCGCTCAGAGGCGCGGCGGGGACAAGAGCGAGCAGGGTGACGGCGTCGAAGCGGACCGAGGCGGCGCGCATGCGGCGGAAGACGGCGAAGCACGCGGCCGGCATGGCGTGGAGCGCGCAGCCGGAGATGGTGGAGTTGAACGCGGTGCGGAGCGTTGTCTGGGGCGTGCACTCAAGAGGCATTTCGTCGAGGAGCTGGTGGGCGAGCGGGAGGCGGCCGAGGCGGGAGTAGGAGCTGAGCAGCGCGGAGAGGAGGAAGGCGTCGGCGGCAGGGAGCAGGCCGCGCTTCGCGGCGAGGGCGTGTATCTGGGCGACGCCGGATGAGAGGGACAGCGCGGCGCAGGAGATGGCCGCGGACGGGAGCGCCAGGGCGTGCGGCGGCGGCGAGGGGTCGCCGTGGCGCAGGAGGGCCAGCGCCTCCCGGTGTCGACCGAGGCGCGTTAGGGTGCGCACCCGCGCGCTCCATGGCTCGGTGAAGTTTGCGTCGCCGGCGAAGGCGGCGGCGGGTGTGGAAGGATCGGTGGCCATGGCCCATGGGTTATAGCCTTGTCATGGCCTCATGGGGGACAAGGCCATTGCAGGCGTTCGATGAAATGCATCTCTCGCTGGCATGCGGGCCCATTCTACCAGAAAGGACTCTATCCTGACCTGCAGTAGGTAAAGCAGCGTACTCTGCTTTGAAAAAAGAAAAGAAAAGAAAAGGAAAGGAAAACAGATCTCTCCGTCACGATGAAAATAAGGCCAGCACCGGTTTTTGCCCCGTCCGTTAAGCTTAGCATAAAGTTTTTTTTTCCTTTTCTTTTGAGACGATGGAAAGTTCTCTTCTTCTACCTCCCGACGGGAACTTGGTCCTCTGAATCAACCGGTATCAGTAATTTATTTTCGGGACAACTACATACGTGCCGGCACTTTGACTTTTAACTGTATGTTTGCTAAATTTGCACAATCGCTCATGTTTTGACGAAGTCAACGCACTGTTTTGATGGCAAAAGCTGGAAAAAAAAACTAGATGGGTTGACTTGATCAAAGCAAGGGCAATAGTGCAAAGTTGAATAAAAATAAGAACAAACGATTTAGAGATCAAAATTTGGGTAGAATTGCAAAATGCCCTTCATTTCCCTCCTCTAGCAGCAACTTCTTTCTTTGTCCTCGCCCCGTACACTCATCTTCCTCGTCTCCGCCGCCACCCGGTGCTACATCAATCCAGTACATGCACTGTGGTGCCTCTATCCCTTCCTTTACCCAATCAAACTAGTCTCATCAAACTATCCACGTCTTGCGTGCCCACCATCACCATCGGGTAGGCTCGTCATTGAAGACTCTCAGGATACTTACTCACATTAAAAAACTCAATGCTAAGTCCAATTTATTTTATTTTGAGAAATTTTATAAAAGAATATAACATTTAAAATATCAAATAATGTATCATCAAGAGATGTTTATGGTAGATCAATTGAAATTTGATGTTATATATGATCAAAGTTAGAAAAAAGTTTGATTTATGGCAAAACTAAAACATGATGTTCTTTGCATAGATCCTGTTTGAGTTCCCGTTGGATTCAGAAGACAGAAATAACAAATCTGATCGAGTAGGTAGCATAGACTAACATAAGAAGAATCCCCTCTTTACATTATGGACCAATACAATTCCATTACGAATTTCTTTCTAATTCACTAAAAGAATATACAAAGAATGAAAAAAAACTTTGCATCTCTTCACGAAACCCCCCCCCCCCCCCAAATTAATCAGACTCGTTGTAATTTACACCCAATTTAATGAAATAAAACAGTAATTGGATGAAGAATTCTTCATGAATTCTCACAGATCACAAAGCCGCTGAAATCTTCCCCGCGCCGTAAGAAGGGACCCCAAAAATGTTCATGGAGCAGAAAGATTCAGCTGTGCTCGCCGTACCGCTGGCTCCGTAGAACCGAGCTGACGGAGCTGTACCCGAGCACGCGGTGAAGCGGCCCCACCTGCCCTGGCTGCTCGCCACTCAGGTTGCTCCACGCGCGCGCGTACTCGGTGTCCTCCCCGCCGCCGACGGCAGGCTGCGGCGCGGAGAAGATCTTCTTCGGGTGGTCCGTCGAGCCGCTCGCCGGCAGCGTCAGCTCGAACGCTTCGCCGCAGCCACCGCACTTCAGCCTGGAGGCTCTGCCGACGGGCAGGGCGGCCGGCAGCTGCAGTATCTCCTTGCACTCGTCGCAGACCACGAACGGCGTGCCGCCCAGCAGCGGTCGGCAGTGGTGCGCCCGAGCCCTGGGCCCGCCGCGCCGACTGCTCGAAACCGACGACGCCGACGACGAGGAGGAGGCGCTGGCGTCCCGGCGCGGGCGCTCGACGGGCAGCGCCCGCGTGAGCTGCGACTCCAGGCGGCGCATGAGACGGGAGCTGCGCCTCGTTATCGTGCGCTTGCCGCCGCCGCCGTCGTGGCAGGACGCGCTCAGCCGAGGCATCATGCCTTGCCAATGCCCCTCGATGCTGCGCGGGTGGTCGACGGCGGCGATGAGCTTCCGGAGGTTGTCGAGCGCATGGAGGAGGTCCTTCTGGAACGCCGGGTCGCTCAGCGGCGATTTCTCAAGATTGACCGTCGGCTCGAGTCCAGACAGGACCGACGCCACCTCGAGTTCTTGGGAGCTTAGCGGCGATGCCCGTCGCCGGTAAGGCATCGCCGGCACGTCGGACTCCGAGTCGGTGCCGGATCCTCCGTCGCTGCGCACGTCCACATCGCCGCTGCTCGACCGCCTGGTTCTCCGCGACGACGGCCGGAGCTCGGTTACGCGGCCGTGCAGCGGCGATCCGCGTCGCGCAGCCTCCGTTCGGTCGTCCCGGTTCATGCTGGAGCTGAGAGGGCCGCTTCTCGCACCATCTCTGACCGACCCAAACCCTCTGTACGCAGAGGACGACGACGCGGCTCCCGTGTCCTGCCTTGTCGGCACGGAGCTTCTACCGGTAGTTGACCTGCTCGCCAGCGACGGCCGCCCGTCGTCGTCGTCGTCGACGGCCCAGGCCGACCTCGTATTCGACGGCTCGACGTCGTCGGAGAAGACCGACGCGGTGTCGGCGGAGAGGATCTCGAGCTGCGCGAGCGCGTACTCGGTCTCATCGGTCGGCCGCGGGTTCTTGCCTGCGCCAATGCGGGAGAAGAAGAAGAACCGATCAATCGATCGCGCCGGGGACGAGTATTTGCCGGAACACGAAGGAACAGCGCCGGAACTCGAATCGAGCGGCGGAGCTGTGCTTTGTACTACCTCGGATTGGCGTGCGGCACTTGCTGCAGTAGAAGATGATGGCGGTGAGGTCCTGGTAGATCATGGCGCGGCAGTACGGGCACCGCCCGAACCGAGACTTCACCTCCTCGGCCTGCATGACGACGGCGCCGGCCGCGGCGCGGTTCTTACCTGCAAGAACAGGGCAGGGGGGTTTCGTAAGCCGGCACCGACTAGAAGCGCGTCGCGTCGCGTCACGGCGACACGCCGTATCAGAAGAACCGATCGAGAGGCTCACCTATACGCCAAATCCTTTAATTCTCCCAAATTCTTCTTCAGCAGTTCATCCACTGATCTCAAGAGCGGGGCACATGCCAAGATTACGAACTGCTCTGTCGTCTGTTCCAAGAAACCCAGGCACGGACGGAAGATCCACCTCGCGAGACGTGAGGCCGAAGGAAGCTGGACGAGGAAGAAGCAGCAGCTAGGAAAAGCAGCAGCTGAGACTGGGTCGAGAAGAAGCTGTGCGCCACGACGAGAAGATTTGCTGCGATGAGAGAAAAAAACAGAGAGAGAGGCTGTTATGGAGAGATTGCTGCCTCCAAACCTCCGTTGACGCGAGCCGAACGAGAAGGTAGGTGCCAGTGCGACGCGCACGGGTGTTGAAAGCGAGGCGGGATGAGGCGGAGACCCGGTCCCCTCGCGCAGAATGAACGCATTCCCTCACGGCAACACACGGTTCACGGGTTTAGTTCACACCACACAACCCCCTACCCTCTCTTCCAATGGCTGTTACATACAAGAATGGGAAAATTACTTGAGCAGTTTTGCCAACGACATGGATTAAAAAGGATGGTTTCAAGTGTTGTTTGCTCAATTCTTTTGTCTCGATTGTTACTAGTAACTACGGAGTACACAAGCAGCCACGTGTTCTTCTGAACACCCTGATCTCTCACTGTCACCGGCGGTGCCTCGTACAGTCATGCTAGCTGCTAGTGCTATCGCATCAGTTCACTGTCGAAGACTTGAGGAAAGGGGAACCGAGGCCGGGTTCCTTGCTCTATCGACGCAAACATCCAATCTCGTCCCCAGCGAGAATGCAGTTGACGAGGTGTGCTGTGGTGAAATATCAGAGGTTCGATGCTCTCCCCGGAAACTGAGAAAGGAGCAGAATGAGAAAGTGAAACGGCCGAGCAGGACCCGTGGTCAAAACTAAGAAGCCATTGGAACCGAGAAGCAAGGAGCCGTGTGAGAGGTGACACGGGCGGGACTGAAAATTCCGTGACAGCCCTCGCACGCGCTAGTAGCAAGTACGGAGTACTTGCCAAAATCCCCGTTTGTTCAGTAATCAGTAGCGATCGACGTCAACGCCAGGACCGGGATCATATGGCTGCCCGAGTAAATCAGCGTCGCTGTCGTTGGAGTTGAGACCGTGTCATGGTGTACGGGCCGCCAAGGTATCGACCCTTTCTCTGCGCTGGACGTGGGAACTTTTTCAAACACGAAACATCCTCCAAGCAAATCATCAGGTTGGTCTGCGCTGGACGACAGAGAGCTCATGTCTGAATACCTGGACGCCGCTTATCTTTAGATTGCACGGAACCTCGCGCCAGGAGCTAATAAGAATTAATTTGGCAGAAATTTCCCCCAAAAAAAAGAAAAAAAAGGATGTATGGCCCATGCAGGTCTCGAACCTGCGACCTTCGCGTTATTAGCACGACGCTCTAACCAACTGAGCTAATAGGCCTATGTTGAATTGTATTTTTATTTTATAAGTTTATTAATTTGTAAGTCAAGTCCCCCCATTTTTGTCATGTTGAATTGCTGGTTATCATTTGCCCTCGCTTCCACTTCCCTCGTGAACATTTGCACCCGCTGTTTCCCCTCAATACCATCTGAATTATGGGTCTTGCTTTTTCGGGAGCTGCCAATTTCTCATGTGTTAGAATGTCAGTTTTTGAAAAAAAAATAGCATACACATTTCATGTTTGCTTATACATCGATAGCGGAATCGTGTAAGGGCCCGTTTGGAGGACTGGTACCGCCTCCAACTTCATCTATTTATACAAACCGAAGCACTACAGCGTGAAACCATTTCACAAACTGAGGTAAGAAAATAGAAGCTGAATAAAATTAGTTTTTTTTTTTCGCCAGTAAAACTGTTTTTTTCTCGTTTGCCTCACGGGCGGGACGAGCAAGAGCATCGGTCATGTATACAGCCTGCAAGTGGTCGGAAGCTCTCTAACATACTACTACAGCCAGCAAGCGCTAGCTAAGGACGGTACATCCAGATCCAGCAAGCGGTTGCTACTTACCACCAGACATCAGCTACCAGATAAAGCAAGACTTTCGTTTGGTTCCATCTTTCCAACTTCAATTCATTAAGGAAGCACCGCAAAATCCGAGCACAAGGAGTGGCAGAAATATAGAAGGGAAATTCAATTCATTAATCACGCTGCAGATATTATGTCAAATTACAGAGCAACATTATCCTATGAAAATCAGAAGAGCTACTGATTTAACTGAACGATACAATGGCACGGATTATCAATCAGAATAAGGAAAAAAAATGCACAACAGATTTACTGGAAACAACCGGGGATCGAACAGAAACTGCGCTACGCAGGACGCTATCAACTTTGCTGAAGCTCTATAAGCAACTCACTATGCAACCTAGTTACCGTCTCTGGCTAAACTATGCTGTACCCCTCATGGTGCTTGGGCAGTCTCCGGCTTGTCCTCCAAGGGCGTCCTTGTCCCCGAAGAGTAGGAGTTCCGGATCTCCGTGATCCTCCTTATCACCTCCTCCATCTTGGGCCGCTGGTCGGGGACAGCGGCCACGCACGCCATTGCGATCTGAAGCATCTGAACCATCTCGTCCTCGACGTTGGGATGCCTTAACAAGTCCACATCGAAGACCTCAGCGGTCCATTCCTCACGAACCACAGACTGCACCCATCTTGGAAGGTGCTCGATGGAATCCTCACGCCCGGGAGATCTGAGAGGGGCTTTTCCAGTTAGCATTTCAAGGAGCAAGACACCGAAGCTGTAGACGTCGGACTTCTGAGTTGATTTCTTGGTCTCAAGGACTTCCGGTGCCCGGTATCCAACAAGACGTGGGGCAGCCTGTGGAGTGGTCATGAGCTGTGCCAAGCCAAACTCAGATACACAACCGTCCTGGTTCTGTGATAGAAGGACGTTCGATGCTTTGATGTTGCCATGGATGAACTTGCCACCTCCCTCGGCATGAAGATGAGCAATACCACGGGCTACATCAAGCGATATCTTGACTCTTGTCTCCCAGTCCAATGGAGCTCTTCCAGCAGATTTGTTACCTGAAAGTAGTTACAATGAAATGCAATAGTGTTATTTCATTTCAACAGTCAACACATTAGACAAAGTTCTCTTCAATGAAGACCGATGCTTCTGGCATGAGCTAACACACATTAAAAACGTAATGCTAAATGCCTAAATTTTATTGATACACTTACAATGAGTGCTAATGCCCGTGCATTTTCATGTTGAAAAATAATGCCTGTGCATTTTCTAACTCATGGTTTGCCAAAAGGGAAAAGGTAATTAACATAGAGAAATGGTGGTAAGTTTAGTTGATTCTTTCTGACAGAAGAAAAAAAAAAGTAATTATCCATATGACCTCACAATGAAACAAGAACTAACACATCAATTCTAGTACAAAATATGATACTGCTAAGTTTTCAAAGGAAATTATTTATCCCTCTCCTGAACCCACTAATAGCATGCTGATTTCACTGTAAAAGCCAATGAATCTATAGTTTTGGTTTTTTGGTTTCCTAGCTATATCTTAATAACCTTGAACTGGTGCATATTAGTCAACCTCAATTACCAGTTTCTGGCATCAGTATTAAGGAACAAGTTGAACAGGATAGAAAGCCAGAAATAAGTACTAATCGGTAATAACTAAAGAGGCAAAACAAAGAACATACCATGCAAAACAGCAGCGAGGCTACCAGACGGGACATAGTCAAACACCAATAGCTTCTCATCCTTGGAGTAATAGTAAGCACGCAATGGAACGACATTTTGGTGTTGGCCAACCCTGCCAATTATCTCCATCTGCTGTTCAAAGTCCTTCTTGCTCACCACCACTTCCTTCAGTCTCTTGACCACAACTGTGGTGCCATCCTCAAGAACAGCTTTGTAGGTGGTTCCATAACTTCCTTTCCCAAGAACTTCAGCAGAAGCTCTCAGTAAATCTTCCAAGTCAAAATTATATGAACTGCCCTCGAAGAAAACCAACTTATTCCTCTCTGCTTCCTGAACACCACTGCTGTAGTCTTCCTTAGGATTTTCTGCCCTGCCACCTGCAACAGCCTTTCCTTTGGATGAAGCTGTGGTAGGTTCAGTGTGCTTCTTTCTCTTGAAAATACATATCAAGAGCATGAGAATCAAAATAAGCAACAATACTCCTCCAACAGCAGCAATTGCAATTATCACAATAGTTTTGATCTTTTTCCATAAGCTCTTCTTGGTCTTACTGGGTGCTAGGGGTGATACTGGAGAAGGAGAAGGTGCCGTTCCTGGACATGGATCCAAAGGAAATCCACACAGAAAAGCATTCCCCAAGAAGGAACTTGCAGGAAATTTCTGCAAGGAAGGTGGTATTGGCCCGCTGAGGTTATTGTTGCTCAAATTCAAATGTCTCAATTTGGGGAGTTGGAGGTCAGGAATGGGTCCCGAAAGTGAGTTATTCTGGAGAAGTAATGCAGTAAGTTGAGTAAGATTTTGCACTTTCAATGGAATTTCTCCATCAAAAGTGTTGTACGACAGGTCTAAGAATGTTAAACTGGAAGAGAGGGAAGTTGGTATGATTCCAGACAGGTTATTATGCTGAAGATAGAGGGAATGGAGGGCAGGAATAGATCCTACATCAGGAGGGAGGTCAACAGTAAGGCGATTGGACCTAAGGCTCAATACCTCCAAGGCATCAAGCTTTCCAAGAGTGTCCGATGGTATTGGACCAAAGAGTCCTACAGCAGGTAGACGTAGTGTATGTACACGGCTCTTATCTGGTGTGCATGTCACCCCCACCCAGGTGGTACAGACAGGTGTTGTGGAGCTCCAGTTGAGCTTCTTGCCATGGGGCAGTGATGCAGCAAATGCAAGAAGAGCCTGCTTATCAGAGTTGAGATCAGCACTTTTGGCATGAGGAATGCTTGCAAAGAGAAGAGCAGCAGCCACAAAGGCTATCACTGTAAGATGTTGCATGGTTGAGACTTGCTGGAAAAGAATTGGATTCAGTACTACTGTACGAGCTTTCCCATCAGAACTTCAATCCTCTAGCAGCACAAGAAAAGAAATAGAAGTTAGTGAAACAGCGCATAACATCAAGATCATATATTCATATTTCATATACAACAACATAGCCTTTCATATTCATATTTCATATAAAAGAAAGAATTCAGTATATGATGCATGATGCACAAACTTTTGACCTCTGACACACTTTCATCACTAGCTTCCTAATGAGAAAAATAAAGACGATCAAAAGAATCTGAGAATTTTGAAAAGATGGGCATCTGGCAAATGTTGTAGAAAATAATACATCAGATATTTTAACCCCCAAAATACAAAAGAGATCTTCAAATAGATAGGCAGGAAGTAGACATTTTCTTGTACTAACAGCCTGTCAGTAGCATCTCTCCTTAGTTCCAAATCAAGGCCCCATTTTAGCTCATTTCATAAACAGACTCCCCGATTCAGTAAATAAATGTTAGGTATTCCATCACAAAACACAACACTTACGGCCTAAACAGAACTGTGACACACTAAAAGTACAAAAAGTTACTGCATTAGAACACTAAACAACAGAGTGTACCTTGTACAACATGACAATTTCTTCAGGAATTTCAGGGCAGCATTGAGAGCTACCCAAACTGTACCTACCTATGCTAGTACTTTGCATAACCCAGAATAATTCACTTTGGCAACTGGAGCTACCATGGTCAGAAATCAGAACACAGCCCTTGTTGGAATAAAAAGGAAAAGAAACTGGATTTAAGTGGTTAATAGTGAGGCATGCTATGAAGGGCGTCCCGCTGAAAGGAAACACACATGACCCTCATTGTCTTTTCCCTAGTCTCAACCATGAGACAAGCATCAAACTGACCTGCCATAGTTTATCTTCCTATTTTTAAACGGGGCAGTTGGGGATGGGATCAGGAGCATATGACAAAAGCAAACCATCCATATCACATCAGAAAGTAGCCATCATTCATCAGTCACGAGCCTCCTTTTAATAAAGCACATACCACATTATATTAACAAATTAGCTACAAAAATACTCACTAAACACTGTCCCCAAGCACTGGAATTATGACTAACAACCATCATAAGAGAACAGTGGCAGATAATGCCAAGAGCTGTTTAGCCAAAGTCTCCAAAAAGGGGAAAACTGCTAGATTCCTGTACTTGGAGCCTTGGAGGTGATCTCCATAATGTACCAGCCCATAATACTGCATTATAGCTGACCCAAACCTTCCCTCTACACCTGATGCAACAGTCATGCCGTTGCGTTCTAAAGAACCAAATGCTTACCAAAAGTGATGGCACATATACTAAAGGCTAGCACATAAAAGCGAAAGCTCTCTGATGCAATGCAAGAAACCAAAGGAAGGAAAAAGACGAGAGCTTTGAACTTTTGGTGGGGGGCTGGTTGAATTAATGCCGTTGTTCTATGCCCTGGATGGGCTAGCCTGGCATGGCCCTACACGCGAATCCATCCGCGTAATCGATTGTGAACCCAGTAAAGTGAGGATATGACTGTCTCAACCACACAAACAGCATTTACACCATAAAATCTTTTTCGATATGAAAAATGGGATCACTAACAAATACAGTGTAGGAAAGGAAAAGCAACCAAGAACTCATCACACCAGAGAGTAGTACTAAGTACTGACCAAGTGGTTCTTTAAATAACGTAAGATTCAAACTACCCAACTCTTCAAACACTAAAAAATCGGTCAATTTTCTCGTCTGCTGAAGAAAAAAATAGCAGCTACAACCAACTACTCACATTTTATCAAATCCTAAACAGTGACCTTTTGCAAAAAGGTCAAACATAACAAACTACATTTCAGTAACCTGCAATATCCCATATGCCCTGCCTAAATCCTCTCCCAAAGGTGGGGAATAGGGTCCAATCCAGAATTTAAAGTTGGCACCAAAATCAAACACCGAAGGCAAAGATTGCAGAAAACAAGAAAGCACGGACTGAAGAACGGAGAAGGCCCCAAACCTTCGGCTAGCAGAAAAATCAAGAAACGGCCGCCTCCCACTCCCCCTTCTCGCGTCCTCCGCCGCAAGATCCGTCCTCCGGCCGGAACCACGCGAGGGCGGCGGCGATTCGAGAGCCGCGGCCGCGGCTCAGCCCGATCTGCCCCCGGAGAAGGCCAGCATTGCGCCGAGGCGCCGCGGAGAGCCCCGGGCGGGAGTCCACGCCGGCGGCCACCCCCTCCCTCCTGCTCTCTCGCTGGAGACCCGGGAGCTCGCCGCGACTGTGAGCTGTTTCTCGTGCCTGTGCGGCTGTGCTGCTGCCCCTCTGTCCGGAGTGTCTGGGTGTGTGGCTTGTGGCGTGGTGGAGAGTGGAGTGGAGTGGGACGCGGGCTGGGCGCAGTGAGAGAACTCGAGTGTGCTGCGGCCTGCGCGTCGCCTGTGTGTACACATTTGGTGTGCATTTAAGAGAAGCGTGTCGGGAGCTTGGTTCTGGGGACTTTTGGGTGACGGATCTGCCCCTGAGCGTGACCGGCCGACCTCGGCCACGGCCAGAGCCGCAGCCCTGCAGAAGATGCGCTGGCGTGGCCTCTCTGGCAGTCTGGCTCATTGACTCCTAGAGTACAAACTACAATCTTCTCTTCTCCTGCCTTGGTTTCACCGTATGATGAACCAAGAAACATCAACCTACATTTACCAGTACGCTCTCAGCTGTTTTCTCGGTTTTTCTTTTTTGCAAAAGGAAAAGGAATTATCCTATCCTCTTCCTTTCAAGATTTTATGAATCTCCGAGCTTGAATTATCGAGCTGGATCTCTGGAAAGAATGTGGCATCGTTTCTCTCTTCATTTTCGAAGATAACTGGTATTGGTGGGTGCTTCAGTACACTGTATTGATTAATTCCTGTCAACGGATACCATGGTAGGTGAAGTTGGTGAACCGTGAGAGCAACGCAATACAAATTTCATGGCTATTAATTAACGCCTCAGATCAACAACTCCCCCTTTGGCTACCTCAGGCAAGCACCCAAGCTCCAACGGCATGAACAGATTGAAGTGAAGCTGCAACAGCAATGTTCACAAAATGGAGCCACTCAATCATGTCATGTATCAAGCAGAACAATTTTGTGCCGCCAAAAATGTCGATCACATATTACCAAGTAGAAAAACTGCAACTGGTCAGGCTTCTACAGCATCAATGATCTGAAGTACAGTATTTGGCTAAGAATCCGCCGGTTCTTCAGGAGATGATCCAGCACGTTTCACTAATTAGCAAGAGGATGCAAAAGGTCATCATGCTCCAACGCAACATGACAACGGGATGGTTGCATCTCGTGGTCCATTATATCGGTGGTTAATTGAATAGCCATGCTACAGATCTACAGTACCACTATACTACCATACGTGGCTACATCTTAAACAATAATTTTGCAGTAGCATGTTGGGATCCAGAAACAAATTTATGTTCCCATCCAACTTCGCCGCTCCTGTCTTCTCAGCAGCCTGGATGAATCGACTGGCAAGCCAATGCCAACACAGAAAACTTTATTCCAGATGAGCTACCACCGAGCAGGCCCATTCGAGAAAAAGATTAAGCAGATGATTAACATAAGCATTTCAACATTTCAAGTTTAGCACAAGGTTGACGACAACGGACAGACAGGTAAACTCCAAGGAGAAGAACCTCCAGGCAAACCGTTACCTAGGGCAAATAAAAGAATTGAGAATTTGGGGGACCTGTTCTTAATTAGCTCAGGTTATTTTCACCTAGAATGATGGTGCATCAGAGTGGTTGAACCACTGTCACAGCGACCAGTGGAGTTATTTGGTCAACCAGCGGCTCAAGATTCCACTTCAATTGCACTGGGACCACCTGTCGACTTGACTCGGTTTCCAGCAAATATTGTCCTAGACAGGTATGTCAGCGAGGTCTTAAACTTGAACATGCTAGTGTATTACGACCAGCTTTTACAATTTAGTAGATTATAAAGGGGAAAAAATGCGACAAAAAGGTCCTGCGAGTTAGGGGGTTTCCAAGAAAAAAAAAAGAAAATACTCCTCAAATTGTTACGATCAAGTACCTGCATTCCTAATGAGTTTTCACATCCCCTAATCCCCTCTGACAGCGTTGACCATTTGATATGTCTTTCGTCTGGCCTCGTACATCCCTTTAGATACCTCACTATGGATCGGGTACGCTTTAATTCAATTTGATACACTAGAATTTTGATTTAGGAGGAAGGATTTATAAAAATATTGAGATCATAATGCCACGCGTGAGATAAAGAAGAGAAGAATCCTGATGTTGTCTCTCCATGCGAATTATATGAAGTCTAAGCAATGGTGAAACATTTGGAGACTAAGAGTCACACTGGAGGCTAATCCTGAGCAATATCGAGCAAAAAACTCCATGGGATACGAAAACTTATAAAAGTTACAGCTCGTAGGAGGGTTTTTGCCATTTTCCAATTATAAATCAACGCGTGGGAACAAAGTGGTATTACAATTCACGTCATCGTGCAGTGAACACTTGAAACTTACACATCATAATGATGTTAAGGTTGTAAATTGAGTATATATTGTGTTCCCATACATTGGGTATTTGGGTTTCAAACACAAAAATCACTCAAAATAGATATTCAAGCTATCAAAGGAGTACAAGGTACAAAACCCCACTATCTTTATCTGCTCTAGCAGATCTATGAAAAGATGGGGGAAGGAGGAAACCGAACAGAGATAGCAGCATACAGTCTGTAATAGCTAGGGAAGAACAGAACAATGAGCCCATCTTTACGGGTTGTAAACAGTTCATAGCGGACCAAATGGCTCAGGGAGCGGCTCAAACCTGTGATCAAACACTGGGCTCTGGTCAGACTTGTCATCCACACTGTGCAACCAACTCGTATTCTTGGTGTCCTCCTTCAGCAACATCGCCTCATATCGTGAATTGGCGTATATATCCAGTTCACTCAGAACCTCTTTTGTTCCAGTGCTTTCCCTATCAGGGGAACCAATGGAGCTCCCGCCATTGTGTGAAAGAGCACCACTAGAATCTCCAGAGAAGTGCCCATTGCTGCTGCCATTATCGGTGAAGCATCGGTCACCATTTGAGACGGAATGGCCTGGGTCTGACGATCGAGCTGGTCGGCCCTTGGTATTAGTAGAGCGAATGCTATGAGGAAATAGAGAGGCACCACGGATGCCACCCAAATTTTGTCGAATGTCCTACAATGAAAGAGTCATTCAGTTTCTTCTAAGCAAGAAAACCTACCTGCAAACTTGTGAAACTTGAAATAACAAGAGTCTGTTGCCAACTGCAGATCCAAGAGGTAAAACTTACCAATTCGTAATGTATTTTTTTTTAAAAAAAATGCATCTTCTATAATTTACTAGATTCTTTATAACATTCAAAGTTACTACTTTAAACAGGCATAATCTGAAAAGTACTTTAGTTCAGGAATACAATAGCTGTAATCTTTCCTGCATACAGATGGAAACTACCTCTTTTTTCTGATTAAAATGGCAGAGATAGAAACACATAAGACCTTGTTCAATTCAATGTAAATATGAGGGGGTGAACATACCATGTGCCTGATAGCCATGTCAAGTGACTTCCTCGATATTGTCCTACCGAATCCATTGTCTGCAGCTGTGACAGATCGCGAGGGTCTAGTTGTTTGACCTTCCAAAACAGATCTTTCACTCTGCCTACTTTGGTGCCCATTGGTAGGAGAAGATGCCTTTGATTGTACATCAGAGAACTTACTTCGAGTGATAGCAGGCACAGACATCTTTTTTACAGGAGCTGAGGAAACTGGTTCAGCATTTGGCTTTGACCTGGCGCCCGAACCCATACCTGGTCGTACTCTACCAGCAGAGAGTGGTCGTTCTGGCAGTCTTGTCCTCAAGTTTGGTGGAGTTTCACTTGGAAAATCTGGAATATCTAGTGGGCGAACTGGAGCTCGTGGCCGTGTATTTGGGGAACTTGGACGGGATGATGGCGCTGATGAAGGTGCTGAACTCCGACCACTACTGGCTAAGGATCTGCCATTAGATGTCAAGTTATTGCTGCCAGAAATCCGCCCAACAGAAGGTGAGCGACCAACAGATGGTGCTGATGAACGCATGGTTGGCTGACGAGTGGGTGTGGATGACCGAGAGCTAGAACGGTTCACTGAAGGAACTGTACTTGATGAAGAACTGGTACGAGTTATTGCAGGAATTTTACCAGAGGATGAGCTGGGACGGCTCACTGCACTAGTTGTGCTTGAAGATGAACTGGACAAGATTCGAGACCGAGATGTTGGAGTTGATGATCTTGAGCTTTGTACTGACATGGTCTTGGGAGCAGTGGAGTTGGCCATAGAGCTAGACACAGAAGGATGATTTTTAACTGGAGTAGATGGACGAGTTTTAGTTGGTGTAGACGTACGGGCTTTGACAGGTGTAGAGGACCGTGTTGGCACTGGACGTGAAGATGTAACAGATGATTTTGATGCAGTAAGAGTGGCAGTCCGCTTGCTCGGGGTTGTAGGTCTTGAACTGATAGAGGAAATGTTTGCATTGAGGATTGATGAGCTGCTGTTGCTAGACATAAGAGTAGATTGAACTGCTGGGCGGGAGACAGAGTTACTTCGTGCTGGTCTAGCGGGAAATGTTGAATGCCCATTCTCTGGTTCAGAAGCGGAAAGCTGCAACAAACATACCATACAGTTGTGTTAACTATATTCATGATCCCCAACGATATGAGCAGCTGAGAGTAAATTTCAAAAAACAGTTCTGTAGCTGAGTATGTTCTCACAATTTGACTGAAGTGGGTGATTATCAAGTTTGCCATTTTGAACTACATGATACTTGATTTTCATGTCTCAAAAGTAAATTCCAGAATGCTGTGGAATTGTGGATTCAAATGTACTGCATGTACCATGTAGTACAACTAACATATGAGAGGTGTGTGCAATAATTTAAAGGTTTCCACATATGGTCACCAAATAATCAACCAACTATAAAGCAATTAATAAGCAAAGCCCTATGAGAAGGACAGTGATTTCTGCAATTGCACAAATAATAGTTATTCCTAAGGAAAGTTTTGTTGACAATATTGACAAATCATCGAGACATGATTGCTGAAAATAGAGTAAGAACTATGTTTTAGTACAATTTCATGTTTTAACATCCACTAATTTGACAGACTACCCAGATGATGAAGATGCTTATCAATCTTGTGCACACTATTTAAGACTGTACAGAAGATAAAAATGATTCTAGCAACTTTTTGAAGCTAGGCACAAAATGCTCTTGAATCCACTGTAAACTCCCAAATCAGTAGTTATTGCAGTTGTAGATCCCGTAAAGCATGGATAGATTATTGTTGCAAGGATGTCACAAACATTATTCCTTATGCAACTTGAATGCAGCAGTAGATTGTTATTCCTTATGCAAGCAAACCATTAATATGACCTGAGTGAATTCAAATGCCACTGATAATATAAAATATATATAACCTTCACAAAATATCTTGACATTGCATAGACAAAGATCAAGAAACATATTACATATAGAAACATATAGCATATAATAACAGTAACTGTACCAACCCTCGATGCTCTAGTCGTTGAGGATGACCTGGTAACAGTGCGTTTAGTCACTGTTGAGGATGTATCTTTCTCAGCAGCATCAAGTGCAGGAACACGAGGGGTTCCAGGGGGCGTCAAAAGCCTGCGGAATTCATTACATATGTTACAAGATCGGGTCAAGATATGTAGTCACTCGTGCACACATGCCACATGATCCTGGACAACAGATATCAGAATATTAAGACACAGATGATGATGTTCAAGCACAAAAATAGAAGTTAGCTCCTACATCTTGACCAACAAGGCAACAACACAACAATCCGTTTGTGAACAATCTCATGAAAATGGCATCCAAATCAACCTTTTTGTACAACTAGATGTTTATAGTTTCTTTCTAGAATACGCAGGAGTACCGTGCATCATTACATTAAGACAACTGCACAGGTTAGTTTATGTTGCACATAAGCCACGGAAAAAGTTGAGACTACGACCTAGCAAAGTGTCTAAAGCTGTTGCTCCTGCCAACAGCCACAACCAAATCTCATCTGAAAGCTCCGCAGAATGGTCTGCACCTGTGGATGCATTATCTTATCATTGTAAATCAGTAATGCTTCCTAATACGGATAAAGCTACCATGTTCACTAAGGGCAATCGAAATGGTGCTATGGTTGCATGAAAGCAATAAACATTTCAACTAAACTTGTATTGAAATGATAAGAAAACACCACAAGTCTGATATGTGTACCTTCCAAATTTCACAATTACATGGGCGATGTAATCATATTCTACAGAAATCGCAGTATTTCATTTAAACAACAATAGAATCATTCCAAAATGAGATAATTTGAAGACATTCTGAAGTAGGAAACCCTATCTGTCATTCTATTCTTTTTATTTGATTTCCTCTTACTAAGAAAAAAAAAGTATGTATACATAACGTCCAGAGCTTTGCTCGTCATGGAAGGAGCCCACATGCCAACCATCAAGTTGCATGCCTATCTTTGCTCTCAGCATAACTAACTCCCCAGCTAATCCAAACAAGGTCCCTACCAGGCAGGCCAACCTTGCCCAATGCCCACAAGCAATCACAGTCAGCACACCCAAAACCCCCCAAAAATGATTTGGGAAAAACCCTGGAGAAACCAAGTACAATGAGTAGAGAGTCGTCGGGGAGCGACCAAGCAAACTTTCTAGACCGTTCGAGAACACCGCATAGCCAACCATTTTGACTACGTTCACGGCAACTATTCAAATGATTAACCAATCGCATGCGGCACAAAATCGTGGCCACATTAGGAAATCGGATCACCGCAAAACGAGAGTAATCATTCAATCACCAGTCATAGTCGTTCTTCCCGATCTCCGTGTCCAGCAGGTCGTCCATCTCGACCCCCCCGCCGCAGACCAAAAACCGGCGCTAGATCGACACACGCAACTGCAAAAGGGGAAAAAAAAATTAAAACCACCACTCGTAAACTCAAAACGCGAACGATAAAACTCAGCGGTGCCGTTACGGTCCGGTACTCGCACTTACCCCGGCGATTGGGCGAGAGGGGGTGCGTCGGCGCGCCCGCCGGAGACGGCTCGGGCCTCGAGGGATTCGAATCGGCGGAAGGGGAGAGCCTCTCCCACCCTGCGCCGTGCTCTCCTGGGTCCTGGCCCTCTTGCTCGCGGCGAGGAGCTGCGCGTTTGCGCGGGTTTGAGACCGCGGGGGAAGAGGAGGCGACTGCGACGGGAGACGGGGCAGGGATGGATGCGTGTGCTTTGCTCGATTGCTCCGCGGTTTTTTTTTTTTCTCGAGTCTTCCTTCCCTTCGTTTGATTTTCGAATCGCCAGGCGGTAAATATTGGCACCTGGTGAGTGTTATTTTAGTCCATGTGGGCCCAGTAAAGAGCGCGGTCCCAGTGGTCAGTGGGTTTGGCTGCTCGTGGCACGGCGTGGCGGTAGCGAAAGGGCTGGTAATAAACTACTCCGTAAAACCGGACAAAGTGTACTTGAGGCGGTAAGCCTGGAGGTCGGCGGAGTCTTTTTGGACGGAACGGAAACGGACAGAGGCCAGGTATTGGGGTTCAATGGGGGCCGCACCCTGACAGGTGGGGTTTCATCAACATCCCCACAGGTCAGTCGCTATCCATGGCAGCCAGAGGGCCCAGAGCCCACCGGCCACCGCTCCGGTCAAGGATGGGGATGTTGAGGTGGATGAGTGGATCACCGGTCCGAGCGCGCGGGCGATTGTTTAACAGGTGTCAGGCGTTACGGGCGCGACCGGCAGCAAGCTAGCGACGGGCGTTTTGAGTCACGGAATGCTGAGCTAGTTAATTATCTAGGGCCTTCCTACCTTAGGTCCCCCGTGCATCCAATTTTGAATTTGGGCCTGAAATGGGAGACCTACGAAACATTTGCATCCTAATAAATTCTTAATATAAATAACCAAAACGCGTGTTGTTTCTTTTTGCGTTTAGATTTAAACCAGAATGTCGCCACCCAACAATTCCCAAAAATTCGCATTTTATATCGTACAGCCCAGCAGCACAGTTCCAAGTAAACTTCGTGGCTGTCGAATTGGAGCAGCACTGGCAAGTTCGGTACGAGATCGTAATTAATGACATCACCTGCAAGCTTCATCATCACGCGTCGTCGCCGTGCTTGCGTACGCGGTACGCGCGTCGCAGCTGACACCTCAGGATAATCCGGAGCTCCGGATCCAGTACCTGGCAGGCTGCCGCAGGCGTGCCGCCGCCGGGGAGGCCGGAAGAGGGCACGTCTAAGCGCTGCGGCGCCGGTGCGCAGCGCACGGTTAGTTGGGCGGTGGCGATCGGCGCAGCTGCCCCGTCGCCGTCAGGAAGCCGGCGGGAGAGGACAGGAGATCGCACGCGCCATTGATGAGGGCCGGCCGAGCTATAGCCAACTTTGTTTCATTTACTGGCATCAGCCGCCTCTCGTGAATGCTTCGGATGGATGGACGAGAGCAAGTTGGGCTGTTACTGTAGGACATGTATATTGCAGCGGTCCATGCCATATTGCCATGCCAAATGACATGCGTGGCGCCATTGCCCCGGCAGGGGGCGCGGCGGCGTGGGCTGTGGCCACACAGGCATTTCCGCAAACAGCTGACGTCACGCGCATGCTCCAAACAACGGCGACCGTCATCGATTGCACTTTGCAGCAACCCATCCAGGACCGCAGGCGCCAGGCATGGCTTGCCTCAGCCTCAGCAGGAGCCGCATTGCAGAAATTAGTAAGGGAGGAACGGAAGATTCAGGATTGCCATCGATGGAAATCATCGGTCTTCGTCCTTCCCTCGCGGCAGCCGCCCTCGAGTCGCTGATGATGGTGGCGCGGCTGGTTTGACGATGGATCGAGGGGTTGCTTTGTGCAATTTCCGTCAAGTTAAAGGGGCCGGGGTGCACAGAATCTGAGATCAAGTCCCCTGAGACCTTATTTAGTTGCCAAAATTTAAAGTGCCAAAATTTCTGTGCCGGCACTGTAACATACTGTAGCATTTCGTTTGCATTTGTGAATTATTGTCCAAACATTGACTAATTAGGCTCAAAAGATTCGTCTCACAAAGTACAACAAAACTGTGCAATTAGTTTTTACTTTCGTCTACATTTAGTACTCCATGCATGTACCGCAAGTTTGATGTGATGGGGAATCTTCTTTTTACATAGTACCAAAGTTGGGATTTAGGGGTGAACTAAACAAAGGCTGAACTTGATTCAACGGACAAAATGACTTTGGGGGTGTTTGGATCCCCGGGCTAAACTTTAGCCCCTGTCACATCGAATGTTTGGACACTAATTAGGAGTATTAAATATAAGCTAATTACAAAATCAATTTCACAATCTCTAGGCTAAATCGCGAGACGAATCTATTAAGCCTATTAGGCTTAATAGATTCGTCTCGCGATTTAGCCTAGGGGTTCTGCAATTAGTTTTGTAATTAGCTTATGTTTAGTCCTTCTAATTAGCATCTGAATATTCGATGTGACATGGACTAAACTTTAACTTTAGGATCCAAACACCTTTCTTAAATTTGCAGGAAGACCCCTCATTTGGATTGTGGTTATCATTCGCGACCCAAATATGTACAATAATACCCCTCATTTGGATCGTGATGGTAGATCGCGATCCAATTTTTTACATAAACCCCCCTAGTTGCTATTGGGATACTTTATGGCCGGGTGCCGGCAGATGAACAGCGATGAAGAGCGAGGAGATGGTCATTATGAAGGCACAGCGTCATCAAAGGGTAAGGAATCAGACGGAGGTGTCCGACAAATTTCGGCCGATTCAGCATCACGGAGATAGTTCCATGTGCAGACGAAGGTCGCTAGGGGGGAGCCCTCAGCGTTGTGAGCCGCAGCCGAGCAAAATAGATCCCAGACTCCGAATCGAGGCCGGCGATGAGGATGTGGCAATTTCCTCATGAGGTTTGCTACGAGTTACTGAATACCATCTGCAGTCAAATTCAAAGTTTCAAACAACAGACGAGGCATAGTTTCTTTCAAAAAAAATTTGAAAGGAAAAAAAAGACGAGCTACAGAAATTTCAGGCAATTGCAAATGCAAGTGACTGAACCGTCTTTTGTTGATACTCCCCCCTTCCAAATTGTAAATCATTTTAGCTTTTCTATGTGCATAGTCTTTTTCATGCACCTAAATATTGTATATGTCTATACGCATAATAATCTTAAAAAAGTCAAAACGATCTATCATTTGAAACAGAGTGAGTACTTAACTAAACGAGCGTCACAAATGTGGACACAGGCCTGAAGCTGTTGGGCTTTGCACCTGATGGCCAAAACTTTGCAAGTCATCACTCGTGTCTCCTCTCTTCAGAGCCCAGTGTCGGGAACAGGGAGAATAAGGTTGCTCCGGCTTCAGTCGCAGGAGATCCTACTAACCCAAAAGCCCAAAAGCCCAAAACTAGTTGCGTCGTCCTCCCGATCTGTAATACCTCTTGAGCGAATTGGTGCTGCAGGGGAGTACCGGAATTTTTCCAGGAGCCAGGTATACGTTTTCAGTGCCTGCATTGTGATTCTCTGCAAAGAGAGATTCAGAATAATCAGTAGCCTCAGTTTTACAGATTTACAGTTATACCACCAGCGAAATGCTCGCAGTTGCCAGTCCGAACATGGATCACAATGTACGATTACATTTTACTCCAAAAAAAAAAACAATTGGCATGCTACTGACTACAGAGATTCTTCTGCAGTTCTTTGTAGGTAACCGAGTGCTGTGCTATCTCAGCACTAATGCACCAAGTTCAGTTCAGTCTACGGGCAACCCTGTCCATCTGAAACCTTTAGTTCAGTCTGTGACAGGTGTTAAATCTGAAGCCAAACAGGCCCGTAAAGTTTCCCGTTCTCGTGGCCTGTTTGGACGTCGGAACTTGGGACTGTGCCCGCCGGATCTGTCTCTCTCGTCTCCGAGACCCCATCTCTTATCTGTTCCTGTCAGCATCCTTTTTGATGGCTTGTTTACTGTCAACTTCAGACGTACTGCAAGTCTCCTGCCTATGTAAACCAGCACTTGCCTTGCCGTTTAGTTGAAGCACCTAGCTAAAATCCGTCCTGCTCAATCTTCCACCGAAAGCTACCGCTCCCCTTGTTAAACTATGTCCTCGCGCCTTTCGTGTGTGAATGCTGCTGCATTTGCTTGATTCCGTTGAGCTCCGAGTCGGAGAGGACTGCAACTGCAATGCTGTTCTCCGTCAGTATCAGCATCACTGCATCAGCATCAGATAACGCATAGAAGAATACCTCGCCCAGAGAACATCGCCATCGACATCCACCGGTGCCGTGGAAGCTAGAAAGTGAGTGAGCCACAATCTTCCTGGATCATTCCTTACCTTCGACTCAGGATTAAACTTTTCTCACGTCATCGAGCTATCCATTATGCATATACAGTTCATCCGGCTAGCTCATCATCGGCGCCGTTTTTCCGATGGGATTTAGCTGCGTGTCGGGCGGCGAGTCCGTACTTGAGGCGCCGTCAGCGAGAAGCTCTCGACCCGCCTGCAGTCAACGCGCGTGCTGCCCTTGAAGGCTTGAACGAATCTGAAGCAACGTAAAGGCTCCGTTTGGAGGACGGTACTAAATTTTAGTCCATGCCACATCAAATATTTAGATACTAATTAAACCTATTAAATATAGATTAATTGTACAACCAATTGCATAATGAAGATTAATTCGCGAGACGAATATAATAAGCCTAATTAGTTCCTGATTTGACCATATGATGCTACAATAAATATGTGCTAATCATAGGTTAATTAGATTTAATAGATTCGTTTTGCGAATTAGCCACGGCTTATGCAATTCAGTTTTATATAATTAGTTCACGTTTACTTGGTATCCAAAATATTCGATGTGACTTAGAATTAAAAATTAATCCACGGATCCAAACACCTCTTTTTAAATTATGGCGTTGGTCCTTCTTGTTCTTTCTTCCGCGGCGGATTAGTCAGGGCGTGTTGGACCGTCGGTTGTGCGCACCAATCGGAGACGCTGCCGTGGCCGCGCCCTGGATCTTGGCAAGCCGTTTGTAAATGGAATCCTTAACTTGTGCAGCAACTTCTGATGCTTAGTCACTGGAGTCTGATGCTTAGTCAGATATGATAACTTAAGATTTTTCTTTAGAAAACTGCTTTGCATGTACTAAACATGTTTCCCCTGAAGATGTGAGGCAGTTGAGAGAAGTTAACCAAACACCTGGACCGTCCAGAAGCGGCTGCAGTGCACACACGTACGCATCTTGGAAGCTGAACCTTGGATGTATATCTCGTGATGGCTTTGGCTTCCTGTTTTTCTTCCCGGCCTCTCCGTGGACCTATGGTTCGAAGTCGGATTACCTGCCATGGTTTCAACAAGCACGGCACGGGACAACCGGACAACTACCAGGTTAGGATTGGAGCACGTCCTTCGTTTCAGTTTTACGCGTCACTTCTGTGCACCAGCTAGGACGTGATGTTTACTGGGATTTTGTTGATCTTGTGTCTGAAAGCTTCTGTTCAAACCCTGTCTTCCTAGTCTAGTACTACTGACTCACCGCGGTGTCACTGTTCCTGAATACTCGACACCTACGGTCAAGGCTCTTTTATGTCCAGGTGTCCTTGTCTTGGACGGATCAACGAGAATTACGTACGTCTTCTGCTTTGGTCACGCTCAACCGACGGTGAAAGCTACGAATCGCCTCGCTGACTTGACGTTCTCCTCCTAATAAGATTACTATGTGACAACCTGTGTGCTGTTGAATGGATGCAATATTACGCAATGCATGTTTTCTAAATTAAATTTCACTAATTTTTACCAATTTTCGGAAAAAACGAAAATACTAAATTAAAGCAAAAAAGAACGGGTCAGATTGAGACTTGTAGGCCCTCGTGGCCTTGTTTGTCAGCTAGCTCATCATCCGCGGTCCGCGCCGTTGTCTCGATGGGATTTGTCTGCGTGTCAGTACCGGACAACGAGTCCGTACTCCAGGCGTCGTCAACTAGAAGCTATCGATTGACGAGTCTGATGAAGCAAAAGCAGAGCAAAGGTAAAAGCAACCAAAACTTGTCCATTTTTATCCTTCCTTTTGGCTCCCCGGTGGATCAGAGACGATGCTGTGCCTCGGATCTCGGCAGTTGAAAACGGAAATCATCGGAATTCTGCTGGAACGAGGCGTGCGTTCAGATCTTGGCATGTCTTCCCTGAAGCAGATCAGAAGCGGTTGAGGCAAGCTAACCAAACCTGGACCATCATCAGAAGCAAGCGGCTGCGGGGCGCGCACGTACGCATCTTCCGTGCTCAATTAACGTTGGATTACTACTGGTCGTGCACTCGTGATGGCGGCCTGACTGACTTCTTCTTTGATTTCCTCCCTCGTCCTTGCTGTCAAATCGGCAATTCAATGGCTTCCGAGAAACAAACAATTGGAGCTTCAGTTTTAGATGTCACAGATGATGATATATCTGCACCACCAGCTGGGAGTCTAGGACGGGATCCATGTAATCGTAAGCTCATTTACGAAGCACGACTTCTTTGGGAATTCTGCTTGCAAGAGCCCCATGTTCTAGGAGTTTGCAGGACGCCGGGCCGGGACTTGCCCGAGAGCCTCAGCTGCGCGTCACTGTGCTGTCACACTGTTCCTGGACACTCCGGACGTCAAGGCCATTGCTCCTAAAAATGCTCAGAGCAAGTAGTCCACCATGAACTAGTATAACCTTTCTCTCCGTGGAAGTGTCCTTGTCATTGACCGATCAACGTCGCCGTACCAACCAAGAAAAACAACTCGCCGATACGGGTTCCGACGGAAAGGAAGAAGGCGAACAGTGTCGCCGACAATATATCTTCCCGCGCTCCTTGTCACACAGCCTCGCTGACTTTGTTGGCCCGCTGACCGGGCTTTTTAATTTTCGATTAGGAGGCTGCTAATGAACTGCTCTGTGGCCATGCAACCACTTTGCGTACCGTACGGATCGGATGCACATACCTACTGCAATGCGTGCCACTTCAAATCGTATGAGTAGGTCGAGTTCACTTTGTTCAGGACCGGTTCACTTAATTTGTGATAACGAAATCATCAAGGGCGAGTGACGCTGGGGTGATGGACAAGATCAGTTCTTCATGATGGTGCCTCAAACGGGTTCGGACTCAGCAATGCCTGTACGGTAGAGCCTATTTACAGTACAAGCACGGGCAGCTGAAACACAGCTCCTTTTTCACTCGGATGTGTCTTTCGGTTTCGGAGCAGGGACTTGTGTGACGTCTGTCTGTGCATAGGCTAACTGAAGCAGAGGACTGAAGGACGCGTGTGCAGAGTGCAGACCATTTGTCCTCTTTCTGGAATATGTCTGTAAAGTTACGTAGGAACAAAAGGTAGCAAAATCAGTTTATGCGGCATGATTGTGGCTGCCGTTATTTTACACTTGTCCTATATATAGTGTTCCTGATCTTGAACGGCAACACCCTTCTCCTGTTATTTTTCCCATAAGATACTCCTAAGAAAAAGGTGATCTTTGTATCCATTGGAGAACGCTCGGAGTGACTCGGACGCAGCGCGAGAGAAAATATAGAATAACAAATACTAGAGTGAGTACTCCTTTCCTATTTCCATCAGAAGAAGAGATCCATCTGGGTCCCTACTATACAGATTATAGAATCATCGAAAACGACGTGCACGATAATGTACTAGTAGTATATAGTATACATTATGCTATTTTTGTGACCCATTTCATCAAGAGGTCGTACAAAAATCCGGTAGCTGGAAGCATCACTAGTCGTCTAGTCCCCTCAGCGTCTACTACGGAGTCCAGAACCAGAAAAGCAGCGGCCAAACCAGCATCTCACAATATTACAATACAAGCCACCACCAACCAGCAAACCATCCCCACCCGAGTCGAGCATTAACGTCGAGTCGAGCACGCCGGAGGAGCATTAACGTCGACTCGAGCACGCCGGAGGTGAGGACGGGAGCGAAGAAACTGTCAGCACCGCGAAAGCGTAGAGAGAAAATGCGCCACCACCTTCTCCTGCATCTTTTCTGGTTGGGGGAAGCGGTCGCCTGCGGTTGACGGACCACTGGCCTGAGCCGCGGCGAGCGCACGCGCGCGGCTCGTTCCCACCTGTAGCGGGTGGGGGCAGGTCCGGACTCGTGGTAGCCCGTACGGTGCGGAGCCGTGCACGATATAAAACGCCCGGGCGCCGCCGTTAACCAATGAGCCCCTGTTCCGAGCTGCCAAGTGCCAACCCAACAACCCACTTGCCTCGGCTTCACCTGTGCTCGTCACCACCGGCGCGGAGGAGGGAGGGAGGGAGGGAGGAGGAAACAGCGCGGAGGATCAGGAGCCCACTTGCACTATTGAAAAACGGGCGATCGCTGCAGCGGTTTCCTGTTCGGCTTTGGATAGTATCTGTTCGCTGCGGCGGAGCGCGGAGGGGAAGGAAGGAAGGAGGCGAGCGCGTCCTCGCGGTTTGCTCCCTCGCTGGCCTGCCCTCGAGCCCTTCTTCTCTCGTGCCCAGCGATTGCTGAGACTGCTGCTGGAGCCTGATCGAGGCGCTGGTGGGTTCGTCGGGGAGTCCAGGATTGCCGGCCGTAGCTCCAACTCCAAGGCCGGCAGGTTTCTTGGAGCTTGCGGCGTCACCTTGTCCGGTTGTCCCTTCTCGTGCAGCTCCGTCCGTCCAAGGATTCCTTCCTGGGGTTCTGCTTCTGCTAGTGAGTTCTACTCACTTGGTTTCTCTTCTTCGGTTGCGATTTCGCTACACCTTGTTTTCCTTGGTTACTCGATCATTCTCGCTTCTCTTCCTTAGTTCCTTTCCCTTTCCCATACCGCCATCGAATTATCGAAGCTTTGCTTTTCTGTAAAGGAAAAAGAGACAGATTCTTACGATTCAAAATATCTAGGTAGTACTATTACGTACAGTGCGAGTAAAATCCGGTAATTCGGTTGGCAGGTCCTAATTTCTCTAGGTGGCGTTGCTGTCCTTTCTACCACCTGCTGTGGAGCTTAAGCAACATGTTTAACCCTGCTTACTTTTCTCTAGTCAACAAAAGCAAGTATTCGCTCCGGGCCATATTTTCTCCCGGGGCTGTTGGTATGAACAGCGGACCGGTGTTAGGTCAGAAAGGCCGTTGAGAATCGCCCTAAAAAAAAGGCCGTTGAGAATCTGGGGGCAACTGGCATGCTTTCACACCTTATTGTGGATAAACACCTCCATTTTGGGCTCGCCGGTCATTGCATATTGCTCCCCATAGGCCCTGACCATTTGTTTCTTTCCATGGTTAGGATGGTCTGAGATTGTTAGCGGTTATGCTCTTGCAGGGATGACAACTTGACAAGTGGCTGCTGATAGATCTCTTGTTCAGAAATGGGTAACCTTGGAGGCATCCTGCACGCAGTGATCCTCCTCCTTCTGTGCGCTGGCTGTGTGGATGTTGCAAGGGGACAGACAACTGACCCTACTGAAGGTAATCTTCTGCTGTCTTTGCTTTCTTTCCGTCAGAGCTTTGAGTCACATCGTCGAAGATTGTTTGTGCCAGAAAGAAATGAGAGACGCACTATCAATTACGATTAAACTGGAAGTTGACATGAAGCTTTGATTCAAGCAGGCCCTATTTTGTGTAGATTCACTGTCAATCCTTCCGTTGCACAGTTCGAATTAACTGAAACCTTTGAATAACTCGTTTTCGCTTCTGGTTCCGTTGGTTAATTGCGCACAGTCCACATCTACTATGTATATGTAATCAAGTGTTGTACTACCTCCATCCCAGAATATAGCTACTTCTAGCATTCAAATTTTATCCCATGATATAACTATTTTTAAGTTCACAAGTAGCTTATTTGGCATAAGAGGTCTAAAATGCCCTCCATGCATGCAAATAAATTATGGCATGCAGATATGCATGCAAGCCTGTTTGAATAGGAAATGTATAATTATTCTAATTAGGGGCAATATAGAATTTTAATCTGCATCCTTAATCTGTCTGAAAAACTCCAGAAGTAGCTATATTCTGGGATAGAGGGAGTACCCATTATTGTTGCGCAAGTAACCAGTTATAATCATGAACTAATCAAAAGCACTTCACAGACAAGACGTGATCAGAAACGTGACCTCTTTGTTATACACATTATATTCAAGTAGGTAGTAGGTATAACTAGGGACTGATTCTTGTTGACATCTCTTGAATTGTGTATGCATTCTCATTCTGTTTCTTGATCAGGGGTGTCTGGTTCAGACAGTAACAATATTGTGCACTACTCTGATACCCCCGTTGATCTGTTGAACTGCTTCTGAATATTGTCTCTCTTATATTTGCAGTGAACGCTCTCAAGGCAATTAGAAACAGTTTGATTGATCCTTCTAATAAACTTAAGAATTGGGGCCGTGGGGATCCATGCACATCCCTTTGGACAGGAATCTTCTGTGACAAGATACCAAGTGATTCATATCTTCATATAGTAGAAATGTATGATGATTTTTTTCCACACTATATTTATAACATCCACAATGGTTCTGTTGCTAGACTCTATCTTACTCCTTCCTTTTGTTTTTAGTAGCGGTTTTAGGATTTTAAAAAGTCTTTAGAGATATACTTTGACTAAACTTTCTTACAATCTACCATCAATTGCTAAAAAGAATCAACATCATATTAAAAGTTCTATGAAATATGAATCCGTATTTATAACTAAGCATGCTTATAATATTTTTTGACTAATTGTTGGTTAAAATTATTATTTGAAATTTTAAATCCTAATATGCTTACTAATTTCAAACAAAGGGAGACATCCTAATATATATTTATTATTTATTTCTGTCATTTTCCATATAGAGTGTAACATTTAATTGTAACAATGGATACTTTTGACTCTTGTAGACAGTTGTTTAAGATGAATCTTTCCGGAACTTTGGCACCAGAGGTCGGCCTTCTATCCCAGCTTAAAACATTGTAAGTACTATTTTAACAGACCATTGATGCTACTTAGTGCAAACTGATTTGAGCATTTTCAAGCATATCATAAAAAAGTGTACCTTTACGGATCTACTTCATGCTTTATAAATTATACAATTAATTAACTATAAAGCAAATCCCTAAGTCTCTGATTAAATTGAAACTTGCAAAAGATATCATAGAAAGGTGTCCTGACTTCATCTATTTTAACTGTTTATTTTCATGGTTAGAACCTGTTCCATTATGTTTACTAACTTGTATAAATTGTTCTTTTCAAGGGACTTCATGTGGAACAATTTAACTGGTAACATCCCCAAAGAAGTTGGAAACATCACAATGCTGAAGCTCATGTAAGTTCTCCTCTCTAAGCAAAGTTCCCTATACCATTTCTTTATATACGAACAATGCTAACTGTTGCTACCACAATCTTGCAGAACTTTGAATGGTAATCAGCTATCTGGTTCTTTACCTGATGAGATCGGCTATCTGGTGAACTTAAACAGATTACAAATAGATGAGAACAAAATATCAGGCCCCATACCGAAATCATTTGCTAATTTAACAAGCATAAAGCATTTGTAAGTGTAGAGTATCTTTATTTTTCAGCCCATCAATGACACTTCTCGATTGTAAAATTAGTACTGATTATGGTTCCATTATTACCTTTAGTCACATGAACAATAACTCACTAAGTGGGCAAATCCCATCTGAGCTGTCTAAATTGCCTTCACTCCTTCATCTGTAAGTGGATATCTACTTTTTCTCTGTTTGTTTTCTTTTGTTATGCAAGTTGCAGATGAGTTGTGCAGTTAATACGTTCTTGTACTGTGAACTTGTAGTCTTGTTGACAACAATAATTTATCTGGGCCTCTTCCCCCAAAATTAGCGGAAGCACAAAGTTTGGAGATACTGTAAGTACATTTTTCTGTACTCGAATAAGATTTTATATAGAAAGTGAAGCACAATAATGGCTTCCAGTTTCTTTCAGAGAATTTGTACTAGCTTATTGTAGCATGACGTTGACAGATGATCACTCTCTTTTAGTTCTGAATGTTTAAGAAGTTTAAGTAATAAAACCAATTTCTTGAGCATGCTTCACTTCCTTTTGTAAATTTTATTACATATTAGTGAAATGTATAACGGGCTTTTAACTTTCTAATGTTTTAAACAACTAGCACAAACCTTTCTCTTTGAAAATGCTTGCTTATTCTGTTGAGAATAGACATTTTTTTCAATATATATGACAATCATTTCTCATATATCTATCTTTCTACTATAGTCAGGCTGATAACAACAACTTCAGTGGAAGCTCTATCCCTGCTGAATACAGCAACATACGAACACTTCTAAAGCTGTGAGTGTAACCCCTTTTCCGTCAAGTTTTCTCTTCTTAGGATTTGAGGTATATGAGTGCAAAAGAAAATTTTAAGAAGTAAAGAGCTCTAATAACTTTCAATGAGAAAAAAACTTTGTTAGAAATGTATGCACCGGTGATTAAAAGACTAGCAGAAAAATAAGAATATTATGAGTAAAATGTTTATATTTCCTAAACAGCTTATGCTTTTAGTTGAGGTAGCCAGTATAGTAAGTCCAGTGCATCACATACGTAATAAAAAAATTCTTTTTATGCAACTAAAACTACTTTTTGCATGGTATTCTCTATTATTACAAGTCATAACAGCCAAATAGTTGAATGCTGTTGGTCCATTTGTCTGGAAATCTTTACATCAACTCTCTTTAAGAACTCTTCCTTCGCTGTGTGGACTGTGGAGATCATTCTTACTGATAACTAAAAACAGCAATTTACTTCATTATCTTCATTTAAGAAGGACAAGCAGCACTCGGTCAGCATTATTTTTAAATTCAAATCAATATGTGTGGGGTTAATCATCCTTTTCCATGTTATCAGGAGTCTTAGGAACTGCAGTTTGCAAGGAGCTGTTCCCGACATGAGTGGCATACCCAAATTTGGCTACTTGTAAGTCCAGATTAAAATGATGTGTTTCCTTTCAGTTGTTAGACATCTTACAATCATATACTATCCTTTTACATCAGCTTGTCACTGCCTTTGTGAAACAGTTATTTTATCAATACTATTTCTTAAATGCCTTTAGTGATTATCTTCACACTAGAATGAAAGGATGCCACTCAATTAGTAATCCAGGATACTATTTCAAATATATTGGCACTAATTTCGGCATGTATTTTCAGGGATGTTAGCTGGAACCAATTGAAAGGATCTATACCAACTAATAGGCTTGCTTCAACTATCACTACAATGTATGTAGCCTTTGACAATCTTTCTTTTTTCTTTTTGGGTAGAACGAAGCTAATTTCAAATTTTGACAGTGATTTGTCACATAACTTTCTTGATGGAACCATTCCACCAAACTTCTCAGGGCTACCTAACCTTCAGTTATTGTAAGTACTATTTAACTTAGAAGAGACATTTATGTACCGCAAATATCCTGCTATTGAAAAAAGTCCTTTCCCTGTCAAACTTTAAGTGATCAAACTTTTCAAGTAATAATGTGCCGGCCAGCACTATTCTTATACCGTATTATCTAAAAATGCCATTTTACAGGTCAGTCAATGGGAACCTCTTAAATGGTTCTGTTCCACCGACAATTTGGAGCAACATTACTTTTACGGGAAATAGAACACTTATTCTGTATGACCATCTTCACATACGTTCTCTCTTAATACTTCCTGAGATATGCTTTTGTGTAAGATAGCATTCAAATAATGCAGGGACTTCCAAAATAACTCCCTTGACACTATTCCAGCTGCATTTGAGCCTCCAGAAGCTGTCACTTTGCTGTAAGTTTATTCACCATGGAGATAGTTCCTCTAGTTTACACTCCTGTACTATGTTCAACTGTATGGTTTGTTGGAATATAAAATTTCATCGCAAAAGCTCTGATGAATTTGCTAATTAGTAGTCTTACCTGTCGTCAAGCCACTGCTGACGTAGATCTGTATAGTAGATATTAAGGTTCTACATATCCTAGAATACTGATAAAAAAGCTCAACTTTTCAATCGAATCTTCTGGGTTTCTGACGCAACAAAAAAAATATTACCGTTTTCTGCAGACTTTATGGAAACCCTGTATGCACGACATCTAATGCAGCCAGGGCAGCTAATCTTTGCCAGCCTAAATCTGTAATTGGAGAACCATCTGGAGAGGGAAGACAAGTTAATACATTGTGTCCTCCTTGCCCGACGGATAAAAATTATGAATACAATCCAGCATCCCCTATACCTTGCTTATGTGCTGTGCCTCTGGGAGTTGGATTTCGACTAAAGAGTCCAGGCATATTTGACTTCCTTCCCTATAAAGAAACTTTTGAGATAAACTTAACCTCTCTGCTGGAATTGCGTGTTTATCAGCTGTACATTGAACGATTCATGCGGGAGACAGGCCCAAGGCTTAATACGCATTTAAAGTTATTCCCAAATAATACACCTTTATTCAATACGGCTGAGGTGGTGCGGCTCAGGCAGGTACTAGCTGGATGGCAGATCACCCTGTCAGATGTTTTTGGTCCATATGAGCTTCTCAATTTCACGCTTGGTTCCTATGCAGATGGTATGTGAAACTTACTTTGCAGAAAAATCATTTTGTTCCTAGTTCTATCATACTAAACGATTAGTCAAAAGTACCACACTATATCTGTATTTCTTTCACCAACACAAAAGATAGTACATGTCTCATTGTTGTACAAGAATGCTACAGCCAATTTGATAAACCTCTAATTTACTGGCTATTACGTTTTGCAGAATTTCCTACTGTGGTGTCATCAGGTTTAAAAAGGAGTGCACTAGCTGGCATTTTGGTAGGGACAATTGTCGCTGCCGTTGCAGTATCTGTGGTTTCTACAGTTTTTATAATGAAAAAGCGCAGAAAGCATCGAACAGTTTCAAGGCGGTCACGTAAGTCAATTTTCCTTTTTGCCCCTTACAAAAAAATGAAGTTAAATTTCCATGTGCTGCATAGAAAATGTTGCCATCTGACAACCTAAAATCCTTGCTGCTTTACAATGAAAAAGAATTTTATGAAGCAATATTTATAGGAACATATTTAGGAGAAACCTTTTTTCGCATATCTAAATCTGGGAACTTTGAACTGAGTTGTAAGTCTTGCTTTCGTGACCTCATTCAAACGATCATATTAGGACTTCGGAACATTAATAAAATATTTAAAATGTCTCATCTCTGTAGTGCGTAAAATTTAGCCTTACGGTAGATATTAGGTTCGTTCAAATAGCAGGATCAATTCTTCAAAACTGATCACAGGATCTAAAGATGCATATTATTTGGCAGTACTTTCAAGGTTTTCTATCAAGGTTGATGGCGTGAAATGCTTCACATTTGAAGAAATGGCTGGAGCAACAAGCGATTTCAATATTTCAGCTCAAGTTGGTCAAGGAGGTTATGGAAAAGTTTATAAAGGAACTTTAGTTGATGGAACAGCTGTGGCAATCAAGCGTGCACATGAAGATTCTCTGCAAGGCTCAAAGGAGTTCTGCACAGAAATAGAGTTGCTGTCAAGATTGCATCATCGTAATTTGGTCTCTCTTGTTGGCTATTGTGATGAAGAAGACGAGCAGGTGTCTCCCTATCTTTTGAAATATCTATATGCAATTAGATTGTTGAAAATTTTCCCCACAGCCCTCTACATTGTGTAAAAATTTGAGGAAAGTCTTGGTAGTCATGGTAATTAAATTTATCGAGGTCCCCATATATGTAAGAGTACTTCTGCAATACTTTCCGCTCATAGGGAATTATGTTTTCCAGATGCTGGTGTATGAGTTCATGCCCAATGGTACCCTACGTGATCATCTTTCTGGTAAGTTGGAAGCGTTTAGATATTTCCTTTATTTTCCATATGACCACCATGGACTTCCACATTCAGTAATATCCATGATCCTGTCCATTTCATAGAAGTTATGTTTGGTGCGCATTATCAGTACTGCATGCATGTTTGTATTTGAAGTTTTTAATTTAGCATTAACAAATTAAAAGTTCCTAGTTCTTTGATCTTGTGTTGGATGGGGCATGTAATCTTGTTCGACGTTTTCACAGCTAAGACTGAAAGACCTCTGACCTTTGGTCGGAGGGTGCACATCGCGCTTGGTGCTGCAAAAGGAATTCTATACCTACACACTGAGGCAAATCCTCCTATATATCACCGTGATGTTAAGGCCAGCAACATTCTTCTGGACTCCAAGTTTGTAGCGAAGGTGGCTGACTTTGGTCTTTCAAGGCTTGCTCCAGTGCCCGATGTCGAAGGGACTCTGCCAGCTCATATCTCTACTGTTGTAAAGGGCACCCCGGTAAGTGGCATTACCTTTTGCTGTTTCATATCAGACAATACGAAACATGGACCACCTATTAACTTAAGGTGTGGAAGTTTAGGTGATGACAACTATTCTTTTTTTCTTTTGACAGGGCTACCTCGATCCAGAATATTTCCTAACTCATAAACTGACAGAAAGAAGTGATGTGTATAGCCTTGGCGTTGTACTTCTTGAACTATTGACTGGAATGAGGCCAATCCAGCATGGTAAAAACATTGTTAGAGAGGTAAAGTTGTTCTCAGCACAGCCCTTACTGTGGATCTAATTACCCCATGTACAGATGAAATACAGGATTTGAAGTATTGAGATACTGAAACACATAGTATTATTCGAAGTGCCTGCAGGCTGCAGCACTGATAATTATGGAACAAGCTGAACCATTTAATCTCATCCGAATATCCGTTAAATATCATTCATAGATATATTTTAGGTGCTTCAAATTAAATACTGTAATGCGCTACATTTAAGTTTGGAATTATTTGAAATTGGTTGGTAACATATCGAATAGAGATACCTCAACATGGATTTGCTTATCTCAAATAAATTAAACTAGCTACAAATTCTTTGCTACACAGAGCTCCTTTATTCATTGTATTTGGATTCAAACAGATGAATGAAAACTCAAATGATTCGCTTTTGCTGCAGGTAAACATGGCTTACCAATCAGGCGACATCTCGAGGATCATCGACAGCCGGATGCCCTCGTACCCTCCGGAGTGCGTCACGAGGTTCCTCTCCCTGGCGATCAAGTGCTGCCGGGACGAGACCGAGGCGAGGCCCTACATGGCCGACATCGTCCGAGAGCTGGAGACCATCCGGGGCATGCTGCCCGAGGGAGAGGACGCGCTGTCCGAGACCACGGGGTCGGGCTTGCTGACCAAGACCATGTCGTCGTCTTCGACACCCACGGGGGCCCTCTACGTGTCCTCGCATATGTCCGGCAGCGGCCAGGTCGACAGCGGCATCCCCTCCGGCACGGTGGCTCCCCGGTAGGGGGTGGCGGTGCCGGCGCCGGCCGCGTTGGAGATGGTTTTGTAGACACCTGATGAGTGACAATGATTTGTATAGCTTTGTAGGTAGCCAGCGTCCACATTTTTGTGATTTTAAGGGGGTGTTTGGTTCCACCTTGCTAAACTTTAGCTTTAGCTGCTAAACTGCTAAACATCCTTGCTAAAACTTGTTAAAGTTGAGTTGCTAAAGTTTACCACTTTAGCAAGTTTTTGGCTGCTAAAACTTGCTAAAAGGTGGGTTGGACAACCTATACCCCTTATTTATTGCTTATCTCTCCCCTCCTGCGTACCATTAATAAGGGTAGATAGGTCTTTTTACAGCTCATTAAATGCCTTTTAGCAAGAGTATCCAAACAGCTTTTGCTAAAGTTTAGCAACTAAAGTTTAGCAAATTTTAGCTGCTAAACTTTAGCAAATTTTAGCTGCTAAACTTTAGCAAGAGTAACAAACAAGGCTTAAGTAGAGCAAAAGGCAAGCACGGCATGGTTTCACACCCACGACGGTTGGACCACAAGAAGCTGCTGCAGACGACAGTCTCATGCTGAATTTGCAAACGTGGAAGATTACATGAAAATAATTGAGCGTATGATAGACTACGGGCAAATACTATATATATCAACTTCTTACACCTATTCCAACAAGTAGATTCCAGCACAGCTAGCTTCCATCTAGGGTGGTTAACCAGACCATGGCAAGCAACATTTAGTCACTCTGGATGATCTTTCATGTCAGCAAATTTGAGCGCATGCTGTCAACAATCACTTTTTACAAGGTAACTCGGGCGCTGGGAGATGTCATCCAAACATGTCGAAGCCTTCTCCGTGCTGGAGATGGGAGAAGCTCCGGGAGCTCTCCACCTTCCCCGGGAAATGGTCGATTCCTGCAAAGATCAACCAGCATCAGCTTCAGTAAATTCTTTGCTATTTTGTGTTGCCTAATCAATGAAGTAACGACGCTGGTTGCAGAGGAGGTACTTGGATTCGACATGATGTTCTCGTAGAAGGACATCTGGCCAGGATTGCCAGACGATCTCATGCCGTTGTCACTGGATCCATACATCATGCCTCCGATTTGATCATGATCTGATGCATCAAAGTGGTGCATCCCTGAGATCCTCTCAGCATTGTGAATGCTCATAGTCATAGCCTTGTTCTCATGGAGTGGCCTATCTGACTTTGGTTTCTTGTCCGTTAGGGCGTCCTCGTCCACCTCAGCTTCAGATTCGGCGTTATTAGGTAAAGCAGCAGCCTGCTTCCGCTTCGACCGTGCCCGTCTGTTCTGAAACCAGTTGTACACGTTTGTCTCTGAGATCTGGCCATGGTGTGATAGCTCTGCTGTTATCTCCTTTATCTTTTGCTTGCTTGGTGTTCCATTGCCTTGGTCAAATATGTTTTCAAGGATCTGCAGTTGCATCGGTGTTGGTTGCCATCGTTGCCTTGCTGTGATCTTGTGACCTCCAGGAATAATTAGAGGATCACAGTACAGATTACTGAACCTCATTCCTAACGAAGAAACCAAACTTCAGTTGACCAGAAAAAAAGAAGAAACAACCATATATTGCGTCGACAACATACGTTAGAAAAGAACAATAAAACAGATTTGTAGAGGGGAACGGGCAGATTTAGTAAAATCTGTTTTGAAGATTATCTAATATATAAGGAGAATATTACCTGGCTACAGTTAAGACCATCATGTAATTAGGTTGAATCATCAGAACATAAAAAAAATTAATGACTTCATTTAAACCGCCAAGTAGAAAGGTTACGCAAAAGTCATGAAAAAGAAATGTAGTTAATTGAAGCAGCATGGACAGGTTTGGCAAATTTTAAATAAGTGATATCAGATGGTTATAAGTAATAAAATAATTGCAAGTACATAATAAAACTAAGTATTTTGAACCAATGAAAGACACGTTGACAAGTTATGAGCTCCCTGAATGTCGCTTGCGGAATAATTAGGGTGCACATGACACAAAATAGTAATTAGTTGGCCCTACATGACAATCATGTCTTGATAGCTAATTGTTATTTTTATAGGGGAAGTAAATGATTGAACATACGAAATTGATCTACAGGCAAATTTTACATGTTAGCAGAAATAACAATCATCCGCAGCCATGGAATACGACCTAGAGCAATTAATCAAATATATGCAACTAAGGTAATAAATAAATAACCGGATTTCCACTGTTTGGTATTTACTGAACCTATTGTCAACTTCCTATAAGACATCAAATTAATGCACTGGCACTTTCGACCTATCTTCAAGTACCTACACAGGCATCAAATTGATGTGGTGCTTTCTTTTGTTTTGTAAGTTCACGTTGCAAGCAATAAACATTTTTTTAAAAAAAACACAGAATAAAGTTCAGGAACAAGAAGTGTGGTAAATCCTGTGGTGATTGGATCAAGATTTGGGAAATTTTGGCATCGGTTTGACAAGACTACAAGCTCCAAAATGGAATTCTAACTGCAAGTTCTGGTTTCTGTGAGTACTGCAGTGCCCCCAACTTTTCTGCATAGAAACAATGCAGTGCCTGTACTGGCCCTACACACATTTCTAAACTGGTTCATTAGACCAGTCAAGGGGATGATCATTACAATTCCACTATCAAGATACTTTGCAAGTATTATGTAGTATCCCATGTGAATAGCAAATACTTTACAAGGATTATGTAGTATCTCATGCGAATAACAAACCTAACAGATGGCAGTACAGTTAATGACAGAAAATAACGCATGATAAACTAAATTCTTACTACTATAGTAATGTGTAGTATTACCATTCCTAAGACAGTACCAGGACGGTAGCAAAGCAGAACAGAGAGACAAAGCCACAAGTATGCATCGATTAGCATGAACAGAGTGAAAACGAACTGACTTTACCAATTGGAGAAAGCAGGCTGTAATACTGAACATAAATTGAACAGAAGAGCAAGAGCAATGAATGAGGCCTCTCTCATGGAGTAATAACAACTAATACCGTTGTGTCTTGAAAGAGTTAGTGCAATGAAATAAGATTTAATCGCTACGAATTTCGTATAACTAGTTAAAGCAGCTTCTAACACATGAACTTGCTCTATTCATAAACAAGCAAAGGGTGCGGCATTAAGAGCAAGTGATGACAATGCAAGCACCAAAGCAAAAGTAATCCCCCGATTTTGCACTTCCATAATGCTGCAAGAACAAACAATGAACAAAGAGCAGCGAGACTAGAGAGTAGCAATTGTCTCGGCGGCAAGTGCGGCGACCGACCTGCAATGGAGTCCTGGTGCTCGGTGAGGGTGCGGTGCATCTCGACGAGCTGCTCGCAGATGGTGGCGTAGATGGAGATCTGCTTGCGGAGCACCTCCATCTGCTCGTCGGTCATCACCTTGACGTACCCGCCGAGCCCTTCCCCACCACCTCCGGCCCTCTCGTCGGCCGCCGCCGCCGCCGCCGCCACGGCGGAGGCCTTGGCCCTGTCCCCCCACTCCATCACCCCCGGTAGCTACAGGACGACGCGCGAAGTGGCAAAGATCTCGGAAGAGGGGGCCACGGGGACGCGAATCGGGAAAGCCGCGCGCTATTTGTGCAGTGGAATGGAATGGAGCTACGCAAGGAAGGAAATCGGCCGGTTAGGCAGGCACCCGGTTGGCGCCGATGCGGGAACCGAGGTGCCGCCAGCCTAGCTCGGACACGCGTCCTTTCGCGGGACTGTGAGGGGTGGCAGCGGTGAGGTTGGCGACGGGCGGCAGCAGGTGAAGGTGAAGCGAAGGCCGCAGGACGGCGGGGAGAGTGCAGAGCAGAGCAGAGGCTGCAGAGGGGAGGGGGGATGGTCAGGAGTGCCAGACAGGGATGGGGAAAGTCCGAAAGTGGCAGGAGGACTATTTGGGTTGGGAGTGGGAAGACGGTAGCGGCGGTTGCGGACGCGCGCGCGCACCGGCCACGAGCGGGCGCCGCGAGTCGCGGCGGAAAGAAACTACGGGCGGCGGGCGGGGGCGCATGCGGACAGGACACGGAGGGGACGGACGGGCCGCGCCGCGCGTTACGCCGTGACGCGCGGTGGGGTGGGTATGGGTGGGTAGGCCGGGCCCCAGCGGCGACGGGCGTTCGGCGGCACGGCAGACAGGTGGGGCCGTCCCATGCGAGAGGGGGGGGGGGGTGGTCAATGGCTCAATGCAGCTGCCAGGATGAGACCCGCGGATGACGACGGCGCCCCGCGCCCGGCCCCAACGTGGACAGCAGCAATGATCGAAGGAGCACGAGCAATACGCTTTCGTTTGAAACGGGCGCAAACGATACAGTGAAAGCGCAAAGGCGCTTGTCCTCTGTAGTACCAAGTGATCTGAACCTTTTTCACGTTGGCAGATTGCGCTGGGGCATCTCCGTCGGCTTTAGCTTCAGCGAAGCTTTTTAGCCACATCATATTCTTATCCCAGCTGGAAGAGAACGTGAAATGATACTGGTCGTCGCAAAAAAAAAATTCACCTAGTAGCTACTTCTACAAGCTAGATGGAAAGTGAGTAGCATTGAGAAGTGTGTGTGAGAGAGAGTGTGACTTATTCTTCATTGCATTAAACCTACAACCTACTATGGCCGAGCTACGTTATGGCCATAGAGGGCCACGGCCCCCTGCCTAAGCTAATTCTCCACTAAATAAACAGTAAAAACGGCACTGTAGACTAATATTTAATCCACATTTCCTTAGATTGGCCCCAGCTTTGTCAGTCAAGCTTCGGCCTTACTAAGAGGATGTTTGATACGAGGTGCTAAACTTTAGCAGGATCATATCGGATGTTCGGATGCTAATTAGGAGGAGCTAATTACAAAACTAATTGCACATATGGAGTCTAATTCACGAGACGAATCTATTAAGGCTAATTAATCCATCATTAGCAAATGGTTACTGTAGCACCATTTGTCAAATCATGGATTAATTAGGCTTAATAGATTCGTCTCGCGAATTAGACTCCATTTGTACAATTAGTTTTGTAATTAAACTATGTTTAATACTCCTAATTAGTATCTAAACATCCTATGTCATAGATGCTACCAAAGAACTCTCTTGTACTCGCAAAAAAAAAGATAAAGAAAGAGCTCTCCTGATAACATTCAGTTGAGAGAGCCCCCTTCGAGATCCGACCTCATCACATGTAAAAATTTATCCTCTTGCAATGGAGACAGCTTGTTGTAACAAAAAAGCTTATCTTCTTGCAATGGAGATAGCTTGTTATCTATATCAGTGCCATGTCACTTATAGTTTAAGTAAAAGTAGCTGCTGCCACACAAAACCATTGCACCCTTAGCTAAACTACTCCCTCCATCCTAAATTGTATGCACAAACACCTACTCCCTCCATCCTAAATTGTATGCACAAACACGTACGAACATAGAAAAGTTAAAATAACCTACAATTTAAAACAAAGGTAGTACTGCACAAAGTTAAAATAACCTACAATTTAAAGTTAAAATAACCTACAATTTAAAACAAAGTACTGGTAGTACTGCACAAATGTCGTTGCTTCAATTCCAACCAGAAATCTGATACTAGCAATTTTAAGTATACAAGTCAATTCAATAGGTAAGATTTTTTTTAAGAAAAAACAACAGGGTGAACTGGAAGCAGCAAACAGCAAGTGAACAGACAAACGTGCTACAGAAAATGCGTCTCAGAGATGCATTTTCGAAAATAGCGTCACGGAGATATAAGATCTGTGTCGGCAAATACTATCATGAATTCATAATCAAGTATATGTCGCACAGGCATAACTTTATAGTCAATCAAATAGCTTAAAATACTGGAACTCTCACTCTCTGCACTATCAGCACTAATAGTCGGCGACAACGAAGAATTAAAAGAAACATTCTAAGTACACAGCCATGGAGGATTTTGTTCACTACTTGTCATCTCAGCCGCAGGTCAATGTCATGAGGGAGATCAAAATTCACCAGCTAGCAATGGCATGAATTCCAACACCATCACGGGAGCTTAAGCATCAGAAAAGCTATGTCTGTCATGAGAGCAAGACTGGGTAGAGTCTAGAGAGTTTCTGCAAGGATCAGGGTTGAGGAATGAGTCCCCCACTCTCACTGTTTTGTGCCACCATTGCTGAAGGGAGAGGCACTGCCGTTCTGATGTGGGCTATCCTCTCGATATACTGAGTTCAACATAGCAAGTTCTCGAAGCTGTTGCCTCTTTATGTTGTCTTGTGACTCATCCTACATGATAAACCATCAATGAATTGGGATTAGAAAAACAGAGATAAAGAAAGCAGATTGTGCATGCTACCTCCCTTCTATTTGTTTTATGGGAAAACCATGTGATATTACTACGAAAACCATGTGATATAACTACAAATTGATGCTCCAGAACGATGTTATTAGTTATATATGGGGCAGTATTCGTGAAGAAAATAGAACTACCACTGGTTCATAATTAACACTGATAATCCATAAATGACTTAGGAATTGCAAAAAAAATTGCTTACGCAACATATTTAATAACAACTCATTTCATTCACCTTTCCTAAAATGTTGTTTGCTCATGAAAGTATTGAGGAATGGATAAAAGAAGAGGGTTAGACAATGATATGCATACCACTGGTTTCAGCAACTCCTCTAGTATCTCCTGTGCTTGTGCCAGTTTGGTGTCAATGACATCAGCAGGTAATTCAGCCTCAATCAAGATATGTGTTGGATCGCCCAAGTGTTCATAGCCAGGCCTTCCCTTAAGCTGTTCCTCCTACAGGAAACAGACAGAATGGCATGTCAGCATTTTATGCTTGCCCCACGAAGTGTTACATCTAATTAAAGAATCAGCTCAAGAATATGAGAGAATTTATTTACCTTCACAGGATCTTTTATGGATCCCTTCCCTCTGATGAAAACACGGCAGCCTGTAGTAGCTTCAACTCTCTTCAGTGAGTGTCCCCTCGGCCCAAGCAGACGGCCAATGAAGTTGAACTGCATGAAGCGCATCAAGGGTAATTAAGAAATTATAAATTACAGCTTGATATTAGTAAGCATCACAAGCAGGAAAGAACATACGTTAGGGTAAGCATCTGTTGGTACTTCTAATCGCACGATCTTCTTGACAATGTAAGAGGAATGGTTCTGTGCAGCACCTTGCCAGCCCATGGCTCCCCTAGGAAAACCATTTCTCTGAAAAGTCATGGTATGAGAATAGGATGGTAAGTTAAGCTTACTTCTTCAGAGATAAAATAGATAACAATAACACAATACAACAGTAATGAGAATAAAAAATTGCAAAACAAGAGTAGCTGATGGTACAATTGCATGATAAGAAGCAATTCAAAAGTATTATGCATATCACCAACTTTTTAGCTAAGACAGAGACCTTCAAATGCAATGTTTCTTGTACCATATTTTAAAAATTCAACATACACTAGCTTCTAAACTACTCTTCAAGGAAGCTTGAGGAGAAACCATTCCGCGTGAAACCAAGTTGACTTTTCAAGCATTTTGATTTAGGCCTTCTGAATGAAAAAAAAAACGGAGCATAACATTGAAGCCTTTGGTATGAAGCTAGTTTCACAACTACTCTTATGGGCCAAGTGCAAAATATCATTCAGAATGAAAATAGGTCGCTAATGTAGAAGGTGTATACTATTTAGTGGTGTTCAGATCTTCTGGATACCTTCGCACTGTCTAGTAAACTGATTCAATGCATTCACCAAAACAAATGAACCTATCTGTTCGACTCATAACTAAATTATATGGATGGTACATCTATATATTAGATTACATGCATTGTTCCAACCGACAAATGCTGTCTTTCAGGCTTTCCTATAAATGGATAGTCTAGGATATGAATATTGAATGTAGTTTCCTAATAGGCAAGGCTCACTATATCAGGTGAGGTCTGTCTATTTTGGAACTTATGCATGCATCCATTGATGATAACAAAAGAAACAGATGTGAAGGTAGCTTGTTTGCTCCATTTGCCACATGTTTACATCCACATAACAGCAACACTTATTTTTTCAAAAAATAACAGCAACACTTGTGAACAGCTGTATTATCCAAAGAGCGATTTCATAAACACATTAAAGGCAGATCCATATGACTATGGAGTTATATCCTAATGAAACTACAAGAGAACCAAAATTATAAGCTTCAATCGCAGACAACCTATATATATTCTGTAGTATCATTTTTTCCGCATAGAATTTGAAGGCACACAATGCAGAGCAATCAAGTAAATGGATGAACTGAACAAATTTAAAACAACTTTAGTAGACAGAACAAATACCTCAGGATGCATCCCATTCCATGGACCAAAACCGTTTCCACAAAAATTAGGCACCCTGGGCAATGGAGGCATATGATTTGGACTTGCAATTGGTGGCAACCTCTCATTTCCCCTAACTCCAAGGTGTGAAAGTATACTTGATATTTTCATTATCTCTGCACATTATGGTTCCAAGAGTTCAAGTCTGCGATCAGCATTAACATCGGCATACAACAAAATAGCTACCATCGATAAAGCTACCATTTTCAGAAGCAAACAATTACATCTTGTACTGAGATACAGGAAATATGTCAGTTCCCCTTACAAGTCATCCCACGTTGAACCACTGTGCCTTTATACGAACAAATAAATGAAAAGACTGCTCTTTTATCATAAAGACACAAGCTCATAACAGGAACAGAGCAGACGAACTACTGAATCTGAGCCAAGACTGGTGCTATAAAGACGAAATATATCTCACCTTGATTCAACAGCCTACCGCAGATTGGGAGCACCTGCACGAAGGGCCCGAGCTTCTGTTGCTCCTGCAGCAACTCCTCCAGATACTGACTGCGCCGCCGCAATCCAATCCAATCCCATCGAACCAGCACAGAAAAAAGGACACGATTCAGGAGACGATCCAACAACACCAAGAACAGGGGGAACAAGATTTTGGCAAAAAGCGAGTAGATTTCAAGAATCCTATCGGAGTGCCGTCTTACCTGGCAGCGTCCGGTGATGCAGGGGGCCTCATAATCGGCATCGGGGACATCGCCCTGGCCGGGGAGAAGCATTTGTCCGTGGCCGTCAGCGCCTCCATGGCGGCGGGCCGGACGGGGGTCGGATTAAGCTGCTACCAATCGCGCGAGGCGGCGGCGGCGGCGGCGGCGGAAGGGAAGATGAGATTGCGTTTTCCTCCGATTTTTATCGTGTTTATCCCCTTTTCTGCTGTGCGGTAAAATCAACCGCGGAGGATTCCAGCGAAATCGAGCATACGAGATGTCAAAAACGGCCGCTTCCACTGGGGGTTTCTTCGGCTGGCTCGCCTCCTTTTTACCCTCTTTGTAGGGTTTATAGCGGCGGTAAGGTGGAGTAGGTTTTTAGCAGCCGCCGCCGGTTGGTGAGACTTTTTTTCCGTTCCCGGTTTGACGTAGGGTTTAGGGGATGCGTATAGGGCAGACCGTCTATACCTGTAGAGATACGTAGAATTTAGTCGTATCTGTACTTATCATGTCAAATTACCATTAAGCTTAATTATATTGTTTAAGTGTATATATCTCAAAAATCAATTTCATCCCAACATATTTTTCATGAGAATAATCACAAATAGTTTTGTCTTCCATGCATCCACCATGGACCTTCATCATCATTTCATTTACAATAAACACTACTTATATGCATTTTTCTTTGCAGTAGGGTCATATAATTGATGTCTAAATCTTTCATAACACTACTCCTTTTTATTGTATCTTTCTTTTTGGCAGACACAAACACGTCTAATCAATATTTCAACACTGTATTATATGTTACTAATTTATGTATGATTTGCTTTTACATGTAAAAGTATGTCGTTAGCTCAGTTTTATTTTTTCATTGCTTGTTAACCATTATATGAATTTTAATGTTCTATTCTCTTAGACAAATTAATCAAATTAAAGACAATTACTTTGATTGACAAAATAACAAGATACTAGTCTGTGAGATAATGTTATTGTGTCTAATATCGATCATAAACTATAAGTGTGTTTTTCTATTTACAAAATTTATTAATTACAACAACACATCTTGAATTAGAATCCAAATGACCGCTAATCATTGTGAGTACGCATGATATCTATAAAATATACGCACATAGAAATAAAATATAAGATTAGTATAGAGATTTAGCTTATCAGACTACATTGATTGTGTAAAGTTTAGCACAAAATTACATGCTGAAAATAACTAAGATGAATGAAATTATCAACTTTTTTTTTTGCCTCGGTTAGTTAGTTTTTTAGTTTTTCTGCCCCTAAGTCTCCCTGTACTTTGATCTACACTTGCCACACTAAACATATTCTCACAGGAAGTGTCGCATGTTTTTATCGTGCAACTCCACCTACTACTAGCAACCTGTCCATCAACACATATGAGGACGCCATTAGGGATAAGAGGATGCACATGCTTTGTATGGCTACTTCTCCCATCTCATAGTTTAGCATAATTATCTCGGTTATTATAGGAATATGAATATACTCAATACACGTTTTATTACTTATAACCATTTGTTTTTAAAGTAATATATACCTTTTATCATTAATTATACCTATCTCATTAGCTCCCAAAGATCAAAGCATCCGTGTCGTAAATGACTTTTGCACCTCAACTATGTTTATTGAACATGCAAAATAATTACAGTTCACGTGAAAACAATTTTAGCAGTTTTACAACCAGGGGATATCTACGGACTTATTATAATAGGAGATGATAAGTGGATCTATAAGCAAAAGTGATCAAATTTAAGGCTTTACATCCAAGGCTTACAGTTGACGGGTTCAATTATGTCATATTACTTTTATTATTTCCCTTAACAGCCACGCATACACTATTGCTTTTACTGAATAGATACATTTTCCTACACACAGTTAGAAAAATAGGGCCAAGTGCGTTTATAACTGAAACAACAATAGCAAAGAATTTAATTAGTAGGATGGACAATTATAACTGGGAAAAAAGAAGAGAAGTTCTAGACAACCAAACAGAAGATGCTACGTTGCTGGTTGTGATCTGTTGTTTCGGTGAAAGATGTTAATGTGTATGTTTCTGTTCTGTGCATAATCTCTTGAACGTTTTCTCTTCAACGGGCAACCATTTTAGGAGTACCATTGACTTCAGCAAGGAAGTTCCATCATCTGATGCTACAAAGAATGGGCTACATACTCATAGTAGCTGACCCATGAATAATTCTATTATCACCTTCCTAGCCAATGACCCGTAAGGCCGTAAACAAAACCTTATTGCCTCCTCAGCTGCAGCCTGCAGAAAACAATAGCCTCACACCGCCACACGAGACTAAACAGAAAGCGGCAAAAACGACAACAACAGCACAAAAAAGAAGAGGCTCCATGTGTTGACAAACGCCACCCCCCTCTCGTTCACACGAGCTCGAGAGTCGAGCGCTGCGGGCAGCTAGCGACCTCGGTTGGAATCAGGCAGGGGTGGCGGCGCACATGGAACTGATCGATGAGAAGCTCTTCCGTGGGAGCGGCGACGGCGAGGCCTACGCGGAAGGAAGGCTGGCGCATGGTGACACGCCTCCACACGAGGAAATAGTAGAAGGAATCACAAGGTGGGATCGGCGCCACGTTTCGCTGCTCCGGCCGGGACCAACGCTCGTGCTCGCATCGCCTGCTCCCTGCTCATCTGTGCGTGACTCTATAATGCCCTCACATGCTCCCTTGGCCTGAGTGACCACCTGCCTCTCCACTCCCACCACGGTTTGTACTTACGCTGCTAGTTTTTCTGTGAACCGGAAGCGACAGACGGGGGCGCTGGGCATAGGATGCGGCCACGGGCCACGGCGGCATGGCTGGCGTTTGCCGTACGCTGCGACGGATGGGCTGAGGTCCTGAGGAGCAGACCCAAATCTCGCGCATGTTACTTGGGGTGAAACGGGAGGAGGATCCGCGCCCCGCGTCGCGCCGGCCGGCCTGGCAGCGTGCAGCCGCGGCAAGCTACGCCGCCGTAGCGGAGTACCAAGGGAAGATGACCAGCAGAAACGAACACGATTCCTCGGCGCCGACGCCATACGCGTCGCAACACGGCAGCAGCGCCCGCGGCCGCCCAGGGCCATGCCGTGCCACGCACCGAGCTGTCAGCTTGTCGCGGCCCCCACGGACACGACGGGTCCCGGGACCGTCCTGTGCCAAATAAAGGCCATCTGAACTGACCCATGCCCTCATTCTTTAACCCTTTTTGACGCTGTTGGCGCCTGCAAAGTGAGGATACCGGGAGCACCAATCCAGGAGCTCGTGTCACCCGCCGGAAGCCGAGATGAGATAGATCCCCAGATCCCCACCACCGGCGGATCCTTTTCTTTCAAGTTTCACCGAAGCGCACGAACCCGCAACCGCAATCATTCATTTTCTCGTCGGACAAGCCTCATTAAGCCCAACTTTGCAAATGCCTGTCTGTCCGCCGGAAACGGCCCAAAATCGTGCAAGCCAGGGCCCAAAGTCCGTGGGCCGAAAATGAAGTTGCGAGCGAGGCCTTTGTTTGTGTGCCTGCCCGGCGCTGCTGCCGACGGACGCGGCGGGGAAGCCAGCGATCGCGCGCACGGGGCGCGACGAAGGCCGCGGCGGGCACCAAGACGTTCAAATCCCCACGCCAGCAGACCACGCCGCCGCCGCCCGCCGCAGCCGCAGCCAAAAGATGTCGGCGGCGCTGCGCGTTCCGCTCCGCGCTATCCTCTCCCGGGCGGCCCCTCCCACCGCTCGCCTCCTCCTCCCGCTCCACGCGCACCTCATCGTGTCCGGCCGCCTCGCCGCCTCCCCCGCCGCGCTCACATCCCTCGTCTCCCTCTACGCGCGCGCCCCGGCCGCGCTGCACCGCCCCACTATCCCGCTCCTCCTGGCGCCCACCGACCCGCTCCCCTGCTACAACGCGGCGCTCTCGCTGCCCCACGCGCTGGCGCTCCCGCTCTTCCGCAGCCTCCGCCTCGCCCACTCCCCCGACGCGTTCTCCTTCCCTCCCCTCTTCTCCTCGGCCCCTTCCCCGCCGCACCTACTCGCGCTCCACGGCCTCGCCCTCCGTTGCGGCCTCGCTCACGACCTCTTCTGCGCCAGCGCTCTGCTCCGGGGGTGCCTGAGGTTCGGCCTCGCCGACCACGCCCACCGCCTGTTCGACGAATTGACCGACCGGGATGTCGTCGTGTGGAACGCCATGGTCAATGGGTTCGCGAAGCTCGGGTGCTTTGACCGTGCCACGGAATGCTTCAGGAAGATGAGAGAGGCGGGCGAGGTGGAGATCAGCAGCTTCACAGTCACCGGGATCCTATCGGTTTGTACTGCGACAGCAGATCTCAGGGGTGGGGGCACGGTTCATGGTTTGTTGGTGAAGTCAGGATTTGACAAGGAGGCATCGGTGTGTAATGCGTTGATAGATCTTTACGGGAAGTGCCATCAGGTGGACGATGCAACAAGGGTGTTTGAGTCACTAGGGGAGAGTGATAAGGATCTGTTCAGCTGGAACTCAATGCTGTCAGCACTGCAGTACTCGGCTGACCATGTGGGGACGATGAGTCTGTTTGCGAGGATGAGACGTGCTGCACTGTGGCCGGATGCAGTGACCGTTGCGGCTGTTCTCCCTGCATGCGCAAAGACTGCAGCCCTGCAGGTTGGGAGGAAGGTGCATGGGTACATCGTAACGAGCGGACTGGCCTGTGATGGTGCAATGGACGTGTTTGCTTGCAATGCACTGGCGGACATGTATGCGAAGAGTGGTGGTCTGGATGAGGCTCGTCGTGTGTTTGATTGGACACGACAACGGGATGTGGCATCATGGAACATTATGATCGATGGGTATGCATCACACGGGCGTGGGCAAGAGGCACTGAAGTTGTTTCACCAGATGATAGAAGAAGGCCTGGTGCCAGATGAGGTAACGTTGCTGGGAACATTGTCGGCTTGCAGCCATTCTGGGCTTGTCGAGGAAGGGAAGGATTTTCTAAAGAGGATGAAGGAGGAGTTTGGATTGGAGCCACAGCTGGAGCACTACGCATGTGTCACTGACATGCTTGGGCGAGCAGGGTGGTTGGATGAAGCGAGAAGGGTAGTACAAGAGGCTGGTGATGTGGGTGCTGGTGCGTGGCGGACATACCTTGCAGCATGCCGGATGCATGGTGATAAGGAGAGAGCAGAAGAGGCAGCTAGGATGCTGATGATGGCAGAGGAATCAGGGAGCGGGGGATGGGTTCTGCTTGCCAACACTTATGGTTGGGAGGGAAACTTTAAGGAACTTGAAGAGGTGAGAGGGGAGATGAAACGCCAAGGGGTGCAGAAGGCTACACCCGGTTGCAGCTGGGTAGAGGTAGGGTGAGAAAACAGTGAAAGTGGGAAGGTGATCCTGAGGCTGACATAATCTGCGAAATGTTCCACATGTTGATAGGTTGGATGGAGTGCAGGCATTTGAGCAACATAACTCCATTATATATGATAGAATGCTCGTAACTTTTCAGATGTTGCTACAACAATTTGTTACAAGCACATGGGCTGACATTAGCGCATAAGTTAGAATGGTGCATTGGAAGATAAAGTTAAGCTCGCACTATCAAGACCAGCACCAAAACTTGGTCCTGGCAACAAATTTTCACCAAATATCAGAGTTCCAGCGGCCAGCGCTCCAGCTCCAAGCCCCATTCCCAGGTTAGGCGGACCATTCTGACCTGCAAACCTTCTTGGTGGCATATTTATGTAGTTCTGCGGCACTTGCCCCCTAGCAGCAGGATATGGTGGGGAAAAGTAACTGGGGTTTGTAGTGGGAGGTGGCAGGGTTTGTGGGATCAGTGGGGGTTGATTGCTATAGCCATGACTTCCTGATGGTGTTGGATCTGACCGAGTGGTAGGGGTTGCTGGCATGGTGTTGCCATAGAGATCATTATGTTCACTGTGATCCCTATAATGGCTTGAAGGCAGTGCTGGATAATTATAAACTGGACCATCTTCTATAGCCAATGTGATCCCAACCTGGTTTGGATACTTTGATCCGTCATGTGAGCCTGCACATTCACAACAAGGCAATAGAGTTGAATTCAGTTGTATGCGGATTGTATAATCAATAAGGTAAATGTTTGTTAAAGTCATCTTAAATCACAGGATCTATTGGTTAAACATAACTTTGTATTGTTTGTGTGCAAATTCTTTGTAGAAAGATCTATTTTGCAAGTATTGTACTGAATACCTATCAGCGCAATGGGTGCAACTGCCATCTAGTATGCCGTATTGTTCTATCTTGAAATGAAAAACAGAAGTTTCTGTTTACCTGAAAACTGAGCATGGACATCTTCCTCTTTGCAGATTCGGATGGATATATCTACAAACCCATGAGCTTTGTCTGACTTCTTCCTCCTAAGCTGGAAGCTTGCAGTCTCCTCAATAAGCCCCGGGTGCTCATCGCCATTCGCAAATTTGTCGAAGTACTCCTTCATCTGGACGACGGCAGCTCCCTGGAGGTGCTCCCTCAGGAAGATGGGCTCTCTCCTGTACACTTCCACCGTCAGCGCCTTCCGCTGCAGGCTGCTCAGATCATGCTCGTCAGCTGAGACCGAGAACTTCATGCCCCAGCTTGGATCGGAGCTCCCTGACGCGTCCACCTTGGTGCAGTACTTGCTGTTGGGATCGACCCATGCGACGGAGAACCACTGCGGTTTGAGCAGCGACGACCTGCGGCCCAGGCCGCGTGCAGAGATCACGCAGAACTCAACCGACGTTTTCGCCATTTGCGTGAAGAGGAAAGGTGAGGAGGTAGCAGGACGGCGATGTGGAGCAGTGAAAATGATAGGCTGAGATTCGTTGCCTCAACAGGGTGCTTTACCACGCTGCATTAATTCCACGGTGCTGTAGGGGTGCTGGTTCGTTCGTGTTTGCTTTGCTGCTAACTCTGGCCATGGAATTGATTCCAAAGCTGCGGCACCAGGAGAGGGAAAAGAATAGCTGAAACACGGTGTGGTGCAGCGATGTGAAGTAAGCGTTCTTTCGTTTGGCCTGTGGGTTTTCTTTCGTTGTGTTTTTGCAGCATTTGGTGTCCGCGTTGTTTGCTGCAACTTGAGCACGGAGAGCACCAGCCACCAGGAACGTAATACGGAGTATTAAGTTACGTTGTACTGTCATGATTGTTGGAACATTAAACTTTATGTCACATTTGTTATATTAAGTTTAGATTAGTCAAGATATATAGATAAGAAAACTTGCTCGTTTGTTTGACTGGAGATCCCCGAATGAGGGCATCGAAGTTTCCATGTGCATGCGTGCTTGAATAAACCGCAAGTGGTCAAAGGTTTCGCGACGTAAACATATAGGTATAGCCTGCACTAGCCACTGTTATCTTTGCAGTGACTGAAACGTTATGTAGTACTACCGGAGGCATATGATATTCGAGCGTACTCCAACATAATCGAGATTTCCCCAACTATGCTTGGAGCATTACTGTGCAGCAGCAACGGCCTATTGGACTATAACAAAAGAGAATCTGCTGTCCATAGATAAAGTACTTGTTCTGCAGTACGCGTCGCAAAGTCTGCCCGCTCCGTGTGGCCTATTCGTCTCAGCGAAAGTTTCTGTGCGAGCAAACCGCCCAGATCTGCTGATTGCAATCCACCATGCGACGTTGCGCGTTGAGCAGGATCGGGTGATGCGATGCTCGCTCGAGTGGAATTTTGTCTCGCCCGACAACAAGCACGTACACGCTGGCATGATCCCGATCTCGTCAGTAGTTACGCAATTATTGACCCCGCTTTGATGGTTCCACTAGTTCAGTTCAGATCTGCAGGGTCCCAGATCCATAACTCTATAAGCACATGGAGAGATCAGACGACATATCATACCACCACAGATCTTAAATAACGAATCGCTGTCAGAAGATGACAAGGAAAGTGCTGGAATCCCATGGGGCCAGCTGCAGCTCGCGATTCTTGATTGTTCAAAAAAAAAACTCACAACTATTGGCTTCTGATAATCAGATCCATGGAATGTGGACGGGGAAGCAATGGGCACAGAGCACGTTTTCTGCATGATACGACATGATGCGCTCCAAAATAAACCGTTATGGGCAGCATAAGACATTAGGTATATATACAGCTACACTATTTTAACGAGCTCTCAACGTAGACATCTCAGACAAATACACTTGAAAGGAGCTGAGGATTAGATCAAGATCATGGATACTATATTGTTTGGAACGAAGACAAAACGGAAAATAGGGGTATTGATCGGGAAAACGTTCATTTTACTCCTCTCACATATTCATTTTATCCATCCCACCTTCTAATCAAAATTTTAGTTTAATTTACTCCCTCCTCCTGTTAATACCGGCTCAATTGACCCCCTAAACTAGATTCTAACCCGAATTAGTCTATGTGTACATGGTTTTACCATTCAGCTAGCTGACGTGAACAGCGTTTGCCGAGCCACCAAATCGAGCTGAACCACGCACGGTGTCTGGCCCCCACTCCACCGAGTTGAAGCCGCACTCGTCGGCCAAGCCGAGCCATTATGTAGTCAATTAAGGCGGGTGTGCTTCTCGTCCCATACTAATCCTTGCACGTCGGCGCAATCCTCAATGACATCGTCACTGACGGTGGTGGCCACGCTGACATCATCGTCCTCAAATGGCTTCCGCCCAACCTCACCGCCGTCACGCGTCGCGCTAGACGTCGCTTGATGGGAGCGATCTCCCCGGCCGCCTGGCAGGTACTTTGAAGCATCCAAATTCCAATCCATAACCATTAAACAATCATTCTGAACGGCTAATTTTAGTCTAAACAACGATCCACTGATAATAAAGGCGAAAATCAAGAAAGCAAATTCCAACAATATTACCAAAAGAATTAGATTGATTTCTAAAAGGGGAACGAAAGAATCGAACACAAATGAACACAGAGTAGGGAGAAGGCATTCCTGAAGAGTCCCTGAAATGATCTGCCCCGCTGCACATCAATCACCCGCGGGCAGTCAACGGCCCCAAATTCGTCGGCGGCCGCCTGGGTGGCTCTGCTGACTACCGTGATCAGTGTCTCGGAAAGGACCGATTTGCATCAATAGCAATTCCCGCTGCAGACATTAGGAGCTCCAAATTCTTTCTGTCGAGATCATCACGGGGAGACATCGGGAGCTCCAAATTCTCTCATCGACTCTTCTGGTGTTTTTGCAAATTGCAAATATATAGCTCGTATTTAGTAGGAGTGCACCCTGCCTAGTAGCAAGCAAATGGTGCTGACGTCCTTGGGTGCGTAGGTAGCAGCGATTGACGAGGAACGAGGTGTACGCAGAACAGTTTTCACCAAGTGGAATGGCCGATTAAGCCAGACGCGCGAGCCCACGGGTGACAGCGACAAACCATGGGGTTGGGTGTCCGTCAATGCAGCTCGGCATGGCTTAGCTTTGGTTGTCCACGTAGACCTCATTTGACTTGTCAAAACCATGCCAAGGAGGCAAATCAAGGTGCACATCCGGTTTAGGGGTGTATTGAGCCGGTACCAATAGGTGGAGGGAGTAAATTAAGCTAATATTTTGGTGAGGAGATGGAATGAACAAAGCGAATGGATGGATTGGGACAACGTGGCATCCCCATCTAAGTGGTTCGGTGTGACCGAGCAGGGCAACACCGCTGTGCCATCTTCGCTCACTGCTTGCAGCAGTGGAAAGAGAACCACAATTACCATAGCATTGGGAAGGACCGTATATCAATGCTGATACAACTCATACCTCACCATGATTTACTAGCTATTGTACATATTCATGTCACTATTTTCGCCGTGATACTTTGGATGATATGTTCTTTCAAAGATCTTCGTGTGCAGTAAGGTGTCTGCAGATCAGTTGACCAAATATCAGATCAACGTAAATAGCAAGGTTTTCTGTTACAGCAGACAGGTGCAAATGCGATGACAAATGGAGCAAAAAGCAGCTAAAATAAGGGAGCGACATACTTAGAAGAGCAAGCTCAAATATACAATGATCCATCCTGCCATGGAGAACACAGCAAAAATGTGAACCCAGAACAAGATTGCAGCTGATTCTTTACCACACCCTCTCAGGTTCGCAACAGCACCTGCAAAAAAAAAATGTATAATCAGATTCCATAACATGGTTTGCTACCATGTGGAACATGGCACCCCACCCCCATTACCTAACAGATCTCATATAACACAGCATTATTAGAGGAATCTGTTCTCCCTAAGCACATGATGAGTGATAAGTAGTAGTCCTTGGTGTCTTATCGTACCTGACAACACTGATGTGGGCATAGAATGCTGCAGTAGCACGACAAACTTGAACATTTTGTCGTCTTTGGGAATGAAACCAAGTTTATCAACTACCATGAAGATGCCAACCCCAGCAAGAGGGACCAAGACCAAACGTGCAAAAATTATAGCAACGGTTGTACGCACACCAAGCCTCTTACTTCCTTCACCAGGACCTGATGCCATAAACATATGTAAAGACAAAATCATGAAAAATGCCTCTAAACCCTATAAGATGGTACTGCTAAGGTTGATCTCGTCCCATGCAATTTTCCCAGAGTTTCAAACAAAAAAGATGCTTACCGTCAACGAGATTGCCCCCGACAGCAAGTAAAATGCATGGGATCATAGCTTCCCTGAAAGTGTTTTACGGATTAGACACTAGATACTATTATAGATTGTCAAAGTTTGCTAACTTTATTGGCTATAATCTGTATAATTCATAAGGAAACAGAGAATGAGACATGTAAATACCCAAGAATCAGGCAGCTGTCTGTGAAAAAGAAGAGAGGCGCTTCATCTGTGAGTACAAAATTCTTCAGGAATGGGACAATACCAATGACAATTGCAAAAGCCTGTGCATTTTTAAAAATAAAGTCAAGACGCAGAATGCATAATGATTTATATAAACACTACTAAAAAGTGCAACAGCAATACATACAGATGCAATAATCGGTGGCTGGAGAAGCTGCTTGTCTTTCAGGAATTTAATCACACATTTAACATGGCCCATTATCTGCATTAGTAAGAACATGGTTATTTTTTTTAGCAGGAAGTAAGAGCATCACAACGATAACTAGAAACCCAAGTCGATGACTACATTTTCTTACCTTTGATCCTACAGAAGTGGCACATTCTTTTTGAACTTTCTCAGCAGCTAACAATGGTTCATCCTCTGGTACAGTGCTAGTGTGAGTGCTTGTTGGAATTGGATATTTGCTGAGTTCGGGCACCGCATTCTCTCCAGATGCCTTGACTGGAAGTTCATCGTCATCAGAGCCATCAAAGGTGCGTCCTGGTGGTGGAGCAAGCATCCTGAACACATATGTGTAAACAATAATAGCACCAACCTGCAACACGAAAAGGATTCACTGAGTGACCGATCCCAACAGCTATTTGTAGCCTATATAGATGCTAAGCGATTGTCTTTGATCTACAGAGTTGGTATTCAGACTTCTGAGTAAAACATGGACATTTATGAGCTGGGAAAAGAGAAGAGGATACGACATACCCATTGACCAAATGAGATATATGCATTTCCATCTTGGTTGCATTTATCAGAGTCACCAAACGGATTAGATGGATCCCGACATAACGCTGCAATGAGGACCAGAGGTATATTTCCAATATTTCCTGCATAAAACACAAGGAGCTGTATTGATATTGGATATTTGAATGACAAAAAAAATACAAATGCAGTTATTTTCAAGAAACAAAAGGTGGTACCTATTCCTATATGGATAATGGTGAACTTGAAGTACGGATATGGGGGTCGGATGATAGATGCCACAACAAAGCCAATCAAAGAGCCAGATACTGCACCTACAACAATATTTACTGGAATATACCACCTGCAAACATGCATATATGACCTTATTAGAAATATAACAGGAGAGGCAGAACACGAGTGCACAGCTTATTTGGCAAAGCTGAATTCCAGAACATACTCCTAAAGTAGTTTATGCAAAAGAAAAAAGAAAATTGACACTTGTAATGCATATACATGCGGGGAGTGGAAGAAAATTGAGGCATGTGTCAATGCAAACGAGGACTGAATAGTCCATAACAGCATAACATCAAGTTCAATATATTAAATTACAACAAGATAAACATTCCCAGTAAGAAAAATTATGACAATTTAGATTATTACATACATATGCAGATAAATGACATGGACTAGTTTCTCCAAACTCCAACGATTGCAATATTTCAGTATATTAAATAACTAAAGTAGTCAAAACCATATGACCCATAGATTCAACTGGAACCAAATTAACACTTGAACGCCCATTTCTTTTCTGTCCCTTCTGAAGGAATTTTGAGCTCAGCAAGCTAATTTGTTCCGTTTGGAAGTTCATGATTTAAAAGTTGACCCAGCCAGAAAGATGTAGACTATTTCGTTGTACTTTTAAGTAATATAGTAATGGTTGTTTCTGATTATAGACAATAGAGGACTAGAGGCACATACAAGTAGACAGAATATTAGCAGAAAACAACATCTCGGTCAATAGCTCTCACATCAGAATTCAACAACCATACAGCACACTTAGATGAAGTAACACAGTATTATGTTACTAGATAAAACAAAATTGATGTACGATATCAATCCATATTCCTTACCACTGTAACATCTTCTCAATAGTGATTGCTCTACCCAGTTGGGAAAATATAAGGCAAGGAAGCAGAAGCGAAAACACAAGCTGCAGCAAACAATGAAAATGTCAGTCTAATTTGATACAGTGGGAAAGTGCATTAGTGCAATCATGGCCTCTAATGCTCCACGTCTTCCTACTTTGAACAAAATCCATTAGACAGCCTTCCCATAGCTAGCTTTTATTACAAGGAGACAAAGCTCACCCCGTTGAGAAGCTTGCGGCCGTTGGGCTGGAGGATGTTGACGTACTTGCAGGCCATGAGGAACCCCATGAAGCAGACCGTGAACACCTTGGCGATGGGCAGCACAGCATACTTGAGCATGCTCAGTATCGAAGTCCCCGAGGTGCCTCCCTGCGCCGCCGTGGCCAGCGCCTGCAGCAGCGACCTCTCCATCATGGCTTGACCTGGGACTGAAGCCTTCCTTTTCCTTTCCTTTCCTTTCCACCTTCACAGCTTAGGACCCGTGTCCAACGCAATCAGGAGTCTGCCATTATGAATGACTTAGAAGTTAGGAGGCAAAATATAGAGGCAGCGTCTGGAAAATTCTGGAACTGCTTTTTGGCTCTGGTTGTTCAGGGGCAACCCAACTGGAAGAGAGCCCGCCGTTCGCTCAGCTCACCGGTACGCGTAACCAAATCCGGCATGGAGCTTCCGAAGCGGGAAGCTTAGCAGTAACCAACTTCTAGTTTGATGAAAACCCACGCATAGAAGATTTAATCATCTCGGAACGAGAACCATGACCTAACTAGATTCCAACTAACTCGACTCGTAGAAAAATGACGACACCGATTCCCGAACACTCCACTACTCCTCCGTTCCAAATTCGCATGGTTGGGGGATCCAATTCCCCGCAGCTGCGTATCTGCTCAGGTTAGATTCGTCACGCCATACCAACTCAAACTGTTTTACCAAATCCGCACTAAACCACTCTGCGGAAGCTCAGACGCAACCGAGCTCAGAATCGCCAGCAGTAGAAATCACCATTACATCCCAAAAGGCAAACAAGCAAGCAAAGTAAAAAAAAAAAAAAAAAAAAATCGAATCGCGCAATGCGAGGGAGAGCGATCGCGACGACGGCACGCCATGACCCCCACACGCCACGCCAGTACGCCACGCAAATTCAGAACACCGAAAACAATCCCAAGCGGAAGGGAAGATTGGACCGAGGACTCCATTCAACATTTCAACTCACCGCGAGACGGCCGAGGTGACCCCGCGCTGCTGGGAGGGAGGGGGGCTGAGCCCGAGTAATCAGTGAGTCCGTCCCTCCCGCGAAGGGCTCGAACTGGCCGCGGGATTGCGGGAAGGCTGCTAATGGAAAAAGTGGCGGCGATTCGGGGAGCGGGTGGGATCTGGGGTGGGATGGGTTGGGCTCCGACTCCCGCGGGGGGGGAGGGGGGAGAACGGAAAGGACGAGACGACTCCGCGAGACGACGCGGGGTCGGTTGGGCTGCTATACACGCGCGTTTTATATCCGCCCTTTGGAGTCCGGCAGCGGAGGGGATGGGGGTCATGGGCACGAGGAATGGCTTGCTGCGCGAGCCGGCGTGGAGCGCGTGCCGTGCTGCCTTTGGTGGATCGTTGCCGGGCCCGCCGGGCGGCTCTGCCATGTGGCCCGGCGGCGCCAGTGTGGCACGGGCGGATTCATTTGTCCAGTTCCTTCTATTTTTTTTTTCTCATGTGCTTTTCGCAGCTGATTTTCCTTTTCTTCAAACCATTTTCAGATAGAAGGTACTCTACCATTATTTTGTCCTAAATGAACTTTTTAATTATTACTATCAATGACTAAAAGGCCGAACAGATTGACAACATGAGGTTGATGTAACTAAATTCGTCCACGTTATGTAATTTTTTATATTTGTACAATTATATATCTTTATGGATATTATGAATCAAAGTTAAATATCGAAGACCAATGTTCCAACAGACTCGTATATGCAAAGGTACAGTACAATATAACCTGGAAGCATGGTGGAACAGTTTGCATAGTGCCCCTTAATCACGGTGTGAGCACAATTTAAATGTATGTGAGTGTGTTTTAGATAACTCAAACCCTTTTATATTTAGGCTATAATAATATTTGAAGGGTTTTTCAAAATAGGGTTTGACCATTGTTTTTTTTAGAAATATATTATTGAATGGTACGAGATCCCCTCATCTAACTTCCTTTCGTGACTTGTGGACTATCCCACAGCTCCTCGATGATTACCAACCCCCCATCACTGCTGGTTGCGTGGCAAATTTGGAAGGCACGCAATGCACTTGTGTTCCTAGGTCAGCTTCTATCTAGGCGTGAGATTATACGTGCCATCGATGTCGGCCATATATCTATGAGCCCATCGGGAGGCTTGTCTTCTTCGATGCTAGTGCTCTGATGGTCTTTTGGCGCATAAGCTGGAGAGCTAGAGAGTGGGGGATGGTGGCGCTCGAGTTCGGGAAGGGCAAGCGGTGGCGCTAAGGCAACAGCAGAGAAGATGAATGGGCGCAAGGGCTCGGGTGAAATGGAAGGTATAAGTCCCTCTGTTATTTATAACCATGGTACAGTAAACCGAGCGGCGAGAATTATAGGGAATATTCCATTTTTAAAGCCCTAAGTTATCGCTGGAACGGTTTCCAATTTCTTCGGAAGTGATAAAGCTTTGAAGCCGAACTGTCACGTTGACCAGTGGCTGACCCTTATAACCAAACTAGTCGTGTAACGGCTTGAGGGCTTTGTGCCACGTGCCTGTTAGACAACAAAAAAATCTTTTGAGTTTTAAGAGGAAAAAGATGTGAAATTACAAGATTGATCCTTAGCCTAATTCTTCGATTCAACATAAGGCTCGAGGGCTACTCCATATCGAGTGCGATTTTCATCGCAAATCCATATAAAGATTCAAGATTAAAGATTTAAGAATCGGTGCGGACCTTGATTTATAGTCACCTAGGACTCGCCAGGCGACAGCCGTCTCTTGCTTACAGATGTGGAGTACTCAGCTTTGTAACATTACAGCTGATGTACTAACTCCTACTCACAAATTTGTATGCAGCAACATCGCATATTGAAATAAATGTTCGGGCCGGCTACTTGCCTGACCCCTAAAAAAATGTACAAAATCAATGTCCTATTATGAAATATGCAAATACGATTGGTTGGAGTGAGTGCACGCAAGCGTGGCTCAGTATGTTTGTGATAAAGATTAAAGGTCCGTTTAGGAGATCTTTTTCTAAAACGATGGATTCATTCGGATTTTAGTTCATTTTAGCCAATATAAACCCTACCGATGGCCACCCAAAACACCGAGTACAACTTTGCTCTTGTTCACTTCCCCAAATTGGGACCTCCCAACTTGGGAGGTACTGTTTAGCCTGAATTTGGGCATTTGCACCCTGCTGTTGCTCCCAATTTCAGCAACTTTGGAGTTCACTGTTTGAGCATTTAAACCCCAGCACATCTATGCATGGCCCATGCATGCACACATGCAAAAAAACTCATGAACAGCACAGGGACACATGCAAAAAACTCATGAACAGCACAAGGGGAGAACACAGTCGCATTTTCCAGAGCAAACATTCAACAAAAATATCTCAAGTACATCAACAAATTATTACAGTCACAACACCGTTCCAAATTATTACAGTCACAACCCGGTACAGTAACAAGACCGAAAACTGTTACATGGTCTGACAAAGTACTTCAACAATGACATGTCCTCAATCACAAATTATTCAAGACCTAGCAAACAAATGTTCAGCAAGCATGTCTCGGAATGCATTCATGCTTGACATGTCCGCGCTCTGTGGCGCAGGAATTGTATGTGGCTGATCCTGAGTGCCTTCAACAGGCACAAAATTGATGTTGTTGTCTACTATACCAAAGTGACTATCAAAGTCACCATTAATCCTAATAAAATTGTGCAACGCCATGCATGCACATATTATCATTGTCTGTGTTTCAGGTGGATAGGCCGGGATGTCCAACAATATGCGCCACTTCATTTTCAACACTCCAAACGCCCTTTCAATCACATTTCTAAGGGATGAATGTGCGAAGTTGAATATCTCCTTCATACCTTGTGGTTCGGGCGCGTTTTGGAAGTCTTGGATGTGATACTTGGCCTGCCGGTACGGAGCCAGGAAGCCGGTTCGGTTTGCGTACCCCGAGTCCACCAAGTAGTATTTGTCTATATGAAGAGGACATACCTGTAAGTTTACGATACTGCAATTAGAAAACAGTAATGAGTGGGAAACAGGGCTGTGTACCTCTAGGTGGCATTGGGAAGTGGTCTCTGTAAGTTGACATTGCATCGTCAAACACCCTCATGTCATGAACCGAACCCGGCCACCCAGCAAGGACAAAAGTAAAGACCATATCAAAGTCACAGGCAGCCATGACATTCTGGGTTGTCTTGCCCTTCCTACACATGTGCTGCATAAACTTTCCACTAGGCACAACAACAGGGATGTGAGTGCCATCTATTGCTCCTATGCAACCCTTGAATTCAGGGTAGAACCGATTGTTTTGCAGCCTAGGATGCAATGTTGTAAAGTGTGGGTCACGAGGTTTAATTATGTCGGCAGATAAGTCTACTAGACTATTGAGGACTTTGTAAAATAGTTTATGAACTGTGGCTAGTGATCTCTCGAATCTATCCTCTGCTTGCCTAACTGATTGCGGTGCCCCACATATCCAAAGGAACAATCCTAGAGCCTCAATAGTGCTGGTTCTGTTAGATGTTGTAAGACCGTACTGAGATGTCAACAAATCATGTAGGCTATGAAACATGTGTGGGGTCATCCTAAACATATTGTAGCAAGCTGAATCATTGTCAAGCTTGTTAAGTACCCATTGCTCCCCACTCAAGGCTGGATTCCTATAAGGCCGCCTATTGCAATAGTTGTCTACATGAGTACCAGAGGCATACATACCGTGTTGAGACGCCTGCTGCAACCACGCGTCCAACCCGGCCTTGTAAAGTTCCAGCACTTCGTCCAATTCATCTTCTGAACTTTCATCTTCGTACTCTTCATCTAGGAAGGCAAGACGTACCAAGGCTTCATCACGAGCTACTGCTGCTTGAAGAGCAGCAGTTCGAGCAGCTTCACCTTGGACGGCTTCATCTTGTGCAGCTTGACCTTGTGACCCATCATCTTCTGTAGCATCAGAAGGTTCAACATCCTGGGTATTGGAAACAAGACAGGCACAGTCAGTTCAATTCAGTTTCTATCAACATTACTACAGCCCCCTACCTCCATTCAAACTCTCATTCATGTCACACAGAGGCAATCATTTTCAGGAATAATAATAAACATTTCTAAAGGAAAGAACCATTCTTGTAATTAAACATGTGCTGACATAGTTCGTCATAGTTCATCATCACAGCTTAAATAATTAGGACAACAACATAAATGACCTACACGCCATGACCATCACACACAAAAGACAGGCCATCATGCCAACAGTACTAAAGGGACAGTAACTAAACAATGCATGGATGTTAGGGTCTGGTATTAGACCGTAGGAGCATTTTGCTTGATCATGGTTAGCCTTGCTTCATCTGGTGCAACTATGAACATCGTACGTAGATCTTCATCCTTGCTGATGTTTACCACACCATGCCATAGATTTGCGTCCATGAGGTGCACTCCAAGCGCTTTTGCTGCATCTGTAACTTGTTTAATTTCTTCTTTCCGAACACGCCTTTCTTCTTTCTCATTTTGCTTTGTTTGTTGCAGCTGGGCCAACATAGCGTCCCTTGATTGGTCCTGATGTGCGTGCCTAGCCGCTCTATCTTGTTTCCTCTTCTCCAGTACCTCATCAATGCCCTGCTTTATGTTATCGACCACCACCCTTTCCACTACAGGTGCCAATCTCTGGCTGCGAGGTGTGCTGCCCTTGTTCTTCTTGGGGCTTGTACCTGTGCTGCGCAAGCTGCTGGTGCTCCTCTTGCTCCCAGTGCTCACAGGGGTCGCACAGCTTCGAGGGGTGCCACCCTCAGCTTCAGCGTCGTCGTCCTCGCCGCTGGAGATGAAGCTAATATGCCGGTTGACTCCGGGAACAAAGGAGGTCTCTCCAGTCACTGCAACCCCACTGAACATCCGGTCCAAAAGGTCAATGTACGGTGGCCATCCGTCCTTCAACTCATACCACTCAGCGTGCCCCTACAATGCATATACATCACACATAAACTCCTGAAGGTAGTACACATATGTTCTAATTACACAATGAGGCTTTGACTCATCATTTACCTCTGTCTTACCCTCCCACCACGAGTCAGACGCAACAACAGAGCCATCTTCCCTGTGCCCCAAGCCTGTGCACTTGGTGCGAAGATGGTTGATGAATGTCCACAGCTGCCTCAAACATCTGTACTTGTAACCAAACTGCTCGCTGGTTCTAAACTTCCCTGTGGCCTCGAGGAACTTATCCCTAACATCTATCCAGCCCCATTTGGTCATGTTACCGTTCTTGCAGGTACCCAAGTCAATCTGCTGGCAGTAAAGCTCACAGAACAAATGAGTGTCCTCTTTGGTCCACTTGGCTCTGGTTCGCTCAGTCTATGCACAATGTAATTGAAACAGCAATGCATGAAACAGCAATGCAATGTATGCACAATGTAAGCAAACCAGTAATGCATGAACTCGTATGACAGTAACCATAACTAGCCTACACACATGACTGTCCTACACATTTCATGCAAACCAGTTGAACAGGTAATGGAAGGCAAGAGGGGGTGAGGCAGCAAGTACCGAAGTGTTGTCGGCCTGAACTGCTGCAGCGGCGCCTCCACGCCGGGAACCGCGGCCCGTGCCTGCAGCTCGCCGTTGGCGACGCCCGGGAGCCGCTCCCTGACCACCGCTACCGGAAGCCTCTCCGCGGGGACGGGGGGCCCGGCTGCTGCCCCCTGCTGCGCCATGGTGGCCGGACCGAAGGATGCCTTCGTAGTCCTCCATGTGCGCCCAGCCGGAGGAGGAGTTGAGGTTGAGGCCCGACATGCCCAGGTGGCTTGGGGTGGGCACGGTGGACGACGGCATGTGCTGCGGCCCGGAGGAGTAGGGGTTGTACGCTCCGTCCCTGAGCCCGGCGGCGCAAGGGAGAAGAAGGTCCTTGTGCGGTGGCCGCCATCGAGGTCGGGGGCGCTGCCGAAGTCCACCCCCGAAGAATCGCCGTATCCCCCGCCGTGGTAGGCGGCGGGGTTGCCGGAACCTCCGGCGCCGAAGCCCGCGGAACCTCTGGATCCGCCGGAGAGGAAGGGCGCGGGCACTCTGGATCCGCCGGCGTTGAATGCCCCGGGGTACCCGGACCCGCCCGGGTACCCCTCGGAGCCGGTCCCGTCGCCGTTGAAGTCGTCCATCGCCGCGGACCGGGTCAAGAACGGTGGATCCGGGACAGGGCGCGGTGGATCTGACGGAGAACGTCCTAGATCTGGTGCTGCAGTGGTCTATTCGAGCGCAGGCGGCGAGGTGAGCGGCGGGGGAGACGGCGCGTGGCGGGGGAGGGGGACAGCGGCCGGGTCTGGGGGAGCGGCGGGGGAGAGGGAGAGCGGCGGGGGAGGGGGACAGCGGCCGGGTCTGGGGGAGCGGCGAGGGAGAGGGAGAGCGGCGGGGGAGGGGGACAGCGGCCGGGTCTGGGGGAGCGGCGGGGGAGAGGGAGAGCGGCGGGGGAGGGGGCGAGCGCCGGGGGAGAGGGACAGCGGCGGGGGAGCGCAAAGCGGCGCAGGGGTAGAGGGAGAGGGAGTGGGGGCGGTGCTAGGGTTCGGCGCGCGGCCGGTGGTACTAGAGGTCTCGAATTTTGGGCCGAAATCGGGACTTCCTGAGGCCGAATTTGGACCCAACTTTGGAAGCCCGTTTACTTGCAAACTCCCAAAAGGTGGCTCTTTTACTGTGCAAACACCAATTCGGGCCACAAGTGAACAAGGGCTTTGTTCTCTCGGAACTGTACCCTCTCTCGGAACTTTACCCTTGTTGATACTATAGTCACTCAAAGTGTGGTTGTCAAGCCGTCGAGGCTTAGTAATCTTTACGGTAGGCGATGATAAGATGGTTAAAAGTGATGAAGCGATGGTCACCGGAGGGGGGGTTGTTCAGTTCCAGATGGTGGGAACACTTTTAGATGCGGATAATCTGACGTGATTAGCCTCAATAAGGCCAGGCAGAGAAAGAAAACTTCGCGGGATGCTTCCTCGGGCACCATCATCCTAGCTCGGACCGGGCTGGTGGGCACCTCCGACCGACCAAGCGAGAGAGGACCAGTACTAAGATCTCTGAACCTGCACCTCAAGTAGTCGTAGCTTTCATCTAACAGAAACTCGAGTTCCCTTGTTTACGTGTGGAACGATCCTAGGCGCCTCTGTCTCCGTCAGATGCCGCACAGCCACCGTGGGGTTTCTTTTTCCTATTCTAATCCAATCAGAGGAGCCAGGTAGGAGTAACCATCACGAATTGAATAAGGTAAAGGTTCCGGGACGGATCGGGATTCGTAGTGCAGCATGATCGGGACGGCTGATGATGACAAGGTTCGTCATTTTCGGCATAATTGGCAGCAGCTCTTAATTTTCGTATACTATAGTCTGCCCTCTACGTACGTGCCGGCGAACGGGTAGTTCAGAGTTGTACGATGACGCCGGCTTGGTACACACCTGGATGTGCTTGTGTCATCGACGTGGCGCCTACGTGCTCGTTGGCGCCAAGACCCGTGTGCGCGTGACGATGCATTCTCCACTGCCAGTAGTCATCTGGTGCAGGAGCCGTGCCATCTATTCTCAAAGTGGCACGGAACTGAACAGGTGTGCGTGCGTCCACAATTGTTAGGCTCGGGTGTCAGACGGGATTGCTAGCAACCCGCTGCTGCTGCCGGCAAGGGGGACGGGGCAACCAACGATCCCACCCAGAGGACTCGAGATTTTTCCCCCGAACAGGCGACTCGTGACGTGACGCCAGGTGGCCGGCGCGGGCGCGGCCAAAGACGACGTCGCCGTCGCCGTCGCCGTCGCCGCACGAAAGCTTTCGCCCCCGGCAAAAAGTAAAGCAAAGCAGCGAGTCACCGCGGTTGCTTCCACGGGCGGGTTTTTAGTGGTTCTGTCATCTGCTGATGATGAAATCAGCGATCGAACAAATTAAATTAATTACATCCTTCAAAACAAATTAAATTGATTGCCGCCAGTGAGATCGTCAGACTTTTCCTGCTGGCAGCGAACATGCATGAAGCATGCACGCGGCTGGCAGATTTCGGACAAAAGGTAAACGCCGAATTAATGCCCTACAGTCCTACAGACTTCGGGAAGGCGGACAGATAAGGTACACAGCGCGAGCTTTCTCGTCCTAATGACAAAAAAAAAAAGGTTGAGTTCATGTGATAGATGATATGATTACAGTCACAGGAGGCCATCAGTATGCACTGTCTTCTTTAGACGACCATCGATCAGGTTTCCAGAAATTATTGGCTGGCTTCCAGGAGCAACCAGCAATCTAAGGTCTTGTTTAGTTGGCAAAATTGGGAGGTGCCAAAATACTGTTACAGCACTGTAGCACACTGTAGCGTTTCGTTTGTATTTGTGAATTATTATCTAAATATTGACTAATTAGGCTCAAAAGATTCGTCTCGCAAAGTACAACAAAATTGTGCAATTAGTTTTTAATTTCGTCTACATTTAGTACTCCATGCATGTACCGCAAGTTTGATGTGATGTGGAATCTTCTTTTTGCATAGTGTCAAAGTTAGGAGTTGGGAGCGAAGTAAACAAGGGGTAACACGTGTTTGCGTAAACACACTGTTAACCAACGACCTCGGCGTGCGTCACTCTTTCACGAGATGGTTACTGTGAGCACCGACCGGACGGTGCGGTGAAGTCTCCAAGCATGCGCGCGGCACGTGCCTGCAGTTTACTCCTACCTCGGGATGCAACTTGTATTGGAGGCCGACGACACTTGGGGACGTCCAAGGGCCACTTTCATGGCGGCCTTTCAACGAAGTACTAGCTCGGGTCACAGGCTGTTCCGTCGCTGCGGAAACTGTTGGGAACCCACGAGACATGGACATGGACGGGGCGACGGGCGGACTGAGACTTCACCATTTCACCGTATGTGATCTATCTACAAGCTTAGAGTTCTCGACTAGAATCGTATCCGTACCTTGCTACGGACAACAAATATTTATATTGAAATACACATAGCAACTTGCAGCAATAATCCAAAACACTCCATTCATAGGTTTAGCGTCCTTTCCAATTATATTTTTCTGTTAGTCTCAGTTGTGAGTTTAATGAGCTAGAAATCGAGCTTTCTTTTAAGTTTCACTAAGATAAATTAGATTTCAGATTGAGTTGAGTTGGACTACCTCTTGCTCAAACTGTGATTGTCCCTTAAATTATTTTGATTAATATGTTTGATACGCATCTCAAAAGAATAGAGCTAATATCTGTACTTAGCATGGCCGTCCTGTTAAACATAATTGTTGCCATGAAAAATATGCATTATGTACTACTCCCTAGCTACTTTGTAGTGATCAATATCAAATATCTTCTTAACAACCTGACAGAATGAGTGGCCAGATAGGATGATCTTCAGTCCATCCGACAACCAAATTGCAGATCTATTGCCATTAGCAATAGGCTGGCATATCCCATGCATTCACAAAGAAATCATAGTTCTGGACTGTATAGGAGTACCTTCCTTCAATGATCCACTGAACGATCTTTACTTGTTCAACCTGCTTAAAGAAAATGATTATTTAGCCTGACAGTAAGGTTACAACATGAAGATAAAGCTGATAAGTTGGAGATAAATTCAATTAGGAAATTTGAGATGCCGTAGATTTAGGTAATTATAAACTGATCAATCCTTAGGTTGGAGACAACTACTATGCAATTCAGGTAATTGTGAACTGATCATCTACCAATTGTTCAGATGCCGCAGAGGTTCATCTACCACTTAGGTATTTTAGTCCATCCGACAACAAGAATGAAACTCACCTGGAGCCCTGGGTGATGGCGTCCCCGTTCTCGTGCTCGTGGCGGCAGGCCGACAGGGTGGCGTAGACGTTGATCTCCTGACCGGCGCGCTAGGCCTTGACCTCTTGATGTTCAATCTCTAGGTCTGACTGTAAAAAAGATCAATAGATATATTAGATATATCGGTGTTGTCATTACATTACAATGGTAAATTGATACCTTACAGGCATACTCCCACATGTAGTTTGTAGCATTAGGCTTATAATGGTTCTCCATCAGTATTAATGGGTCATAAGACTGATAAAAAATGGAGATTAAGAAGTGCAGTATATATAAAGAACATGATAATCTGAAACTTCCCAACTGAACATCATCGCTGACTGACCAAGTTCGTTACTGAATCATAAACTATGAATGTGAGGCATGTGTCTTTGAAGCAAGATCGCTACACATCATTGTTGGCTGAAACCAGTCGATCAACAGAGTCAAGGGAAAAAATGCAACGAGTAATAACCTGGTGAGCAACAAAACATCATCAGAAAAGGAAGAAAAGGAAAAGGAGTGGATGAAACTCTTAGCGAAACAATATAAACTCTTAGCGGATGATACTCTTAGTCAGTGTACTTCCATCATGGTCGACAAGTTCAGTACATAAGCATTTCCAAGTCCTGATTTTATCGGTCTAACTCGTATTTCACTCACATAAGGGGATTTTTTACCAAGCAAAAGCAGCAAAAGACCATGAGCCTTATTATTACGACCAACAGATATAAGTTTGACTATCGACAAAATGGGGCATCTGAAAGGAAGACAGTATGGTTAAGACATTATTTCCCTCAGAATGAGCAATATGCATTAGTGAGCTCCCAACCAAACCATAACAAACTACAACTCTACTTGAGACTGACTAAAATTTAAAAAGTTTTATGCTTTTCTTCTGTACTGTAAAGATCATCACAAAGAGTCCAGCTCTTGTTCACCAAAATTATACAGCTTTGAGTAGAAATTTTCATTTATATACACCACATCTGGTTGAGGATGAACCATACACAATATTTGATGGAGTGAAATGAAATTAAGTTTTGCAAGGCTAGAGAAAACTTATTATCAGTTCAAGCTTTTTTTACCTCTTTCACATGCTACCCTTTTCATCTCCCACATCCATCTGAATCATTAAAAAAAAGCAAAAAAAGGTATGTGTGAAATAGGTACGACTGTATCCAATGTAAAAATTTTAAGATAAATGTACAGATAAGAAATCAGGAAAAAAGGTAATATAACTTCAAGAAACCAGCAACTCACATGCAGTCATCCTATCACAACTGAAACAAGAGCTATCAGTATATCATTCCTACATATATAACCAATTAACACTAAATTTGTTACCTCGGGAACCACCTATCCAGTAACAACTGTTTGTGACACATGAACTCACTACTGGCAGCATCACACTGCAGGTAAAAATAAAGATCTAGGAGGGAAACAGGAAAAAACATGGCAACTTAATTGGTAGAAAATACAGTCACAAACCAGATACGACAGCAGCCTGAAATCTAAATGTCAGATAGTATAGAATGCGTGTTAGAAACATCACCAGGCAACTTAATTGGCAGCACAACATTGCCTTCTGTTCATTGACGGTAACTCTGGTGCCATAATTCTTGCAATTTCAGGAAATACCCTGCATTCAATAGAGTAAATTCAAAGAATTATGATGGACCAGGTGCACAGCCTCATAGTGGATGATAATCCTGCATCCAGTAATCAAGCTCTCCGCTTTGCCTCATCTGAGCTGTGACCTGCAAGCAGCGACGGTACATTAAGTTAGTCATGAGCTCAGTTGCAAATGGTTCTTTGTCAGTGTTTGCAACCAAACAAAAGGGAAGGGGCCTGGGGATCACGTACGGGCCTTGGGGACGTCGAGGTGGCGGAGGCACATGCGGATTTGTTGGCCGGGCAACTCCAATAACAAATTAAGTGACAGATCAAACAAATACAACCTTGTATAGTAGATCAAAGAATCAAATTCATGAAGCTATATTCCAAAATTTAGAACATGCTTACTTGACATGCTTCATAATGACTGTTCTACTTCAGTGTTGCCACATATTTGCATTCAACCTGGCCATACCAATCATGCATGTACCTGGAATTGGTATAAAATGGAATATAAAAAGGAATTTTAAGATAGTTGCAATTCTGTGTTCCTTGAATCAGATTAGCACAACAGAAAAGCTTAATGCGCAGAAAACAACTATTTATGGACAACCAAGAAAATATTTCGTGTGCGCGGGAGAGGGATCTAAATGCCTTCTCCTCTTTTATTTTTTGTCTTTTGGAACTATACGGCCATGTAACCTGTACGCACACATATATCCTCTCAAATTCATCAGTAGGGTCCTCCCCTGTTGCTTCAATAAAAAAAAAAGACCTCAGACCCCTACAATTCAACCGGTTAGCGTAGACATCAAAATTCCATTTTGTCATTCTAGCAAATTTAATTAATTAAACCTCCTAAGCTTAATGTGCAGCAAACCATTGGCGAATTTTTGTTGCATAAGACAACTGAAGATTACTAAAGCATATAAAATACCAGTTGCAAGCACCCCATCCATTTTGGAATACATCAGGTAGCATGCATTCATGGAAGAGAGAAAGAAAGCTCTCAAAAAATTCCAACAAGCAATAATCCATTAATGCTTGTTGGAATAAAATAAAAATGAGAGAAATCTGGGACCTGACTTGTCAATGTTAAAGACCACTACAAAGGCCATGTTCTACAATACGTTATTATCAACAATGCATGCCAGATTTAGGAACAAAAGGCAGCTCACAAGCAAGGCCATTAACTGGATAAATAAGAATTGACAGTGGATACTAAAGCTAGCAATTTCTGCCAGTACACTCGAATGATCAAATCTAGTATAGAAATCACGGGGCAACACAGATCACAGGTTCACATGAGCATTTAATCAAATAAATGGTGATTAGAAAAGCAGCGTCAAGGTGTGTTTGTGTGTGTAAGTAAGAGAGAGAGAGAAACCTTGCGTTTGTGGCTCCTGCCTATGCAGGGATTGAAGGGAGCAAGATCCTCTTCATCCACGATTCCACCCTCATGGGTGCAGCTGGCAGCTAGGCACCCTCACCTTACCAGATCAAGTCGCTGCCATTGCGTCCTCTGTGAAATCTATCAGAGGCGCACTAGGCAGGAAACGCTGGCCCTGATCCTTGGGCTCGAGCATGATACGTGTTAATAGATTGAATGATCAGAAGAGCCCTGACCGTGGCTTACATAAATAGGACCGGTGGTCAGGAGATATACGAGACTAACAAACTACAACAGCTTTATCCCTAGCGCAACATCTCCTGGCTCTATCCAAATCCAATTCAATTACAACTCATGTTACAAACCATGTTTATCTCTAACATCCTCCACGGGAACGTGCGCCGGAGCCACCAAAGCATCCGTCTCCTCTGCCCTGAGACGGGGCCGCCGCTGCCGCGTCAGTGCGTCCCAGGTCCTCCGCATGCCGTCGGGGTTACCCTTTGATGCGGACCCTCAACCGTCGGGGTGACCATCGGGCAGGCGAGATCGAGGCGGCGGTGGCGGAGGGGTGACATCGAGGCAAAGGTTGCAGTGGCGTTGGTGAGATGTGGTGCGGCCTGACGAGCCCCGAGTTGGGCAAGGGGAGCGAGGGCACGGCGGAGGGCAACATGCCGCTGGCGGGATGGAAGGCGGGTCCGATTGAATCGGAGGCCGGTATGGAGCGAGGGCAAGCGGATTTGAGGAGACAGCGCGCGCGGTGGGATCGAGGATGTGGAGGAGTGGCAGGACATCGCATCCACTCGCAACCCGTCGTCCGCAGCCGCCTTCAGCCTTTGGCCGTCGCTCTCGGTCGCGGATGCGGTCTCCGGTGCGGTGAGTGTCCGTCGCAACCATGAGCTGCATGAGCAGTTTACCGGAGCTGTTGGCAGCAGCAGCGCATTCAGCGACACCAGCGCATCTTTTTAAATGACTGGGCCTGGACCTGATGACTTTATGGGCTGGATGTGCAGGCTAATAGAGACACCATCCATGATGTAACAACAGAGCTAGGCCCGGGCCGTGGTAGGCTGGAAAACTTGTAACGGCAACAGAGCTACTACAAACCCATGGTACCATAGAACTGCAACTTTTCTTCTAGTGTACGTGCCGAAATAGTTGTAGTTTGGTAGGTGTTGGGTCAAACTAGTTCTAGTCCTATCACCTATGGAACCTCTGCAAACGAAACACCATCCAAGAAGAGATCTAAACTGTCAGAACCATGGAATGGTCAAGGTTTCATCTGAAGAAGTCTACAGTCGAGTGGTGTTCAAGGTTTCGTGCAAACTTTGGGAATTATCCTCATATCGTGATATTTTAGTTGCCATGAATCTTAGAATTGAAAACTGAAATCTGCTGGTGTAGAACAGGTGAGCTGTAGTACATTCCAGGCTCCAGGGCATCATTGCATGAGGCCGAAAGGAAAGTTAAGTAAAACGAGTCACGTCTCACTGACAGCCGGGCACAGTTTGCTGCCTCACATATATGATACATAGTAGAATAAAAATGGTTATCAAACTGCCAAAAAAGCCAGCTTAGGAGATAACAACTAGGTGCAAGTCAAAATGCGTTTCTCTCAATGTTTCTCGAGTTTGAGCAGCGTGCTTGCAAACATAAATTATTCAATGACATGGCCATCACCGATCCATTCTCAAAACTATAGCAACAAAATTGGACATCACAATTGACCAATATTTAGTTGTCAGCAACTTCAATGAGGGTTGTCTCGTAGTCAGCAGGGGCCTCAAAGCCATGGAGGTTCATCACAGTGGCGGCAACGTTAGCAAGCCCAGGGGTCTGGATGTCAGTCCGGAACTTCACTCCAGGGTGCAGACCAGGACCTCCAATGGCGACAGGGACCTGAAGTATAACAGAGGCATTAAAAATCCAGGCAATCAACATATAACTCATGTGGGCAGGGAGACTATCAAAGGCCTACGGTCCTGGCATTGGACTTACCGGCTGAAGGGTGTGTGAGGTGAGAATTTGGATACCACCACTCTTGTCGAGCAGCGGCTTGCCAGCTTTGTTCCTTTTCACCATGTCCTCTGCATTTCCATGATCAGCAGTGACAAGGTAAATACCACCAACTTGCTCCACAGCATCCAAAATCATCTGTTAAAAAGAACAGTGGTTAAACTAGGCAAAGGCGAATAAAACGTGCAATATAAATAAGGTGAACTGTGCAATGCACGCACATGATAATGAGGACATAAAGACAGCATGTAAGTAAACATTAAATGATCGTTCTCACCTTAACAGCTTCATCAGCTGCCTTGCAAGCAACAACAGTGGCCTCAATATCACCAGTGTGACCCACCATGTCACCATTTGGCAGGTTGACACGTACCTGTAACAGCAATACACTAAGCAATGGGGAAATTGGAAGACTTGTCCATTACTAATTTCAGAATCATTTACCTGGTCAAACTTTCCACTAAGGAGAGCATCCCTGGCTTTCTCTGCGATTTCAAGCGCCTTCATCTTGGGTGCAACATTGAATGTAATACCGCTGTCACTAGGAATTTCTACATACTCTTCCTTAGTTTCATCAAAGTATCCTGAACGGTTACCGTTCCAGAAAAATGTGACATGACCGAACTTCACTGTCTCACTGTTACACACAAATCAATGTTACCAGATAAGCAAAAGAATATTAAAATGTACTCTTGTAAGAACGAGAGCAATATTAAACTCAAACCAAACCAAAAATAGCATTATGCAGCTCTAATACAGAAGATTAACAGTTTAGGAGGCCAAACTTAGCACAAGAACACCAAACTACGATCTTTGTATAAATAATTTGAATATCATCATCCTATAAATGTCAAACAAATAAGCAGCTATCTGCCCCAAGATAACAAAGACTGACTAACTTGCTTAAATGTCCGTTTAGCCTGTTAAAATGCCAGAGTGGCTAGCCATTCCTATTTAAACAGACATTTAGCCTGATAATTGGCTAGCGTTTAGGTGAACACTGCCTCTAAGGGACCACACACATAGTTTCTTGCATATCATGCCTCCATTTTAGACAAATTGTCATTCAATATTTTAAAGCTTGATCAGAGATTGAGCATGCAACTTTACAAGAAGAAACTCGAAAGGGCAGAAGATAGAGGGATAAAATGTAGTAGAAGGCAATGGGTTGCAATGAACCCTCATTATAAAATAGGTTGCAATGAATGCTGTCAAAAGCTATAAACAAGTATTTGTACAACAGAGATAACTCTGAAAAAAGAATGATTCAAAATCAAAGTTCACAAAAAGTAGTTTAATATCAAGAGAAAGATTGACAAACAGGTGGTACTTGCCTGCAAGCAAAGGTGCGGATACCATTCTTCACCAAGTATTCACCAGATGTCCTCTCTATCTCTGGTGGAGAAACAAGGTAACGGTTTGGAAGCTTCAACTCACCATCATACTGAAGCATCCCAGCATACCGGATTTTTGGGACACGGACACGATCAAATTTGTCAAAATCTGCATACTCAAGTGCTTTTGCAAGCATAACCATGCGATCAGCACGGAAGTTGATAGTGACAACTGCATCACCATCCAATACAGGCCCAACAGCTTTGCCGCTGTCATCAACTATCACAAATGGGGGCAAATACTGATCATTAGCTTTAGGCTCTGCCCTCAGTGTTTTCACTGCTTCAAGTGCACTTTTGAATTTGTAGGGTGCTTCTCCAAGCACCTGGGCATCCCACCCACGTTTAACCACAGTCCAGTCATTCTGGAAAGTATTAAACAAAATAGAATTGTAAGCCAAAGTAGACAACAAACATTGATGGTTCAATAAGATGAAAAGTGTTTACCTCATAGCGGTCCATGGTAACATACATCCGTCCACCACCAGATGCAATCTGGGCATCGATACCCTTCCCTCGAAGCTGTGAAAGATCATTCTCTAGGGTCTCTACAAAACCAACACTGCTGCCATCCAAAACATCACGCCCATCGGTAAGAATGTGAACACGAATTCTTTTTGCTCCCCTCTCACTGGCACCTTTTAGAAGTAACTGAATAGAGCAAAAAAAAAAAAGAATAAATCTTGTGGCATAGATGGCACGCAAAGGCATTTCTGTAACTTAAACAACCATAAATCAAGGAAAGCTTAGCAAACCTGCAGTTGGTCAAGACGGGAGTGGACACCACCATCACTCAACAGCCCAATAAGGTGAAGGGTACCATTTTCAAAAGATTCTTTGATGTAGTTGAAACCATCTCCTTCATAAATTTTTCCAGAGGCAAGAGCTTTGTCTACAAGCTTAGCGCTATATAGACAAGAAAAAAAAAGCAGCAGTTAGTTAGATCAGAGACTGTCAAGGACTTAATTGTTATATTTGACATGTATATAAAAGAAAAAAGATAGAACAATAAGCTCAATTTCTTGATTGCTTTGTATGAATACAAATGTAGAACAGAAGAGTACACAACACAAGCAAAAGAAAGCACAAACCAGCACATAAAAGAGATCTAGTTAGAAGTTGCTCAAAGCAAAAATAATAATAAAATTGTTGATATAGCAATGAAAGTCATAATCAATGAGTTACTGGCTCTATTCTGGTTAAGGTGTGGAAGATGGTAAACTCTGTCCTGTTCACACTCATGCTACACATATTTTGTATCTTATGGACATAAGATTATTTGCTGGCATTCGGCAATTATATCACTCGTTGAGACTTGGCCTGTAGCCAAAATGAAGTTTGTGATCATTCATGTACCATCGCTATATCCAAACAATGCATTAGTTACGACCATATTTCCAAAAATTAATAAGAAACTAACATACCCTTGGGCGAAAATGCGACCAGCTCCAAGAGCATTGTGGCCAACTTCACTGTTGCCCATGTCATCATCAGATGGGAGACCCACAGCGGTTCCATGAGCCTTCACTAGCCTCCACTTCTCTGGAGCACCCTGATATTATTGCACAAAAGGGTCATGAGCATTGTATACCAACAAATCAAATTATGCAGACAGCACAACGTTTCATCTAAGAGTTGTCTAAAGAAACAAGCAGGTTTCATGCAACACCAAGTCATTTTCTGTTGAAACAGAGGCAGTGATCAAACAAGCAATTGAACGGATACGTATTTGTAAAGCATCAGTAACCTTAGTGCATCACCATTTTCAGGTAGTTCTACTACATGAAACTCAGCATTAAGTATTGGATCCAGATGCATGGACCAAGTGGAAAAGGCATGTCAGCTATGAATCTTATCCGCACAATCGATCTGGATTCTGAATGGCCACTACACATCAATGTGACCTTATCACAGTGAAAAGTATAAAAAATCACATTTGATCCATTAAACTCAACTGAACCAATGCAAATTCTTAGAGCTAGGCTTGTAAGTACTAATGTGATCAATCCAACTGCCGACAACACAACAGCACAACCATGATATTGAAGATACAGTGCACACAATGAAGCAGCCGGAAAGGTGCAAAGAAAGGCATGCATACATTCTTGAGCGAATCCATGACGGGCGTCTGAGCGACATGGATGCAATTGTACTGGTCGGCGTCGGCCTCGCCCCATCCATCCAGCACGACGACGGCTACAGGCTTCCCCTTGGGGAGCTTCGGGTGGTCCGGCAGCGTCCACGAAATTCCTGAGCTCGCCATCACCAACGAAACCTACCAAATCACACACCGCACCATACAGTCAGCAACAGGCTAGACGCGCAGCAAATCCGCAGCATAACCAGACAGATCTGCACCTGGTTTCAGAATCCGCCACACGGCGTCGCTACAACAAATCAGATCGGAACACGTAATCTAAATATCTAATTCATTTATTTGCATGGTAAATTGAGAGCAGGCGACCAGCGCGGTCGTTCACAATCGGGCTTAAGCAACCAGATCTCTCGTTCCAATTCCAAATAGAAAAAAGCGAAGCAAATCAGATGCAAAGGATTGGTCGATCTGACGAATAAACATCGAGAAATCGAAGGCACGTTAATGGGGAAGGGGGGAACCTGAGATTGTTCTCACCTTTTCGCTCCTGCTTTTGCCTTGCCTGACAAGAAGAACCCTTGGCGAGCAATGGGACGATGGAACTGAGGATGCGATGCCGCGGCGATATTAATAAGGAGAGACGACGGCGAAAGGGAGGGGGGGGCGAATAAAAAATGATAATTACTATATTTAATGATAAGTGCTTCGACCTAATTCGGCGATTTTAGAATTGGACGGCCGGATCGGCGCTCTGCGGGAATGCGTGGAGTCATCGGACGGCTGGTGTGCGTAATTAAAAGAGTGGGATTATTTATTTATATTCTACGTACAACTGGTACAGGGAAGGAAAAGATCAACTTTTCGTTCAAGTTAGAAAAATGGGCTCCGCCGGGTTTGTGGATCCAGACGGCGGAGATCCTCCAGTTTTATATTCTGCCCCTGGTATTGGACGGTCACGATGGTGGGCGGCTATCGCTTGGCCCATTGGGGCCCACTTTTTTATCAGGGCTTGGGCAACGGAACAGTAGTGTCCACCTCATCCCAAAGACCCAAACGGCCGCGATTTTGTCCCCTCCCGGGGGCAGCGACTCCTTCAGTAGTGACCTTACAACGTGAGGTGAGAATCAGGGTGAGGCATCATTGGTGGGAAAATCCTGATTCGAGCTGCAGCTCGAATAGATGACTCAGGGTTGGAATTGGATATTCCCCGAAGGTGCTGTATCCATTTCGTGCTGCAACTCCCAAGAGGTGCTGTTTAGGCGTGAGTGTACGTTCAGTGACAGTAACCCAAGCATGTAGCAGAACACCCTGTGCGTGTTTTTTTAACTTAAACTTGAAAGCAGAACACCCTGTGAGCATTGGAATTCTCAGTCATCTGGTATCTGGATACAGCCGCACAGGATTCATCTTCCTCAAATGTGCCGTTTCATGCCGAAGGGCGAAGGCTGAACTGCCAATAGAGAGGTTTGAACGGCAAGCTACGGGAAGAGGTTTGAACGGCAAGCTACGGGAAGAAACGGCATGTTCGCTTCAGTTTATTCAGCCGGCTTATCAGCCATCAAACAGTGTTTTTCTCTCACAACAAATTAACCGTTTCAGCTTTTCAGCCGGCTTATAAGCTGAAGCGAACAGACCCAAAGTCTAGGACCGGTCGGCGGAACTTTGTTCCGGTGATCCGGTCGCTCTCGCTCGGCCGCCGACGGTCAATCTCGAGGGGCTGGTAGCAGAGGCGAACCGGATCCTGGTGACCCCAAGGGCCGCCGAAACAGCAACCGTCGATTGCCTGAGTAGCTGAGTGTTTGACGCACGCAGGACGACGGACACATGCAGACCACCATGTTCTTGGCGACTTTGGGACCGTGGACCCGTGGTCGTCGTTCTCGAAGCTTCAGGCAGGCGAGTGTTTCAGGTTTCAATTGAAAAAGAAAACCTCAAAGTCCAAAAAAATAAATAAATCATGATTTGGATGCGGGCCTTGCCCTGGCCTTTCCTTGCTGGGCCAGTTTTAGATTACTCGGGCTTCCCTGTGAAAACGAATGTGTTGGGCCTAATACGATGCTATGTTCTGGGCTTCTGGCATGCGGACCCAGGAATTCACTGGGCCTAAAGTTATTCAATTGGAATTTATTTACACTGTAAGCTTCGCACGCACCCATCATTATTTCTGGCCCAATACATTATAAATATGAACCAGCCTGCTCTCCCATGGTTCATGCTGTGTTTCAGTGTTGGCGTTCTGCGATTTCTGAAGTCCTCCAACAAAAGTCTGATACCATCAACTCTTAGGACTTATCTATTTGCAAAAAAAAAAATCCTAGGACTTAACCGAGTGATCAGAACATGACATACCATACCAGACCTAACCTCTCTAGATCTCTCTCTGCTATAACCTGCCAGTGGAACTGAACACTAGACAGTGGACACTGATGAAAGCAAGAACTCTGACAAGAGATACAAAAGAACACGATCTCCATCTCTGCAGATTGCAGATACGGGGTGCGTATCTGTGTATATTTCGGCGTCCGTCGTCGTCCGGCACGCCTCGTCATCCTTGGCTGGACTGACTGGCCACCTGGTATCTGGAAAGCAGCGAGGCGCCAACCTGCCTGCCTTTTGCAGCTCTGAACTTCCGGAACCCCCAGGCCCCAGGTGTGTGCATCTCTCCGGTCTCCACGATGGCAGGGTCCCCGGGCGAGCAACGACGCGATTGTCCTCTCTCGCCAGCCCACATGCAAAAGCGAACAAAATTGTTGCCGCACAAGTGTGAGATTCTCCATGTCCGTATTTGCTTTGCCGCCGGAGCGGACGACGACGCAGGACGCTGTCAGGGTTGCTTTTGGCTTCGACAACCTGACGTGCCCAAAAATAGCTCTCGAGTGGATCAAGACGCAAGCGTCGAAGAAGATAGTAGAAGTGCACAAGGGACAAGATTTCACGTTCAGAAAATCGGATACATCAGCTCAAAAAAGGAAAATCGGATATGCAGCAGTGGAACCAGAAAAAGAAAAGTTTTCTAGTAGTCTTTTTTGCCCCCCTTTTCTCGGTATACATATTTACATCTCCATCCCTCTTTACAAGACTCACGGATTTTGGTTGGATCGGACAACCAAAGAGAATCGAGAGGGATTTCATGTGATGTGGAGTAAAAGAAAAATCTCAATCGGCCTGACCAGGGTGCTGTGGCAGGCAAGAACAGAGTTTGCTCTCATGCCCGGGATGCCAGGCAGATCAATCGAATTATCAGCATCTAACGATACTTCACAACCCCAAGATCAGGGGCAAAAATCTGTCTAGAGTACTGAACAAGCAAAACAGGAGGAATCTACGAGGACCAGCTCCTGAGGAGCGACGGCCTCCCAAACATCTGGTCGAGCGCCACCACCACGGCCATGGCGAGCGACACGTCGACGCCAGGCTGCACCACCAGCCGGAACACGTCCGTGCCGACGGCCTCCTTGGGCTGCACCTCGGCGACGGCCCGGCGCTCGCCGTCGTACACCACGCAGCGCCGCCGCCCGTAGGACCCCTCCACCTCGAAGGGCGCCCCGGCGGCGCACTGCGGCGCCACGCGCGCCATGGACTTGCCGCCGCCGCCGCGCTTGACGGCGTACACGGGCCGCCGCGCCTCCTCGCCCGCGAAGATGAGCCACTGCTCGCCAGACAGGCTGAGGCGCTTGCGGCGCACGGTGAAGGCCGGGCGGCCGGCGGGGTCCATGAGCACGACCTCGGCCTCGGCGTCGTCGTAGCTGTCGACGCGGTAGGCGAGGTCGCCCTTGGCGTCGAACACCGTGAACCCCCTGCAGTTGAACAGCAGCGACTTGCGCCACACCGTCAGCGACGTCGGCTCCTCCTCGCCCGCCGCCGCGGCTCTCTCGGCCGGCGACGGCAGCACGTTGGGGTGGACCTTCGCCATCGCGCGCGCGCTGGCTGGCTAGCTGTTTGTAGCTCGGCGATCGATCAACCTCCGGATCGGAGAGCAGATCAAGACACGGAAGCTAGGAAAGGATCGGAGCTGGAGTCTCTCAGGTGGTTGCTGAGTATCGGTCAGGCTTAGCTAGCTATAGGCAGCTAGGTCTTGGTGGCTCTGAGGCTGGTAGAGGGGTAGGACGGAGAGGCTGGTATATATACAGCGGCAAGCCAACAAGCAAAGGCATGTTCCCCCTGACGTGCGTGGGCCACGGTGACGACATGGGATGCCGGCGAAGAGCTCGGATCAGGCTCAACTCATAACGGCCTCCCCCGAATTATGGCCTCCCGCCGCTTTAGCCAAAGCAACACCGGGTGCGTGCATGATTCGCGTACCCTGCCGCGCGGATCCATAACAATCTTGGGTAGGGCACACGAGCAACTGTGCAGCTTAAAACGACGCGACATCCAAAAGAATTCTAAATTTCTGTGGACGCGAGATCGAGCGCAACGATTCGGAACAGTTCGAGATCGATCTATCCGATCGAACGGAATTCTGGCCAATCATCCGAAACGTTTCCTGCGTGCCAAATGTGCGGTAGATTACGTCGATCGATCGATCGACCAGGAGTTGTTTTTTTGGCTTGCAGTTTATCTTCGGCGGCGATAATGCACCTGCATGCGATTACGCAGCGAACGTGGACGCGGCACCGGCTCGATTTGGACGCTAATGATTCATTATGCTCGGGAGATTGCGGTTGCGCCATAGAAATTAAGAAATCGATTGGACTGGATAGCTCCGCGCTGGGGGGTCGGGGACACGCGGCGGCCGGCCAGGACTTGGGCGGGGCGGGTAGAAGTTGGCTAGTACGACTGCAGAGAGGGAGAGGCAGCGCGCGCGTAGCGCGTTTGGAGCGAGGCGGCTGGCTGATGGGGACGCTCCCCTTTTAGTTAAATTCTTCCTTGACCGCCTGATGAAATGGCTGATGGAGACGCGCAGGTGATAATGCAGCTAGCTCCGAGCCCAACGCAACCTACTAGCAGCTCGCGTGTGGTCGGCTGAATTCTATGGAAAATGATTTACTGTTTTAGGATTATTATTATTATTATTATTATTATTATTATTATTATTATTATTGTTGCAGTATAAGATTTGAACACATTGGTGTTGATTCCTACCGGGATCAGAGCGAGCGCGGTGAGTAAATGTGATAGCAAATCTGGATAACGATGCTACTACCATGCATCCAATGATATACTACCAAGTTGAGCGGGTGTTTTCTATATGTGGTATGGCTGTGGACGAGGATCGGAGTACCGAACATTAGTTTCGGCTGCATCCGGCCGGGACGTCGCTGACCATCTTAGCTTTGCTGCAGCCGGCCTACGTGGGAGCAGGTTTATTAAGTATTTAATTTTACACTATTCTTTACTTCATTATCCTGATTTTTTTTTGATTCGAGGGAAATTAAACTAAACAAAGTCTTCAGCTAGGTTTGGAGCCATCTGCACGTACGCTATTGGCTGGTTGCGTTCGTGATAAACTTAGTTAGGCTGCATTGTCTTCATACCAATTATGAGATACTCTTGTCATTAGGCTAGATGAAGGTGTAAACAATGCTAGGCTTACGTGATCGAAACATGTTCAGCGCAACTAAGCGACACGTGGAGGCGAGGGATTGGAGCAGAGGGGGCGGGGATGATGTTATTCGATTTACAAGCTGAAAGTAGAAAATGATTGTTTTCATCGGTCAACAAGACCACGTCCAGGGACAGGATTTCCGCAATTATATTGTTCTGCCAGTATTCTAGGATATCTTCCTCCACACCTGGCTCTGAAGCCTCAACATGTGGTTTACATACCGAGCGATATCATTCTTATTACTCCCTGATACTGATAATTATTCCCTTTTACTCTGGTGCGAGCAATGAGATGATATAATTTCCCTGTGGTACGGAACTATGGATTGACCCACATGCTATAGCTTTTCTTATTGACTTGCTTCAATTCGTGCCCCCTCCAAGCATGCAGTAGATTTAGTTAAATTTGTTTAATTTAAACCATGATTTTGACGTGTACGCAACAGATGGACTCAGAGTTCTTGTATGTACTGTTAGGAAACAGGGGGTAAGCCCCGTGCTGATTATATGTTTAAATAATTTCTTTCGAAGGAAGAAAAGAATTCACAATAATCGTGCTAACAAGTAGCGTCTAGTCATTGCAAGAGGAGGGGACTACCAAGTACCAAACTGTGCCATCATCAGTAGGTACACGACGTATACTGACGTGCCACCCACCCATCGAAAGGTGTAGCGATCCTCTGCTGGTAGCTAGGATGCTCGACGACGGAGATGAGCGACGGCGTTGGTATAGATCTCGGTTCGTGCCCACAGCTAGCTAGCACAATGATTTTGTCCACAATTCCAGGCCTAATCAATCGAATTATAAGGGCCATATGATGTAAGAGGTGTGTTGGAAGAATCTAATCAAATATTTCAACTTTAATTTCAAGATATCAAGGCTGGTGCAAGAGAGTTGAAAATAAAAATGTCTATTTGTTTTTTTTCGTGGCAGACAATTATTGACCTTACAAAAAATTGTAGCTAACAAACTATCCGTGCTTTTTCACATAATATTTATTTTCCATCTCTGCAGTCTCACTTCCACATCAGCAGATCATATAAATGATATATGTTATGCAAAAGTTGTATATAAAGTGCACATATACGTCATTATACTAGCTGATTGTTTAGATAATTTAGTTGTTTGATCTATGCGAGTGATGTGCAAACCTAAGCCACTAAGGCTTTTTTCCCCCTACAATCGAGAATTTCACTTTGCTATACTTGTGAGCTGAGAGCTTGAAACATGCTATGGTTCTTGCAGAAGGAAGTTAAAGCTAAGCACATTGCAAGCCAATAGTATTATTCCTCATTTTGTCCTTAAAAAAACATGCATGCACCACCTTCTAGATTTTATATCCTTTATCATATCAATGCCACCACATGCCCTACCAAAGATCGTCCTGCTTTGAAACAGATGTTTGCTTAAGCTTAAGGAGACACACCCACCCACTAAACCTTGGCTCTTTAAGCACAGAGTCAATTCCTAAAATAGTACACAGCTACCATGGCGCACGCTACGTTACCAAAATCATCCCTTGCTGCCCACTACCGATGCATGTAGACCCTGTGCTCGAGTATCGGTAGCACACCAGTGTCGTCCCCTTTCAAGGCCTTTAACCTTTTTCGAAAGATGCCCGTAGTTTTCAATCTCGCGCCTACGATGATCACTCTCGGTACGTCCATCATCCCCCGTTCCCCCATGTTGAGCTTTTGTTCAGGAGTCAGGACCAATGCAGGCGCCCTCCCCGCCAGGGCACGCAGGACCATAGCCATGTACCCGACACCATGATGACTCGAAGCTGCAAGCCCCCAAGGCGCCACGAGGTCGCTCTCGATCGTCCTCTCTCGCATAGGGTTGCCGAACCGTCGTCCGTGGCTTCGAAGCTGACAGGGGGGGGGGGGGGGGGGGGGGGGGGGGGGACACGGGGATTAATACGCACAGCTTAAAATCGCATCATCGCCACTAATCATGGTGTCCTCCTCCTGTCTGGCAGGCCGCCCCTCTCGCCAAAGGCCCTAATCAAGTGCCCACCAGTGGTGCTAGCTGCCTCCGATCCGCGCGGACAACCAGGCAGGTGGTGTCCCCAGCGGCTCGGCCTCCGCCCCGACACCGTCGCTCTCCGCGACCCAACCCAACCGAGCGCGGCGTGGAGTTGCATGGAGAGAGAGGACGGACGGACCACCCGCCGTTCGGCTGGGCGGTCGCACATTGCGCTGCTCCCCCTCGTTTTTGAAATGGCCGGGTGGGGACTGTAGCCTGCGTGCCGCAACGATCGCCATGTAGCCACGGGGGGCTGGGGCGGCGGCTACAGTGTCCAGCTCGGGCCGATCGGTGATGGGGTGCTAGAGGGACACTGGCACAGTGGCACGCCCGTGATCGCAGGGCACTCGGCTTCGGCCGCGTAGCTGCCCTGCGCATCACACACAGCGCAGGCTGCTTGGTGGCTTGGGCCTGGTGCAGTGGTGCTGGCCCCAGCTGGGTCAGCTCGGGGAGGAGAGGGACAAGCCATGTGGGAGCCGGGGCAATCATGCGACCGCCGGGGGCCAGGGGGTTGGCGATCCAAGAAAGATTGCGGTTAGTGACGCCGCAGAGATGGATAGGAGCGGAGCATCTCATGTTGGGATCAGTATTTTTCATTTCAGGACTGTGGTGGTAGCAGCTAGGGACGTGTAGCGCTTTTGTGAGATCTTTTGTTGTTAGTTTTATACGTACTGATGCTTTCGTTGGGACGTGCGGGCGTAATATCAGGGTTAAGCTTGAGGGGCTCGATAAAAGAAAAAAGTTATAAAGCTCTAGTGTTACCGAGGTGACTTTACTTGAGGGCCAGCGGTGGAGCCCGCCATGAACCCTAGACGATTCTTTTTCTTCCTCCCTCTTCCTCCTCCTCCTTCCTCCTCAAAAATAGAAGGTAGACTCAAGGGAGGCTTGAGCCTCCTGACCCACCGCTGGCTCGCCACTGTTGATGGCTCGATGCCCTTTGAAATGGACAGATAAAAAGGTGACTTCCAGTATGGGCATGCTATTGGATCTTGCGGAGTTTGGTTCAACTACGAAATTAAAGGATTATAGAAAGCTCGTGACGCGCAGTGTGAGACTGTTTTACATCATAAACCATGCATAGCAGCAAACACAAATTAAGAATGCGTCATTCAATGTACTACAGAATTGCTGATAAAAAAAAACTGTGTGTTTAAGCATGACAGACAGACAGCAGTCTTGTGGAGGAACGTCAGGGACAAATTAAAGACGTTGTTGGGCTCCCAAGCTTCCAGCCTAACAAAATAGCCCAACGTATAATGGGCCAACAAGTGAGCAGGCCATCTCATCGGGCCGGCCCAAAATTAAAATTGCTCCATTTTCCCTCTCCAGTCTCCACAAATGCTGAAATGCTACATCTCTATCTCGATCTATTCGAGTAATTTCCTTTGCTACGTGAGGAATTCTATGACATCTTGAGTGGATCAATTCATGACCTTACGGTCGAACTTCTGTAGACAAAAGTTAGCAACGTATAACCCGAGTGATTCATGCGGTTCAGAGCTAGTTGATCACTGTCGGAACTGAGAGATACAACCCTCCTGAATAAAACGATCGAAAATACAGCAGTATACACTACACAAACAAATAAAACCTCCTGAATCAGAACGGTGAAGGACCTAGCTGCATGCCTTAAAAAAGCTAGGAACGTACAACAATCCTCCTCAGAAGCCTACGGTGCCAGCAGAGCCAGACCACCTACTATTTGCTGCCGACGCCGCGCTCGTACGGTACGCCGCGGACGCCGCCGCCGCCGGCCGCTGGTTGGCGTTGCTCAGGTACTGGCGCACCGGGTCGCTGCTCGCCGCCGGCGCGGGGACCGGGGCGGGCGCCCCGGCCACCACGTACTGCTGCACCACCAGCAACGACACCGCCATGGAGAAGTCGGACGAGACCAGCATGTCCCCGATGGGCCCCAGCTCCGGGTTCTCCATCCAGTCCTCGAGCGCCGCCGTCATCGGCGACCCGGCCTGGCCGGGGCGCCGGCCCACGATGTAGAGCTCGTGAAGGTTGTTGTCCATGCTCCGGATGGCGGCCACGGTCTCCTCGCTGTTGGCCACTATCTTGGTGGAGTAGGAGATGGCCTCGTTGCCGTGGTTGCGCGTCCGGAACTCGTTGAGGTAGTCCTCGTCCATTTCCAGCTCGCTCTTGCCCTCCGTGCTGATGGTGATGTGGCGCGAGTCCGCGTCGGCCGGCGACGGGCGGTAGGACGAGCCGGAGACGGAGGGCGTCCTGTAGTCGGGAGGGAGGAACCGCACGATGGTGAGGGTGACGCCTGGGTGCTCGACCATCCTCCACGCGTAGGCGAGCGCCTCGCGGTCGTCGGGCCCGCCGAAGAAGAAGAGCGCGACGTGGTGCTCGGTGGCCATCCGCGCCGCGGCGGCGCTGAGGCCGCGGTCGACGAGGATGGCGACGGAGCACGGGGAGGTGGAGAGGAGGCTTTCGTTGAAGCCGCGGACGTGCGCGTTGATCGGCTCCATGCCGCCGTCCACAGTCTGCTGCTTGTGGAACGGGACCACGATGAGCGACACGTGCTTGTCCTCGGCGAGCACGGCCACGTCCTCGTGCATCGTCTGGTACGGCGACACCGCCGCGAGCGTCTGGATGGACACACCTCCTGCGGCACACAAGCAAAATGCTCTGCGTCAGTATATAACCAAAATTTCCCTTTTTTGATGATCCTTGTGAAGAAAATTGTACTGCAGTGACCTGTGTGTCTCTCGTAGTTCTCGAAGGCGTTGAATATGTGCTCCGTCACGGGCGGCAGGGAGGAACCCGTGCCGCTCCGGCTCTGCTTGGACGCGGAGGCCGCCGCGGCGGCAAGCATGTTGGAGGCGCGGCCCGTGAGCTCCACGAGGTGGAGCGCGTAGATGAAGATCGGGGAGCGCTTGTTCGGGTTCGAGAGCTCCAGCAGAGAGAGCACGGACGGCACGTTGCGGGTGGTGTGCACGCAGGCCAGCATCCGGAGCTCGCTGTCGTGCCTGATGCGCTGAAGGTTCCGCCGCTTGTATCCGACGAGGCGCCTCGACGGCCGGTACACGCCCGTCACCACCGGCGTCACCAGCGTCGTCATCGCCACCGACACCAGCACCATCACTGCAAACGACTCGTCATCCAGCACCTACAACACAACATACTTGGCGCGTATCAGAATGAAATCACATTCGTTATGGTGGTACCCAATCAGTAACGTGTTGAACCTCTTTGTCTCTTCCAATGTTGAGCACGATCATCTCCACGAGCCCCCTGGTGTTCATGAGGAAGCCGAGGGCGATGCCCTCGCGGAACGGCATGGTGTAGAGCGCGGCGATGATGATGGTGCCCATGATCTTGGCGAAGCTGGCCATGACGAAGACGAGCACGAGCAGGCCGACGGTGATGGGGTCGCCTATCTTCCTGACGTTGGTGCGCAGGCCGCTGATGGCGAAGAAGAGCGGCAGGAGCAGGCCGGTGACGAAGTCCTCGATCTTCTCGATGAGCACCACGCCGAGCGGGCCGGTGGGGATGACCAGCCCGTAGACGAAGGCGCCGAAGACGGAGTGTATGCCGATGGCGTCGGTGCAGACGCCGGCGAGCATGACGCCGGTGAGGATGAGGGAGACCTGCATGTCGCTGACGGCCTCGCCCTCTGGTGTGCGGCGGATGAGCCACCACATGCCGGGGCGCACGGCGTAGAAGCAGAAGAGCACGAAGAGCACCCCGCAGAGGAGCACCCACAGGGAGGAGAGCGCGGCGCTGTTCACCTCCGAGATGGCGATGGCGAGCGCGAGCAGGATCCACGCGCACATGTCGTTGACGATGGCGGCGGACATGGCGATCCGGCCGAGCTCGGTGCCGAGCAGCTTGGTCTCGGCGAGGATGCGGGCAAGCACGGGGAACGCCGTTACGGAGAGCGCGACGCCGAGGAAGAGCAGGAAGGAGGTCTGGTGCACGTTCCGGGACACCTGGTGCCGGAAGATGAAGGACGTGGCGATGCCCATGCAGAACGGCAGCGCCATCCCCGCGATGGCGACGAACAGCGCCTTCTTCCCGGAGCGCCGGATCACGTCAATGTCCATCTCCAGGCCGACCAGGAAGAGGAAGTAGAGCAGGCCCAGGTGCGCCACCGTCTCCAGCGTCAGCAGGCTGCGCTGCGGGAACACCATGGTCGCCCACGTCTCGATCTGCCCCATCACTGATGGGCCCAGAAGCACGCCGGCCTGCGCGCAACAGACATGAATCCATGCACCGGGGGTGTATTTTTACGTATACGAGAAGCGAGCAGAGATCGATGACGCGCGCGTACGAGGATCTCAGCGATGACGCGGGGCTGGCGGAAGGGCCTGAGGACGAGGACGAGGACGCGCGTGGTGACGACGATGATGGCCGTCTGGAGGATGAAGAGCGGGAGCGAGAACTCGAGTGGGTTGAACCCCTGCCAGATGCCGTTGGTGGTGATCATCATCGGCGAGTAGCACACCACGTTGCTCGACGCCTTCGGCTGCGTCACGTTGCGGATCTGCGCCGTGACGTTCGTCGGAAGACCGTCGGAGATCGGCATGGCGTCCATCTTGGCGCATGGCACGGCGAGCGCCGCCCTCTCTCGCGATCACCGGAACGCGGCCCTCCCTCCTCGCCGGCTCGCGTGCTCTCTGCTTCGCCACGCGAGTTGCGTTTCAGGGGGGCGGTGGCAGCGATAGAGGCGACGCTTGCTTGACCGCTCGAGGCGTGCGTGGACGCTACCGGACGGTGGGGGGAATGGGTCAAACGGCAGAAACAGATGGAGGACGGATCGCTCGCGACGCTGTATCGTCGTTTGATTGGCTGCCCGGGGACTTTGGAGAAGAGCGCCGAAGCGTGCGTGTCTGCTTGCGATTGGTCGGCACCCAAGTGAGCTGCATGGCAGGAAGCAGTGAAGCACCAGAGTTAGTGGGCCAGAGATGTAGCACACGGCCCGCTATCACCAGCAGAATCTGCGAGATGAGCACGGGACGCCTGGGCCACATCCAGGTTTCATTTCAGGAATCTGTCCTTTGTGGCCCAGCTTAGCAGAACTACAGGACTTCGTTCGTCTAGTCCGTAACGTAACCTGTGATCGCGAGATTCTGTTGACCTGTTCTTGTCGAGCCGCGCGGAGAGAAAACAAACAACGCGGTTGGGGTCGGAATGTGCAACGTCCCGCTCGCTCTTTAATTGGGCGACTTCAGATTTCCGTCGGCATCAGCGCAGGCGTGGCTTATTGATGAGGAGAGCGACCGGGAGGGGAAAGAGATCGGCGGGTATCACACAGCTGATGGCAGACGCAAACCTGGAGAACCATCCGCTCGTGACAGGAACTGAGAACCGCTGCTGCAGGACGTACAGGCTAATCACGATCGCATTTCTTGCTTTCGCGAGGAAGGAAAACTGATCGTAGAGTAGTGTGACAACCAACCCTCCTAGACTCCTAGGACGATACTATTGATACGCGGAAAAATTATTAGTGAGTGCTCCGTTCTCTCGGTAATCATCGAGATCACAAGGACGGAATGAATGAACGGGCGATAATTCACGGACCGGGACACCCGGGAACGGGCATCAAACTGGACCTCACGACGGGGAATGGGAAAGAACTTATTTCCAATCAGCTGATGTGTTTCGCCATATATGCGCCTACTCGGAACGATCGCATGAGACTGCAACACTGGCTGGCACGGTTTCGTGTCACATGCAGACATGCTTCATGCAGGCACGCATTCATCGCTCCTTGGTCCCCGACGCCTCATGTGTCCAGCCAGATCTCATGTGAGGCTGGCTGGAAAATCACGTAACGAACCGCCGCCTCGTGGTCAGGAAACTGATCGTACGGCACGGCGTGCACCGTTCCTCCGTGGACACAAGACACTACACCACCGATCCAGGAAGGCTTGGATCATGGAACCTTCTTGTTGTTGTTTTTTTTTGTTTGTTTTCCCACCGCACCCGTGCAACCAACCCAACCTGATCGGCTGGCGGTCGGTGTCCCGTCCACGCGATGACGTTATTTGCCTCGTCTCCTCGCGGTCGCGGAGTCGTGGTTCTCCCAGGTCCCAGCCAGCCGAGCTAGCCGAGCACCTCGCCCTCGTCCCCTCGTGCGGGGAACCCACCCCCGCTTTTAAAACCGGAGGCTCCCTCCACGCTCGAGCGAGGCCGAGCTGCAAAGAAAACCCCGAAGCAGAGAGAGGAGCGCATCGCACGGGCAAGCGGCGGCAACGAGTACGCGGCGAGTCCCGGCCCAATCTGTCCTATCCAGGTACCGATCCTCGAAGCTTATCAGCAACTCTGCTTCCTGAGCCTCTGTCAAGCTTAGATAAGGAAGATTGAAAAGACGAGTCCGGGAGTGCAGGGTTCCTGGAGTGGGTTCGGTGCACAATCCAGTAGCTTGTTCTTCGCCTCCCCTGTTCTTTGGTGGATCGGAGCGGATAGAGGAGGAATGGACGCGAATTTCGGTCCACAGGAGCGGATTCTGTGGCCGGCGTCGGTTCTTGCCGGCATCGTCATATGCGGCGCTGTAAGCTCTCCTCGCTTAGCCTTGGCCCCTTCCTCTTTCATAGTTTTTTTCTCTCTTAGCTGAATTTCAAACTCGCAGCTCTTAAGGTTTCTTTACTCAGCCTCGTCAATTTGCGAGATTATTGGTTGTGCCTGCTGCTCTTGTGTTATCTGGGGTGCCCAAACCCACCTCCCTCCCTCTCTCTCTCTCTTCCCACGAAACCAAGATCCATATTGGTAGTTGAACAGAAAGATCAGCGGCATTCTCTTTTTTGGGTAAAAGGTCAATGCAGGTCGTATCAGCGCTGGTCAATGATGCATCTAGTGATCTAGGTGCCAGTCGCCTTCTTCTACAATGCCGGACGGGTAGCTGTAGGCGCAATACAAGTCTGTGGACAATATTACGTTGAATAGTTTTCTAGAAGAGTTATTTCGGCGTTTTACACAGGATGAGAAGCTTCGGTGAAAACTCTGTATTTATACTTTAGTGCACAATTGTGATATTATATTGGATTCCTATTTACTTTTAAGTGAGCCGTTAGTATCAGTGTAAGTTTCGTTGGCAGCAGCTTTGATGTCGACCTTACTGTGTTTGGGTAGCATTGCAGTTTCCAGGTTCTCTTTCCTTTTGTTTGTCGTGTTCCATGTTGGCGCGCAGGAAAGTATTTCTTTTCTTTTTTCTTTTTAAAAAGGAGGGTGTCAAGAATAAAACATTTTTGGTAACAAGTGCTATCAACTATCAATATTATACAAACTTGTAACAATTATATTTGCAAGGTAGTAAATTTCTTAAATAGACAAATACTTCAATGTGAGATTGCTTGTGGATGCGTAGCACATATCTCTCATGGTGTTTATTGATTTAGTTATTCAAGAGATAAGTAAATTCCTCTGAAAAAAGAGGAAAGTTTCATATGCTTTGTTGGGATTTACAAAATAAAAAAAACTTGATAAAAGTTCCAGGAGGCAACTAAACTCCCTGTAATCAGCAAAGCTTTGCATACCTAAGGTCATTGCATTTGCACTTCATTGTTAAAATTACGCGCTACTTTTTAAAAATTACTGGGTGGTACAATTTGACACCAAAGGGGTATGGAAAAATAAAATAAAATTGCTGCTGGTTACACGTACAAGGGAGTATGGCCTAGGTCACATCCCACATAACAATGTTGGTTATTTTTGCTCTTATTTTGTCAACTACTATCTTTGAAGTGAAAACGCTGCTCTACTTCTGAGTACCCAGCTTAAACAAGAGTGCTGTTTGAAGCTATCGAAAAAAATAGTTCTTGTAATACTTTATTACACTGACCATTGTCCTTATAGGTATATGAGATGACCCGCAAGGTTAGCTCTCGGTGCTTCAAAGGTTACAGTAGGTTAAGTCACATGCAAAAGGTTGAGTGGAACAATAGGTATGATATTCAGGGACACAACTTTTGTTCTTTTATCTATTACTATTCTTATTATTGCTGTTGGCTTTAGTTTATTTATTCTGATTACATGATACCACCTTTTGGTAGGGGTTTCTCTACGTTCCATGCATTGGTTGCTGCTGCCATTTCTTTTTACTTGGTCATGGTCTCTGATCTCTTTAATGAAGATGTCAATAATGGCATAATAATTGATAGAAAATCATGGTTATCTGATGCCATGTTTGGGGTAAGCTGTGCCTTCAACTTCATTTCCCTATGTCCGCAGACATTCGACTTGTTAAATTGTTACAAGAAATATCTTAAGAACTGTTTTATTTCTTTAGTATGCTCTGCTTCTTTCCTCCATGACCCACTGGCATACAGATGATAACTATTGTTGCGTGTAGCGTGCATATTTGTAGAACACATTGCATTGACCTACTATATAACTCTACAGGTCTCAATTGGTTACTTTTTGACAGACTTGACGATGATCCTATGGTATTTTCCTTCTTTAGGTGGAAAGGAGTATGTAAGTATCACTCTGTAGCACACCTTCTGTCTTAATGGAATTACCCTGTTGTGATTTCCTCTAGGTCAGGAGTTATTTTTTCAACATTGATGTTTCAGCTCTTGCATCATGGACTTTCCATGTATGCAATTGGTCTTGCTTTGTTGAGTGGCAAAGCACACATGTACATACTCATGGTCCTCTTCACCGAAGTCACCACTCCATTTGTGAATCTCAGATGGTAATGTAACGTCCTTTATTGTTAATCGTGCTCAGTAAGAACTGAGACTAGCATTCATTTTTTCTAAAATTGTAATGATCTGTGCAGGTATCTGGATGTTGCTGGCCAGAAGACTTGTAACCTTTACTTATACAATGGCGTGGCTCTATTTGTTGGATGGCTGGTATGGCGGCTATGCTCATGATTCATCACCCATTTTGTACAATAGTTTTAGTTAAACCAGTTTTCTATACAGTCTAACAGTCATAGTGCCTATAACTCAGGAAGGTTTCTCTAAATGTTAGAGCATTGTATACTTACGTTCCCTGTCAGCTGTGGTTACTGTTTTTACTATTTCTGCTGTCTACACACACAACATAGCTCACGAAAATAGCCCTGTCAATTCCATGTTTTCCTTGGAGAGTTTTGATCGCGTTTGGTGAAAATAATTTTTTAATATTTTTGTGTTTTCCTTTCTCGTGGACAGAGGCATTTATATGCTTTTTATTATTACAAATCAAATGTAAATGTCAAATGTGTTCTGTAGGAGCAGCTGCAGCTTCCTTGCTATGCTTCTGAATTGTTTTGAAACTGTGATAGCTGGGGTACATCTATCATTGATGACTTGGATTTGAAACTAATAAGGGAAATGATCTAGGAATTTTTGTGATCCAATACAAAATTATATTTGGATGCCGACTCCCCCTTTCCAAACAAAGCCTAAACAATTTCTTTAAATGTTAGTTTTTGCTCCATTGAATATAAACTATTAATGCATCTTTTGTTGGCTTACAGGTTGCTCGGATAATATTATTCGTGTATCTGTTCACCCATATGTATTTGCACTACGATCAGGTATCTATGGCATTACCATTTTTTTTCTGAGGCACACTATACTTACAACTTACAAGTTAGCCAGGGCAGCATTTTAAAGCCATTTATCCATTGAATGTAAAATTTTAGACCTAGACTTGTGATATTAGTATTTCTTTATTAAATTTAAAGTTCGTTCCACAGTATGCTATAACAAAACAATCCGATGAATCTGCAAAATCTTCAACAAAAAAGGTGGAAAAGAAACACTGAAATACGAGGAACTGTAATTATGTAGGATTCCGATTCAGACGGTTTGACCTATGCCACTGAAAATGTTTGCAGTTATAAAACTGTCTGTACAGAACAGGTCATCAATGATGGCATGCCACAGAAGAAACGTGCAAACCTATTGTTGATATAATCTTCTATTGCTATGTAGAACTTTTGTTATCCAGTGACAGGAAGTTAGTTTGTTGTTACAATGGCGTTCGGTGCACTCATGACAAAAAAAGTGTGGATTTCCATTGTCCTCAGCCATTTTATTGGTGTTTTCTTAAACAGAAAAGGCAAAAATGTGTTATACTCTCTCCGTTCCAAATTGGATGTCGTTTTGGCTTGAATCTAGAAAAACCAAAATGACCCAATTTGAAATGGAGGAAGTATATTTAACATATAAAGTGCAAAAACGAAACTGTATATGAAAACTGACGCTCCTTTTCATCTTTGTGTGATGCTTCTGCCGTCCTGCCAGGCGAGATCCATCTTCACCTTAGGATTCTACAGCTTGGTGGCAGTGCCATCGACGGTATCAGTGATGAACGTGTTTTGGTTCTGGAAGATACTCAAGGGAATGGTGAAAACCCTGTCCAGGAGGAGGAAGCACAGTGAAAACGGGAAAACAGATTAGAAGGAAGCATCTTCTAACTTTATTCGTATAAATTATCTCTCTCTCTAGATCTACAGTTAATTCTTCTCTGTACTTACACAAGGGTACTTGTGGTCACTATTATTTCACAGCTGTAATTATTTTGCGGTAAGTGATTAGCTTGTATTCAAAGTCTGCATCCTGCAACTCTGAATTCTTGCAACAATTCCATGCTCATCACCACGTAGACTAGTGTATACGAAGTAGTATTATTTTGGCCACTCATTCCTTGGGGCTTGATTTCAATCTCCAGGGTGAAGATCTTGAGACTTTGGTCGGCACTGTTGACGAGCACGTGCAGTTTGTGGAAACGAACGTAAACAGATGGTCCATTAGTTTCTCTTTGGAATTAACAAATCTAACATTAGTTTCTCTTTGGAATTAACAAATCTAACGTACTGCTTATTCACAATATATTCCATATTGTGAGTCGTTTTGACTTTTCTCGATTCATATATATTATTATGCATCTAGATATACACTATATCTAAATGCATAATAATATTTATGTACTAAAAATTAAACGCTCTGCAATTTAGAATTAAGGTTGCCAAACAAAGAATCCGAGAATCTCAGAAAAGGTGATTAGCAGCCGGTCCGTCGGTGACCCATTGCCCCCGCGCCCGCCGGTAGAAATGGCAGCGGGGCTGTGGTCCAGTGGGTTTCTAGTTCGAGCCCTGGCAACGAGGCAGGCGAGCAGCAGCAACCTTCCGCTTCGGGGTACTGCTCTGCTCAGCTGCCTGATCGCTTGGGCGCGTCGCATCAGGTTGCTCTGTTCGTGCTTGCGCGACAGGCGCCGCGTCCACGACGTGTCGACCACGGGGCGCGGTGGGCTCAAGCGCGTCCGGGTCGGCGTCTGTTGCCGCCCCACCGTGCCGTGTCCTCGTTCATTCTCGACAATGGAAGAATAAAATCAGAAGAACAAGAACAAGGTTCGTCCTTTTTGATTTTGGTTAACCTTTTTCCTCCTAGGTAAGGAAAGCCTCTGAACCTGGCCGACGGATCTCCCTTTCGTTTTCGTTTGTTTTGTCCTCCACCAGGAGCGTGTCTGCGTCTGCGTCCCCTGGGTTTTCTTCAGTGTGTACGCAAATTCCATTTACTCTGCCGCGAACTCTGAAAAGGTACCACGCGGCACTGCCGCGCTTCTTCTGTAGAATCGGATGCTCGGGCTAGTTCCCCAGTTGATCTAGCAGGATGACATATTGTGCTGAGTACGGATTTTTTTTAAAAAAAACTTCAAAATTATTTTAAATACTATTATTTTATAATATATCATCTCTTGCTGCAAAGTCAATATTGTACTAAGATCTGTGAAGTATTAAATGTACAATAGAATTTGATTTATTATTAACCAAATTTTCACGTTTCGTCAAATTATATAAATCATATACCGAGATAAAAAAGAAGAAGAGGAGACAGGAGGCGTTTGACTTTTGAGGCCTTCCTAGTCTTGTAGACTTGATGGTAAAATAAAATGAGGGGCTTATAAGAAATTTGCGTAAAATTCAATGGTAGATTATATAGTTTTCTTTCCATTTCAATATAAATCCGAATTTGTTGCTACAGCTACCTAAACCGTCTTGTTTATACACCAGCGCTTTCCATTATTTCTTAATAACAGGACTCCGTATGTGTTCGGTCATGAAGTGTCCATAAAAGGAGGTGATCGTTTTTGCTTATTTTCATTTTTTAACAATAGAACTATCTCTAAAATAAACTTGTACTTAGGTAAGTGAATATATTCTTTTTTAACAATGAATGTTCCATAAAATATTAACAACATTTAAATTGGGTAAGTGAAAATATTAGGAGCAGAGCTTTGGGAGAGGAGGGCGGGGGTAGCCATGACGGGAGGTGGGCAGAGCGGCCGGCGGTGGAGGGCGGCGACCTTATGGATTTGGGGTTTTTGGGTTTGGGAATTCAATGGCTGACGAGTTTAGAGGGATGGCTAGGGCGGCGGGCAGCCCGATGAAGGAGGTGAGTTGAGGGCGGCTAAAGCGAGCCGATGAGGGTGCTGGCCGCCGGATAGCGGAGGACCTCTGGTGGGCGAGGTAGGTGGCGGGGTGAGAAATTGAATTGGTTTGTGGCGGTGGGAGGATGGCAGCTCGGTCGGCGGTGGAAGCACCAGGCGAGGGAGGTGCTCTAGCAGATCTCGCTTGAATGGCGAGGAAGAAGAACAGCCACGGGCAGCCGACAGGCAAGTGGTCTTTCGTCAAACGTGATGATGATAGGCCCAGGCAAGCAGCTTCCGAAAACCAACATGCTACATGCTCTTCCCTCTTTTGTGCACAGGGAAGGCGGAACCCACCCAGAAGCACAGTGCGCAGGCAGTACCTGCCATCAGCCAAGGCGGACGAAAAAGGAAAGAAGGGCCCTCCTCTCCAAAAATAAGCCCAACGCGAACGCGGCCTCCCCTTCCCGGCTTCCCCTGCCTCCGCTCCTCTCGCCGTCTTCGCCTCCGCTTCCCCCTTCACTTCTCCATACTTCGCGCTCCGCCTTCCTCCCGCTTTGACAACCTCCACCCCTCTTATCTCTCCCTCGCCTCCCTCCCACCCACCACACGCGGCATCTGAGAAAAGAGAGAGCGAGAGAGAGGCCGAGAGGCACCGACACGACCCGATGTCAATGTGGCGCGTGTCCCGCTCCCTCCTCCGCGCCGCCTCCGCCTCGGCGGCCGGGCGCGGGGCCGCTGCCGGCGCTCCCCGCCGGTGGGCCCCGCCGCCGCCGTGCGCGCTCGAGCGCTGCTGGCCCCGCCGCGGCTTCGCGTCACTCCCGGGGGCCGCGGCGGCGGCGGAGGAGGCGGCGCCGAGGAGGGACGGGGAGGAGGAGGTGACGGCGGCGGAGGCGCGGAGGCTGATGCGGCTGGCCAACGTCGAGGCGCTCAAGCGGCGGCTCGGGGACGGGGAGGTGATCCCGTACGCGGACCTGCTGCGCGCGTGCCAGGACGCCGGCGCGGCCAGGACGCGCGCCGAGGCCGCCGCGCTCGCGGGCGCGCTCGACGAGGCCGGCGTCGTGCTGCTCTTCCGCGACAGGGTCTACCTCCAGCCCGACAAGGTAAGCTCGCATTGCCGCAATCTCCTCCGTTCCTCCCCCCCCCCCCCCCCCCCCCCCCCCCCCCCCCCCCTCCTCCTTTCATGACCCTCTATAATATTCTCGCTCGCGGCCTCGGTTCGCTGGGTTCGTGCCTTCGCGGCTCGGTTCCCCCGGCCGGCGGTTCCTCAAGGGTTCCCGCCGGCCGCCGTTCTACCCGTGCTCCTCGCCGCCGGTGATCGGTTTGTTTGTTCGGTCGCGGTTAACTTAGTCGTATGACCCACCGGCCAGTCCATGCCGACCTCGGGACCTATCCCGGAAGGCATTTTTATTTTTCGATGCAACCAAGGAGCGCATTGAAGAATTTGTTCGACCAATCGGAAATTTTGCCCGGCGAAGCATTCCGCCGAGCATGGTGCTCACGGAGTCAAGGCTCAGGGCGTGGGCGCGGTGAGCAGCTCAAGTACAGATCCGTGAATTCATAGGTAGATGGTGGCCTGTGGGGTTTGGTCAGCTTCCTCGAAGTACAAGCGATGGTTAATGTTTACATCACCTACAAATTGTACCGATGGTCCATAGATTCACTCGTTCAAATTGCGTCTGCCCTTCGACGTATACATCCATAGTGCGGTAACTTTTCAAACAAAAAAATAAAAGATTCATAGTGCAGTTTGTGCTGAACTTGCTGATCGGGACTGTTTAGACTAGAATTGAATTGGCCTTTGAGAATTGAAGATATACGCGGGCTCGTGGCCGTACTGTTTAGACTAGAAGCCATCCACTTGCATGTGGCACTTTCTAGGGTGAAAGGTGATCAGTATGCTTGTGGACGCGGCGGCCCCTAGGTGGTGGTGGGGACTGGTGGCTCACGTCGTGCCCCTCTCGGGTGCTCACACCGGCGGACCGGCCACACCAGTGCAAAAAGTCATCTGGTTTTCTTCCATAGGGAGGAATTCATCTGCTTGTAAAAGCATCGAATGGTGCCTCTACTTTTTCTACTTTTATTCGATCTGCTCCCTCATACAGGATGGGCCATATGCCCTGGAGAGGCTAGTATGTGAGTGTGTCCCTTTGCACTGCCTCTATCTTTGTTTCTGTTATCTCGTATAGGATGGGCCGAGTGGCTTGTGGCACATGATGCACTGTCCATTGTCTAGACTGCTTGTTTTGTATATTAAGCTACCACCTACCAGTCTGCTGTGCATAAAGTTTGTTGTGTGATAGAAATTCAATAGTGGGGATCTCGGTGATGAAGGAAAGCTATTTGCTTGACAGTTGATTGCTTTCACAATGTTTTGTCCTATGTTTCTTTCTTGTTTAATGCTTAAAGTAATCTCAAGCCTCTTTGTGTCACGTGATGTGCAATTTGATGCCTTGGGGCAAGGTGAACTAAGGGGCAGATAAGCAAACTTTAACTATCATTCCTCATTCAGGTTGATGGTGCTGGATGTAAATTAGCAATTGTCTACTGAATATTTGGAACAAAAGCATGAAGTTTCACATAAAGGATCTTCTAGTATACTCTTAAATCATTTTTACTTTCCATTGCCTTGCACATTTTGTGTTTGAAAAGTATACACGCTCTTGCATATTTCTTGCACATTATTTTGTTATTTTTAAGTTCATCCTTTTAGGATCAGACACATTGTAGGTTGATTTTGAGGATATTGCCAATCAATTTCTCATTGACAGTGGTACATGGTGTAGCAAACTGAAACACAAATTAGGACTATGGCATATCCACATATGCTGAAATTCCTACCTTTAAATTTCTCAATTGGTTCTTATCAATATAGGTTTGGATTGTTGTCTTGTGGTCTTACATAAGCAGTTACCTAACACTAGCAGATACTTACCATTGGCAGATGCTAATTCCTCTTGTTTTATACAGATTGTGGATCTTGTAAGGAAAGCTATGCCCCTTGCACTGACACCTGAGAATGATCCGGGGAAGGAAGAGCTCAAACAGCTCCAGGCTCAACTTGAAGACATCAACAAGCTCGCGCACAAGCAAGTCCGGCGCATCCTCTGGTCTGGCCTGGGTTTCCTGATCACCCAGGTCGGCCTCTTCTTCAGGCTCACGTTCTGGGAGTTCTCCTGGGACGTCATGGAGCCCATCACGTTCTTCACGACCACGACGGGCCTGGTTGTGGGGTATGCCTACTTCCTCATCACGTCAAGGGACCCGACCTACCGTGACTTCATGGAGAGGATGTTCGAGTCTCGGCAGAAGAAGCTGATCCAGAGGCAGAACTTCAACCTTGACAGGTACCTGGAACTCCAGAGGCGCTGCAAGGATCCCCTAGAGAAGGTGTGCGGCACGTCCAACCCTGACATGGCTCATCTCCATGAGCTATCCATCCACAAATGACAAAACAATTCACCATTGCTTCATTACTTCTTTCATTCTCTGGGAGCGATGATCGCTTCTAGCAAAAGTAACCGGTGTTTCTTGCACTTGTGAGATAGACCTACTTCCTCTGCCTGGGACCTTTTTCCACGGTCCTCTCCTATGCAGATGTGTAGGTCAGCTTAACCCCTTTTTAGCGATGCTGAAGCACAAGCACCTGATAGTTGAAAGGCAAGCTCATCTGTATGACCAGAAGCTTACCCGCTACCGACTCTGCTAATATACTGTCTCACTGTGACTTATTAGCTCTTACCTTTGGTGGTAAATCATCTCTGCTGAATGTGTACTGTGTGTACCGCCCGCTGGAAATTTACCGGGCCATCGCATCCGCTCTCCGCCTCTCCCAGTATTTGACGGTGCAGTTGGTTTGCCATAATAATGACGCTGGTTAGGGCCTTGTATTTGAAACACGTGCCTTTAGAAATGTACTTCGAAACGAGGCTGAGGGATGATCAAGCTACTAGTGCGTACAGATGCCGTGATGCTAGCTGTCCTCACATGGCCTGAAATTTTGGTGGTGGCATCTGACCGCGAGCCGCAATGTCCACGAGCCGCAAAAGGCCGCAACCAGGATTAGACCGTATGCACATAACATTCTTCCTCTCCCAATCAAAGCTGGTAAAGAGTAAATACCCCGGAGTTCACTGAATTCGGCTCCTGAAACCTGATCAACCAAGGCGGCTGGAGTCGGACTATCTGACAGAGGATCCGCTCCGGCATTCAGCTATTGGCTGGACAGGGACTCCAATTGCCGGGTCCATTGGTATCCTCATCGTGCCTGTAGTCAAAGATACTGATGCCGCCGCCGGTGACCAAGCCGAGCAGCGACCAGAGGGACGTTTGCGCGCGTCGGGAGCCGCGATTCCCTGCTCTGCGGTTTGAGACCTGTGTGAATACCGCCGGAGAACGGAGAGGCGCCGTTTACGACCAAAGGCCCCAACTCAGTCACCAAAGAATCTCCGGTTGGTTTGGGCCAACTGGAGACTGGAGCAGTGGACCACCGCCAATCCTATCTGGCCTTAGAAGAGGAGGCTGGCAGGGGCGGAGGCCTAGTGGAGGTGGCAGGTTGGCCGTGGCGGAGGCGAGGCGGCGCCCATCCAGTGGGCAGTGGCCGGTGGCGGGGGTGAGTAGCGCCGCCGGATTAGGAAGGGCGGGCCGGAGGGGGCAGCGGTGGTTGGTGGGCGGGCGGCGCTCGCTGTGGCGGCCGGGAAGCCTAGGGAAGAAGAAGGTGGCTATTCGGTGGAAGGGGCTGGCGGCGAGGGTGAGGAGGAGTGCCACCGGGCGGGTTGGAGGGGGCAGCGGTGGGTTGTGGCCGGGCGGCGCGGCTGCCGCCGGCCGGGGCGGCGGAGGAAGGGGCGGGCGGTGGAGTCTCGCGGGGAAGAAGAGGAAGCGGTGGGGAAGGAGGCGGCGGTTGTGGGCTTAATGGCCCTCTAATCCATCCTCCCTATCTGGCACACGAAAGCCAGATAGGAGCCTCCGTGGACCACTGGGGACGGATACGCTGATGGGCTGATGGCCTAACCAATTTTACCATGCAATGTTTTTTCCCCACCAAAATATAATCATTTTCTATTTAAAACGAGAGAAATACATGTCAATTAAAAACAAAAATACGGCCTAAAAAAACAAAACAAAAATACGCAATTGCTTATTTTAAGCCCCAACCGGTCTTACCAGATTTTGATCTCAACCAAATCAAAGACGTAACCAAAATTTTATTCACTTTAAGGCTAACAATACCTACCTGTATCTATGACATATTGACATTGCCATCCATGGGTTAATTTTGCATGGCAACATGCCGTTGTTCGTTGTATACTCCCCTCAAATATATCCAACATTTTATATTTACTCTCTCCGCTGTCGTTTTGGTTTTATTAGATTTATAGACTTTGTTATGCATTTAGATATACCACATATCTACATGTATAATAATATCTATGCATCTAGAAAAGTCAAAACAACCTATAATTTGGAACGGATGGAGTATTATATATGATCAGCCGATAAGGACAGATTAGGAGGCTGAGCAAACTACGCTAAAACAAACTAAACCATAGCTCATATGGCCATATATACGTACCAATATATATACAAGCTTATAGGGAAAAAATTACAAAGCATAAATCTGAGCGCTATGCTATGCGATGGCCACACCAATAAGACGCGCTGCTCAGCTGCTCCTACAACGAAGGTTAGCCGCCTAGAAACCTACTGCCACGCGATGGCGCAAACATTACTGTGGGCTTGGGAATTGAACAAAGAGATGTGGGCCTCGTGGGCTGTATATATGACCAAAATACTATTTCGTTTCTCCATCTTGAAGTCAGAACACCCCAACTTCAGCCTGGTTACTCTCTACTCTGCCCTCTGCAAAGCTTCTTCTTCAACCTCTACCGAGCTCTCCTCGTGACCTCTGCACAGCTCCCCTTGGATCTGCCACTGGTAATGATGAATTCAATAGTTCATGCATAGATCCGATGCGTTTGGAGAAAAATAGTTTAAAACCTGTTAAACTGGCAAGTGGGCAGTTCCCGTCCTACCGTTTTGGAACGCAAGCTGACATTATTATTCGTAGTATGTCGTTGTAATACTTTATCTATCTAACGACCAGCTGGTTTTGTTAAAAAAAAGGGAAAAAAACAATCAAGTTTCAGATGGGGAACGCAAACTTGCCGAATCTTTGGCAGAAGTCAGAAGTCCCTCTCAGTGTGTCTAAAATCAACATATCTTTCGATTCTACCTTAGGCAAAAAACTGAAAGATGAAAGATGGTAGAGGGCGTGTGGAGCAACGTCGACTACAAGGTGCATCTCATTTTTAGGTGATTGAAGTATAGTGAGTGTGACATTCTAGCCTGCTTCCTATGCTCAACCTCTTAAATCCAAAGCCTGAAGACCAGAAACCTAAGCTTGTCAGGGGGCACATGGAGTGACATCAACCATAAGGTGTATCATTTTAGGGTGATTATATTGAAGTACACTGGGTGGGTGTGACATTCTAGCCTGTTGCCCAGGCCATTGACATCTCTTTACGCTGTAAAACCTCTTAAATACAATTTTGAAGCCCTTAGCTTGCCGAAATTGCTAGGGAGCGGTATGGATTGAAAGGTTCAGACGATCAAAGTATAGTGAGCATGGTATTCTAAACAATATAGGTAAGTGCTAAAACCATCACAAAAACTACATGTTGAAGTTTTACTGCATTACCGCTATAGCTAGCGTGCTAATGAATAAAAAGACTAGAAATGCATGAACTCATATGGTAAAACTACATTCTTTTTAGGAAAACACAAAACTAGTAGAGATTTAACGTCATCGCAGTATCTCATGAATGCTCCTCTTGTTATCAGCCGGAAGTCACACTGTGATTACAATCTATTGAATAGCATTGATCCATATATATCAACTTACAAAGTTAAGTTTGGAAACGAAAGAGAAACACATCAAAAAAAATTGAATCAGGCGACATATGCATGTACATATACATGATAAAGAGTAGTTTTGCGTGAGGGACTTATTAATTGGACAGACTCATATATATCATCATCATATACTTAAACAGCTTTACTCCCTACAATGTTTCGAGAGGGCTTCTCGAGCTGGTATTGCATGCATCCGCAGCTGGCCAACAATCTTTAATTTCTCCTCGCCACTTTCCATCCGGGCCCCTGATGATCTCAGTAGTGCCCACATGAAGTCTTGAGCCCCTTCGGTTATTCCTCGGAAGCGAAAATGAACCGGACGAGAAGAACAAACGTGCAGTGGTGGACAAAAAGGGAAACGGGAAATGCCTCTTTTCCGGCCTCTTGCTGATCCTTTTGTGTACCGTACGTGGTGGGGGCCATCGTGATGATCTATGCGGGGAGATAGGACGGCGGCATGGGCAGGCCGACGACCTTGCCGCAGCGGAGGCTCGTCTCCGGCATGTTGTACTCGTCCCTGAGTGACCGCGCCGGCGAGGTGACGCTCACGTACAGCTGCTCCCCGAGGTAGTGCCTCTCCCAGAGGTTGGACCGGATGTTCCACATGCCCGCGTTGTCGAACGTCAACATCACCGCCGTCCACGACCTCGGGTACACCTGGATCGTGTGCCGGCTCACCGTGTCCAGCAGGTTGTACGTCTTCCGGGACGCCGGCGACCATGTGCCCGGTCCCATGCTGCACGCGGTGTTGATGAGATGGGAGCCTTACTACTTACCCGCCGGCCAAGATATATATAAAGATATATGTACTTACCCGGCGGCGAAGAAGGCGTAGCCGTTGATGTGGAAGGTGTCGATGCTCTTCTCGGGGTTCTCGAAGACCACCTCGATGAAGGTGCGGAACTCGGCGCTGATGACGTTGGGTGCCATCTTGATGGGGGTGCCCGCGGCGGGCGGCACGTCGCCCATGATGTTGTACTGGAACACCCCGTCGGTGGCGTTGAAGTACTCGGCGAGCTTGAGGGGGGTCTCGGTGTCGACGTGCGAGACGCCGTTGAGCGCGTACCGCTCCTTGCCGTCGACCTTGCCCTTGCTGGTGGCGAGCTTGATGGTGCGGGTGATGTTGATCTGGCCGTAGTGGTACGACCCCTGAGGGTTGGGCCGCGCCGCGCTCGCCGTCAGGTTCCAGCGGAAGGACCTCCACTGGTTGATGGACCACGCCCACCCGCTGGGGGCCTCCGGCAGCTGCGACGGCGGCGGGGTGTTGGAGCCCTTGTAGCGGATCACGGCGGTGATGGTGCTCACCTCCTTGATGAACCGGGTGGACGCAACCAGGAGGTAGTCGCCGGGAGCCTGGTCGGCGGTGACGAGGAAGGACAGGCACTGGCCGATGTGGAGGTCGAGGGAGTCGTAGGTGTTCTGCACGGTGTGGGAGCCCTCCATCTCGACGAGCTTGAGGATGTGCTTCTGGATGCGCACGTTGAAGGAGGCCTTGATGCCGAGGTTGCAGACGCGGAAGCGGTAGGTCTTGCCGGCCTCCATGTTGTACATGGGCGGGTTGGACGCGTCCTTCTCGTTCTTGCCGTTGATGACCAGGCCCGCGGGGCGGCCGATCCCCTTGCCGGAGTCGAGGTTCTTGGCCAGGACGGTGTGGTCCTTGGTGTACCAGTCGCTGACGAGGACCGGGAAGTCGTCGGCCGGGGTGTCGAAGGGGACGGGAATCAGGTCACGGCTGTGCACGGTGATGAGCCCGTACCCGCCCGCCGCGCGCTGCATGCCGATGCTAGGGAAGTAGTAGAAGCTGCCGATCTGGTCCTTGGGCTGCCAGTGGTACGTGAAGTTGGTGTTGGGCTGGATCGGGCACATGGTGCCCGGCAAACCGTCCTGCCACGAGTTCTTCCTCTGCTGGATCCCGTGCCTGCAGCAAATCCACCGATCCGGCCATGAATGAACAATAATGAAACAAGACGAGATCAATCGATCGATTGAGACACTGCACGCGTACCAGTGGAACAGGAGCGGCTGGTCGAGCATGTTGAAGACATTTACGATGATGTTGTTGTTGGAGGTGCAGTTGATGGTAGGCCCCGGGAACATGTCGTTGATGAGGATCACCTTCTGCGGCGTCCCCATGATGTTCCTGGTCCCGTACGTCACCTTCCACTCGAAGAAGTGGTAGGGGTCCTCCGCGCGCGCCCCGGCGACGAGCGCCACCAGCACGAGCAGCGCGGCGGCGGAGGCGCCGCGCATCGTCATCGCCGGCCACACCATCCCTCGCCGGGATCGATGAGTGCTGCCGCGGGAGGTCAGGTGGTGGTGTGCTGTCGATCCGGCCGGTGGCGGGGGCGGGCAGAGCGAGTGGGTACAGGGAGCCGGGAGGCGACGGCTTATATGGGTCCGCCGGCCATTGGAAGGAGCGGTGCGCGCGCTGTCTGTGGCGCGGTGGTTTGCCCGCAACGGCAAAGGCCCCGCCCGTCTTCCCCGCGCGTCCGCTCGCTCCGCCACCGCCGATCTGGCTGCCTCCCCACCGGACGTTCTTTCTCTTCTTGACCCGTTCTTGCATGATGACGACACGGTGTGCGGTTCGCTGGTCTGGTCTGGCCGCCGTCTTGTGGACATCACGTGGGCCGTAGGCCGTCTACTCAGCCCGGTCATTTGCTTTGCTGGGTCGTCCAGCACACAAACAGTTTCGTTCGGCCCGAGCAAGAGAGAGAATGCACACGGACCAGCTATTAGAAGCAGCCCGGCCCAGAGAACACGCACGGCCGCTCTCTCTGACTCTTGAGGGAGGGAAAGACGGAGGCGGGCGGAAGGGGAAGCGGACGGAGGCGAAGGAGAAGGCGGCAACACCGTAGGCGAAGGCGGGCGGGATAAGACTTGGGAGGGAGAGGCGAGGCTGCAGAAGCGCGAGCGAGCGCGCGGCTCTCTCCGCCACCGCCGGCCACGTCTCCGGCGCATCCATTGGAGGTTTGCTTGCATTTCCTCTCCCTCTCCGTCCTCGCCCATATTAGCCAACGGTTTCGAATTCGAGCGAACCCCACAGGTCGTACTGGTAATTGCTACTAGCAGTTTCAGAGGCTTCGGCCGATGCGTTTGCTGATGCTTTGTTAATGCGCAAGAGGTGATTTCACTTTCCACCCTGGGTTCACCAGATGCTAATCTAGTTATGGTTCTGAAAATTTCTGCGTAATAGCAGCTCGCAATCCTTAGGAAAATCGTGTACAATCCTTAGTAAAGTAGAGTGTGAATGACACGACAAAATGATCAGGGAAAAGGCAGCAAATCGAGCAGTCTCCTCTACGGTTCGCTATGTTTAAGCTCAGGGTGGGGTGGTTCTCCAGCTATGCTGCCGCTGCTGTTGGAGCGGGCCGTGACTACCGGTCCGCTGTACAGGTGCGAGTCCGAGGCAGTCCCCGCGCGCTCAAACTCCACGGCGGATGAGCTGCCCGAGCTCAGCCCCTCGCCGTGCAGCATCGCCTCGATCTCCTTCACAACTGAGTTCATGGTGGGCCGCCTCGAGGCCGACTCGTCCACACACTCCATTGCCAGCTGCACGAACCTCCTGAACCCCGTAGTATGTGCGGCGTCATGGATGGCTGGGTCCACAATGCCTTGCAGGCCATAGTAGTCTTGGTCGTTGGGGTCCATGGCCATCCTGAATTCTCGGACAATGTACCTGCCCTTTGATATGGGCAGCCTGCCACTCAGTATCTCTAGCATGACAACGCCAAAGCTGTACACGTCGCTCTTCTCCGAGAGCTGCTGTGTCATGTAGTACTCTGGGTCCAAATAGCCCTATATGCAAACGACCATCAACGACAGGATTAACTAATTGAATTACGCAAAGCATTATTAAGCAGATAACCTACCAGTGTTCCTTTGACTTGGGTGGAAACGTGGCCCTTCTCAGTGTCTGAGACTAGCTTTGACAGACCAAAATCAGCAACCTTTGCTTTAAAGTTGTCATCCAAAAGGATATTTGTGGACTTGACATCTCTGTGGATAATAGGTGGATTGGCAAGCTCATGAAGATATGCTAGTCCTCTGGCTGATCCTAGAGCAATCCTGAGCCTTTTCTTCCAATCCAGGTAAATTCCTCTTGCTGCATAACAAGTATATTTATTATACTAAAACATGGAAGGGAAAGGAAATAACATAACACTTCTAGATTTGCAACTAGATTCTGTGTACATACCTTGTAAGTTCTGTCTTAATGTCCCATTAGAAACATATTCATATACCAGCATCTGCTCCCCTTGTTCATAGCAAAATCCTATCAGACTTACCAGGTTCTTGTGATGGACTCTGGATAGCAGCTCTATCTCATTTTTGAACTCAAACGAACCTTGCTTTGATCCATACTCTGCTCGTTTTATTGCCACACCTGTTCCATCTGCTAGTATTCCCTTGTAAACCTTTCACATGCAGAGGTGAATCACTATTATAGCTATCTGTGCAGAAGCCCTTAAAGGAATGCTGATAGGTGATACTTTCCATACGTATAGCTGTTTACCTTTCCATAACCTCCTGATCCGATTTCATTATTTTCTTCAAAATTGTTGGTGCAAGTCTTTAGTTCATCAAAAGAAAAAAACCTTGCTCCTTTCAGCTGTGGAGCACCTCCGCTGTCTTTTTGAGCAATTCCCCATGAAGCTAAAATTTGAATATGCATGAGGTAAATAATCAGCAAAGTTATATCTAGCTATAGTTCCATTTTAGGGGCAATACAGTAGGAGAAACCCCTAGTGTGGTAAATACATTAATAAAAGTATTGAGTAAAATATATAGGCGGTCCCTGAACTTGTCATGGGGTGTCATATAAGTCCCTAAACTCTCAAAATGTGTTTTCAGGTCCATAAACTTGTCTCAAGACGTCATCCGAGTCCCTAAACTCTCAAAACACATTGTCAAGGCCCCTAACTTGTCTCAGTGTGTCATTCGAGTCCTTAAACTCTCAAACTGCATTTTAAGATTCCCCAATCAAGTGCCAAGCAACACATTCGTGATCACTAGCATAAGGTGGTTTTGAAGACAACGAGCAAGAAGGAAGCATTGCCATCAGTGATAAGTGACAAGTTTTAAGATTTGAAAATGTATTTTGAGAGTTTAAGGATCCGGATGAAACCCGAGGACAAGTTTGGGGGCCTAAATATGCACTTTGATAGTTTAGGGACTCAGATGACACCTTGAGATAAGTTTGGGGATCTGGAAATGCATTTTGAGAGTTTAGTGACCCGGATGACACCACAAGACAAGTTCAGGGACCGCCCGTGTATTTTACTCAAAGTAAAATAATAAAAAGATTGTACAAGAAGCAAGTGTCGAGACCAAGGAAACAAAAACTGTAAGCTATGGTACATTTTATCTAGGTTATTACTGCTTGCACGTGTTTGATCACTATATTTTTGTAGTTAGACAAATTTTCTATAACAGTTTGTAAGCTTTGAAAGGTTGGGTACGTAACAATAGGAATGGAAAATGGGGGGGGGGGATTGGTTTGACATCCTGACCTAATTAGTACACATAACCTTAAAAAAAACTTGACCTGCGGGGGGTAAGACAGCCCCCAGGCATTTTTGCTAAGAAGAGAAGACCTTCTCATGCAAGTCGAGAAAACCTCCGAACCTCTACCCCACCCTTACACAGCGGCACCGGTGCCCGTGTGAGACAACCAACGACCTGGGCTGGGCCTTAGACCTGTGCTTTGGTGTGGGACAGATGAGGGGATTTTTTAACCCCATCCTAAAATTTGCTCCCACGGGGAGTCGAATCCAGGAGTGCTACTAGAGCCACCTAACCAACTCAGCTAGAGGCACGTTCGCTAGTACACATAACCTCTGTCAATTCTGTAGTATATTTCTACCATATCTCTAGATTAGCCTATTAGGCTATCATATAGTTAACTATCTTGAATCCTGATTAATTACAGCTAGATAATATACACAAGTTTTATATGAAGTAAAGTTGTATTTGTTGTACAATTCTAGCAGCAATAAGCTGCACTTGTAATAGATCTGGAAGTCTGCAATAGCTGTAGCAAATTATTGGCACTGTATACTGTTACAGTCAGTTTTTATCAAATATATTGCATGTAAATTCCCTTTTTTCTCTTGATCAATAAGAGAACTGTAGTTTTTCCCCTTATTTATTAGTTGTATACTTTTACTGGGGTGCCTTTCTCACTAGTTTCTATAGATTTATCGATTAAATAAAGCATTTTAAAAAGGCACGACCGTGAACACACCCCAATAATGTCATGTTTTTCTTCTTAAAAAGTACCCGGCAGCTTTTAGGGCTGTATAGTTGTCAATGATATTCTTTGGAACCTCACCGAAAGGATTTGTTCGTCCTGATAATTCCTCTGTCCTTCTCTTTTGTAATAAAGAAAATATTGCCCAAGAAGTTAGGGCAGTCAGAACAAGACCACATGCTACTGCAATTCCAGCAACAGCGCCTGTACTTATTTGTGATTTTCCACTGTCAGCTGCTCCTGAGACAAGATAGCCCAAAGTATTTCATACATAACTATACTTACATAAACTCATAAAGACATAGTTTTACATGATTATATTTGATTATTTGAATACCTGCAAAGTGGACATATGGATCTGCGACGAAGTAATAAGGTCCAAAACCTTGTGGTGGCTTGTAAGTTTGATTGCTAAGATCAAAGCCTATCCTTGTTACTTCTGATAGGTTGAAGGATGTTCCGGTCGATGGAAACATTCTCACTTTAACTTGGAGGTAATCATCACTAGTGAATAGGACATCAGAAAGGAAAACTGAACCAGGGCGCAGTCCCAGCTCTGTCCAGAGGCTAGTCTCCAGTTGCTGAAAGTGCTCATTGTTTGTCAAGTCTGCAAACAACGGTGACCTGAAGAGAATCGCACCCATGTAGGGGTAGGCACAGCCACAATTCGCAGGGTCTAGGCTTTGATCACTGGAACATGAAGTTGAGCCGCATTTGGTTACACTAGTGACATACGGTATTATGCTATCTTGCTGAATGCTGCAAAAGTGGCTACCGGAGAATTCTGCATCCAAGCACACAGGATTCCCCACAAGTCTGTCGATAGAGGAAGAGGCAATTCTAGTGAGTAAATGGAAAAGAGAAGCAACGCTTCTTTGGTTTTGGAGCATGCAAGTACTCACACTAGTGTTCTGTTGTAGCTTTGTGTTATATTGGCTGCAACTATACGATTGTTTTGGAGATTGACTCTCTGCAGTTGTTGGCTGATGTTACCAGTCATGCCAAGTGTCCCGTTGAAGTCATTATTGCTTAGTATACTGTCTGATCAGTGGTAAAAGCAAGGAAACATGAGAAAGTAATATACTTATTAAGATTCATCTTGTTATATGTTGCCAGAAAATTACACTTGCTGCAGTTCGGGCAAGGTAAAGATCCTGTTGGGAACCTGGCCATACAATCTTCCAGAAGCCATCACTCTGCATATGAGGGTTTTAAGGTAACATGGCCACTGAAGGAGAAAATATAGTGCTGACATACACGAGATGATCAAACAGTGCATGTCTTAAACTCACACTGAAGTAAGTGTTGTCAGTGTCGGCAACCAGGCTGGTAGGACAGACGGATCAAATTGATTGTTGCTTAAATCGCTGGGCGTGAAAAGAAGCATTCATCAGGACTTGTCAGTGTTTTATATCAGAATACAGTGTAGAGAAAGAAAGCAAGAGCAAGAACTTACATGGCACTAAGTTTTGTCAGGGTACTGAGATCTGGAATTGCTCCACGCAGCTGGTTGTCTGCAAAATTCCTGCACAAGATAGTTATTTAAATGAAATGCTCTAGAATCTGATCACTCTGGTAAATGTCTTACTCATTTGACCGTGAGAGTTCAAAAATCACACAGCACTTACAGTCCATTTAGGTTGACAAGGTTGCTGATGTTGGTCGGAACTGCTCCTGTGAATCTGTTCTTATCTAATCGGCTGATGAAGATGCAAAGGAAACAACATTATTGCTGAGAACATAGTTGGAAAGAAGAGAAATGCCAAGATACTTACAGAATCTGGAGGCTGGTGATGCTACCAAGTTCAGCAGGAATAGAACCAAACAATTGATTGTTGTCAAATAATCTGATGAAAGTAAACAAAGTGGTCAGTACAATACTATACCATGTCTATAGAGCTGCTATCAGTAGGAATCAGCATCATCTTACATGTGTTCGAGTTCCATGCTAGGGCTGAAGAGGCCGTTGAGAGTACCAGTTAATTGGTTTTTATTGAAATGGCTGTGAATTGATTGGAACAGAGTATCAGTGTGGTAGGAAAGCGAGTAAAAGCGCGCATACTGATAATCCATTCTTGGTTTTTGGGAACAAATGTTATAGGAGCTTACAAATGTTTGGTGTGCGTAAGTAGGTCAAGTCCTGGAGAAGTGGTTGATGAAATTGGAATGGGACCAGAAAGCTGATTTTCTGCCAAATCTAGCCAGAAGAGGTTGGTGAGTAGGCCAATTGAAGCAGGAATTCTGCCTGTAAAGTTGTTTGAATTCAGGGCCCTGCAGAGTGTATTTCATCGATAGTTCATTTCACCAGTATAGCCCAGGAAGCAGCAGAGCGACGGCAAGAATATGGAGTTGTGAATTGTGATTAAGATTTCCTATCAATTTTAAAGCTCTTACAGGAATGAGAGCTGCACCAAGTTTCCTAATTCTTGGGGAATGCCTCCTGTGAAGCTGCAGCCAACCAAGATTCTGAATATCACAATGCATTGGGTCAGCTTCATTGATTCGTGGAGTGCTATATGACTGATTATGAAATATAAGAATTTGCCCTTAGGGTAAGGGTGTACAGTGTCGTAAGCTGCTTGAGGTTGCCAATCGAAGTGGGCAGTGGACCACTAAGACCACTGTTGGAGGAGAGGTCCCTGCATGCACCATAACATATGAGTGAAAATGTGAAATACAATTTCTTGTGGATGTAAATTAGCAAGTGCCTTTTTCTATGCTACACGTCGCTTGACACCTGGAGGTGTTCACACTATAAACTGAAATATTTTTATTTGTAACTATTTAGTGCACACATGTAATCCGTGTTACTGTTGAATTAGGAAAGTTGCCATAAACTCTAGACGTATGCATAGGGTGGAAGTATGGCAGGAATCAGTTTCTTGAATGTCTTTAATATGCATTGAATACTAGGCTTGGCTGGAATAGACTAACTTCCAGTTTCAAGTCCAATGTCAGCCACCCAATATTTGCCACCCAGGCTTCTCATATCGGGAAGCCAAAATCTTTCTGTATATAGCTTAAGCTTGCTGTAATGCTTTCTAGTATAGATACATATAATTACTTCCCAATACACGAAAACAAAGTAATCATGAGCTGATGATGTGTTTTTCTCAGGTAATCAAATTCTGAGCAGAATCCTCTTATATGTCTTATCAATTGAAACCAGAAAATATGGTCTTACTAATGATAGTCTATAAAACTTCAAATACTTGTGCGGAAATGACTCACAGGTAAACAAGCTCACTGAGCTGGCCTATACTGTTGCTTAATGTGCCTTGAAGGTTGATGCTTGATAGCCTCCTGGAAACATGGATTTCGATTTCGTTTTCGATTAGATTAAGTGTGAAAGTTAAACTAGTAAAACATTATTAGTTGGTACTCACATTGATGTGACTCGCCCATTATTGCACGTAATCCCATCCCATTGTGCACCACAGGGATCATTTGATGCTTTCCAACTTGATGGGAAGTTTTGCCACCCTCTCATTAGAGACTGAAGCGCAGCCACTGACAATTTGTATCCGTGTTATTATTAATCAAGAAGTTATATTGCACTGAATTGAGTTATGTGCTCATTTGCATGGTTCCATGCTGCCATCACTTTCTCTTATTGTTAGCTGCCTTTGGTTTACTTCTTACATAAGATAAAATTGGAAAGGTCACAAACTTGAGAAATAAAGAAGAGAGTCATTTGATATGGTGCTTATGTTAGCAATATTTCACTGGATATATACTTTAAAGATAAAGGCATGCTAAAACATGAAACTTTTTCTTTGGGGAGAATAATATTGTTTCTTGAACACTAAGTGTGGCATATAAAAGGTTTTTCATTGAACGCATTTGTGTGTCTTGTCACCTTCAAGATACTTAAGCTATAACTTTGCAAGTAATCTAGTCTAAGAACTAGGAAGTAAGAAGAGGGAGTTTCAGAAACCAGGTTCACTATAATTACCATCTTGAGGATCTGTATCACAAAATCCTGCACGAAGACTGGCCGAAAACATGACCAGCAGCAGAGGAATGGACAGTGCCTTCATTCTGAGAGCTAAAAGCACAAGAACTGCAGGGTACCACACAGCTGCTGTGAATACTTCTTCTCAAGAAGCCAAAGGGTGGAGCTTTCTAGGGTGAACAACTGAACACCAAAGCCTTGCTGTTTTAATGAATGTTCCCTTGAGTAGGAACAGGTCAGCACAATCTGCCCTTGCTTGCATATTCCTCATGAAACTTGCACCAGCTGCAAATTTGTTGTCAAACTGGAGAGTAAGCCAAGGATATGGAAAAGCATGTAAAACAACAGAGTTGCATAAGGATTACTGACTCTTCCATGGATCCCTAAATGGCCTGTTGTCTGAGAACTAAGATATAAGTTTGTGTTGGTCTTAGGTGGCTTGGTGCAAGTCACAATGCTGTCCAAAGAACATGTTTCTTTAAACTTTTGAATTTGGATGTGCTTGTGACAACTGGTGTCAGGTTGTAACTTAATGTGGCTGGGATAAAGTATTGTTTTTATCATTTCATGGTAATTTTTCATGTCAAGTAGTTGATGTTCTTTTCATTGATCCAGTGTATGATGGGGAGGACTGAAATAACAATGTCAATGCTTTGGAAGATCTGATAATGACATAGTTACTTCCATTGTTTGTGCAAGGTACTCCTTGTTTTACCCACGTCTTACTTCAAATTTATTTAGTAATTTTTTTTTGTATCATTAGCTTTTGAGCATGCATACCTTTGAGTTAATTATCTAATGCCCCCAACTGGTGGCAGATGGGACTCAATTAAATGCAGTGGACACTATTCGTAACACTTGTCCCTGCTATTTCCAAACCAGAAGTGCAGCAAACATGCATTACAGCATAGACAAAGTAATGACAGTGAGTTATCTTCATTACTGGTACTATAATCAAAAGAAATTCATTTATGCATACATGGGTAATGCCTCTCCTCGACCATTTCATTGTCAACAAAAAGGCAATTCTCAGTTATAATATTTTCCCTCATTAGCCCTTTGATGTATTCAGATATTGCCTGCCATTGACTAGAACTTCATGGCCTCTCTCCGGTAGTATCTTGGACTTCTAGTTATTATTCCTTGATCCAATCGGCAGATCAGAGGTCGTTAAATTGTTCAAGAAGTGTAGCTTGTTTGTAACCTTGCGAATTGATACTGTCTAGTGCAGGATTGTTTACATAACTAATGGATTTACATCTGATAACTATATGAATTGCGATATACACTGGGAGAAACAATTCAGCTTACATGAGAATGTTTATATTGGCATGTAGAAAAGAGATATTTGTTTTGCAACATGCTATTATTTTATTTAGTTCTAGTTGCCGATGTAAAGGAGTACAAGGGTATGAATGATATTATAAACAGATCATTCACTACTGTTTCATCTTAAGCAAATCATTTGCCACAGTATTTCTATAATATTCATGCATTGATTTATCAACAGACAGGGAAGGTGAATATTGTATGATACATCACTTATGTCCATTTCACTTGGACTATGCGCCAAAAACAATTGAGTAGAGACTGATATCTACTTTGGTTCAACAGCTGAGAACGAATATACACTGTTGTAATCAAAGGTGTTGCTACTACTTTCATCATTCATAGGCAAATGTTCTGCATAAGGATCTTGCCCCTTTGCATTTCCAAATTGTTCAGGTGATAGAGATGCTGAGATTAACAATTGTGCCCCCTCATTCTGTATGATGATCTCAAGTTCCTTCACAACATCATTCATTGTTGGGCGGTCCACAGCAGATTCTTCTACACATTCCATAGCCAACTGCACGAATCTCCTGAAGCCAATTAATTTAGCTGAATCCCGGATTTTTGGATCGATTAGGCCCTTCAAGCCATAGTATTCTTGATCATACTGATCTATTGCCGTCCTGATCTCACGGACAATGTACCTGCCTTTCTCTATGGGCTGCCTGGCAGTCATTAGTTCTAGCAGAACAACTCCAAAGCTGTATACGTCACTCTTCTCAGAGAGCTGTTGTGTCATGTAATATTCAGGATCCAAATAGCCCTACCAATAATGCAAAAGAGGAATCAGCAAAAGTTTTCTTTCTCCAAAAAGAAATCGTGCCCATAGAATATCCAAAATACATATTACATACCAGTGTTCCCTTTACTTGCGTAGAAACGTGACCCTTTTGTGTGTCAGATACTAGCTTTGAAAGACCAAAATCAGCAACCTTTGCATTGAGACTTTCATCCAAAAGTATATTGGTTGATTTGATATCTCTGTGTATGATTGGTGGATCAGCAAGTTCGTGGAGATATGCTAGACCTTTTGCTGAGCCAATGGCAATTCTGAGGCGCTTCTTCCAATCCAAGTTTACTCCTCCTTTACCTGCGGTCAAGTCATGGTTATATCCTATGTTATTGCGAAGGCACATGCTGTTAGGTAAAATGTGGTGTTACTTATAGTGAGTAATGTAGATGATACCCATCAGGTTCTCCCTTAATGTCCCATAAGGAATATATTCGTAAACCAACATCTGTTCCCCTTGTTCATAGCAGAAACCCACTAAGGTCACTAGGTTCTTGTGATGAACCCTGGACAGCAGCTCTATCTCATTCTTGAACTCAGCTGCACCTTGCATGGATCCTTGCTGTGCTCGTTTTATTGCAGCTATTTGCCCATTTGCGAGTGTCCCTTTGTACACCTTTTAACAGAGTAAATAGGGCATTAGATGCTTTCACAAACACTTGTTTCTGCTTGTGAGCAGGTCAGCATGGCAATTTAATTACCTTCCCATATCCTCCAGATCCTATCTCATTGATTTCTGAGAAATTATTGGTGCATTTTTTCAGTTCCTCAAATGAAAAGTATCTTGCACCCTTCAGTTGCGGTGCATCTCCATTGTCTGTACCACCAGCTCCCCATGATGCTGTGGCACCAAATCAACAACAAGAACAAATTATCTTTCTAATCTTTGGTGTGCATTGAATTAACTTAGCAGCTAGCTCAAAATGGATATATGTGATGCATCTTCCATGAGATTGAAATTTAATTGTGAAATAACACATTACCAAAAGGATTTGTAGTTCGCTCTACTGCCTCCTTGGCTATCCTTTTCTGTCGTAGAGCATATATTGCTACCAGAATAAGGCCAACAATAAGGACACAGCCTGCAATTGCGATTCCAATTATTGCACCTTTGCCCATTGAGGATTTTTTATTGATGGGACCTGAAATGGATAATTAGCAATTCAAGATACATCAGACAAAGGGTGAACTGTACAAACCTCTGTAGCATACTATTTACATACCTGGAAAGTATGTGCTTGCTATGAAGCTGTATGGTCCAAACGCAGTTGGGGCTTTAAAAGTTTGGTTGACCAGAGCAGTACTGATTCTTATAACATCTGAGCGATTGAAGCTCGTTCCACTGACTGGAAAAACCTTCACTGTGAATGTTAGAGGTGCTCCTGGACTGAATTCTACATTGGAAAGGGCAACTGATCCTGGTGCCAGGCTAAGGTTCTGCACGAGTGTTGACTCCAGAATTTTGAACAATGCGGGGCTTGTGACATCAGAGAAGGCAGGTGCTCGGAAGATCATCAGACCCTGAAAGGGATTGGTGCACACACAGTTCTGTGAAGTGACTGGACTTGCTGACTGATCAGTGGGGCATGGAATGGCAGCACATGGGCCAAGGTTAGTGGCGTATGGCACTTGTTGTTTTTGCTTGAGTGTGCAGAAACTAATGTTATCGAAGCATACAGGATTCCCTATTAATCTGGACAGGAACAAAAAATGAGATAGTTAGTAATGCATGCCACTCAGAATGCAAGCATGTAATTATTTCTGCTTGAGAGGACAATGCTTACATAAGGCTGTTGCTGTAGCTTGTTACATCTGCTTCTATGATATGATTAATTGTCAAGTTAACAACCCGCAACTGTGAGCTGATATTACCTGTCATATTAAGTTTCCCACTGAATGCATTCCTAGCTAGTGATCTGCATTACAAGTTATGACATAACAAGATGCACAAAAAATTACTCAGCTGAAACTTTCTATGGATATTCAAGAAATTTGTGGCACAAGCATTGATGAATTACACTTGTTGCAGGTTGGGTAAACTGAACAGAGCACTAGGGATTGTTCCAGTAAGATCATCATTTTCCATAAATCTGCATATCCAACGATAAACTTTATCTGTATTGTAGCATTAAATTTAATATTCACTTTGTTAATCCTCAAAACTCACATGCTATTCAGGGATATCAACGTTGAAAACCATCCAGGTGCTGGTGAGCTTGGGAAGTTATTGTTGCTTAGGTCTCTGCTTGGAGAAAGAAAAAATTAACAGCAGAAAAGAATTATTAACTTGAATGTTGATATATTTTTCTTACACATAATCTAACTGAGTTAAACTGGTGAGATCTGGCACTGCCCCGTTTAGTAGGTTGTTCGCTAAGCTCCTGCACGAACGAAAGGGATATTTGCAATGTCATTTTCAAGTACCATGAAATATCTCTGATGTTCATTAAAATTTAGTTACTTACAGTTCCATCAGGTTACTTAGGTTGCCAATACTATCGGGAACTGGACCGCTGAACTGGTTATGATCTAGTCGGCTGGCATGCAATAAAAATTGTAAAAATGTTTAAAAATACGTGTAAGACTGGTGCCAAATATGATTGATTTGGTCCTTACATTATTTGAAGTGATGTGACTTGTCCAAGGGATGTTGGGATTGGTCCAGTAAAGTTGTTATTGTCAAATATCCTGGCATTGATTACAGAAAGTGGGTGACTTACTGAGGTGAAATTAAAGAACAGAAAGTAGCTATTGCAAACGCAGAACACAGCTTACGCATGTATAAGGTTCATCCTGCCATTGAAAAGGCTTTCGCTCATTGGGCCTGTCAACTGGTTCTCACTGAAGTGGCTGTTCATTGCATGGATATAACCATAAGGAATTAGCAAATTTGTTTTTTATTCTTTTTATGCTCGAGTTGGTACAACATTTCAGAACTTACAAATGCCTAGTTTTGACGAGTTGATTCAACCCTGGAGAAACTGGTATTTGTCCTGACAGCTGATTCGCAGACATGTCCAACCAGATAAGATTTGAAAGAAGGCCAAGTGTTGGTGGAATTCCACCAGTGAAATCATTTGAGTTTAGTGCCCTGCGCAAGGAAATAATTAATTGAGTTCACCTGATGAACAGAATATTGTCCATTAGATATCTTCTCCAAATCTGAGTGATTTCTTACAGGAATGTGAGCTGTGATAAGTTGCCTATCTCTCTTGGGATATTTCCACTGAAGCTGCATCCAAGCAAAATCCTGAGAAAACCAAGATATGTCAGCCTCCCCCTCTCTTTTCTTTTTTTGGTGATCTTTGCAGATCCCTCAGAAAACAAATGCAGTGTTTATCATTATCACGAAATGTCATTTCTTACAGAGTTGTGAGCTGCTTCAGATTTCCAATTTTTGGAGTAAGTGGACCTCCAAGATTTAGGTTGTTAGACAGATCCCTGCATGTAATGTCAGTAGCTTAACATTTGTTCTCTGTTCTTGATCTCTAAGGTAAACTGGTGGGCAGCATCTAACTGACTGTAGTTCTATGTGTTCTAATGGTATTTTCTTGGGAAAATACTAAATTGTTATTGTTGCTAAGTTGCGTTATTTTCATAGTAGGACATAGGACTCACAGATATGTCAAAGCAGATAGTTGGCCTATGGCGTTGCTTAGTGTACCTTGCAGATTCATGCTTGGTAATCTCCTGCAAATACCAGGTTTCAGCACAGTATTTGATTATTTGCTAACAGAAGAAGGTTAATTGAGCACTCACACTTCTGTCACCCTTCCATTAGAACAGAAAATTCCATCCCAGGAGCTGCAGGGATCAGTTGAACCTGTCCAGCTTTTTGGTCCATTCTGCCAGTTATTCATCAAAGCCTGAAGCGCAGCAACTGCAAAATTCATTTAGCTAACATTATTCGAGCATTTTTTTCATTAACAACTCTAGTAGTTGGTTCTTTTACCCCTTCTTAATTTAATGACGGGCAGTCCTGCTGGTTCAGGGGGGAAAAACTCTATTATTAGATCTCAGTATCTCTCTTCTATCTTAGTTCTTAGGGACATAAAGTCAATGAATCTTCTCATCGTTTAGATATTATGAACTCATTCATACCAGAGGTATATAATATATATGCAAATATCATTTCAGAACATTCAAAGAAAGTTCGGTCTAAGAAAGGATTGTACCAGCCAAAAAGAAACAGAGGAAGAAACAGTGATCAGTGTTCAGTTTCACCTTTTTTATCCTGAGGATGAGGACATACTTCATTTAGTATCATGGCATGCTAATTTTTTTCACTGATCTCGTGTGGATATTTTTAAATTGCAGTTTTGTACTTCCTTGACTAAAGAACTGTCTCAAAAACATTAACTAAAGAACAATCTACTTGTTTTTGTTGAATAGAAACCATTCTAAAAATAAGATTAACAAATTTGGAAATAAACAGAACTTTGATGTAAGTGAATGCAGTTTATATGATTTTTTTTCTGGTAGAAACTAGATATCCATTGTAATTGAAACGTTCTCACCTTATACTCCTGGTAGAACTAATCTAGCTCAACCTTTTTTCAGGTCAACAGGCACTCTGTGAATAATTGTATCCTAAAAAGAAGGCAGCATGCTTCCTATATCCTGATGCAATGCAAAAATATCAAGGCTTACCATCTTGGGAGTTTGTCTGGCTGAAGCTTGGCTGGAGCCCTACCAGGAGAAATAACAGAAGCAGCAGCCGCTGCATCGCCACTGTGCCGCACCCTCCAGGCTAGGCCTCCACACAAATCAAAGTTGCACCAGATCACAGCTAACTCTGATGGCTGTCCTTGGAGAAGTCTATGCACAAGCTAGCTAATGGACGAGCCAGCAGCTACCAAATGGCGCCGCACTCCTTGCTGAGGTTGGAACCAGGCAAAGAAAATAACCTTTCAAGGAAAACAATCTTACATAACCAGATTCAGAAGAATCTCTCATCAATTATCGCCTAAGCTGCGTACCCAGTCCAAGCAACGGATATGCTCATAAGAACACACACATGCAAGGTTATTGGAGGCCTTAAACAAGTCTGCAAGAGAGCTCGGTTGAACTGATCAAAACATGAAATGTTCCCCGTTAGTAGTGGGGCAGTTGCTTCTGGCGGCTGGGGCCTCATCCGGGTAATAGCTTAAAAATTGCTCCATTCTGAGCTTTGATCCGGTCATTTTTGTTAATTAACAAAGTTAATACGGCCAAGAGTTGGACTTTTGTGCCATGGCCCACAGTTCAGAAACATGTTATGCTGTTCAACTGCTGTATTTTTTAACCCCTAGTGTATAGTGTATGGAGCTGAGAACCGGATTTTTCTGTCCAGTTCTTTGTCACCTGCTGCCAGCCCTGCTGATGTGGAAATGGCATCATGACAAGGATATTATGTAAGTATGCTTTGAGTTCCCTTGAATGCACCCGTTGTTTGATCATGAATCGGTTTTTCATCCTTGAGAAATCTGTTTTCTTTCCCCCGGAATACAGAGAAACTCTGATAAGTGATCTTTCAGTTAAATTTGAACATTGGATCTTATTAGGCAGGTTTCTCACGGAACACCAGAATCTGCAGATGATTCTACTACTCTCCTTGGAATCATTAGAAGGTCAGCAGGACAGATGGTTCGGTATGACCTGGCTGTAGCATAAATTATTCAACACTCTTTAATCAAATGTATTCGGCTGGGTCTGAGTGTCTGACTGTTGTTTTTTGTTTTCATCTTGATGGTAGGCGCCGAGGTGGAAGCAGGCTATGTTATATGTTCCTGATTGAGAATGGATCAGGAAGGCCAAGTTTTGGATGCACCTGCTCAACTGCTTCCTGTTGTTGGGATTGCTGGATAAATTATGGTGCATGACTGCCAGAAAATGCAGCCGAGGCAGCAGGAAGGACGGCTTGCACACAGAAGGTTCCTTCAAAGGTGGAGCCAAAATGTGGCCGGCAGCCTGATGCTTGCACTGGCCGATCAAAGATTTCTAGATAGAAACGGTCCGTATTTTTCGTCCGTTGTTTCAGTGGTTGAACGGAGCCTGCCAGTACTTTTTCGTGGATGATGCAATGTGGTTCTCGGGACTCTGGGGAGGATGGTGATTTGGTGAACGGTCAAGGGAAAAGACATGGTTCGTTTACCTGTTCCGAATTCAACTATTCAATTCAATGGTGTTTAGAACAAGTTAACTTTGATAGCTCTAGCCGGTATCTGCAATACCCAGGTACTTGTAGGCTAGCACATGAATTGTGTGCGACGAGAATTATGGCCAAGTCCATTTCATTTCTAAACCAAGTTTAATTCGGTGGACAAAGCTTTGTCAGGCCAAAAATGCTGATCGTGCACGACAAATAGCAACACGTCAGGCTACACGTCAAACTGAAATGTTTTCCTTGTACAATATGCTAGTTGTGATACTGAAATCCCCCCAACTCGCCTATTTCCTAACGAGCTCATATATATTCATTGTCTGCGACCACAATGCACAGCGACAACCGACGACCCTGCAGAGGTGGAAGCGAGTCTGATCAGTGATCACCATGCAACCGTGCAAGTGGAGAGTTCACAAAAGAAATTTCGAGGGGAAAAAAAGGTGCAACTAGTATGATGATGATTAGTGTTTTGACTTTTGAGAGCGTCCGATCCATTCGAAAACAACACAACACTCGCAGACACTTTAACACTTAACGTGACACAACAGAACACAGGGATCCCTCAGGCCAAACGCCAACAACAACACGCCTGGAAATCGATCGATGGCTGCTGCAGATTCTGGAGGCAAGCGGCGGAGAGAATTGGAGCACGGCGCGGCGGCAGTCGGCTAACGCGCGCCGAGGCGGAGTCAGAGCTGGGCGCACACGCACTGACGCACGCATGAACGGGCGACGCCATCGTGTAGACCGGAGCCTGTCAAAATGGCACGAGGTCGCCGCGGGGAGGGAGCAAATGACGCGAGCCCCAGGCGTTTTCTATCCTGGATGCAGCTCGCTATGCCAGGCCATGTTGCTAGTTAACTATACATTAAAAAAGATGGAGCAAGTGGATGTACTCCAAAAGAAAAAATAGGTCACTATCGGGCGCGCTCTCGCTGTGAATTTGACTATCCAGTGGTCTTTGGAGATACGATTGTATACAAGCAAAAGAAAAATGCACCCAAATTCATTTTGCAACATACTTGTAACTACTGTGCCATTTCTATTTTTCTAAGGGAGGTACACATAGTCTTTTTTTTTGAGGGGGAAACAAATGTATAATACTAGCACTCAAAGTCAGACTACATGGAGCCTGTTCGCTTCAGCTTATAAGTCGGCTGAAAAGTTGAAACGGCTGATTTGTTGTGAGAGGAAAATACTATTTGGTGGCTGATAAGCCGGTTGAATAAGCTGAAGCGAACAGACCTATGGTGCCGGAACATACCAGGTTCTGCCAAACATGCCGGAACGGAGCGAGCGTTTCCGACTGGACGAGCGAGCAATCCCCGATGCATGGTGCCTGATTTTTGGTTCAATGTAATCTGAAACAGAATGGAATCCCCCCATCCTCCCCCCCCCCCCTGTTTTTTCTAATGCTAATTATCACAGTGTAAAGACTTTGGCCTTTGACCCCTCAAAAAAAAAAAGTCAGACTACATGGGCTTTGTGTGACAAGGCCCATGGACGAGGACAGGAGAAGGAATGTCTGGTAATTGGAAAAAGTCCTCCTGACGTCCCTCATGTATTGCGGAAGTCCGACTTTCATCCCTCGTCTGCAAAACCGAGTATCTGGCATCCCTCTTTGATACTAGGGTAAACTTTAACGGTATCACATCGGATGTTCGGATGATAATTAGAAGGACTAAATATGAGCTAATTATAAAACTAATTGCAGGATCTTGTGCTAATTCAGGAGATGAATCTATTAAGTCTAATTAATCCATCATTAGCAAATGGTTACTGTAGCACCATATTGTCAAATCATAAACTAATTAGGCTTAATAGATTTGTCTCGTGAATTAGACTCCATCTGTACAATTAGTTTTTTAATTAACCGATGTTTAATACTTCTAATTAGCATCCAAATATTCAATGTGACATGTGCTAAATTTTTAGCACGAGATATCCAAATGGGACCTTAATCCGGTTGAGTTAGGACCCGAGGCTGGTTTGAGGGTGGTTTCGCTTACGTGGCGACACACAAGCACAGTCGACGTGGACTTAACCTGGTCCACGTAACGCAAGCACCGGAATCCTCCTTTCTTCCTCCCTCCCTCCGCTATTTCCTCCTCCGAGCCGAGCTACTCCGCCAGCCAAAGCCGTCATCCACTGGCCGTCCCCTTCAAATCCCCCACACCTGAACCTTCCTCACCTCGCGCTCAAACTCCACGACCCGCTGTTGACCAAGCCAATCTACTCCTTGGCGGCAATCGCCGGATTCCCAACCGCAGTGCACCACCGAGCCGCCATGACCACCATCCCTTCGCCGGCGCAGTACGCCCAGCACCGGCCATCTTCCTTCAATCGCCCGAGCCAACACCTAGATAACCTCCCTAGATACCTCCTAGACCTGTCCCCGCCGCTCGCCATCGTGTCCGCGGCCGGGAATGGACGATTCCCCGCCCGCCATTGCCGCGCCAAGACCGACCTCCACCCGCACGCCGACGACCACCCTCCGGTCACCATCTTCGCCGGCTAACTGCTCAAACCGAGCCGCGGTGAGACCATGTCCCACATGATCGCGCCCTTTCCCCGGTTTAGCTAAGTTGCCGCGCTCGATTTCAAGCTCGCCGCCGGAGCGCCGCCGCCGCTAGTCGCGGTTGGTGCTAGGGTTTGGGTTTCGGGGAGATAGGAGAGGGAGGATGTGCGCTAGGGTGTGGTGAACGTTCTGGGGTAGTCAAAGTGGTGGAAGAAGAAGCCCCCGCGCCGGCGTTGCCGCGCCACCGCCGCTCACCGGCCGCACGCCGGAGGTAGAAGAAGGCGAGGAACCTATCTGCGAGGAGAAAAGAAGTTTAGGGGGTTATGGGTAAATGTTTATCCACGTGGACCAGGTTAAATCCACGTCGACTGTGCTTATGTGTCGCCACGTAAGCGTAAACGATCCTCAAAACAGCCTCGGGTCCTAACTCAACCGGATTAGGACAGATGAGGGATGCCAGATATCCGGTTTTACGGATGAGGGACGAAAGCCAGACTTCGGCGAGACGTCGAAAGGACTTTTTCCATTCGGAAAGGGGTGGTAAAATGCAGCAACGTTCTTCCTTCCGTTTCTTCGGCGTCCGGAGATGGAGGCCTAGTAGAGAAACTGGAGCGATGGAGCTTGATTTTGGGTTAGTGGATGAACAAGAAGGGCGACTATTGTGCCGATCTCGCGAGCTATCCCCACGGCCATGACCTCAGCGTTGCCTTCGTCCGCCAGGTACGCCGACGCTTGAAAGCAGCGATTGTTATTCTTATACAAAGCAGAAATGCTAGGGTTTCAAGATTTACAGGAGTAGCAATGTTACTAGTTCCGAATTACTACTACTATCAGAAAACAAAGTAGCACCCACGATTGAATCCAAATGACATGTTAAAACAGGGAGTGCATGAGAAGAACTACGAAGATCATAAAACCCTGGGAGGACCTGGTGCTTGTGCTGTTCTGTGAAGTCACAGGATTTGCTGACTGGTTGTGGGGGCATGAAACGGCACCACATGGGTCTAGGTCACCTTGCTGCTGTTTCTTGAGCTTGCAGATACTAGTGTCATGTAAGCATATAGGATTGCCTGTTAACCTGGACTAAAAAACGAGATGAGTAACAATGCATGCAACTTAGCTGTACAAGTGTGCAATATTTTTTTAGAGAGAGAAGGATGTTTACATGAAGCTGATGTTGTATCCTGGGTCTACGTTAGCATCAGTGATTTGATTGTTAGTCAAATTAACCACACGCAGTAGTGAACTGATGTTACTTCTCATACTTACTGTCCCATTGAGTGCATTATTAGCTAGTGAGCTGCATTACAAGTCACAATAAAAAGACATAATTTATTCTGGTATAGATATGTTATTCAGAAATCTGTGGCACGGGACATGAAGAATTACACTTGCTGCAGCTGCGGTAAACTGAACAGAGCACTAGGGATTGTCCCGGTCAGACCATCATTATCCATAAATCTGTATATCATTCAAAGCATAAACATCACTTATAATGTACTGTGGGTTACTGAATCCATTTCATATTCACTTCAATAATCCTTGGAAAACTCACGGGGTATTCAGGGATGTCAGTGTTGAGAACCATCCTGGTGCTGGTGACCTTGCGAAGTTATTGTTGCTTAGGTCCCTGCTGAGTCAAAGAAATAGAAGTCCTCAACATTAGAAAGAATCATCAACCTGAACCTTTGATATATTTGTCTTACAAATAATTTAGCTGAGTTGCATTAATGAGATCTGGCACCATCCCACTCTGTAGGTTGCTTGCTAAGTTCCTGCAACAACCAACAGATATTTGCAATTTAATTTGAAGCACCATGATATGCTCATTTTGTTGTTATTAGTTACTTACAGTTCCATCAGGTTACGTAGGTTGCCGATACTTTTAGGAACCGAGCCACTAAACTGGTTCTCATCTAGCAGGTGGCATGCAAAAAGAAATTCAAAACTGTTTATAGGGTTTTTAAGACTGATGCCAAATTATTTTGACTGGTACTTACATCATTTGAAGTGTTTGGACAAACCCAAGAGATTCCAGGATTGTCCCAGTAAATTTGTTCTTCTGAAAATACCTGATAATGAAACAGAAAGCAGTGAGATGGTACATATGATAGAGTAAATTACCTAACATGAATGAAGAACACAGCTTGCACATGTATAAGGGTCATGTTGGCATTGAAAAGGCTTTCGCTTATCGGACCTGTCAACTGGTTATCAGCAAAGTGGCTGTCGATTGGATAGATGGAACAAATATATGGTAATCAGCAAATTTGAACATCAATTTTTCGTTATTTATTTATATCCTAGAGGTGGTACAACATTTGAGAACTTACAAATGCTTTGTGCCAACAAGTTGATCCAACCCTGGAGTTGAACTTGTTGAAACTGGGATTTGTCCTGACAGCTGATTTGCTGTCAAATTCAATAAGAAAAGATTTGAGAGATGGCCAGGTGTTGCTGGAATTCCACCAGTGAAATTATTTGAGTTTAGGGCCCTGCATGAAAACAATTAGTTAATTGAATTTGCATTATGTACAGAACCGTGTCCATTGAGGATCTCCATCCAAGCTGGAGGGAATTCTTACAGGAAGGTGAGCTGGGTTAAATTTCCTATCTCTTTTGGAATATTGCCATTGAAGCTGCATCCTTGCAAATTCCTTAGAAAACCAAGATACATCAGCTTCTCCACTTTGTTTTCTTTGGTGCTCTTCAGGCCCCTAAAAGATAATTTAGTGCTTTATATAGTGGAATGCCATTTCTTACAGAGTTGTGAGCTGCTTCAAATTTCCTATGTTTGGAGTGAGTGGGCCACCGAGATTTGGGTTGTTAGGCAGATCCCTGCATGCATATTATCTCAGTAGCCTAAACATATGTTTCTCCGTTCATGATCTCTAGATGAACTCGTCGGTTGTAGCATCTCATTAGTGTATCTCATAGTTACCCAGGTACTGAAGATTTATTGTTGGCTACATTAAGTTCCTCTCAAACTAAGCAATGAAGTACTCACAGATATGTCAAAGCAGTGAGTTGGTCGATGGTGCTGCTTAATGTACCTTGCAGATTCATGCTTGGTAATTTTCTACAAGGACCAAGTTTCAGTTTGCGGATACTGTTGTGTAATTCTTCGATAGAAAGGTTAATCAAGCACTCACACTTCTGTCACCCTCCCATTAGAACAGGAAACTCCATCCCACGAGGTACAGGGATCAGTTTGTCCTGTCCAGCTTTGCGGTACATTCTGCCAATTCTTCGTCAATGCCTGAAGCGCTGCAACTGTAGAATTCATAAAGCAACATTAACTCAATTACTTTTGCATCAACAGATACATCCATCTTGGATCGAAGTATCAATGAATCTTATTGATATGAGAAGTATGTGCAAATGTCATATTGCAGAATTCAAAGAAACAAGGGTTGCTTCGTTTTCCACTCAGTTGTACCAGCAAGAAATAAGCAGTACTGATATGGCTCAACTCCTTTTTTCAGAGCAACATCCACTCAATGAGTAAATAAATAACCCCAAATAGGGAGGCAGCATTCGTCCTGTAACCCGTTGAAATCCAGAAGGCTTACCATCTTGAGAGTTTGTTTGGCTGGAGCTTGGCCGGAGGCCTACCAAGAGCAGGGACAGAAGTAGGACGCGCTGCATTGCCAGTTGCCACTGTGTTGTGCACTTCTGGTCCTGACCTCCAAGGTGATGTGAGGCCAGCACAGTTGAACTGGTGACTGATCAGAAGATGAAATCGTTTGAGACAACGTTCCTGCATTCCTCTTTGGTACTCCATCCATTCCAATTATATATCATTTTAGTTTTTTAGGTTTATAGATATTATTATATATCTAGATATAGTGTTGTTAGCGCTAGAAATCGGTCAACCGAATCCCCAGCGTCTGACACACGACCCGGGAGAATCTGCTTAACTCCTGTTCGGGTGATTGCCCTGGTGCGGTTCGCGTGGCGTGCCAGCCAATCTGACCTGTTAATTGGCAAGGAAGAATACGTGTCAGGTCCAGGAATCACGATCGGCTAAGTTTCCGATCTCGAGAGAGCTTATCAGCGAATCGGCCGATTTACAGTAATAAAGAAATCGGCTATAAGGCAGCCGATCACTGTAGCCTTGTAGATGGAAAACTACTAGAGTAATCGACACAATGCTATGATAACAACACTAGGAATAGATCTAATCGGCAATATAAAATAGATGAATTTAACAGCAGAACATAAAGAAAGCCGAGACTACCGATTCCTAGCTGGATAACTGGTGATAAAACTAGAAAGACAGGTAAAACCTATGATTCTAGTAAATATCGATAACTAGTGAATAAATCTAAACGAAACAACAGCGATACGCCCGAAGTTAAAGCTTAGAATTTACTCGGTAAACGGAACTTACAAGATCGGCCGGAGATCAAGTTGATGCAGCCCTGCCAACCCGTACGAACTCGTGAAAAGGGAAAGTATTTGGCGAAGTCGCCTGCTTGAAAGTAAGTACGAGGAAAAAGTAGTTGGTTGTATTGATTTGTCGATGATTACAGATTTACAAAGGTAGCTATTTATAGCCCCGTACAGATTACTTCTTAACCGACTAGAACTCTATCTCTAATTCAAACAGAAAACGAATATTTACAAGCACTATTCGTACTAGGTTGGTTATTATACGCTTCGTGGGCTGATCTCCCCTTCGTCCTTCTATTCCTTTTTAAACCCATACAGGCCCAATTATCCCAACCTCCTTAATCAGCCGATTCCTAATCGGCAAAAGGTAACCGATCGGGAACCTGGCGTGTCCGATCCAGAAGCGAGGCAGAAGTCACTGGCCAATTCCGCACTGTAGTATTGGCTGAACTTGGATTGTAGCGCCAACCAACCGATCTAGAACTGTAGCGTCATTCGGCCGATTCCCAACTGTACTTTTCCAATTTCCTCTTCTCTTGGCGCCGATTCTACTAGTGACGAAATTTGGCGTCAACACATGCCCCCCAGTTTCGGAGTAAAACATAGTCTTTTACTTCGAAATTCTTTTCAACTTCTCCTTCGAAACAGCCGCAATGAAAATATTTCTTCCGTTTCGCGGTCTTCCAGCTGATGATTGCAATTTTTTCGAAACGGGCGCCCACGACAACCACTACTCCCGAAAAACTCGAAACGCCGGCGCGGTGAAAATTCCATTTTTACCCCTCTTCAGGCGCCCTTTAAATAGCGGTTCACCCCGCACTTCATCTTCAAGCTCACGTCTTTCTTTCTCAGCGCGCGCGCCTTCTTCTTTCCTTAGCACCTTTCCCTTGCCGCCGAAGCTTCCTAGCGCCATCCTCCTGTTGCTTCTTCTCTTCCTCTCCAATGGCAACTCCTTCTGGCAGCTCTCCAGCGCGCGATGCTCCGGAAGTAGCACCTCCGGCAGTAGTGGCGACAGCAGTTGCTCCATCGACAGAAGAAGGAGCTTCATCGGAGATCCCAATGGCGATCCCCATCGCGGCCTCATCATCCGCATCTGCACCGGCAACCACGCCGACCACACGGAACTTCATCCCAGAGGTTATTACCGAATCCTTCTTCTATCGGCAATGCATTTACTCTAGATCTGTTTCTTACCTTTTTTACACCCCCCTTTCCTTTTTAGGCGGTTAGGCATCGCATTACTATCCATCTTACGGGAAATCCCGGCCTTATTTGCCTCGGACCTATGGGGAACCCAGATCCAATAGAGCTTATCAATTTAGAAACCCACAGAATCCCCTTCAAACAATCCGGCATGGACCTGGATCACTGGTTGGGCACTTTTAGGTCCTGGCCGAATGAAACCCCTGGTTGGAGGGAGTGGTACCAACGGATAGCCGCGTCGAAGAGTGTCTCATGGGACGAGCTCAAAATCGGCCAGTGTATCAACCTGTCTTTATCCCAGATGGAGAGAAATGAGCCGTTGGTAATAGCGGCTTCTTACTTTTGGTCGGATGCACTCAATGCTTTCTTATTTGGTCATGGACCTATGACCCCAACACTGGCCGATGTGGTTTTATTGACCGGCCTTGACATTTCTTCCCCGGACACACCTTTCCGCCTCTTAACCGCAACGTCACATCGGCTGGACACAAGGGGAATCGGCGGGTGGAAAGGATTCATCAGATGCAATAAAAGAGCTGGGTCTGTCGAGAATAGGGAACATACGGCCTTCTTAATGATGTGGTTAGAAAAGCACTTCTTTTGTGGAAGAGCAGCCGGCCCATCAACCAACACCCAGGCCTTAGCCGAAGCACTGTCCGGAGGAACTCGTGTTCCCCTTGGGAAACACTTGCTAGGGGCCGCGTACCACATGCTCCACCAAATCGGCATCAAACTATCCAAGGGGGAGCCGATTGGAAACCCAGGTGGCCCCTGGTGGTTCATCAATTTATGGCTGAATCTTTATATGAACCAGATCACTAAGCAGAATGTGGGTCACATGATGTTCCCTAACATTGAATCGGCAGAAGATCCCACTGCTCGTCGCCGATGCATGTCTTTTGGCGAAGCGGCATCGGCCTTTCCAGGTTGCACATACTCTGCTACGAAAGTGGCCGAGTACTTCCAATGCTTTTACAACGGCTTCAATGAAGATGCAACCGTTTGGTTTCCTTATCAGCGGGATGACCCAATCTTTGAACTCCCAACCTGCTTTGACTCAAGCACTGGACGATTCGACGAAGAACTCAACGATGAGTTAATCAAGCCAGGAATCTTGCCAGCCAACTTCTTCTCGGGGAAAGATGACCCCACTTACGAATTCTACAACCCTTCTGTTGCAGCACGTCAGTTCGGCATGGGTCAGCTGCCGATTCAAGTGTATTTTGCTGGCCGAGTCAAGTTCAGAGATGAGCTCACAACCGGTTTGGACTGCAGTCGGGTACGGGACCGGATTCCGGACTCCAACACCATTGATCTGAACAACTGGATAGTAGCTCCCTTTGCTGTCCAGCCATTCAAACTCTGGTGGGCCGAATGGAAACAATTCCTCTTCTGCAATTCGGCATCGGCATACTGCAACCTCCTGGATCCAGCCAACATTGACCCGAACGCCGAGGTATTTTCCTTAGCCGATTTTTACTCCTTTTTCCAACGCGACTGAACACTAATGTTTTACTATTTCTTCAGGCTGAGAATCGCACTCCTCCAACACACAGCCGGAGTGGTCGGCTAATAGAGGGTCATCATCCATACACTTCCTACCCTCTCATCGGCTATGATGCTCCGTCCGTGGACGTGATTGCTGGCCGATCGAAACAAGCTCAGAAGAGAATCGCCAAGAAGACCAGTCGCCGAGTCCGAGCCCGTATAGAATCGGCGGATCCTCCTATGCTCGTATCGGCAGAGACTCCGGCCGCGCCACCCCCTCAGGCCACCAGAGATGTCGATACTCAAGTCGTCGCACAAGTTGGGGCAGCCGCCGCGTCATTGTTGTTAGAGGCCGTTCAGGTAAACCTATGTTTTATTCCTCCCGATTGTTGTTTTGATATTAATCCTTCTTATCTTAGACTGCACAGAGCACTCCCATGGGCACACAACAATCGGCAGCAACCCAATCGGCCATCGACGCGCCCCCGCTTCCATCCGTTGAGGTACAGCACTACTTCACCGATTTTCCCTGGTATTTGCATAATATACTTATTCAACCTTCTGACACAGGTTATCGGTACGCCAAGCGCTCCTCAACCACTGGTCCTCTCTCAGGGAGCTGGTCCAAGCACCGCGTCGATCATCGTGGAGTCTTCCTCTTCCGATGAACCCATGGTACAAGCCCCTGAGCAAGGCACGACGGCTTCCCAAATGCAACATGAAGAAATTCGCTTCAAAGTGGTAAGTTATCTTCCGGCTTTATTTAGCCGATTTGCTTCCATCATCAGCCGATTTATTTTTCCTCTTTATTATCTCCAGGAACAAGACACCCCCGACAACAGCCTCTTCTCTTTTGCGGTTGCCCTCTCCGATGATGAAGAAGTCGCCTCTCGTCAAATCGCCCTGAGCTCCATCCCTGACGATGTCCGAGCCAAGCTTACCACCATCCGATCCCTTCTTCAAGGAGATATCGGCTGATTGGTAGAAGACGCTTCGCCGATTCGTCAGCTGTTTGGTGACGTCAGCGGACGAGTGCCCGAAGAAGCGGAGGAAGCATTGGCACCGGCCGCTTTTATCGAGTCTATGAGAATTCCAGTATTCCGAGCCCTTCGTCACATGGCCGATCGTGCCAAGCTGGCCAAGACTCGTGAAGAGGAGGACGTATTCAAACATCAAGCTCAAGAGGTGCACCAGCGTATCCATTTTATGGAAGACTCCCGCCCAGGGATCGTCGTTGAGATAGACCGCCTCAAGTGCCGGAGGGCAGAGCTTGCCAAGGAAATGGAGCAAGTGACCAAGGCAATCAGCGCCGAAGAGAAAAGGCTCCAAGAACTCCCTTCAGTCATTGCCGAATTAAAACAGGAGAGGCAGCACTTGGCCCACGAAGCCCTGAAGCTCCATCGTAGTGCGTCAGAAGTCCCTGGATCGGCGGATGAAGACCAACGGGTCCTGGACTCTGCCGATAAAATCCGGCGTCGGGCGATCGCGGCTATCGATACCCTTCTGGGTAATCTGTAAAGGCACTGACTATTTGTGCGAACCTTGAATAACTTCTTTGACCGTCCTTCGCGACGCCTCTTTTATTTATTGCCTTTCCTATTTCCGACGGGACGCATCTTTACCAAATTTCCACGCCTCTTTTTCTTATAAGTACCGGCCTAGGCACCTCCTTCCGAGAGCACCAGCACTACTCTGTAACTGGCTTGGCTTTCGGTTTTATTTTCTCACCCCTTCTCGTCGGCGCGGCCTTCTGTCATGTCTTCGTCGGCTTCCTCCTCCTCTGTCAACCAGGTGAAACCTTGGCCCCGATTCCCCTTTCTCTCTTTAGATCTTGGGAAGAGGATGTCCTTTTTCAATCTTTCTTTGTTTCAGCCTCGGCGTCTTAGCCCCGAACTCGAACGCGCCATTGAGCTCATACATTCTGATGACCCGTTGTCGTCAGAGGATAAGGACCTGATCAGGGCTCATCGTGACGAACTTCAAGAACACGTCACTGCGGAGGCCCGTCTGGTCTTGGACTTCCTGGAGAGCAACGGTAGCCGGCGACCTCTAGTCGACAGAAGTCATCCGCTTCCTCCGCGAGTCGCCCGTGAAGACGCGGCGGCAGGAACGTCACGCCCGGCCTTGGACCGGAGCCACCCTCTTCCCCGTCAAGTTGAAGCGGAGGCTTCGATGAAGGAAATAGAAGAAGAGTACACCCGTCTCATGATAGAGCTAGGCCGGACTGAGAGAGAGCGCAAGAAAAAGAATAATTAGTTATTGTATTTTTTGTTCTAAGGGCGACTTGTATCTTGTCGGCCGTGTAATCCACCGTCCGTACCGAATGAATACATCGGCCGATTTGGACGATTATACGTTTAAACCGTTTTACATTGGTTGTGTGCAATTGTATTACAGTCAATCTCTCATGCTCCGACCCATATACTAGGGTAGTATCTTTTTAAGTACCTTCCGTTCAGAGTCCTAGTAAATTCTTCTCCCTCAATTGTTTCCAAAATATAAGCATTTCCCGGAGCACATCTGCCGATTTTATACGGCCCTTCCCATGTAGGGGACCACTTTCCGAACTTAGGATCTTTCGACCCAATCAGCAATACTAGCTTCCAAACTAGATCCCCAGGGGAAAACTGTTTAACTTTAACCTTCTTATCGTACCACCTGGCTACCTTCCTTTTGTTTTCCTCAATGCTTATTAAAGCTCTCAATCACTGGCCAGCCAAGTCATCGAGTTCCCTCTTCATGAGCGATGAGTATTCATCGGCCGTTAACTGGTCCTGGAGCGAAATGCGCCTCGATTCCGCCCTTGATTCCCATGGTAGTACTGCATCGTGACCGTACACCAACTGATAAGGAGATAACTTGGTGGCTCCATGGCAAGCCATCCTGTACGCCCACAAGGCCTCAGTCAAACATAAATGCCACTTCTTTGGCTGCTCCTCTATTTTTCTTTTGATCAACTTGATTATCCCTTTGTTGGAAGATTCGGCCTGGCCATTGGCCTGGGCGTAGTACGGAGAAGAATTCAACAATTTGATCCCCATATCGGTTGTAAATTCCTCGAATTCCCCCGACGTGAACATTGTTCCCTGATCAGTTGTAATAGTCTGGGGGATACCGAATCGGTAGACGATATGTTCCCTTACGAAGTCGGCCATGATAGCCAATGTCACGGCTCTTAGCGGAATCGCTTCCACCCATTTGGTAAAGTAATCGGTAGCCACCAGAATAAACTTGTGCCCTTTACTTGATGGTGGGTAAATTTGGCCGATAATGTCTATTCCCCATCCCCTGAACGGCCATGGCTTGATAATGGGATTCATGGCTGATGCGGGTGCACGTTGGACATTCCCGAACTTCTGACAATCCTGGCACCCCTTATAATATTTGAAACAGTCTTCGAGGATCGTTGGCCAGTAGTACCCATTATTCCTGATCATCCACTTCATCTTATGGGCCGATTGGTGTGCTCCACATACCCCTTCATGGATTTCTCCCATTAGAGTCTTGGCCTCCTCTGTTCCCAGGCATTTGAGTAGGACACCGTCAATCGTTCGGTAGAACAGGTCGTCTTCGAGCAGTACGTACTTAGTAGCATGAAAACGTACTCGTCGTTCGACCTTCTTAGACGGGTCTTTCAGGTAGTCGGCAATTTCTTTCCGCCAGTCATCGGCCGCGAGTTCTAGAGCCATAGCGCCTAGAATTGGCCGATATCCAGATGCGTGCTGGGCGAGCTTGTTGGCACCCTCATTGTGGTCCCTTGGGATGTGCTCGATTACTGCCGATTTAAATTCTTTTAAGAGTTGTAGACAATCTTCATAATAAAGTCTCAATACATCGTCCTTGCACTCGGACCTTCCGGTTAATTGATCCACAATAAGCATGGAATCCCCGAAGACTTCAACAGAATCGGCCTTGACTTCTCTTAATAATTGTAGGCCCTTCAATACAGCTCGGTACTCCGCTTGATTGTTAGTAGCGGTGGCTTCTATCGGCAGAGAGAAATCATAGCTTGCCCCCCGAGGCGACATGAGAACGATGCCGATTCCTGATCCGACCCCACATGACGACCCATCAAAATATAAAGTCCAAGGTACCGGCTCTACGAGGATAATCTCCTGTCCGCAGTGTTGGGCGACGAAATCAGCCATGACCTGACCCTTGACGGCTTTTGCCGATTCATACCGCAGGTCGAACTCTGACAAAGCTAAGATCCATTTGCCTATTCGTCCTTTCAAGATCGGCAGTGATAGCATGTATTTTACTACGTCGTCTTTGCATACGACCATGCATTCTGCCGACAGCAAATAGTGCCTGAGTTTGGTGCATGAGAAGTAAAGACACAGGCACAACCGCTCCACCGGAGGATATCTTGTTTCAGCGTCCAGAAGTCTTCTACTGACATAATAAATTACCCGTTCCTTGCCTTCGAACTCCTGGACTAGAGCCGACCCAATAGCTTTTTCATCGGCTGACAAGTATAACTTAAACGGCTTACCCGTTTGAGGAGGAACCAATACCGGTGGTGAGACCAAGTATTGCTTGATATCTTCCAGTGCTTTGCGCTGCTCCTCCCCCCATATAAATTCCTGGTCAGGCTTCAACTTCAACAGTGGTGTGAATGCCTGAATCCGCCCAGATAGATTAGATATGAATCTTCTGATGAAATTCACCTTGCCGATTAAAGACTGCCATTCGGTTTTGTTCTGCGGGGCCACGACTTTGTTGATGGCCGCTATGGTCTTCCGATTGATTTCTATCCCTCGTTCGTGCACCATGAATCCTAAGAACTGTCCGGCGGATACGCCGAAGGCACATTTATTGGGATTCATCTTAAGCCCGTGTTTCTTGGTGCACTCTAGCACTCTTCGCAAATCGGCCAAATGCTCTTCGTGTCCTTTGGACTTGACTACGACGTCGTCGATGTAGATTTCTACCAGAATGCCGATAAGTTTGTGAAATATGTAGTTCATGGCTCTCTGATACGTGGCGTCGGCGTTCTTCAAGCCAAAGGTCATCACCACCCACTCGAATAAACCAAGGTGGCCTGGGCATCTGAAGGCCGTTTTGGGTATGTCCTCTTCGGCCATTAGTATTTGATTGTATCCAGCGTTTCCGTCCATGAAGCTGATAATCTTGTGCCCTGCGGCAGCGTCGATCAGCACATCGGCCGTTGGCATGGGGTACCCATCCATCGGTGTGGCCTGATTAAGATTCCTGAAGTCGACGCAAACGCGTAGCTTGCCGTTCTTCTTGTACACTGGTACAATGTTGGAGATCCACTCGGCATAACGGCATTGCCGAATAAATTTTGCTTCGATTAGCCGAGTTATTTCGGCTTTTATATCTGGTAGAATTTTAGGATTGCAGCGTCGTGCAGGCTGTTGGTACGGTCGATACCCTGGTTTTATGGGTAGCTGATGTTCAACAATAGATCGATCTAAACCGGGCATCTCATGATACTCCCAAGCAAAACAATCCTTAAATTCTCTTAACAAATTTGTCAATTTACATTTGTATTCTGGGTCTAAATTTGCACTAATATAAGTCGGCCTTGGTTTGGTACCATCGCCTAAGTCTATCATCTCTAATGAATCGGCCGACGTGAACCCGTGCCCAAGCTTCCCATCTTCTCGGGCGAACTGATCCATCTATTCTGAGTCTTCGGAGCCGACTGCTCGGATTGGCTGCAGGCCAAAATCGGTGACCTTCAGGAAATCGGTCTCCCATACTCTGTCGGATATGCACCTGACGGTTTCGCAGCTCCACTGCTGCGTGTCGGCTACCGCAATGCTGTATGCGGAATCGGCGTTGACTACCTCGATGCTGTCTCCGACCCATTGTACAAGACATTGATGCATTGTTGATGGAATGCAGCAATTTGCGTGTATCCAGTCCCGGCCGAGTAGCATGTTGTAGGACCCCTTGCCATTAATAATAAAGAAAGTGGTGGGAAGGGTCTTACTGTCGATGGTGAGGTCAACGCAGAGAGCGCCGCGAGCGTTTGACACGTTGCCTTCGAAGTCCTTGAGCATCATGTCCGTCTTGGTCAAGTCGTCGTCGCTTTTTCCAAGCTTCCGGAGCACGGCGTATGGCATGATGTTGACCGCAGCTCCTCCGTCTACCATCAATCTAGTGAGGGGGCGGCCGTCGACATGCCCTTTAAGGAACAATGCTTTCAGGTGTTGTCGTTTGTCATCTTCGGGCTTCTCGAACGTGGCCATCATTGGTTCCAAAGCCAACTGTGCCGTCTGTTCTTCTATTGCCGATATATCCTGTTCATCGGCGGAAGTCATGAATTCCATCGGCAGTATGAAAACCATACCGATATCGGCTGCCGATTCATCACCCACCGATTCGTCGTCCCCTTTATCGTTTCTTTTGGGGCGCCACACCCGAGGCCTTCCTTCCTTCTTGTCCGTCGTGCTCTGTTGTTCCTCTTCCTGCTGTTCCCATTGGCGGAGACGTTGGATTCTTCGTTTTTGAGACTTGGTCAATCCATCGGGACACCACCTGGGGTTTATTGGTTTGCCCCCTAACTTGGCGCGTTCCCACTCCGGTTCGCGTCCTAACGGGTTTTCGTCTGTCACCCAAGCATCGGCCATCTCTTCAAGCCGACTGTGAACGTTGGCCTTATTTTCTGACCGGTCATGTCGATCAGTCCTGCCCCCCTGCCTGTCATGGCGTCTATCTTCCGACCGATCATATCGGTCACTTCTGCCCCCCAGCCGATCACGCACGGGAGGGCGCTGGTCATCTTGGTTGCGCCAATTCCTGCTGATCGGTTCTGGCCTTCCATCTCTGGAGCGAGACCTGTTGAACGGCCGATTGCCACGATATGGGCCGTTGCATTCTGGGCAATTATCGGCCGAAGGTAGCCTGAGGTTGTTTTCCCAACAGTGGATGAAGAACGGGCACCTCCAGTGATCATCGTGCCGTCGCATCGCTTCTTCCCGAAATCTTGAGCGTTCATGCTGACGTTGGTATTTCTGGAGCAGAAACTGGGAAGTAATGCGTGGCTCTTCCGATTCGCCATCGTCGTCCTCCATCCGCCGCTTCCCCTTGACATCTTCAGGCGTAGTTTGATTTCTGGGGTCGACGGCGCCACTCTGTTTAGCCGATTCGGACGTCAGCACCTTTGTTTGGAGTGAATTCTTCCCCGTATCAACCATGTTGGTGGGGAAGGGGTGCTGGTCGATCTTCATCGGCTTGACCGATTTTGTCGGCACTTCAAATTTAAGTCTGCCCTGCTCAATGGCCGACTGTATCTGCTGCCTGAAGATTTTGCACTCGTTAGTATCATGGGATGTGGCGTTGTGCCACTTGCAGTATTTCATCTTTTTTAGTTGTTCGGCAGAACGTATTGTATGATATGGCGAGAGTTTAATCTGTCCTTCCTGGAGGAGAAGGTCGAAGATTTTGTCGGCCTTCGTCGTGTCAAAACTGAACACCTCTAGCTCCTTTTTGCCGAATGGGCATGATATCGGCTTCTTTCCCTTGATCCACTCCGCAAGTCCGACTTCAACGTCTTCCTCGTCCTCCAACTCTTCCAGGAACGCCACTTTCTTCTGGAAATTCCTCTGTGGATCGAAAGAACGTACCTCCTGTCCAGACAATCGGTGGACGATCTGGCTTAAACTCTCGAACTCCTGTGAGGCGTATTTTTCTTTAATGTGGGGCAGGAGGCCTTGAAAGGCTATATCGGCCAGCTGCGCGTCGTTTAGAGCCAAAGAATAGCACTTGTTCCTGATTTCCCGAAACCTCTATACATATGAGGATATCGGTTCGTCGCTTCTCTGCCTGAGGCTGGTCAAGTCGGACAGCTTCATCTCATGCACTCCGGCGTAAAAGTATTTGTGAAACTGTCTTTCCAAATCGTCCCACGTGATAATAGAATTTGGTGGCAATGTCGTGAACCACTGGAAGGCCGATCCGGACAAAGATGACGAGAACAGCCGCACCCGTAGAGCATCTTGCGTAGCTGCCTCCCCGCATTGGATGATGAATCTATTCACGTGCTCCACGGTTGAAGTATCATCCATCCCCGAGAACTTGGTGAAGTCAGGAACTTTATACCGATGGGGAAACGGCAGTAGGTCATATGTAGATGGGTATGGTGTCCTATAAGTGTAAGTTTGTACCTTCGGCTTTAAGCCGAATTGTTCCTGGATCACTTCCGCAATACGTGCCGACCAATCCGGCTGTTGCTGGTGAACCGTTGGCTGAGGTATTGGCACGTGCTGGTAAACCGGAGGTGGAATAACCTGATGTTGAGTGAAAGCAGGTGGCATCTGAGTGAAAGCCGGCTGTGTATTAAAGGTCGGCTGTTTGAATGAGCCACTCGTTTCATCATACAGTATGAGCTCCGCTGTCTTGTTGACCTCCGGTGCGACAGGCTGGTATAGCGGCATGGTCGGCCGAGTGGCCGCCTGGAAAGATGCCTGAAATGGTGGGCTTCCTTGACTGGCCGATTGGTTCTGACCGGCCGTGGCTGATGGTGCCCCCCAAGGCGACGGGCTAAACGGAGGGAACGGCGCAAAGGAGGGTGGCTGAAGGTGTTGTGTGCCATTATACCCCATAGGAACTGATGATGAGGAAGCGCCTGAACCCCCAACAGAGAATTGGATCGGCTGAGAAACCGAATTCAAATAACCCTGGTTTGGTGGAATCGGCTGAGTATATGCCGGTCCCCTATATCCTTGAGGTACTCCACCAGTGAAGGAGCTGACAACGGCGTTGTGCACCGTATTTGCAAGCACCGGGGATTGATCAATGAAGGCGTGATAAACGGACTGTTGAACCATATCGGCCATTTTGGCCGAGTCCTCAGAGATTGTGATCTGGCGGGGAGTAGGAAACGGAGACTTTTTGATAGTCTCCCCGGTTCTGGAGCGACTGAAGGACTGCAGGCAAGCTTTCCGGAACTGAGCCATATGCTTATCCAGTTCTTCCTTCTGGTCGTCCTTTAGATCTGCTTCCGTCACTTCGATGACGTTATCTTCGGAGACTTCAGCAGCTTTCGACATGGCGGCGATTGTATTGGTCCCACCGGGCGTGCCAAAAGTGTGTTGGCGCTAGAAATCGGTCAACCGAATCCCCAGCGTCTGACACACGACCCGGGAGAATCTGCTTAACTCCTGTTCGAGTGATTGCCCTGGTGCGGTTCGCGCGGCGTGCCAGCCAATCTGACCTGTTGATTGGCAAGGAAGAATACGTGTCAGGTCCAGGAATCACGATCGGCTAAGTTTCCGATCTCGAGAGAGCTTATCAGCGAATCGGCCGATTTACAGTAATAAAGAAATCGGCTATAAGGCAGCCGATCACTATAGCCTTGTAGATGGAAAACTACTAGAGTAATCGACACAATGCTATGATAACAACACTAGGAATAGATCTAATCGGCAATATAAAATAGATGAATTTAACAGCAGAACGTAAAGAAAGCCGAGACCACCGATTCCTAGCTGGATAACTGGTGATAAAACTAGAAAGACAGGTAAAACCTATGATTCTAGTAAATATCGATAACTAGTGAATAAATCTAAACGAAACAACAGCGATACGCCCGAAGCTAAAGCTTAGAATTTACTCGGTAAACGGAACTTACAAGATCGGCCGGAGATCAAGTTGATGCAGCCCTGCCAACCCGTACGAACTCGTGAAAAGGGAAAGTATTTGGCGAAGTCGCCTGCTTGAAAGTAAGTACGAGGAAAAAGTAATTGGTTGTATTGATTTGTTGATGATTACAGATTTACAAAGGTAGCTATTTATAGCCCCGTACAGATTACTTCTTAACCGACTAGAACTCTATCTCTAATTCAAACAGAAAACGAATATTTACAAGCACTATTCGTACTAGGTTGGTTATTATACGCTTCGTGGGCTGATCTCCCCTTCGTCCTTCTATTCCTTTTTAAGCCCATACAGGCCCAATTATCCCAACCTCCTTAATCAGCCGATTCCTAATCGGTAAAAGGTAACCGATCGGGAACCTGGCGTGTCCGATCCGGAAGCGAGGCAGAAGTCACTGGCCGATCCCGCACTGTAGTATTGGCTGAACTTGGATTGTAGCGCCAACCAACCGATCTAGAACTGTAGCGTCATTCGGCCGATTCCCAACTGTACTTTTCCAATTTCCTCTTCTCTTGGCGCCGATTCTACTAGTGACGAAATCTGGCGTCAACAAGTGCATAATAATATCTATGAATCTAGAAAAGTCAAAACGGCTTATAATCTGGAACGAGATTGTAAACGAAGGGAGCAGTACTTAAGCATTGCTCCTTTTGAGCTCCAATCAGTCATTGTTTTGTTTTTTTCCTTTTTGAAGAAAATCGATTCAGTCATCATCATTCCTTAAACTAATTTAGTTGGGCCACAGGTTAGATTTGCTTTGCGTGTGTTGGCACCACTTGCTTTACTTGATACTTGTCAGTTTGGTTCAACTTGTTCAGCTAAGGGCCATAGGAGCTGTGAAAAGTATTCAGGCAGAGTCAAGGCTGCCAACCCTGCTGATACGTAAATGGCATCATGAGTTCATGGCAACGATTAATAGGTATGTTACATATGCTTCGAGTTGAGATGAAAAAGCGCATATTGTCACTTGATACATTCTGAATTAGGCATCTTAGGCTGCATTTGGTTCCCTGCACCGAACCATACATGCACCGATGCATCCTGGATGGCTTTGTGGGGTCCACCCATCCCACCATTTGCTTGCCAGTTCGCTCAGATCGAACGATCTCGTTCAGGACCGAACCGTCCAGACGCATCGAATATTCTCCATAGATATTGTATCCCTCCGTGTGGAAAAAACACCGAACGGCGCCGTCCAGGACGAGTGCCTCGCTTGCATCTCGCTCGCCTCCCACCCCTTCCCCTCTCCGGCGACACGACCTTCCCTCCCGCAAGAGACACACGGACGGACTGCTGCTGTGCTGGTCGTTCTCTCCTAGCGGCTCCTTCATGAACTCCCCAGATAATTGACCCCTCCCCATCCTTCCTATCTCTGATACCTAATTGGATTGAATCATCGGCTACGAAGGGGTCTTATCTCCTGGATTTCTTATCTATTTGGGCAGTCGAGATACGATTCGGTCTTGGTGATTTTTTTATTGCAAAATGCAATGCTGTTCTCCGATACAATCTTCACGTAATAGCATGTGTGTTGCTTCATGGGATTATATTCTATTATCTGAATTAAACCTTATTTAATGTTTGCATTCCCCTGGGTAATGTAGATGGAGGACAGGGAGCTTATAGACGGAAAAAACTTGTAAGCTCCCTGTACGGTGGTTTTGTTTGTGTCAGTCCAGACTGAGAAAAGAAAAGACAACGTATTTCCTATGCTCCAATGGAGGATAGAGATAAGAAAATGATTGACTACCTAAACAGAAATTATAAGGATGACACAACCTGCACCAAAATGATAAGACTTAAGAGAGGTCCTTTCTTTCAGTTGTTACTGCTCTTTTGATGTATGATAACAATGTGTGGTAGCTATTATAAAGTAGTTCCATATGCATGCAACACTATGGATAATGTCTGATTGTAATATGGACCTCTTAATATAATATATATTACTGGTGTTAATTTTATTCGACATTTATTACATACGTGTTTAGCAAATTATTGTAACAAAAAAAGTACATAAGTGGGACAAATCAAAAAAAATTTGGAGGGATCGTATAGGTAACCAAACAAAGTGTACCAACTCGCACCATCCCATTCAGCTAACCAAACAAAAATAATGTATCATGCCATGTACAACCAACCAAACACCATCCAGGATTATCCCATCCATCCTCTATCCATCCAGGATGACCTATCCCATTCAACCTCATCTAACCAACCAAACCTCGTCTAACCAACCAAACGCTACCTTATTTGGCAGGTTTCCTCAAGGACTCAATAAGATCTGAAATTGTGACCATGAATTCGCAGAGGATTCCCTTGTTTTCCTTGGAATCTTTATAAAATTAGCATCGCAAGGCTCATTGTGACCTGTAAAAAAATACTCTCTCCGTTCCAAATTATAAATCGTTTTAGCATTCTATATTTATAGATTTTAAAATACTCTCTCCGTTCCAAATTATAAGTCGTTTTAGCATTCTATATTTATAGATTTTACTATGTACCTACTGTCTAGACATACCTATATATTTAGGTGCATAGCAAAAGCTATAAATTTAAAAATGCTAAAATGACTTACAATTTGGGACGGAGGGTGTACAATTCGATCAAAGTTTTTTTAAGTCTTAACTAAGCTTGTTCGGCAGCGGATGGAGACTACTGCAGTGCTACTTATCCACCAAATGGGAAATTTTAATTGGTCAGGAAGGCGAAGCTTTGGACGCACCTGGCCAACTTCTGTCCCTTGTTGCCATTGCCGAAAGCTTCACAAGGCTTGTGAATTTCGGCCCGACGCGTACCAGAAAAATGCAGCCGATACAAGCCTTTTGCATAGAGCCGAAGTTGCCGGCTGGCCGGCAGCCGGCGTCCTGAGCTCCAGCCGCCGGCCGGAAGACACGCACGCCCAGGGGCGCAAGCGACACTGTATCAGGCCTTGCTCGGCCATTCCCATTTGGTCCAGCCCATGTGAAAATGAAGCAACTTGATCCCAGCGAGAAGTAAGCCCAGGCCCAGAACACGAGGAGAGGCGAGCCTTTGCACTTTTAGCCCTCCTCTCTTCTTGTCACAACTTGTGTAGTGAAGAAAACCTGGGAGAGATGCCAAAAGGTAGAATCCTTGCAGCTCATGAAGAAGGCATACGTCATACGTGAACACGGCAGCTAGTAGAGGCTATCGCGTATCGTATCACCATCGTTGGAATGGAGCACCGTCGCGACAGCGCGTTTCACGGGGGACCGTGGGCTCGGACGATCGATAAAGCCGGCCCGGCCATAAATGCAGTTGCGCCGCGTCTTGCCTCCTGCAACAGTACTGGCTCTGGCTTGCCGTGCGTGGGGACGAACTCGTAGTACGATCCGTATCGTACGGCTTTGATTGAAGGCTTGAAGATGAATGTGCGTGTGGTGCCCGAGCAGCCACGTGTTTTCTTCGATGGATTTTCTCTACCAGCTGCAACATGCTGCTGTTGCAGGGGTCGATCGTACCCCTTCCATTTCAAATTGCAATGTCATTTTAATTTTTTAGTTTATAAATATTATTATGCATATATCTAGGTGCATAATAATATCTATAAATTTAGAAAAATTAAGATGACCTCCAATTTGGAACGAAGGGAGTATATATTACTAAGAAATGGATAATTCCGGCAGAGGGTTATGTTACTCCTAACCACCTCATCGATCACCATAAACCATCTGCGTATGTTTCTTTCGCTGTCTGCCCTCCCCGTACGTGCTCCGATTGATCCGAGTCCGACGACGCACCGGCCAATCATTGGCACGAGCTAGCATGTTGACGACCCGCGACCCGTTTGTCCCCTTCCTCCCCCTTCTCGTCCCTGGGAAACGAGACGACGCCGCTCAACTATTCTATTCGTAGCAGCATGTTCCCGTTGCTCTGCCCTGGACGAGGGCATCTGCGTATGGTCGTCAGTCGTCACCATTTCTTCGTGTACGAACGCCTAGCCTATTCAGCGGCCGAGTCACTCAGCTCCAGCCTTGCCTTCCTGCTACTCATTCAGTAGCGAGCGCAGGGATAAAGCAAGCAGCCGCCTGGATTCCTGGCTACTGCTTGAAGCGAAGTCAAGCGGCTTTACGGGCAGCCACGATGGGAGCAAGTTATCATGCCGCCCACCCCCACTGGCCGAGCCGGCCAGCCGGGCGCCTGCTCCCGGCCGGGTGATCACGGATCGGCCGCAGAGCTGGCGAGGAAAATGGAAGGCGCTGCACATCTTGCAACCACATGTCGTCCCGGCCGCTGCGTGCAGCGCACCGGAAATAGTAACGGGCCACAGCTCGTTCCTTGGGGCTCCTTTTTTCACTTTTTATTAAAGTCGTGACAGCTTTGCTCGGCGTGACGAGGGACCAGCACGTACAAGCAACAAAAAATCTCCGTCGATCTTTCAAAAAAAAAGAGTCTTCGTCGCAGGGGAAAGAAAAACACAAACGATCGACCAATGTCCTCTTGTAATCTCACGGATCTCGCAAGTCAAGAAGATCGACGATCTCTTCCGCGACCATAAATGGGCGATCATCTCCATCCAAAAGGGAGCGGCCGGCCGGGCAGCGCAAAGCGCGAGAACACTAACGCCGGCAACGTGAGATGTTACTGCCCCTTTTCGCTTTCCTTCCGACGGCCGGGTGCCGAGATCGGAGCCGCGATGCGGTCTGATCTCTGGTGCTGCTGGTGCCGTATAATTTTCGGCGGAACCGGAGAGGCCAACAGCGATACGCGAACCGACGACTCCGGCGGGAGAAGGACGACGCATGCGAATGGAATGGTTGGATGTGGACTGACGGATCCGCGGAAGGCGGACACCAAAATCTCAGAGCGTCACTGTCTAGCCCATGGTTCGGAATTCAGAAACTTTTTCTTTTTTTGAAACGACATGGTTCAGAAACTAACCATGGTTCAGAAGCTGCCTGGAATGGAAGACGAACACGTTGGAGGCTCGTGTGTAGTTAAAAATGCAGTCCCGTGTTCTATTCGTGAACAGTGAAGCATATACGGTGCGCTTGCTGTACCGACGAGGAAGGCGTAACTGCAGCTTGGAAGGAGTTGGCAGACCGATCGAGGCAAAGCAAAGATAAGCGGAAAAGGGCTTTTGCATGTGGTGACGGTTGGTGAGTGGTGACCATGAGGAGAGGTGTGGAGGAGGAGCGCAAGGACTCGTTACCTCATCCAGCAATACGGGTTGTCTTTTCCTTTAAGTTAACTGACGACGTGGGTGGCCTATGATCCGGCCTTCTTCGTGATGCAATGCAATCGGCAGGACCACTAGGGTAAAGTCGCAACGGAACGCACAGCTCATGAGAGGGACGGTAATTTGGGAATCAAGCTACCTGAGAACCGGAACGATGCTCACGAGCACGCGCACACCTCTCGGGGTGTTTAGTTCCTCCCCTAAATTTTAGCTCCTGTCATATCGAATATTTAGATACTAATTAGAAGTATTAAATATAGACTATTTACAAAACCTATTACATAGATGGAGGCTAAACGGCGAGACGAATCTATTAAGCCTAATTAGTCCATAATTTGATAATGTGCTGCTACAGTAACCATTTGCTAATTATGGATTAATTAGGCTTAATAGATTCGTCTCACCATTTAGCCTCCATCTGTGCAATTAGTTTTATAATTAACTCATATTTAGTTCTCCTAATTAATCTCCAAATATTCGATATGACACGAACTAAACTTTAGCTCGAGGAACCAAATGCTCCCTTTGTATAAGCATGAAGATGAGTACTTCTTAGCTAGTTTTAGGCCCGCTTACCAAAACTCCAACTCTGAGGTCCACCTCGGGCTTGAAGTTTACACTGTAAAAATAAATCGGTTCAAGTATTCGTATTTTTTTTGTCTTGTTTGAAAACCAAATGATTCGCCTAAACATTATTGGTGTATCTAGTTGGTGTATGGCAACATTGTAGTGAATAGTGCTGATGCGACATATCTAATGTAGGATAGGGTAGAATATGATGTTTAAGGATATAGCACTGGAGAGGCATTGAAATAAATATGAGGGAAAGAAAAAAAAAGTAGAACAAAGAAAAACAGGAACATGATCAATAAAATTTAAGTAGAATCTCTCCCCGACTTCTAAAAAAATACGAGAGCAGGTAGGATTGGAGGAACAATGTCGGGGCGATTGTGTGCCAAGCAAGATAGCCGATGTGGCAGATGGAAAGGCATGGGATCACCAAAATGATTTTATGAGAGCAAAAGGTTCAATAAAAATTTGGACAATAGAAAAATCTTGCTGTTATGGAAGGAACGAATAAATCCGAGGGCTATCAAGGTGCACTTGTGTACTCATAAAATATTTATCTCATATTATTCTCCTGTTTTTCACTACCATGAATCAATACGGGAGCTGCATATCTAAGATGAGAAGGATATTTTAAATACAAGTAAAAGAAATACGCGCAACAGCACAAAAGCACATAGCCACATACGACTCGAACGACTATAGACCAAAGATACACGCATGAAAAGAAACCAAACACTAACATAAAGAAAGAGGGCAAGCGACATCATTTATAGGCCACGAGAGATGTTTTTGCCTATTGCTCCATCTCATCCATTTCCCATATTTTATCACAGACTTGTACTCGTTATTTCCTTCTTAGAATTGGTTTCCTTCAATTACTACATATTTTTTAGCAACATTTTAAACCATTATTACTAGCTCAAGTGCTCAACAACCTTTGACGCTAACTTGGCACATCATGTTCAATATGGCCATAATCTCACAGTAGTGATCATAATAAAGCAAAACGATGCCTTAGATTTCAAGGTAGCGTGAATTGGGACTAATAGATGCCGTAAGTCGAAAATGCGACTGTGCCGTAGAATACAATGTCATCTAACAATACACGCAAATAAATAATATCACACTAGCATTTTCTAAAAACTCAATTGACATATTATTTTTAGATTGATGAAATCACCACATACACCTAGTTGTTGACATGCGCATTGGCTACCACTTACTACAAACTCCTCGTTGTTTATGTCAACTTCCACTAAAAAGAATAGCATCGCTAATTGCCTAATTCTCAAAATAAATCCACCACAAACAACCTAATCAATCGAGCTGTTTGTGTATGGTATATTTTTTTATACATCGCTGGATGGTGCTCAAGGACAGAAAAGGCCAACATCTTGCTTCATCATCCTTGATGGACACACTTAATATCGTCCGTACACGTGGCCTCGGAGTCCATCCCCGTCTTCCCCGGAAATTCAAAATCTTTCAAAACCCCCGACCGGACCGACACCGTCCCACTCCCTCCCGTTGCGAACGGGTGCTCACCACCAAACCATCCAATAACACATCCAGCGGCGCGTGGACCCCGCATCCTGACCCACCTGAAAGTGACCGTATGGTTAACTCATCCCCGTACGCCTAGCCCCCGACCCCGACGGGGAACCTACCGGCTCCGCACCCGTGCGAGCCCGAGCGAACAAAGGTGAGGCCCCGCTCCTGACCTGACGCGACTCCGAACTCCCTCCATTTTCCGTTACCATTTCCCCAACCCGAAAAATAATTTTTGCCTTTTTATCTCCCCTCATCTTTCTCTCTCTCCCTCTCTCCCTCCTCCCCCAGCACCCCCTCCGATCCAAACTCCCGGCGAACGCCGCCATCCGAATTCGAAACCCTAGGCGGCCGCATCGGCCTCAGAGTGGCGGCCGCTGTAGAGCGCGCGGGGCTGTAGTGCCTCTCGTTCGGCGGAGCCGGCCCGCGGCGGCAACGGCGGCGGCGGTGGCCGGCCATGTCGACGGAGGACGAGAAGCTCCTCAAGGAGGCGAAGAAGCTGCCGTGGGACGAGCGGCTGCAGCATAAGAACTGGAAGGTGAGGAATGACGCGAACATCGATCTCGCCGCCCTCTGCGACTCGATCACCGACCCCAAGGACGCCCGCCTCCGCGAGTTCGGTGAGATACACTCCCCGCGCCTTCCGATCCGCCCCATTTCTCGCTCGGATCTGCTCTACGCGCGATTCGTGCGTTCCCTTTGGAGATTTGAAAGCATTCTTTTTCGGTGCTAGATCTGATGTGCAGTGCTTTTCTGTTCTGCTGTGGTGGTTAGGGCCATTGTTTAAGAAGACGGTTGCTGATTCCAATGCGCCGGTGCAGGAGAAGGCGCTGGACGCCCTTCTCGCATTCCAGCGAGCTGCTGATGCCGACGCTTCAAGGTGTGTGCGCCCTTAGGTGCTAAGTCATTCTGAGTTATACTTCTGATTATTTGTCATCTGCAACGATTTATGGAGTTGTTTCATTCCAGATATGCCAAGGAGGTTTGTGATGCGATCGTGGCCAAGTGCCTCACTGGCCGACCGAAGACTGTAGAGAAGGCTCAAGCTGCATTCCTCCTATGGGTGGAACTGGAGGCAGCAGAGGTCTTCCTTGTAAGTTGTTCATCAACCCCCTGATAGTTATTGTTGTGACTTGTGAGAGCCATCAATGAAATGTATGTGCAGCAATGCATTCACTACATAATGCTGTTGTTTGTTCACTTGGTTTTCACAACATATCTCAGACCTTGTATGTATTGTTCAATATAGTTGCAGATATTATTGTCAGTTTGGCAATGTCTGATGCACTATCAATATTGTTACAAATGCTAAGCTGATGTAAGATTGTGTGCCATGTTCCTCTCACCAGATAGTTTTCGTTTTCACTTAGCAAATAGTTTGTCAAATTGGCAATTGGCTTCAGGCACCCTTGCATGAATAAATGTGGGAAGCATGAAACAGCGATTTCCCTCCTTTGCAATTCTAGTTTCATTGTGGTCATAGGCATCCTGCAAAAGCATGCAGCAGTTTTATCTCTATCATTAAAAACAGTTTAGCTGCTACATGAGTGTTCTTCCAGAGCTAGCGTCTGGGAAACATATGTCCATTTGATTGGATAAATCGGTTTCATTAATTTTCGGTTCCTTATTTTTGTCCGCACCATCTGTAATGAAGCTCTGCCCCCACAAGGCTTATGAAATTATAGCTGTTCCTATTTGTTTGATTTATTTGCTCTCCCAAACCATCTAAAGTGCTAATCTGTTTTAGTCACATGTTCCCTCTTGTAACTATGTATGGCATGATAACATGCTCAAGCAAACTTCATATGGTTGTGCTATCAGGAATCCATGGAGAAGGCTGTAAAGAACAAAGTGGCTAAAGCAGTTGTACCTGCTATTGATGTGATGTTTCAAGCACTCAGGTAAGTCCCTAGCTGCTCCTCTGGCTCCCTGTGCCCTGTGCTGACAAGTTTTTATCAATACTTACAAACATCCTTCGTCTACCAGTGAATTTGGAACTAAGGTAGTTCCACCCAAAAAGATTCTGAAGATGCTTCCTGAGCTGTTTGATCATCCAGACCAGAATGTCCGGGCTTCTTCTAAGGGTTTGACACTAGAACTTTGTCGGTGGATTGGCAAAGAGCCTGTAAAGTCTATTTTATTTGAGAAGATGAGAGATACTATGGTGCGTTATTCTTGAAAGTGTAACATGCATAGTCATTATGTTCCATTACTCAATAATATGACCAAGCTTCTTTGTGTTTGCAGAAAAAGGAGTTGGAAGCAGAATTGGCAAACGTCTCCGGACTTGCTAAGCCAACTCGAAAAATAAGGTGTTTCTATTTTTCCCTTTTAATAATAATTATGCCATTCTCTTTGTTGTATTTAATAAATCAGATGAAAAATACTTCTGGTCTTTTTTTTTTCTCGAACACGCAGGAGAGCTGCATATCATTATATTAAGAAGAAGAAAGGGTTTGGAAACCCATACAACACCACACACTCACTGCTCGCCTTTTATACAACAAAAACTTGACCTCGACCATATGAGAAAAAAACACAGAAACCTAACCTAGTCTGCACTTGGCACTAGAGTGAGCAGCTTGGAAATTCCTCGAGCCCCAGCCAAACTCCAAAGGTGTAACTCTTAGCAGAACCTCATTCAGATTAGGGGTAGTCCCATCAAACCCGTATCAATTGCGGTGTTTTCATACTGACCAGCCCCCAAAATGATGATAGAATTGAGGCCTTTTCTAACCTGACCATCCACACTATTATTTGAGTTTAGGGTTACTTCTGGTCTAATCTACGCAACCATTTGAAATGCCAGATAAATAGTTATTTGTAGTGCTATTTATACTTGAATATCATTGCTTGTTTTGTGAGTTGATAGATAGGCTGCAGCTTGTGTGTTAATCTGTTTTGTTATGTACGTGGTGGCAATTACACCTCATTTATGATATCACATTATTTCACTGCCATCTTTGTATTTTAACTCAAAAACTAAAATCTTAAGGAAGTAAGCCCTTGATGTGGAATTTTCAGTTCATTGATTTAGCCATTACATGTTCTCTCCCATATATGTGATTTAGAGTGAGCTATCGCAGGATTGTGTAATGGGAAAATTTTGAAGAACACGCACACCTTGTTTTGCTTCTTTTTTCTTTTTCTTTCTTTTTTGGAGTAGTTGAAGCACATGTTAGTTTTGGAGCCATAACAAATATTTTAATTGCATTTGCTTCTCTTGTATGTAATATGTAATATATGCAGTGTTTCAAATGTGTCGCCTAGGCATCTGGGAGGACCCAGCTCGCCTTGGGGAACCGGTCCGCCATGTCGCCTAGGCGATAAGGCGTGGACAGGTTTCCAAGGTTGGCTTGTCGCCTTTAAAACACTGAATATATGGGTCATAAGGACTATGTTGATTGTACTGTTGAACTGCTGTAGATCTTTTGGAAATCACCTTTTCAATATTCACAATGTTAATCCTGCGTACTATGAATATAATGTTTCTTTTTTTTTTCATGATGATTTGAAAATGGTGATTTGACATGGTGTTCTAGATCTGAACAAGAAAAGGAGCTCGAGGAGGAGGCTGTGGTGGAGACAACCGGGGCTAACACTTCTGAAGAGGCTGCAGCAGATGGTGCGTTCTTCTAAGGATCATTTACGTGTTAGTTTCCTATATGTTGTTGATAGTTTGTTTAAATTTAAGGTGTGAATACTTACACAATTCTATATTTCAGCCCCTGTGGAGATCGATGAATACGACCTTGTTGATCCTGTAGATATTTTAACCCCACTAGAAAAATCTGGATTCTGGGATGGTGTGGTATGCGATCTGTTTTCAATACACTATCTATTGTTCACGCCATCGTATGATATTTGTTATATTGGTTTTCATGTTTGTTGCCAGAAAGCGACTAAATGGTCAGAGAGAAGGGATGCTGTGGCGGAGTTAACTAAGCTTGCTTCGGCCAAAAAAATTGCTCCTGGCGATTTTCATGAAATCTGCCGGACACTGAAGAAGGTTAAATCTCTGATTTTTTTTTTCGCCTGCATTGTGTGATCTTCTAATCCCTTATCATATCTTAATTATCCAAATGTTCAGCTACCATCTTTGAATGTTTGTATTGTTTTCCTTTTGAAGTCTTATAATTAATTTGCGGGATCATATTCGAACTGAAACTAGCACTTTGATGTAGTGTTAAGTGTTGTTGTGTCCAATAGTTGCTTACTGCATTCTTACCTATGGTGTCTTTTTGGTACTGCAGCTCATCACAGATGTTAATTTGGCTGTCTCGGTGGAAGCTACTCAGGCAATAGGGAATTTAGCTAAAGGTTTAAGAGCCCATTTTTCTGGAAATGCACGGATGCTTCTTCCAGTTTTGCTTGTAAGAAGAATAATATTCCTTTTTCCTTGAATAACTGTACATTGCCACTACATCTTTTTGTTGTTTTGATATTTTATGTGTTTCTTAATATTAAGCATATTATTTTTATACTGTGTGAACTTGGGTGCCCATTGAAGCTTACATAATTCGGTTTGTCCTGATGGTACTGTTAAACAGGAAAAGTTGAAAGAAAAAAAGCCGACGATGACGGAAGCACTATCTCAAACACTTCAAGCGATGCACACGTCTGGCTGTTTTACACTTATTGACGTGATTGAAGGTTTGTAATTTTCTGGCAGAATCTATATCTCCCACGTCTGTGTGTAATATTATTTTCATTGTTATTGTGGTTATTTTAGCCTTATAGTGGTGATATTTCTATTTACTCAAAAGTAATATTACTGGTAAGCTAGTGAAACTAGGGCAAAAAGTAATATAAAATTCCTTTTAAATCCCAAGACTTACTTTTCAGCTTGGATCAAAGCCTCAATAAGAAAAATGCTTTCTTTGGATGATGCAGATGTTCGGGTGGCTGTAAAAAATAAGGTCCCTCTTGTTCGTTCCTTAACACTGACCTGGGTTGCATTTTGCATTGAAACAAGCAATAAAGCAAATGTACTAAAGTTACACAAGGAATATGTTCCTATCTGCATGGAGGTGAATAACCACTTTATACTGCCAGTGGTATTTCTTCTTATTTGCTATCGTGTATTTACTCTGATCTGCATTTCATCAATATTTAGTGCTTGAATGATGGTACACCAGAAGTACGAGACGCTTCATTTTCTGTTTTGACTGCCATTGCCAAGGTTTCTTTTTCAGTGCTTGCCTTTCTCTTTACTTAATTACATATATCAAGGCGTAGCTCTAAAATCTTGACGGTGTGCTACTTTTACTGTCTGTATAGATGGTTGGTATGAAACCCTTGGAACGATCGCTGGAGAAATTAGACGATGTGAGGAAAAAGAAACTGTCAGATATGATTGGTTCTGCCAGTGAGACTGTTTTGAGTTCAGGGACAGGTTAGATTTTCTTTTGGGTTTGTAGTTTTACTTGTTGTAATGGATTGAATGTCTCTGTTTTGGCTTAATTTCTGTACAAACTTCATTTTTCCAGCGCCTATCCCAACTTCAGGAGCTGCCACATCTGCTCGCGGGGTATGTTTGTTGATCTTGTAATTCCAATATTTATACTAAGAAGATGTTACAGCCTGTCAACATTCCTCTCCCAGTGCCTGTATAAAGTTTGTGTAGGAATTCTTAAAAATGCTTTCAACATTCCTCTCCCAGTGCCTAGCTGCTATCAACCTCATGTATCAGAACAATGTTTATTCATGATCGTTTCTGTTGATCAAATGTCTGACAACTGAAGCACGGTTATTCTGTTTATAGGCTGCAGATAGCTTGTCCATGAAGAGATCTGCTGCAAGCATGCTTAGTGGAAAGAAGCCCGTGCAGGCAGCGGTTAGTTTTGTTGGATGTATATTCTATTCTTTGAATTTGTGGACCATTTTCTTATGTGGGGGATTGTTTTCCTTGTTTTCAGGTTGCTGCTAAGAAATCTGGACCATCAAAATCCACTGCATCAAAAAAGACAGATGGTGGATCACAGTCAAAGACATCTGCTGCTCCTGAGATTGAAGATGTGGAGGTGATTTGTTTGCAAGAATCCAACCATTTCCGTGTTATGATATGCCTTTCATGATGTGCATAATTATGCCTTTACTGAAAGAAATCCCGATTGTTAGTTTAGAACTAGGACTTTGTCATTTCTTTTTTTCTTCGTGGAAATTTTAGCAGTCCTTACCTTCGATTTGAAATGCATGTTATTTCAGACTTTAGAGTTCGGCACTGCTAGAGGAATAGACAAAATGACCATCTTACCCTCAATTAATACTCTATTGTTTGCATGCATGGGGGAAAAAGGTTAATTTATGATGCACAAAAGGAAGGGTAAGACTAGAAAAAATAGGCCGAAGTTTCCTAAAAGTTGTAGAACAAGTATTTTGAAGATTGTAAAAGTGGCTTTCCAAAACAAAGATTTTGAACTGGAGGGAGTAGTTTATTTTGTCCCAAATATAAGAAAACAATGGATTTATGAGTTTGGTTCTCTCTTTACGTCCTCCAGATATTTAAAGGTCTATTGGTGTTGTCCCCCTCCTCCCTCAAACAATGGATGAAACTCATAGCTGTAGATAGTATACACGACTCATATATCGTATTTATTGTTTTATTTTGCAGCCGGCAGAGATGAGTTTGGAGGAAATAGAAGAGAGGTTAGGATCCGTTGTGAAAGCTGAGACAATTTCCCAATTGAAGAGCACTGTCTGGAAAGAGCGGCTTGAAGGTTACTGTTAACCTTGTGTAGCCTATCCTATAGTTTTGTTTATTTTGTTTCATTTGGAAGGATTAACCTAGAGTCATTTCTCTCTCTCTCTCTCTCTCTCTCTCTCTCTTGCATCTCATATCCCTTTTTCTGCACCTCTTGTTGGTTTTCATCTCTAGCCCAATTATTATTGTTCTTTTACACCCATCTGTTTGTTTGTTTGCTCATCTTAAACGAGGATACCTTGTTTGAGCAAGGATTCTGGTGTGCATGTGTGCAGATTGTTTACTTAGTATCCTAGTAAAGCAATATGCGCATGCGATTGTTTTCTTAGTATCCTAGTAAGTGCAGTAGTGTTCTTTTCCTTCGTTTGCTCATCATCTTAGTAGAATGGCAAGTCCTCATGCTAGTTTGAGACAAGAAAAAAAAACGAAGAAATCTTGTTGTAACACTGTTGATTTGGCTGCCACCTCTGTTTCATTCCTTTCTTTCTAGAAATAAAAGTTGCTTCTATTTTCTGTTCTGAAGCTTTAAAGCTTCTAACATTTGCAGCGAGACTAACATTTAGTGCATGCATTTATTTTCCTTGTAACTCTGTTCTGTATCTGGTAACTATTTTATCAGCTTAATAGGATACATGATTCTCCTGCTGGTGTTGAAAAGAAAAATCGAGAAATTTTGTTGCTATACATTTTGATTCGGCTGCCTTTTCAGTTTCATTCCTTTATTTCTTGGAATAAAGTTGCTTCAATTTTCTGTTTAATCTTCTTACATCTATGGTTGCTATGTGTGGCAGCTATTGGCATGCTCAAGCAGGAGGTGGAAAGTCTTACAGAACTTGATAAGTCTGCTGAACTTCTGATTCGTTTGTTGTGCGCTGTGCCTGGATGGAGTGAAAAGAATGTTCAGGTACTTACTGCTTGCTGACTATTTTTTTCGTTTCCCTTCTTTATGGAAGTAATTTAATGTAAGATTTAAATGAAACAGGTACAACAACAAGTTATAGAGGTCATCGCCCATATTTCCTCGACTGTAAACAAATTTCCAAAGCGATGTGTGGTTCTATGCCTTCTTGGTACGAGCTCCTCTTCTTCTCCAGTACTTTAGCTATGTATCTTGCACCTAAAGATGAGATTGGCTGTGGCTTTGTCAGAGCATGAACCCACCTAAGCTTAATTGTTAACACCTTAAAACCAGAAGTTTGTGAGCTTGTTGCCGCTGTGAATCATGATGTAACCAGGAATAGTATAGCACACATAACATGAGTCCCAGATCGCTGGTTGAACCTAAGTTTATTTCCTGCCCTAGTTTGGCTGGTGGGATCATAAACAAAGTCAATGAAGTATTAACTAACATTATTGTCACGCCTTACGATTGCATAGATTTTATTGAGGTAAGTCGCCAACCACAGAATATCTATTTAAAAAAAATCAAAGTTTTTAATTTGAAGTTAAGTACCCACCAGATGTTGAAAAAGTTAAAGTATCTGATGGAATTTAATTTCAGCACATCTTGATTTCTACACCATTAATTATGAAAAGCGATGGGGCTTCTTTCATGAAATTCTATTTATGGATTTTACTATAATATACTTGCCTGTTGCCAATTCCTATTAGAGGGATGCATACTATTTTCTGCTGTGGTTCATTCAAGCTGATATAACGTATAGCTTCTCTTAATCTTGCTTCTGTGCAGCCTTTTGTTTTTTTTTTGTTAGTGTTCACGTATAACTTGGGGGTTCTTGTGTTGTCTGCACTGCATATAAGATGCACTACCTTTGATTCCATATAACCTTTGTTGTTAAATATCTATCGATCATATTTTGCTGTTTTTTCAATTTATTTGAAATATTTCACTTTTATTTCTTGGTCATGTGTTATAGAATGTTGATTTTAGTAAAATTGTTAACTTCCTGAATTGCTATTTTCTCTCAGGCATAAGTGAAAGGGTTGCTGATATAAAAACACGGGCCCATGCAATGAAATGTCTCACTGCCTTTTGTGAGGCTGTAGGTCCAGGATTTGTGTTTGAGAGGGTAAGAGCTAATATTACACTATGCTTATTTTTTTGCTCGAAAGGTCCTATACATTTTTGAATTAATCTAATTTGCTAAGGTTATACACTGACCTTCAATATATTCAATGCATAGAATGTCTTTCCGATTTTGTTCTGTGAGTTGATTGAATGCACAGAAACCCCAACTTGGATGATGTTTGGCAACCACTAAAATTATGTGTATTATATTTTTGTAGCTATACAAAATAACAAAGGAGCACAAGAATCCCAAGGTTCTTAGTGAGGGTATTCTTTGGATGGTCTCTGCTGTAGAAGATTTTGGGATCTCTAATTTGAAGCTAAAGGTGCACTTTCCTCTATATGTCTATACTTGCAGGTTTACCACACTCTTGTTCTTAGTGGTCTTTGTTGTTCCAGGACATGATTGATTTTTGCAAAGACATCGGTCTTCAATCAAGTGCTGCTGCAACAAGAAATGCTACTATAAAACTAATTGGGATGCTACATAAGTTTGTGGGACCAGGTCATCTTATAGTTCTCGAATTTCATCATGTTAATAGTTGCAAGGTCATGTTTTTGAAATAAACCTTCCTGCAGACATCAAGGGCTTTTTAAGTGATGTTAAACCTGCACTTCTAAGTGCCCTGGATGCTGAATATGAAAAAAATCCTTTTGAGGTATGCTGTGTTTCAGTTACTGTTTGGAGAAGCGTCATATTTTTTTTACTTATATTTTCACTGACACCAATTTGGCTCAATTCATAGGGTGCCGCTGCTCCTCCGAAGAGAACAGTAAGAGTTTTGGACACTGCATCTTCTACATCTGCTGGCCCGTCTGATGGGCTGCCACGGGAAGACATTAGTGCTAAGATAACGCCTACTTTACTAAAAAATTTGGGCAGTCCTGACTGGAAGGTATTGGGCACTTAACTTGTTTCTCATTAATTTATTTTATTTCTGTATGTTGTCTAGTATTTTATTGTGATATTTATATTATGCTGATGCGAATTGACAGGTACGACTAGAGTCCATTGATTCAGTCAACAAAATTGTGGAGGAGGCTCATAAACGCATCCAGCCTACAGGAACAGGTTCACCGTTTTTATCTATCTCAAACAGCCATTAAATTTGTATCTATTAAGAGTTATATTCACCTAATTTGTACTAAATTGTCTTGGCCATCTTATCACTGCAGTTGACCTGTTCACGGCACTTAGAGGCCGTCTTTATGACAGCAACAAAAATTTAGTAATGGCAACCTTGTCCACTATTGGTGGTCTTGCATCTGCTATGGGCCCTTCTGTTGAAAAATCAAGCAAGGTTTGGAACTAACTCTCTTTTTATCTCTGTACTTCTGTATGCATATTTTGGCCGCTACAATAACGGAGAACTGTTTGTTATGAAGGGTATTTTGGCGGATGTGCTGAAATGCCTTGGTGACAACAAGAAGCACATGCGAGAATGCACATTGACTGCTCTAGATTCATGGGTTGCTGCTGCCCAACTCGACAAGATGGTTCCATATATTATAGTGACTTTGGGTGATCAGAAAACAGGTTCAGAAGGGCGAAAAGACCTTTTTGATTGGCTGTCTAAGCATGTTTCAAAAATGGGTGATCCATCTGAGGCTTTGCCTTTGTTGAAGCCTTCGGCATCTTCTTTGATGGTACCAGTCGAAACTGATCTTTTGATTCTATGTTTAATGGAAACATATAATGGCTAACCCTTCTTTTTGAAAAGGATAAATCTTCTGAAGTCCGTAAAGCTGCTGAATCCTTTATGAATGAAATTCTTAAAATCTGTGGCCAAGAAGTGGTATGGTTCATCTACCTGTTCCTTTTAATCCATCTTTCCATCTAATGCTGGAGCTTTCTACTTCAACTGAATTTATTGTCTTGTTTAGGTTGGAAGGAACCTAAAAGATTTGCCATCACCTACTTTGGCCATTGTAGCAGAGAGGTTGAAACTGACTACTGTACATGAAGGTGGTGTCTTGCAGATCATGTTTTGCAATGTAGTTGTTTTTCTGTAGTCGTTGAATTTTTTGTTCTGACTTGTCATTGCTGCATTACACCAGGATTTTCTGAATCTGTCAAGATGGTGACAACAAGCATGAGCTTGCCATCAAAAGCTGGTTTGAAGAGCAGTAAACATGGTCCAAATGATCGTGGTTCTAATGTGGGCAAACCTGTGTCTCAAGTATGTGTTTTATCTCACTGTCATTGTGGGAAGGGTGCAACTTCAATTAAAATGTGTCAGTTTTTGAAATGGTGAAAATTCATTCAAAAGCGCACTTTGAAGTTTTTTTTTAAAAAATTTAAACTTGGGACATCCATAGTTCATCTTATGGTATATCTTGTCACTATAGTTAAGGTTTAAAGTCATTCCAACTTAACTCAAAAATGACAAATTTGGGTGAATATACACTAGATACTATGTTCTCTAGCATATTCACTTGAAATGTGTCGTTTTCATGAATTAAACTGGAATGAGATTGAACCTCAACTTCTGCGACAAGATATGTCATAAGATGGATGTGTGAAGTTCCATTTTTTTTTCCCGAAGCTTGAATGAATGGTTTTGGATCTCTTTTCGCCGATACCAAAAAGTAGGCCATTCCACCTGATATGCACCTGGAACTGTTTTCTAACTATCTTGCTCCACTATCAGAGAGGACTTCCAGCAAGAGCATCTGTTACTATGGTTTCTTCTCAAGATCATCTACAATCCCAGGCATTATTTAACATAAAGGATTCAAACAAGGTTAGTGATCATAGGGCCCCATAACATCTGAGTTGTTGGTTAAAAAAATACATCTCTGGGTTGTGTGCTGATCTCACACAAATGTACTTGTTCAGGAAGAGCGGGAGAGACGTGTTTTGGTAAGGAAATTCAAGTTTGAAGAACCGCGCCGAGAGCAGATTGATGAATTAAAGGTTTGTGTTGTGTACAAGGGAACCGGTTTAAGATTGTTACATTTGCATCCTGTTATATTTCTATATATGTTCCAGTAGAGTGCTTTTCTGCTGGCATTTTCCTTGTGACCTTTGTTGCATAACCTAGTAAAAACCTTTACATTTAGCAAAATGCTCTTAATGAAGACAATGGGGACTAGCTGGTACAGTAAATGTTACACTCTCATGCTTGGATACCAAATCCTATGGTAGCAATTGTACACAATTTGATCAAATCCACGGTAGTAGATGCTGTACAGTTATGTAGCAGAAGCGGAACTCTTAACTTTTTGATCAGTATAACAGATTCATACGGAACAAAGCCCTATAGCATTGATATTTGGTATTGCACAATGGTGTTGCAAAGGCTGACTCCATTGCATGAAAAGGAAATCCTGTGCCTAACTGGTTACCAACCATCAGTACCCTGAAAGTTTTTTTTTTTGAAATGTATTGAATTCAAATTTGTAGTTCTAAAAAAGGATCTTGATTTTAATTAATTGATATGATATACAGTTTATATGGACTTGATATCTAAACAGGATGAAATTATGTGAGTGTTTTAAATCTCAGATTTGTCTGGGTCCCAAGAGAACATCCGATCTCTAGTGAAGTTAAGTGGGTGATAATGACTGAGAAATGATGGAAACACAGTTGCTTATTTTTTTTCCAATTATATTAATCTGAGAAACATCCTGTGTTCTCAAATTGTGTTAGTTGGTGGTTGTGAATCCGTACTGTCTAGAAATATGCACATATGCTAATATTAGTTTTTTTTGAAAAAAGTAATTTTTGTGGATGCACATTTTTTACATATTGGAATTTAGCGTTTCATTTTTTTTGGTATGTTCAAAATGAAGTGCTCATTTGCTTGTTAGTTTGATTTTACACATCTGCACTGTTTTCCCCCCTCCTTTTGCCCTATGTGCTAATGGCTATTGCTGCGTGAACATAGCAGCTGATTTTCTTGGATTGTATGCGCAGATTGATTTGTTTAAACATTTCCGAGAAGATGTAAGCTTGCGACTGTGGAACTCAGACTTTAAGAGGCAAATAGATGGTATCGAATTGCTACAAAAGGTTAGAAATTGATATTAATGAGTGATTTAATATAGATTCTTGCTGTAGTTTTTCTTTTTTTATGATACTGTTGCAATTGTGCAGGCACTCCCTTCAAGTGGGAAAGAAGTAATTGAGCTTCTTGACATACTATTAAGGTGGTTTGTCTTACGCTTTTGTGAATCTAACACAACATGTTTGCTGAAGGTAAATGCATAGCACCCTTGTTAAGAACTATACTGGCCTTGTCTCCTTTTTTGCTGCACTTTAACCTAATCGGTTTCTATACTGTGTACTACATTACCTGTAGGTCCTTGACTTTCTTCCAGAGCTGTTTGATCTTCTAAAAGACCAATCTTACATGTTAACAGAAGCTGAAGCTGCAATTTTTCTTCCTTGCCTTATGGAGAAGGTACCATAGATACTTAAGCTGTACAAAAACTGCTTAGTATAAAATATCATATTATATGTTATCACTGTTCGCTTTCATGACCAAATTATTGTTGTATTGCAGTCTGGTCATAACATTGAAAAAGTTAGGGAAAAAATGGGGGAGCTGATAAAGCAAATGGTCAACATTTATTCTCTTCCCAAACTACTTCCCTATGTTTTGGAGGGACTGCGATCCAAGAATAACCGGACTAGGATAGAATGTGTTGATATCATTGGATACTTCATGGACCATCATGGGACTGAGGTCTGAATCACTACCTGTCATGTGTGCTGGTTAAATGGTATTGCGTTACTTATAGCAGATACTTGTTCTGTCGTGCAGGTTGGTGGGTTGATGAAAAACTTGCCATCTGTTGCAGCACTGACAGCAGAGCGTGATGGTGAGATCAGGAAAGCTGCTCTTAATACACTTGCAACTGCCTACAAAAACCTCGGTATGCACCCACTTTTTTAGTAGCTTTAACTGTATATCTATAACCTCCTTTTGCAGCATACCCAATCATACCCTTAAGCTGGTTTGCAAAATTGCAGTTTCATGGTCCCTTTGTAGTAATCCAAGATAAAATATTTGCATGCTTTCCAAACCTATACTCCTGGGAAATTTATTTTATTCGTTTGATATGTGTTCTTGTGTATTCGCACAGCGATAAATCAGTGTGTATACTGTATTTAGCAGGATTTATGTCTCTTTTGCAATATTTATACAACTTTGCAAGAGCCTCAAAGTTTTACTATGTTTGACCAAACAGGGGATGATGTATGGCGCTATGTTGGAAAACTCTCAGATGCCCAAAGAAGCATGCTTGATGATAGGTTCAAATGGAAGGTTTGTTTCTGTCACCCAACATACAGATTCTGCTATTTTTAGCACACTTGCAACAACCACTTGATACGACTAAGGTGTTTACCATATCCTATCTGATGGTATGTCAGGCTAGGGAAATGGAAAAAAGGAGAGAAGGAAGGCCTGGTGATGCTCGAGCAGCTTTGAGACGTTCAGTTAGAGAGAATGGGTTTGTCCTTGTTTCTGAATGGCTGATATTAATTTCTCTTTTAATTATTCATACTTTCATTTTATGGATGTAGGTCTGACGTAGCAGAACAAAGTGGAGAAGTAGTTTCCCGTTCAGTAGCAGGGTCAATGATCTCAAGGTGCTCCAGGTGTCTTATTGTACTCTTCATACTTATTTATATACCATCACATAACACAGCTTGTCTATGCTCGTCTGTCAATAGGGACAACTTTGGATATGCTGATGCTCATATGAATAGGCATATGGTTCCTAGGCAGATGCCAGCTGCAACTGGTCCTGCTGACTGGCGTGAAGCTCTTGAGATTGTTGCACTGGGTTTGCCTGAGCAGGTCGTGCTTTTCCTCACTTCCCAAAGCCCACCCACCTTTTCCCATCATGCTGAGGCCGTGTTGATCCGTTTTTACATGATGTGTAGTGGTTTCAAGCTTTTAAAACCTAGTGTCATTGCAATTTTACATTCACTTATTAAACACAAACATTGGCCTGATATATGCCTTTGTTTTCTGCAGTCTGTTGAAGGCATGAAAGTCATATGCCATGAGCTAACCCAGGCGGCTGACCCTGAAAGCTCAGTGCTTGAAGATCTCATTAAGGAAGCTGACAGATTAGTTTCATGCTTGGCCGTTATGGTTAGTCTTTGCTGTGCATTCATGTTACATTTTCTCTCTCTTAATTTTCAGAGTACGTCACTCTCCTAACTTTTAATTTCATCATGAATTCTTGCAGGTTCCAAAGACCTTCAATTTTAGCCTGTCTGGTGCATCTTCAAGATCTTGCAAATATGTTTTAAATACACTCATGCAGGTTCGTTGACATGTTTTACGTTTGGCCCTTTGCTTTTCTCTTATGTTGAATTCTGTTTATCTAAAATCTTGATTATTTTGGCAGACGTTTCAAATCAAACGTCTTGCTCATGCTGTGAAGGAGGGTACCCTGGACAACCTTATTACGGAGTTACTTCTTTGGCTTTTGGATGAAAGAGTTCCTCTTATGGATGATGGCAGTCAATTACTCAAAGCACTAAATGTTTTAATGCTTAAGATCCTGGTACGTAACATTTCTTTTTCATGCTTTCCTTCGCTCATCATATTTGCTTTCTTCAATGGTTCTGTTTTCAACAGGATAATGCTGAGCGAACATCCTCTTTTGTTGTGCTAATTAATTTATTGAGGCCTTTGGACCCTTCAAGATGGCCATCACCTACACCAACAGAGTCTCTTGCTGTAAAGAATCAGAAGTTTTCAGACTTAGTTGTCAAATGTTTAATTAAGTTGACAAAGGTATGTGATTATTTGGTTGCACTAATATCTACAGATTATTACTTCTGACACTCTGCATTCCATCTCAGGTTCTTCAGAGTACAATCTATGAAGTTGACCTTGATCGAATTCTTCAGAGCATTCATATCTATTTACAAGAACTAGGAATGGAAGAAATACGTAAAAGGTCTGTGCCTTTCTCTTGGATAGCTCTTTAATTATTTCTTTGGATTTTTTTACATAGATATTTTGTATAATCTGTAGGGCTGGTGCTGATGATAAGCCATTAAGAATGGTGAAAACTGTCTTGCATGAACTTGTCAAGCTTCGAGGGACGGCAATTAAAGGTCACCTTTCAATGGTTCCTATAGATGCTGAACCTCAGCCAATAATTCTAGCATACATTGATCTTAATCTTCAGGTAGAACATCCGAACCCACTGTTACACTAGAGCTTCATTCAGTGTTTTTTTTTCTCACTGTTACCCTAAGCAAATTGTTTGGTCAATCCTAGACCCTTGCAGCAGCTAGAATGTTGACACCATCGGGACCTATGGGTCAAACTCACTGGGGTGATGCTGCATCGAACAGTCCAAACCCATCTACTCACTCAGCTGATGCGCAATTGAAGGTGCAACCATCTTTTTTTAGCCGTTCATTTTTGTGAAGCAAGTAATTAATGTGGTGATTTTACATTCTATTTTATCTTCCTGGTCTGTATGAACAGCAAGAGCTTGCAGCTGTCTTCAAGAAAATTGGTGATAAGCAGACATGTACAATTGGTCTGTATGAACTCTATCGAATAACCCAGCTGTATCCAAAGGTATTGCTAATCCATTACAACCCTAGAAGGTTCAACATTAGGACTGTTTATTCCAAGTGAATGTTTTAAACTAGTTTAGTTTACATTGGTTTTTGGATCATTTACAGTGCATATTTTATTTGGAAGTTTGTAATATATTGAGCTTTCTATTCTGTTTGTTTCTGATCGACCATCACTTTCTCAGGTTGACATATTCTCTCAGCTTCAGAATGCAAGTGAAGCATTTAGAACCTATATCAGAGATGGGCTAGCTCAGGTTTGAACCTCCGTCATGGATCAGTTCGAGCTTGTTTTGACAAATATTGTTTAGGTACAATTGAATTTACATTGTTCGCGAATGCAGGTGGAGAAAAATGCGGCAGCTGGAAGAACACCCTCTAGTCTTCCATTATCCACGCCTCCTCCAATAGCAGCAATACCTTCTCCAAAATTTGCACCTTCTCCTGTTCATACAAAATCGATTAGTGGCAAAACAGAGTCTAACGAAGATGATGCCAGCGCTGAGGCACAACAGGCCTTCAGAGGAGATGATTCTAGATTACATTCTATGGACCAACAAACCGATAGATACCAGACTTCAGGTTCCCATCCTATACTGCCTTAATTCATCTGCATACATAATTGTATATGCTATCAATATCTACGTCATCTGATTGTTGGAATTATTATTTCTTTACCAGCAGGGACATTGGATGCTCTTCGGGAAAGGATGAAAAGCATTCAAGCCGCAGCTGTAGGTCATTTCGATGGATCCCAGGCTCGGCCACTGGCAAGTATGAACGGAAGTAATATGCTCCATGCTGGGACACAATTGGATGGTGAACCCCAACAACAAAGTAATATTCCGCCCATGGATGAACGAGCTCTATCTGGGTTGCAAGCACGAATGGAGAGGCTAAAGAGTGGATCTATGGAACCACTATAGATACGATAACAGCACTCGGAGAAATACCAACCATTGTAATTCATTGTAAACTTGAGGCATAGTGATGCTGTTGTTTGTAGATAGGTATGTCGGATGAACTACACGGCGCGGGGGCGACATTTCGTAACCCCCGTGCTGGGTCAATCCATTCTTGCAGAGCCTTTGGGTGCAGTTTAGGTGAGAGCTAGCTAGATGTTTTCCTTGTAGAAGCTAGTCCATGAAGGGCTATGCTATTTAGTATTAACACATTTTGCCGTACTGTGGTGATTTTTCCTGTGGTGTACAGCAATAGAATTGTGCATTTTAAATTAACTGCAAAATGTACTTGTGAAATGGACGGTTTTATGCATGCATAATAGTTTGGTTTCGTTGATGGTGTGGAAAATTATGTTACTGACGTTTTATCATTGATCTTTTTCGATCAGTGCCGATGACTAAATTGAGTTGCTTTATTATGCCGAGATTTTGAAGTCGACGTTTTTCTCAGGGATTCCAACAAATGAAGAAACTTGTAGGAAGGCTTTCATCAAATAGACTGGCAAAGAGCAATAAATGAGTCTTTTCCACAAATCCTCTACGTACACTCTTCATTTCGCAGGTTGTCCTGTGCCAGCGCGGCAGCTGATTAACATGGCCTGATGAATGCCACCGCTGTCCACACAGCACAGCACGCTAGGAGCAGCTTGATTTCAGTCTAACCGATTAATAGGCTTTCTCTGAAAGTCTCAAAGATGACAGAAGCCGAAATGCGTGGAAAAAACTTCCCACGCAGTCGCATCATGTTTGTTTCGATCGAAAAAGTTTTTAGTCACGACACAAGCATTTGGCAATGTTTCTCATGCTTCGGTTACATTAAATGCGTGACATAACTGGAATCATTCATTTTGGATGCTTGTATTTTCCCTCCTAATCCACATGATGCACATTTTTTTCTTTTCGGCCGATCGGCCGGCCAGAGAGGATGTTCTTTGCCGTCCTTTCGTTGAGGCCCAAGTTCATTTTTGCACTACCGTCCTGCTCTGATAGCCCTTTATTTAAATCTGTTTGCAGATGAAAAGACCACCCTATCCATTACTAGTATCTCCTTCCAAATCGAATCTACTCTCTCTGTTTTTTTTTTGTTTTTTTGGATTGGAGGTACCAAATTTGGACGGATTTCATCCCCTTCGTTTCTCTGCACCCTCTGATGCACAATGCCAACAACCGTTGATTACCAATCAAGATCACAACAGCTCGGTTAGCAAGTTGCAATCAATGGCCTACGTTAATCGTCAAGCAGAGGGTTCGACTCTAGGGAAAAAGGTAGAGAAGCAAAGCCTCTTTTTGAGGGAAAAGAATAGAAAAAAAACATTCATCATATCATAATTGTGCAGTGGATACCCGGTTGGAATCTTCTTGGGCGCCCTAGCCCTTAACCGCAAGAGGCATGTGGTTCGACTATTCAACTGCTGCAGGGCAGCCCTTGTGCGCAACGTGCTAAACGTCTCTGAATTCTGAAACACACCGGGATCCAGTGCGTGATGCATGACCCTTTCCTTGCAGCGGGCGTGCGTGCTCCACCAACCGGCCGGTTGCGATTCACCATGCCATGCGTCTTGCCACTTGGTGGGCTGTCCGCAGGCCCGCAGGGCAATGCATCAAATCAGTCGGCGGCGCTGCTCCGAGGCAAGCAACGGAATGGAATTGTATGAGCTCGTGGCCTCATGCGCCGACGACTACGGGAAAATGTCCATGGCGGTGTAGCTCAAAACAGTTAGGTCGTTGTGACCGATATCGATAACCCAGCTAGCTAGAGTTGCCGGTATTTTCGTTCTATCTGGATCAGCAATGATATGCTTTGTCGAAATGTTACGCTTTTTTTTTATAGCTTTTTCAAGTATTAGCAGTAAGATATACTAAGATCTATTGTGTGATACATTGAGTTGTAATTTTAGAGTTTTGCTCCGGTGGTCCTTTCCAAGAAAACTGCACGAATTTTAAAGCAAAGAGGTAATTGATTAACTTTTATTATTAATATTTTATTCTGGGTCTCGTATGGGCCCGGCCCTATCCCATCCCATACGGAACTGTCGTATCCCTTGGCCGTCGGCGTTCACCGGCGACGTGAGTGGACGAGAGGGGATCGGAAAGGGAAGATAGGAAATCGCCGAGGAAAGTTTCCTTCACGAGTTTAGAGTTCTATTTCTTGAGAATGAAGATGATCCCATTGTCATACACGATACAGCAATAAAACCCATTCGCTCTCACTCTCTGACGGCTGGGCCCACAAACGGCGCCCGCCACACACACAACGCTACACACATTAATCCCGGTATAGCGAAGACGCCCCTGATACTTCCCGTCTTCACTCCTGTGATGCGTCGACATTGCCAGACATGACACCTCCCCCTGCTGAAGACGTTGCTTGCCCACAAGTAACCACCGATGGAAACTTTGTCAACAGCACATGCCAATCTTCCCATGTTGCTGACGCCTGAGGCAGATTGCTCCACTTCACCAGTACCTGTGGAATAGCTTTGTTACCTTTTTTTACGAGGCGTCGTTCCAGAATCAGTTCAGGCTGTAGGTCCTGAGTGCTGAGATCCACCAGAGTCGTCAGATCAGAATAGACTGGTGTATAGTTGGGAATGAATGGTTTGAGCTGGGAAACATGAAAAACAGGATGAATAAGACTGCCTTCCGGCAACTTGAGCTTGTACGCGACCTGCCCAATGCGCTCCAGAACTTCAAATGGACCGAAGTACTTGAAAGCTAATTTGGGAAAAGGTCGGTTGACAACTGATGTTTGAGCATAAGGTTGAAGCTTCAACAACAATTGCTCTCCCACCTGAAAGCTTCTTTCCACACGTTGACGATCAGCCAAGAGTTTCATACGGTTTTGAGCTTTTGCAAGGTTTTCTTTAAGAAGCAGAAGTTGGTTATGTCTGGTCTTGACAAGATCCACTGCGTCAGATTGAGCCATATGGTCCACAGGAAGTGCCATCCCAGAATCAGCTTCATACCCATATAGAGCCTTAAATGGAGAACACCCAATGGCTGTGTGGTAACAAGAATTGTACCAGATTTCAGCCAATGACAACCAGGCCTTCCAACATTTTGGAGTGTCATGAACTGCACATCTAAGGTACATTTCTAAACATTGATTGACGCGCTCAGATTGTCCATCAGTTTGGGGGTGATAAGCTGTGCTTCTCAGCAATTTAGTGTCAAACAGAGAGAATAATTCTTTCCAAAATGCGCTGGTGAACACTCTATCTCTGTCTGAAACAATAGATTTGGGAAATCCATGCAACTTCACCACACTGTCCAGAACTGCTCTGGCTACAGTTTGGGCTGTAAAAGGATGCTTCAAAGGAATGAAATGAGCATATTTTGTGTACCTATCCACCACCACCAGAATGGAGTTAAACCCTTCAGACACAGGAAGACCCTCTATAAAGTCCATTGTCCAATCTTTCCAAGCTCCACTGGGAATAGGTAAGGGTTGCAAAAGCCCTGCAGGGTGTGTATTAGAGTGCTTGGCCTGTTGACAAATGGAACACTGTTTCACAAAGTGCTCCACATCTGCCTTAAGTCCTTTCCAGTGGAAAAGCTTCTTTATCCTGTGATAAGTAGCTTGAGTGCCTGAATGTCCCCCAATTGCTGTGGAGTGGAGAGCAGCAATAATTTTTGTTTGTAGGGCCGAATTATGAGCAATCCATACCTTGTCCTTGTACTTAATGATGCCTTGGTGTAGAGAAAATCCATGTTCATCAGGTGATTTCACTGCTAATCGTGCTAGCATCTGTTGAGCCAAAGAGTCAGTAGCATAGCTGTTGATCACCTCCTGAGCCCAAAGTGATTGAACTTCTGAAACAGCCTGAATGGCCAACAAGTGACTTACTCTGGACAAAGCATCAGCAGCCAGATTATCTTTGCCTTGTCTATAGATGACCTTAAACTGCAGGCCCATTAACCTAGTCATGGCTTTTCTCTGCATTTCAGAGTGCAGGTTTTGTTCAGATAAATAAGACAAGCTCTTATGGTCAGTTCTGATTAGGAACTCTTGTCTCTGTAAATAAGATCTCCATCTTTCAACTGCCATTATGAGGGCCAAAAATTCTTTTTCGTATATGGATAATTTCTGATGAACAGGTCCTAGAGCTTTACTCAGAAATGCTATGGGCTGATCTCCCTGCATTAACACAGCTCCTACTCCCACATCACAAGCATCTGTTTCCACAATAAATTGCTTGTTAAAATCAGGAAGCCCCAACACAGGTGCATTAACCATGGCAGTCTTGAGCTGTGTAAAAGCCTGTTGTGCTGAGTCAGACCAGGTGAATTGCTTCTTCTTCAACAAATTAGTCAAAGGTCGAGCAATGATGCCATAATGTTTAATGAACTTTCTACTATAGTAACCAGTAAGTCCCAGGAATCCCCTCAATTCAGTGACTGTTGTGGGTACTGGCCAATTCACCATTGTAGTTGTCTTGCTAGGATCTGTAGCCACACCTTGATGAGAAATTATGTGCCCCAAGTATTCCAGGGAATTTTGAGCAAAAGAACATTTGCTGAGTTTCATATAAAATTTGTGGTCTCTCAATTTTGTCAACACTTGTCTCAGATGAATAAGATGTAACTCCAGAGTAGGGCTATAAATAAGGATGTCATCCAGGAAAACCAATACAAATTTTCTCAGAAAAGGTTCTAATAGCTCATTCATAATGCACTGAAATGTAGCTGGAGCATTAGTCAATCCAAAAAGCATAACTCTGAATTGATAGTGCCCATGATGAGTTTTGAATGTTGTTTTAGGTTCATCTGCAGGGTGCATTCTCACTTGATGGTACCCAGATCTCATGTCAAGTTTAGTAAAATACATGGTACCAGCTAACTCATCTAAGATCTCATCAATAATTGGCATAGGATATCTATTTTTAATTGTAACAGAATTCAGCTTCCTATAATCAACACAGAAGCGCCAAGTGCCATCTTTCTTTTGGACCAACAAAACTGGGGAAGCAAAAGGACTAGTGCTGGGTACAATTAGGCCTGCTTCTAGCAAAGTTTTGACTTGTTTTTCTATCTCATCTTTATGCAGGGGTGAGTATCTGTATGGTTTAGAATTAATAGGTATAGAATTGGGCAGTAAGGGAATTTGGTGGTCATGGAATCTAGATGGTGGTAAAGTTTTAGGATCCTCAAACACATCATTGTATTAAGCCAATAGTTGTTGCACTGGTTCAGGTATAAAATTGAGAGAAGTAGGATCTGTTACCTCTACCACTGCCAGGGCTCCAATATCATTCCAAGCCATCCACTTGACCAATTTATCTGAAGATATCTCTTGTAGAGAAGGTTGAGACTGCACCACCCCTTGAAGGAAAACTGTGTTGCCCAAATCTTCAAAAGACAGAGTCTTGTTCTCCCAGTGACAGGTCATTGGGCTATGAGGTTTCAACCAATCATATCCCAAAATTGCATCAAATGCTCCCAGCTCCAATACATACATATCAGTGTGAAAGGTGTATCCCTGAATCCACCATTCCATTTGAGGCACATATGTATTTGTTATCAGAGTCTCCCCATTGGCCACTTTCACTTGCTTGGGCTGCATTGGTGTTGGTTGGACACCACACTTCTGGAGGAAAGAAGAACTGACAAAACTGTGAGAGCTTCCACTGTCCAGCAATATCAACATGACCTTATTTTTCACTAATGCTCGAAGTTTCATTGCTTCACCTTCATCAGTGCCTGCAATTGCATTCAAGGATAGGTGACAGAACTCAGCAGTTAAGGCATCTTCCATCTCTAGCTGTTGCAAGACTTCATCTGTCAAAGTCACATCCAAATCATTCACAACAAGGGCATTCAAATGTGGTTTTGGTCTCTTAGTGCACTTAGCAAGATGAGTTGGGTCAAAAGGCTCTGAACAATAGAAGCAAAGGTTGTTTGCCTTACAGAAATCCCTTTTTTGCCTCTCTTTACTCAAGTGAGAAGGAATAGCAGGCGGTGGTTTCTGATCATACTTGGTAGTGGTGTTCAGGTACCCTTTTGAGCTTGAATTAAATTTTGAGTGTTTGAACTTTCCTCTGTCCCACAATTGTTCCTGAACTTTTGCAATTCTAACAGCTGTTTCCATGTTGTGGGGTAATTGAGACTGAACCACAGCAGCTAACTCAGGCTTGAGACCTCTTATGAACTGAGTAATAAAAAACATCTTATCATAGCTTGTATTATGCATCTCAATGAGGAATTGTAGGGATTCATACTCAGAGACATATTCATCCACAGATCCTGTTTGCTTGAGTTCCAAAAGTTCAGTCAATGCATGAACATAATCATAGGCGCCAAATTTAGTTTCCACGGCACTCATAAACTTTTCCCAAGTGTTAAGCTCCCCTTTTAACCTCTGTACTTCCACCCATCTCCCAGCATTATCCTTCATGTGCATAGTAGCTGTAGTAATCCAGAGATGTTCAGGGACATTATAGAATTTGAAGAAATCCTCACACCTATGCCTCCAGACCTTGGGATCCCGACCATGGAATTCTGGGAAATTCAATTTAGGTACTGCATTCTTGTATCCCAAGGGCCCGTCACCTGTACCACGGTGGAGACCAAACATCGAACGGGTAGTGTGCGTCTCACCAGGGGGTTGTGGAGGAGGAGGGCGTGGGGGACGAAATTGCTGTGGTGGTCTGGACCCCATGGAGTTGACAGAGAACGCGTCGAAGTCGTCCTCCCCTGCTCGGTCCATGGTGAGCTGCGAGACTGCCTTCCCCGTCTCCTCAATCTGCTTGGACAATATAGCCTGATCTTTCAATACTTGTTCCATTGCCTTGACGCCCAGCTCTTGATTGACTTGCATTTGCTCCTGTACGCGACCAATTTCAGTCACGCGCGCGAAGAGCAGATCGATGCTGTCCGTCATTTGCTGCCAACGCGCCGTATCCTTCTGGTCCGCCGTGTCCATGGCGCCGAGGACAAAGCGAGTTTGCACAGAAGGTTTCGGTGGCGCCGTGTTGCCCGCCCGCAAATCGAACCGGGGTAGCGAGGACTGACGGGAAATCAATCGGAGTCGCCGGTGCTGCGCGGCAAACCCCGAGATCTCAACAAGCCTGTGCTGAGTCCGGTTCAGATCGACGGAGTATTGCGGAAACAGCGAGCGCACGCCGAGGATAGCCCGTCTCTGATACCAACTGTCGTATCCCTTGGCCGTCGGCGTTCACCGGCGACGTGAGTGGACGAGAGGGGATCGGAAAGGGAAGATAGGAAATCGCCAAGGAAAGTTTCCTTCACGAGTTCAGAGTTCTATTTCTTGAGAATGAAGATGATCCCATTGTCATACACGATACAGCAATAAAACCCATTCGCTCTGACTCTCTGACGGCTGGGCCCACAAACGGCGCCCGCCACACACACACAACGCTACACACATTAATCCCGGTATAGCGAAGACGCCCCTGATACTTCCCGTCTTCACTCCTGTGATGCGTCGACATTGCCAGACGCGACAGGAACCTGGCCCATACCAATGAGAGGGACTGGACGTCGTCGTTCCATGATCCGTTTCTCTCGGTTCTCATGCAAACAGTGTGCCGGCTTATTTCGTCGCAAGACTGAAGCTTGCGTCGGCGGTGGCGCATGGACATCCACATAGCATCCCCTTTCATCCTCTCCATTCCATTTTACCTTGGCGCAACCTCCTGACCTCCGGATGGTAATCGCCGTGACCCCGTGCTCCAGGATGCCAGCCCAGTCCACGCGCTAGATTCCCAGGATGGCAACACTGCGGCGACTACGATAAGGAGGAAGATGAAGCGGACACGACAAATATGTTCTCTAATTGCCTATTTTTGTCAAATGGATTTGCATGGGGCTATCTAAATCTCATTTTCCTTCTCGGCAATCAGCTATAAGCTAATATACTTTTCCTTAAATGTACTGATGTAACTCTTTTTTCCTGGGATCCATCTTCTTTGTTCAAATGATCGGCATATGTGTGTTTTTCTGTTTACCGGAACTAAATATATAATTCCATTAGATGTGCGTACAGTTTCAGAAATTAGCTATATCAAATGCATTGCCAGAGGTTGCTCAAATCAAATATCCAGGGCATTTCTCAACGAGAAATGTTATTACTGATCACAATGTGTCTTGCTCTGCAACATACAATTTGATGCGTTGTGTGCAGAAAATAAGCTAACTTTTCTCTGCACAAAATCTGATTCCGGGAATGTACTTCTCACATATTACATTGTTTTTTGTTTATGTTTCCTATCAAATTTAGAATACACTTTTGTCTTCGTGCTTTTGTCTTCGTGCTAGTGAAATGAGAACACTACGTATTGATCGGAGCAGCAAAACCGGCTATGCCGCTAGTATTGGTTTGAACGGCTAGTTTCTTCTTTACAGGTTACAGGAAGGAACCTTAGGTCCCGTTTGGGACAGCGGTGTGGCGGCGGCCGCGGCGACCGCGGGAATAATCCTGCCGAACGCCGTACGGTTACCGCAGGGCCGCCCGCCGCCAGTGACAAAATGGCACGGGTTTTGAACGGGGCCGCGTACCGTGAGATGCGGCCGCGGAGCCGCGGTACGTGACCGCCGCCGCGCGCCCGCCATCCCAAACAGGGCCTTAGTGTACTGGAAGAGATCTCTTTAAGCGAAGTGCATATGTCCAGTTTAAGAATTTAAATGTGGTTCACATAAACAATAAAAAAAACTCCACATCAGGAAGCAATGCAGGTTGTAGGCTGTAGTTTGTTGGCCTTGTTCTTTGCGATGTACTCTTCCAGGCCACGGAGCTCTGCCTCCATTCGGTCTCGTAGGAATGCGCCTTGATTGCTGATGATGAAACCGGAGTGGGGAAGAGGCGGGGTGGCAGCGCTGGTCCTGATCCAGGGTGCGTGCTGCGTGCGAACCAGCGGATCAGGGTGGAGACCAAACCGCGATGCACAGGGACCGGGGATGGCATAGAGAGCCACCGCCGAGCGTCACCACCTATGATGGCACTGCGCCACCCGCCGTTCGTCCATTCGGCAATCGGCACGAGCGAATGGTAGGATAAGATCCAAACTAACCTGGATCGGGCATGGATCGGGTCCAATAGGACAGCAGTAGGGCTGGATCCAACGATGATCCATAACAAAATTAATTAAACGAATTATCTCTTTACTTTTAGATCCGTGCAGTTTTTATGGGATGGACCATTGGAGAAAAACTCGTAATTTTAATACTAATAGAATTCTGACCATTTAGTTCGGAACGAGGCTTATCCGTTCGGAGGTATGCGGTGGCAATTTTGCCGTAATTACAACTAAGGTGGGGGCAGTTTCGTACCGAAAGGTGGGGGTGAGGGGTCGAGCCGTGGGAAGTTAGTTTTTTCAACTCCGCACCTCTAGTATAAACCCCAGACCGACTTCTTTAAGCTTAGCATGAGAAACTATTTTTTTGGCCCGTTTGGTACAGCTTCACCTGAAGCTGTAGAAGAAGCTGCAGTAAAAGTCCTGACAAAGGGCGTTACCGATATCAAATCTTTTCGCTCCCTTCAGGATGACCTCAAGCCATGTCCATTCACGCACCTCATGCATGCGCCGCAGAACAGTCTAGGGCGGTAGTGCCACCGCCCAATGGCGCAGTCCTCGTTTGATAAACATCTGACTCAGACCAAGACCACAATGGCGCCGGCGCCGCAGCCAGCCAGCCAGCCACAGATCCAACGTCACGGGACAGATCGAGCTTCGCCGGCCGGTCGACACATCAGCGGCGCACACGTGAAGATATGACTCGGCGGGGCGCACGTACGCGCGGCTGGCCAGCAGCGAGACGCCGATCGAGATGGGGTAGGTGAATAGATGGCGATGATGATCGACGTGCAGGCCAGCTGCCGCCAGGATTTGGTCCAGTCAAGGACACGATGCATGCGCTGCCCGTACGGCCGCGCGCGGCGACGGCGTGACGGGCGCCTTCGCGCTCAAGGAACACCACGGTTGGCAGGTTTGAATTGCGTCGGCGCTGGCGTCACTCGCCGCCCGGGCGCGGTGGATATCTCTTCTCCACTCCCTGGATATGCCTACGGGCTACGGGTTACGGCCTACCTCTCTGACCTTCGTCACGTTCCTCGGCGGATTCTGTCGCCGTCGAACATTGCGCTGTGACCTCGTGAGAACCTGGAACTTGGAAAGCGATCTTTGTTCGGTCCAGCTTTTGTTTGGTTCGAGTGACAGGGATCGATTCTGAGCACACCACGCCACAGCAACAATGGGATCATTCTGGAGTAGGTAGTGAAATGGGCGGGAAGCAATAAGTTGTGCCGCGGCCCACGGCCACCACACGCCCAATGCTCTAAGTTTCGTAATAATATTCATGTACGTACGTTCACCTTACGCACAAATCTAGAAATCTAACATCGATTAAAAAAATATTCTACACATGCGATTTTATGTATGTAATACTTTTAAAAAAAGACATGATGGATTGCTAAAGGAAAATAAAAATACAAAGTACCAGTGGTGGAGGCAGGGTTCAAGCTTAGGTGGAGTTTGCTTCTTCTACCTCCATCTACACCTCCCTTCTTCCTCTTTTTCTTCTTCATTTCCCTCTTTTCTCCTCGTCTTCCTGCTCTCTTGGCCATCAGGAGGGGGCTAGTGCCCCTTAGCCCAGGTACAACACATAGTAAAAGACACAAAGAAGTCATGCATATCCTGTTTCTTTAACAACCCCATCGCTACCTAGAAGAACTCGGCAACTCGGTAGCCACTCAGTACTTAAATTTTCTCATTTCCATGGAGTTTCAAATCCTAGGAAACGGCTAGAAACCATAAGGAATGCATTCAAATCCAAAAATTTTAATTATGATTGTGCGTGTCTTGTTGATGCGTGATGTGAAATTTTTTCCCTACGAGTTTACTACTGCACCTACGGAAGCAATTGGCCTGCATTAATTCTATGTCCAAAACGTTAAAGTTGTATTTTCCAGTGCTGATCACAACTACTAACCAGAAAAAAAGGGAAAAACTCCAATTTTCAACCTCCAACTATAGCAGAAGTCTGATTTTTAACCCACAACTATAAAACTGGACAAAGAGGGCCATTCAACTATCAAAACTAGGCAAATTTGACCCTTTGCGTGGTTTCGAGGGTGGTTTTGCATTTTATAGAAATTCAAAATTTTTTGATTCAATAAAAAACATAACTAATTCATTTCAAATCTAAAAAACATGAAGTTGGTACCAAAAGTTTTCTAAAAATTTAGGATATTTGTTGGTACTCTATTTGGAGTTGTTTACATCATATTTGTTACTATTCCTAGTGTTTTATTACTTATAATAAACACAAGAAACATGAACAACTAAGGTTCAAATGATGCCAACTAGAACATCAACATATATGTTACATTTTCAGAAAATTTTTGGCACTAATTTGATATTTTTCTAGTTTGAAATGAGTTTGTTATGAATTTTTTAATTAAACCTAAACTTTTTAAATTTCTATAAAATGAACCACTCTTGAAACCACACAAACGGCCAAATTTGCGCGGTTTTGATAGTTGGATGATCCTCCCTGTCCGGTTTTGTAGTTGTGGGTTGAAAATCAAACTTCTACTGGTTGAAAATCAAAGTTCTACGGGTGAAAATTGGACTTTTCCAAAAAAAAAGGGCCTACAGTAACTACATTTTTTAAAAAGGAACAGTAACTACATTTGAAGAGACACTTTGTATTTATAACTTTATAAAAAGTAGTAGCAAAATAAAAAAGCAAATTCCTTACATACCTTATACATACGGAGGGAGTACACTGTAGTCAAATCTAGGTTAATTACCGGATGACAACAAAGTAATACTAATATCCCTAATAAACGATCTCGCCAAGCCGACATCACAGCACACAAAACTGTTAATTCTTCACACGGAGTACATTCTAATCAAGAAAAGTGTAAGTGATCATCCAGCTGTGGGGCACCTCAAATTGTTAATTAAGGAAAAAGTACCGGCAAACACAACCCTCTTCTTTTTTTTCCTAAAAGAAGCAGACAAGGATGGTGGAAAGATCCCTGTCAAGCCCCATTTTTCCTACGTGAAGTCCGTCCTTTTCCCCGGCACTACGCTCCAATTTCACAGCATAGTCCACCGCCGGAGGAACGCAACGCATCCGCCGTCGACGACGAGCGCGCGGGGGTGCGGGCGGGGTGGGCCTACCAACCCCCGCCGGATGGGCTCGCCACCGTTGCGGCCCGGGCGAGGAGGTTCAACGCACCTGGATAGGATAGGATAGCCGGACAGGCCGGCAGCGGCGGGCTGATGCTGATCCATTGGGCACGTGCTGAATCTGAATGGCGGCAACTTCCTTTTGCAGAAAAAGAGGAGATGAACCTACCTTCTTTTTTTTTTTGAAGAAACGAGATGAACCTACCTTGTACTGTCTACTGGCTGTCTGGCGGCCTGTCTGCAATTAAACTAAGTGGACGCATGGGGACGACGACTCGTATGAACGTCCAGGGTTGGATTGCAAAGTATGCAGATGCTTTGTGAATTTTTAATATTCCAAGCATATCCTGCGTTGTCGACAGGCAGAGAGGCGCCTGTATCTGAAATGGTCTGTGGATGGAAACAGTTCATCGACAGAGCATCATCGATCCTAATCGCATTGATATCATAACGGAAACCAAAAAAAAACACGGCTTACATCACCCGCATTTAAATTTTAGGCACCTGTCCACCGGGAGAATGGATGGAGCATCGTCACGCTTGGACTGGGTATTCGTAAACCCTTCGCCAGAATTTCAAGAGCTTGTCACGGCTGTGGCATCACCCGTGATCTGAATTTGTCAATGCAGATCAAATTACTTTCCTTTTCTTCCACGGACCCGATGCAGAAACCCCAACGCCCACTGCCCGACCGAATCCTCCTCAAAACTACCGAGAAATTCCCCACACGTGTCGCTCCGTCGCAGAACAACAACAGCAACGGCACGATCCCCACGTGGCGCAGACCGTCGATGGAGACGGCTCCGGCGACAGGAGGCGCCGCAGCCACCTCCAGATGCACACCGTGCAAAAGGAGTCAGAGACATGGGGGGTTGTCACGGCGACCCCGGCGTCCCATTCGCCGAGATCGGCAGATTATTTTCCGCGCGGAAAATCTCCCGACCCGCCCCGCTAATCTTTTGACCCTGGCTTGCCGTTGGCGCCGTCGCCGGCCAGTCGGCCACCAACGCCGAACAGGGTCAGAGCCTTTTCCACGCGGGGAACCTTCGCGGCAGCCTCGGGCATCCTCATCCCAAGCCCACGAGGCTGGGGCAAGAGGGGAAGGGGGGCGCGAGCTGGGCCGCAGTGCGCAGCCCATATAAACGCGCAACCGCCTTGGTCGCCAAGGAAGCAGCTCACGGGGCAACGAGGATTTATCTACCGGCTGCCAGCCAGCCGCCTTTCGAAACGAGGACGCGGTCTCTCTTCTGGAACCTGGTTCGAGAGCGCGCATCCAGCCAGAGCCAGCCAGCCAGCCGTTTGGGGTTGATTGCTTGGGGTTCGAGGAGGAGGAGGATGGCAATGATGGTGGCGGCGGAGGGGAGCGGGCGCAGGGACGCCGAGGCGGAGCTCAACCTGCCGCCGGGGTTCCGGTTCCACCCCACCGACGAGGAGCTCGTCATGCACTACCTCTGCCGGAGGGTCGCGCGGCAGCAGCTGCCCGTGCCCATCATCGCCGAGGTCGACCTCTACAAGTTCGATCCGTGGGATCTGCCTGGTGCGTGCCGCCCCTCTTCCTCTGCATCTTCCCTTGCTCTGCTTTCCTCTGTTTTTTTTTCATTCGTTTTATCATGGATGGCTTCAAGGAAAAACTCTTCATCCTCTTAACTGTTTATGGATTCGTTCATTCATCCAAATCTTCCGAGAATCGAACCCAATGAATGGCGTTTCTGACCTCGGTGTGTCTTCTGTTCCTTCAGAGAAGGCGCTGTTCGGCCGCAAAGAGTGGTACTTCTTCACGCCGCGAGACCGCAAGTACCCGAACGGCTCGCGCCCCAACCGCGCCGCCGGGAGGGGGTACTGGAAGGCCACCGGCGCCGACAAGCCGATCACGCCCAAGGGCAGCGGCAGGGCGGCGGGCATCAAGAAGGCGCTCGTCTTCTACTCCGGCAAGGCGCCGAGGGGCGTCAAGACCGACTGGATCATGCACGAGTACCGCCTCGCCGACGCTGACCGCGCCCCGGGCAAGAAGGGGTCACAGAAGGTGCGCGGCCATGGGCCATCCCATTCCTTTACTCCGGTTGCATTCCATGGCGCTGCTCACGCCGCCGCGCATTCCCCGTTGGTACTGAATTGCTGACGTTTTTAGCTTCTTGCGTGCTTGCAGTTGGACGAGTGGGTGCTGTGCCGGCTGTACAACAAGAAGAAGAACTGGGAGAAGGTGAAGGTGGAGGAGCCGGAGGCGGCGCCGCATCACCACCACGCCGACTCCATGTCCGACAGCTTCCAGACGCACGACTCGGACATCGACAACGCCGCCGGCATGCAGAACAGCTTCGGGAGCATGCCGCAGGGGGTGCAGGCCATGAAGAACGGCATCGGCGCCGTGACGGTGAAGGAGGACAACGACTGGTTCACCGGCCTGAATCTGGATGATCTGCAGGCGCCTTACAACATGGTGCAGCTGGTGAATCCTAACCCGGTCCACCAGACGATGAATCTGGCAGCTGGTCAAGGCCATGGCTACTTCCAGTCGATGAGCTCGCCGTCGATGAAGATGTGGCAGACAATCTTGCCACCATTCTGAGAAGGGGAAAGACATGCTCTTGTAAATAAGGGGGGCAATAGGAGTGGCTAGACAGGACTAGAAAACAAGATTTAAAATTTGGAGGGTATGATTCTGCAAAACTGTTGCTGTAGGCCTGTAATGTTTATTCATTTGTTAGATCTATCTATGCATTTGGTAACCTGCAAAAAAACACCTACCTCCCTTTGCACTTCTCGAGAAAACTATGAAGTTACTCGTATTGTCATATGTTCAGTCTGAACTGAAATTTATCTTGGATGATTCTACAGAACATTTGGTCTTTATCTGATCTTCGTACAGCTATTTCAAGTTACTATGAAGTACACGAGTAAGATGAGACAGATGCACCATTCTAGTGTTTACTCTATCCTGAGACCATCCTATAATTTTGCAATGAGGGGACCTTGTTCCTTATCTTTCTAGTAGCTTTTGCATATGAGAGATGAAGGATATTGAACAACCAAATGTATTTCTGAAACCGGGATGGTCCATCCACTGTTCCATTCCTCCAACCAAACACAAGTAATACTAGTGTTGTGACACTTGCAGCTAGATTAGACAGATACCATGAAAATGACATTGAACACAAACATGGACATAGGCGATAAGCCTGTTGAGTCGCACACAGGAAGTGATATCGTTTTCATCAAGAAAAATGCGTCATCTACCATTTACATAGTATAGTTTAAAGCAACTTGCATCTGGTTGCAAGATTACGCCAAATTCTGGAGTACATATCAGAAGTGTTCAGGCGTGCGAGAAGATATACACGTTAAAGAGACAGTTGCGATGGGCATTGGTATATCTCTAGGAATATGATAGAAAGGTCTTCAGACCGTACAAGGATAAGCTCTTTGACTTGGACCATGCTATCAGGAGTAGTATGATCTAAGCCGCCAGCTCCTAGGCATTATTTTAAGCCACAAGGTAGCAATCTAAAGGGTATCTGATAGATTAGATGTATTCAGATATCAAATGCTAGATGAGCCCTACCGTCAGAACGCATCCATACATAATCGCCATTGATTAATAGCAGGCTGGCGGCAACCACTCCCAGCTTCAAATCCAATGTGATCTTGTCGTCAGATTCTTCATGCGCACATGCAAAGAAGTAATGCCATCAGAAAGGTTGCAATGACTACAGCAGCTGCAATAGACCCGAGACAAAAGAAAAAAAATATATATATATATAGACACACACACACACACACATATATATATATAGTGGTGCATAATGTATCATCCAGAAGAACGAGATGACACAAAATTATGTATATGCAACGAGATGGATTTTAACTAAAGCACTTATATGATAAGCCAGTGGGCAGTGGGCTCTATATACTATGAAACTGCTGAAACTAAAACATCACAGTATGGAACATAAGAATAAGTTTTGAGTTTCCACTTTCCAGCCATACGGAATGAGAGGAATGAACATGGTGGAAACTTGAAACTGCTTACCATTCAAGCCACAGGTAGGCTTCACAAGCAGTCCAGTAGAACAGCAGCTGGTTAGACACAGGCACACAGATATTAACCCCTTCTGCTTGTAAACAGAGACTCAAGATCAGTTGCCCTGGCAATGTTCTCAGTCAGCCCGTCAGCCCAATTCTGGTGGCAGCTCGTCCCACCCACTGCTGGTCTGCTGTCCTCCATGGAATCTACCCGCCTAACGGATCTTTAGATGGTATCTGCAGCTTTGCTTGAAGCAACAATGTCAAAAATCTTCAGATCAGAAAGCTATGTCAATCTGCTCTTTGCCTTTTCCATCTCATTTCCACTGATTTCATTTTCAAAATCACCTATTCACCTGCAATGCCCCTTCGATGTTAATGGAAGCATTCAGGTGGGCATGTGGCTCAGGAGAAGTTTTGTACACATATAATTGAGCATCTGGTCAGTACAGGATAAAAACATGATGCATAGAAATGCAAGTCTCATGCATCCACCAGAACATGGTTTTCCATTGTAATTCCAGTTTTTAACTTATCATTCAAGTGACAAATAACAAAGAAAAACATACAACAGTCCTAGTTTTCCATGCAGCCAAGTGTCTCCTCAAACTTATAGCAGTTCTTCAGGAATAACAATAGTTACCCTCCTATCCTGTTTCATTTCTTTTTATGGATCGCCTTTCAGAGCTAAGCTTAACCTTGTCACTTTCTGGGAAGTCTGAGAGACACCGAACCACCCTTAGAGCGAACCAATGCTGATGCCTTGGCAAGCTCTCTGCCTGCAAGCCAAGCCTGTATCATTTCTTCAGTCTTCTGCTCTGGTGCAAAACCCTTAGCTTTCATCTCTTCGTAATACTTTGCCGCCTCTTCTAGTCTTCCATTTAGGAATAATCCATGTATCAACACAATGTAGGCACTCCGATCAGGGCTCAGCCCATTTGCAGGCATTGCACTCCATAGCTTCTCCACACTCTCATGCTGCCTCCATCGGCAGAATTTCCTGATCAACATAATGTAAGTGTCCATCTCTGGCTCACAGCGTAACTCTTTCATCTTATCTAATAGATCAAACACCTCAATGGGGTCCCTGGCCACATTAAGCAACGCATGAAAGGTCCTCACTGAAGGAGACAACCCCCTTCGTAACATAGCATCAAACAATTCCATTGCCTCCTGAACCCGACGAGCCTTGCAAAGAGGCCCAATAAGAGAGTTAAAAGTGGCTGTGTCCGGGGCAACCTTCTTCTCCTCCATGGTCCGGACAAGCATCTTTGCCTCGTCCACACAACGTCCCTTTGCTAGCGCAAACACAACTGCATTGTATACTTTCCGATCTGGTGCGATGCCAGCCTCCTTCATACGGTTAAAGAGCTTCATAACAGAATCCAAACTCCCAGTCTTTGAGAAGCATGAGATCATGCTCCCATACGACACAACATCTCTGTCAATGCCCAAATTCTGCATGGCGCTCCAAAACCTCTTTGCCTCCCGAACACTGCAAACAATGTTGCACCAACCATTGAGCACAATGTTGAAGCTCCTGGTCTCGAAGGGGAACTCCTTCTGGCTGGACATGAGCAGGTGCTCCGCATCCTGCATGTTCTTGTACCGGCAAAGCGCACTCAGGAGGCCATGGAATTCGGCGACGCCAGGATGGAATCCGAAGCTCGGCAGCGCGCGGAACGAGGCGACGGCGCCGGCAACGTCATGCGCGGCGCAGTGGCGCCTGATGAGGAGGAGCACCGCGGCCGGGGAGGCCGTCGACGCGCGGCGCATTTCGTCGAGCAGGGCGCGCGCGTCGTCGAAGCGGCGGTGCTTGGCGAGGATGGCGAGCATGGAGTGGGACGCGCGCCGCCCCGGCGCGTACCCGGGCTGCGCCGCTGCCCACCGGAACGTGGCGTGCGCGGCGGCGCAGCTGTTGCGGAGGCGCGCCAGCGCGGCCACCACGAGCGGCTCGGACGCCTCGGCGCCGCACCGGTCGAGGGCCCGCGCGGCGTCCGCCGCATTGGAGGCCTTGGCCTCGGCTGCCACGACGACGGCGTCCACCCCTCGGGCGACGTCGGGTGGGAGCTGCTGCTGGTGGTGGTCCGGGAAGGAGAAGGGGTCATCCTCGCCGCCGCTACCGCCGTCTGCGACGAGGTCTCCGGAAGAACTGGCAAGGCGCGAGGCACCGATGAGGACAGGGCTTAACGGCTTGGGCAATCCGGTGGAGGCGGCGGAGAGTGGGAACGCTCTCGCGAGGACCCTGCGCAACATCGAGGAGGAGCCAGCCGCCGCCCGCCGGTTAATGAGTTGCGCCGTGTCAGGCTACTGCTATGGCAATTGTTATGAAGGAGAACGTCCCTTGTTGGAGAAGCCCCAAACTAACTTCCGCTAGGGCTCGGGAAGAAGCCTAGAGGACTGCTGCCTCCATGACATGGTTCTCTCCGTCCCACCTCTTGGGGCAACGATGGCCACCGTTCCGTCCCGGCGCCACCCTCACCTGCACAGACTAACCGCCCTCCTCTTCAGGCACCAAGACGAGAGGCGCCAGCTCTTCCAAGTCCACGCCCAGCTCGTTGCCCACCAGGTGTTCGACCAAAGTCCCGCACCGTGGCGCGCCCTCCTCAAGGCCTACTCCCACGGCCCTTTTCCCCAGGAGGCCCTGCACCTCTTCAGGCACGCCCGTATACACCTGGCTGACGACACATTTGCCTATGCATTCGCGCTCAAGGCTTGCGCAGGTGTAGGGTGGCCACGAGCCGGCGCCCAGCTCCACGGGCTTGTGATCAGGAAGGGGTTTGAGTTCCATGTCTATGTGCATACTTCCCTTGTCAATGCATATGTCGCATGTGGGCGTTTGGTGGAAGCGCGGAGGGCGTTCAATGAAATGCCCACAAAGAATGCAGTCACTTGGAACGTGATGATCACTGGATTTGCTGGGTGGGGTGAGGTTGAGTATGCAAGGACTCTGTTTGAGCATATGCCCTGCAGGAATGTTGTCTCGTGGACTGGACTGATTGATGGATATACACGTGCTCGTCTTTATGTGGAGGCTGTTGCTCTCTTCTGCCACATGATGGCAGCAGGCATTAGCCCGAGTGAGATAACTGTTTTAGCAGTTATTCCTGCAATATCTAATCTTGGAGGGATCCTTATGGGTGAGATGCTGCATTGCTATTGTGAGAAGAAGGGTCTCGTGTCAGATGTCCGGATTGGGAATTCACTCATAGACCTGTATGCTAAGATTGGCTCTGTGCAAAACTCATTAAAGGTGTTCAATGAAATGCTGGATAGAAGAAACTTGGTGTCATGGACATCGGTAATTTCATGTTTTGCAATGCATGGGCTGTCAATTGAGGCAGTTGAGCTGTTTGCAGAGATGAGAAGAGCAGGGATTAGACCCAACAGAGTCACTTTCTTGAGTGTCATCAATGCTTGCAGCCATGGGGGGTTGGTGGAGCAAGGATTAGCATTTTTCAAAAGCATGGTTTATGAGTACAATATAAATCCAGAGGTCAAGCATTTTGGGTGCATGATAGACATGCTAGGTAGGGCTGGACGGTTGAGTGAGGCTGAGCAAATAATAGAGGGGTTGCCTGTGGAGGTTAATGTAGTGGTGTGGAGGACACTGTTGGGTTGTTGCAGTAAGTATGGAGAAGTTGAGATGGGGCAGAGGGCGGTAAAGAAGATACTGAGCTTAGAAAGAGAATCCGGTGGTGATTTTGCGGTGTTGTCTAATATGCTTAATGAGATTGGTTGGTTTAGTGATGCTGAACAAGCACGAAAGCTAGTAGATGAGAGGAAAGCTGTTAAGGTTCCCGGGCTTGCTTTGGTTGGTGAAATTAGGTAAATCTTGGAAAGGAGCTCTCTCAAATTTTGTTGCAGCTTTACCACTTTAACTGTCTCCCTGTAGTATGCCAACTTTCATTAGATCTACTGACCTAATGTGGGTTATTGCACTCTGTTAGCGTTTTTATCTTCCACGCAAAGACACATTTTTTTCTTGGCTGCTAAATTTATTGTTACAAATTATATGACCACAATCCCACATTTGACCTCAGTCCTCTCCTTGTGCCTTTCTCACCTTCTTTTCTTTTTTGTGTCCTGATACAAAGCCTTAAAGGCATGCTGTATTTGTATTTGTTCACTAGTCTGATTCCTTGCAGGACACAGGTGAACTGAATGACATGTCCAGTACTCCAGTTCTTTCTCCTCTTTAACTGGCTCGTATTGAAATGATAGAAACAGTAAAGAAGCTTCATCATCATCTCATTGTTTCTGGCCTGCACAGCTGTCAATATGCAATGTTCAAGGTTATCACCAAAAGATGCCATCGTTTTCTACAAGAAAGCTCAGGAAGAAGGTATGAAGCCAGACAGCCGGAATTTCCTTTCGTATTGAAGGCTTGTGCAAAAACTTGTGCTCACAAGTCACAAGGAAGGCAAACGGCACAACCATGTTCTAAAACTTGGATATCTTCTGGGCATTTTTGTTTCCAATTTGCTGATTCATGTATATGTTGTTTGCAGTGATATGGTTTGTGTAAGATCGTCTTTGATGAGATGCTAGTTAAGGATGTCGTGTCCTGGAATATCTTGATCAGTGGATACAGCAAGCACAATAGACTAAAAGAGGTTCTGGAATATCCAAGTTAATGCAGGATGAAGAAGTGCAAGCTGATAAGGTTTCAATGGTCAAGGTGATTTCAGCTTGCACTCTTCTAGGAGACTGGGGCGGTGGATTGCATGGTTAGGTACATAGAGCGTTATTTTATTGAGGTGGGTGTGTACTTGGGAAACACTTTGATCGATTACTATGGTAAAAGTGGGCAGGTGCAATCAGCTGAGAAGGTGTTCTTTCACATGAAGGATAAGAACACCATGATACTAAAAGCAATGATCACCACATATGCAAAAGGTGGGAATTTGGTCTCAGCGAAGAAAATATTCGTTGAAAATATATAATCAAATTCCTGACAGAGATTTGATGTCATGGAGTTCTATGATATGCGCATACTAGCAGCCTCTCAGGCTAGTCACTTCTCTGATGCTTTGGATCTCTTCAGGCAGATGCAGAGAGCGAAGATGAAACCAGATGCTGTTGTGATTGCCAATGTACTCTCCGCTTGCACACGCTTGGGTGCACTTGTTCTGGGTGAGTGGATTCATGACTATGTGAGGAGAAACAATATCAAAGCTGACATCATTATGCAGAACTCTCTGATTGATGTATAACGTGCAGGAGGCATTACAAGTATTCGGAGAAAATAAAGAAAAGGACATCCTGTCGTGGAACTCAATCATACTAGGCCTAGCAAACAATGGGTTTGAAGATGATGCACTGAACATTTTTCACGGTATGCTTGCTCAAGGTCTCACACCAAATGAGGTTACATTCCTTGGTGTGCTGATCACCTATGCTTACAGGCAACTAGTTCGGGATGGTCTTAACCACTTTGAAAGCACAAAATCGGTTCACAATTTGGAACCACAGGTGAAGCATTGCAGGTGCATCATCAATCTCCTCGGCCATGCTGGTCAGCTGGAGGAAGCACTGAGAGTCATCATTAAGAGACCCATTGCCCTTGGCTCTGTGGTTTCGAAAATACTGCTGGGAGCGTGCAAGACACATGGTGTCATGGTGATGTAGCTATTGGTGAGGTGGTCTCCAAGAAGCTCAGATGGATGGAGGGAAGCCATTAACGCCAAGAGATGGGTGGCTGATACTGCTGTGACGAAATCACCGGCTTACAGTGTTATTGACCCAGCTAGCTCGAGGAATAGTTAGGTTGCATATTATTGCCGTGTCTGTAAATTTATGAGGGCAGTATTGCCCGTGTTGCAGCGCTGTTTAACTCAGTAGTCAGTTCATGTTACATGATCAGTTCATTACATTTGAATACATAGCATGTCCCCCAAGTCATCAAATTCGTCGACTAAGTTAATAACCTAGTTTTCTTTCCCCAAAATCGTTTGCTGCATACCATCAGGCAGTGCTTACATCTGTTTCAACAAAAACGTAGGCCAATTCGTGTGTAATGTTCCGGTTAACGAGCAAACTAGAATAATAGTGAAACGACTGCCTTCAGCACGAAAACAATCCGATCGGTTGGAAGCTGGAACACATAGATCATGCAAAATCATTCGCTTATCACATGTTGGCAATCGATGACAAAACTTGCTGAACAATAATTAACAAAGATAAGTGCTAATGTAAATCAACTCCCGAAACAATCCAAAACATTCAGGACACGCCAATCTCATTGGAAAGGTGACAACTGAAACGAGACTAACTTGACCAAGGTCTAAAGATAGTATCGGAGGGTAGGCTAGTTGACAGTACTAGTATGTCTATGATATTCAGCGCTTCCCACCGCCACCGCCGATCTTCGGGCCTTTAGGACCCTTCTGTGCAGCACCACCCTTGGATTGTGTCTTCTGAGATTTCGCCACCTCAGCCTTCTTGGCCTTCTTCTCATCCTTGGTCTTCTTAATGCGCTCCTTGATCTCACTGTAAATTTACGCATCAAATAAATACTGAGCAGGACCATGGAAAAATACAAGTTACAGTAAGCAAAATAGCTTTCGTGCACAAGGACTAAAACAATGTGGCGGAAGGAGGATAAATAACAGCAGTATCAGCTTTACTAGTTCAAACTTCATATACTAGAATATAATAAATTGAAGGAATAGCTCTGCGGAAAGATGGAAAACATACCGCAGAGCAGCCTCTCTAGCAGCATCACGAACTTCAGGCTTCTCACTTCTCTTCTTTTGGATAACTTCCAAAGTGGCACCAACAATTGAGCGTGAGTATGGCTTCTTGGTGGTGCGGCGCCTCTTCTTGACAGCTTCAGCGTGAATGTCCTGTAGTTACACATTTAATAACAGCATCATAAGGAATAAAACAACATGGCAGAAACCAATAGCATTTGTAGTCACCAATTGCTGCTAACTCAGCATTGTCGCACAGCCATCAAATAAAATTGACAACACCTCATTTTGGCAATCAAATGCATGTGGTGATCAACTGAAAACTCCAACAAGGGAAAATGCCAAATGACAAATGCCAGAGGTATTTCAAAATGCTGATTGCATTGCTTATGAAGCTTGTTACTGCTTCACACATCGAAGAACATAAATCACCACAAAACCATAATCCTAATGATATTTCAGCAGTATAAAACTAGTTGGATCCATTGAATGCATATTACACGAATGGATCACAGCATGTACATAGGAGTATACAACTAAAATAAAATACCTTCTTGTGCTGCTTCCTGTACATAGCTGTCCAGGTAAGCTTTGCAGGCTTCAGACGGTTGTGGAAGTAGCGCTTGCATTTTGAGTTAGCGAAAAGGAAAACCTGCCAAAGGAAAAATAAAATAAATCTGTTAGATACACTTCCAACTGTTGGTAGTAAAGATCCCCCATTATCAGAAATAGCATACCTGGGAATCAGCACGAATGAACCTAATACCCTTCCCTGGATATATCTTCTGGCCACTAAAACGGCAAAGTTCAGTCCTGCAAACAAAGAAAAGGATTCTTGAGATCACTGTGGTCAAAATATAATAATGCTGAATTTGTTCCTAGTAATTAACAAAAACATAGGCTACTGTGCAATTTGTGTCGTCCAGAGATCATATAGTATTTAATTAGCAACAACGATGAAAAATACATTGCAACAATTTAATAAAAAGAATTAACTTACTTAAGAACCATCTTGTCGGTCTTAGGGAACTTTCACAAGCTCCTGCCTGGATGTCATAAGCAACAAACATGAGAATCACGACCTATGTTTAAAGAACAGAGCCAAAAAAAAAAGCAACTAGGACAGTACAGCAACTCTCCATGAACTGAAACAGTGAAAAGTTGCAAAATTCAGGATATCGACAGGTAATTATTGGGCGACTACTGGCAGTAAAAATACGAGTTAAAATATTTACTGCAAAGCGGGTTCCCTTGTCATTCTAGCACACAAAAAAAAGGCTACTATGCCATCCAAATAGATATAGCGCCTCAGTACATGTGCTCTGATTCAAATGAAACTAGTAAAATCAACAAGTTGTGACGACTATCTACACAAGAACACTAACCACCACAAGCCCATACACTAGGTGATTGTTGGTTAACTACTGACAGCAGAAACACAAAGCAGCAACTGTTGCAAACTGCGCATACATGCCTCTCTTGCACGATGATCATTAGGCCAGGAGCGAACCCAGCATAGGGCATGTACACCCGATAACTTTTGCAAACAAAACCGAAGCTATTAGGTAATAAATTGTAACTGGGCGGGATTCGGATGCAAATAGCTTATATTTGGGTTTGAGGTGCTCCGTTTCGCACAGCAGGAAGGGAAGAGAAGGGGAGGGCATACCTGGTGGGTGCTCGTCGCCGGCAAAGGGCCCTGTGGCAAATGGAGCAGCGCGCGGCGGCTGCTGGGGAACCGGGAGGGGAAACTAGAAGGGGTGCTAGGGTTGGGGCAACCCTTTATATGGCGGAGGCGTGGGATGGTGAGGGGGTGCGGGGCCTTAACGGGCTGTACACGCCGGGCAACCACAACTTCGCGGGGCATGCCCCTCTCGCCGGCCCGTTAGGCCCGACCTGTTCGGCCATGGACTTGGACCGTTTTGATGGACGATGGCAGCGAGTTGTTGACTCTCTCTCTTTTGTCGTTATTTTTTTCTTTCCTTTACACACTGCTACCTTTTTAATAATAATAGCTAGATAAAAAAAAACTTCATATCTGAAATTTAAACAAATGAATATATTCTTAATTTTTTGATATTTTAATGAGATTTTTTACTTCAATATCCTTTACTTTTTTATTTTTATTGTGTTTCCTAATTTCCTCAAAAGGAATTTAAAAAATAGAAACAAATTATTTTTCCCCTTTCAATGGAAACATTAAGCACAAGTATATGTTCAGATTCAGAAGGCCATACATATCCTATACATATACGGTTTTATACACGTACCTACATGGCTACATAAAAGATAAAACACACCATATCAATTATTGTGCTCTCCTCCAACAATTATCGTATTAGGTTGACCTTTTCGAGTTAGCAATTGACCCAAATGTTACGCACATAGCCATGGCATGACACTTTAGCGAATTATAAGCCAAGCGAACAATATTTTCAAAATATTATCATCCCATTTCCATATTCGATATACATATTTGCATCGGAAGCTAACTAAACAGTGGAATCTAACATGATAATCAGACCAAAAAAATTGTAATTGAGCTAAAATTATAGAATTCCGTTAACAATGTACATAAACCAAATCGTCGTCCACTTTATTTCCCACGTCTTGAAGGTGAAGCCAAATACTATAACTAAGACTCATACCCAAATAAGCCACGAGCCATTTTCAGAAAGGGTAGGCATACTCTGCTTCATCCAAACCAGGAGGTAGAACACACTATAGTATCCGAATTTAACAAACAAATTCAATGAAAGAATACAAGAATATAACATGTGTACCTCAAACAAGCCAAAACTTCGATAAGTGTCATCCACGGGTTCAGTGTTGAAGGTATTAGTACAACACACATTCGTATAGGGTACACGTAACAAGCAAAATCCAGCAAACCCCTTGCCATTGCGGACAAAATTTTTACCTTACAGAAAACTTTCCTGAGCTTTTTTCATGGTTTCTATTTCTGATCACTGGTTTATTGTCACAATTTGGTGTCAAAGAATACACTGGTGTTATGCACCCAGTCATGATGCTTGAGTTTTCAGCTGGCATCTTTCTCCGGTTCAGAACTGACAATTGGCAGGTTCCTTCTGTATTGCGGAGATGTTAACCTCCTCTCCAATGGAGTCTTCCTCTTGCTCACCACGAATCTGTTCACCCCCTTCCTCATCGGCATTATCTCAGGGAAGTCCTCGTCTGGAATGTTGGCAAGCTCGGAGATGTCCTTTATCTGGGCTGCTCTCCTGAACCATCTCTCTGCCTTGGCTTCCTCAGACATGTCCAGAGGATCAGGATCCTTCACAGCAGATCCTTCTAAGCTTTTTCCAGTGTAATCTCTATTTGAGCTTCCTCCATAACCTGAGTTGTGAATTGTCTGATTAGGGTTCATGGAATCGCTGATGCTGGCAGCATTGCTATTGTCAGCAAATGAGTCACGCTGGTTATTGCTGTTACTACTGCTCCACGCCTTGTGGCTGCTGTTGCTCCATGTTGCATTGTTGTTATAACTGTGACTGCTTCTCCAAGTATTGTTGTTATAGCTGCCATTGCCGTTCCAAGTACTGCTGCTGTTGCTATACGAAGTATTACCACTCCAAGCATTATTGTTGTTATAATGGTTGTTGCCGCTCCAAGCACTATCGTTGTTATAATTGCTGTTGCCAGTCCAAGCAGTGTTGCTGTTATTGTTCTCACTGCTCCAAGAATTGCTGTTGCTGTTATAACCTGAATTATAAGGTTGTTGTGCAGAGCTAGCTCCATTGTAAGTAGAGTCACCTCTGCTCTCCTTAAAGTTCCCATGGGAGTAGCCTGTGTTCCAAGTACCAGTATTTGCAGTATCACTAGGCCAAGATTGTGCCCCATGAGATTGTGAGTGATGCTGATAGTTGTTGCTTTGACCATAACCACCAGAACTTGAGTTTAGCTGAGAGTAATTTCTGTTCCAGTTCTCATTATCCACGTTGCCTTTGGGCTGACTACCCACCACCTGTGAAGTATTCGAGCTGTTTCCGTACTTTCCTGATGAAGCATTTGTTTCCAAGCACTTTTCAGATGTTGGAGAACCTTCTGACACTATTCCTGTCGCTGCAGTATTCTCCACCGGCTTATCTTTCTTGGCAAAGTAATCAGGAGGAAATGGGACAAATGGGACAAAATCAGAATTGTCAGCATGCTCAAGTAAACTGCGCCTTTTGAACTGTGGTGATGTCAGCGAGCGGTCTTTCTTCTTACTAACTACAAACCGGTTTTCACCTTTCCTCATTGGCATAATCTCGGGTAAGTATTCATCAGAAGTCACACTTGGGACGTCATTTACGTCAAGTTCTCCAACTTTCTTGGACCATTTCTCAGCAGTATCTGATGATTCCATGCCATCTTGCCTCTCAGCTAAGGGCACTGTGCTATTTTCCATGGAACTGTCAACTTCTGCATTTATTTGGCCATCCAGATTTCCCTGTCCATTATTACTCTGTGGTTGAGCAAACATATCTGCAGGTAGGGGCACAAATGGAACAGGATCAATACTGCTAAGGTGGTCTGTTGATTTTTTCAGAGCATCTCCAGTTCCAGGTTGATTGTTTGAGGCTGCAGTAGGTTTTGAACGCCCAAGTATCCTGTCCAAAGTTTGACTGATCTTTGAGTCATCAGATGATGCAGCTTGAGGGCTATTGTTGCTGTACTGTGCATTTGCTAGCCTTCTTTCAAGTGGTGTTTTACGGGTGCTAACCACAAATTTATTCACCCCCTTGCGCATAGGCATAATCTCAGGAAAGTCCTCATCTTCTGCTAGACTACTTAGATCAGCAGAATCGTCGAGTTGAGAAACTTTGCTCAACCATCTTTCTGCCTTTTCATCATTTTCGGCAAGTTTTCTATCAATTTCAGATTTACCACCATTCGTTGCATTAAGAAGCTGTGCCACACCACCTAAACCAGAACCAGCAAATGAAGGGGTTGGTGGGATTGTTGCTGGTCTTTTGCACTCACATTTTAAGCACGACATATTCCTTCCATAATTGTAGAAATCACACCTTAGCAAAAGAACAAAATAAAGTCAGCTGTGTCAAAAGTTATATAAACTCCGAAAACTTAGCAATTAGCAAGTCAGATCTTACTGCGGGCATTCCCACTCTCCACCAGTCAGCAACTTCTTTGGCCGTTGCTCATTGCACTCAAGGCACCTAACATTTCTTGCAAAGTTCATGAAGCTACATCTGAAAGTTGCAAAGCATATTCACTTAAAGTTGAGTAGAAGGAAAAAAAACATATTAGAGAAAAACAGGTTGAATGTTACAAGCTAGTGCAAGAGTAGTGACAGGTTGTACAAAAAGAAAGTGATCGTATAGGTGCAAAGTTGTGCAGCCTACTTTGCAACAATAGAACGAAACATCTAAGTACGCACTTATATACACCATATCTAGTAATAACAAATGATTAATGCGAAGGTTCACACAATGCAAGGCACAGAGCGAAGCACAACTGGAAAATATAAAGAAATATAATGATAGAATTGGCACACCTTGTACAGATCCAGTCGCCTCGCTTCATTTCGATATTTTGCCCTGGAGGTCTGGAAAATCGTTCAGGTTGACTCAAGGAACTTGGTTTGGGAGTTGATTCCACAGTAAAACTTACTAACTCTGCCATGATATTTCTCACAGCTGAATCAATAAGTTCCTTGGCTTCTGAGAAGCTGTCGGAAGAACTGTATGTGTAACTTAACAGATATCGAATAATATCAACAGTTTCAGCTCTCTCTGAAACAATGACCTGGCAAAAATTTCACATGTTTAGTGTGTTGACCAGTAAGTACTTTCCATTCTCTCTGAACAAATTAAATTGTACGTCATAGTATGAAAATTCAACTTTATTAAAGTTGGATTTGAGGTAAATATAGCATTTCAATTGCAGACAACTGTCATACGAACTAGAAGGTGCAAGAAAAATTGTGGCAAAAATACGGAACTTTCTATTTGGATTTTTTTTTTCACGGACTGGCCATGAATTGGTTATGCATCTCAGTGTCTCAATGAAAACATAGTGGTAGCACAGAAACCATACATCTACTCAGACAGTAACTAGAGCTCAGTAAGATCTTATTCCAGCAGACTGATGAACAATAGATGATTGAACTAAGATTTACTGCACCCAACCAATAATGAAGCAATGAGACCAACCAAGGAAATGGCAATTACTCACATCGGTTTCTTCCCCCGCGAGGTAGCGCCGCAGCCGCTGTGCTGAAGACTCCCCATCCTTGAACAGAACAGGCGCGGCGTTGGCCACCAGGACCTCCACATCCTTCCTTGGAAGCGACCTGGACACACACCGGAATCAGTCAGCAACTATAAGACCCTCAGCCCCGCCAAAGCCCAATCAGCTAGCCGGCCAAGCCAATCGCTTCACCTGAGGAGGTCAGGCCGGTCACGCGCGAAGGCGAGGCAGGTGGAGACAGCGGCTTCTGCACTGTCCGACAGGTCGCATCCGGAAGCGAGGGCGAGCTCGTCGCCGAGGCTGGGGACGCGGGAGGCGTACCCGGCGGCGGCGAGGCGGTCGACGAGGCGGGACCACTCGGGGAAAGGAGCTCGGGGCGGGGGCGGAAAGGAGGACGAAGCGGCGGCCGCGGACGAGGTACAGAGGGTGCGTAGCGGGGAGCGTGAGGAGAGCAGGAGCAGGCGGCGTGAGGCCACGCACGGCGGGGTGAGGAAGAGCGCGGCGGCGGCGGTCGCGGGCCGCAGGCGGAGCGGGGAGGAGGTGAGGAGGAGGGACGAGAGGAGCTTGGAGGCGCCGCCCATGGCGCCGGAGCGGGAGAGGGAGAGGGAGGGTTTTGCACCTCCGCTCCCGGCTTCGGTATGGGGCGCAGCGGGCGGCCGGGTTTAGCCGGACGGCGATGGCGCGGCGGACGGAGGTTGGAGAGATTTTTTTTTTTTTTTGAGGAGCGGTTGGAGAGATAATATCTGGCTGTGATCGGACGGCTAGTATTCTGTGCCGGTAACGGGATGGCCGAGCTGGGCCTTTCGGCCTGTTGGCTGCGGCCCATGCTAGGCCCCCAGTTGTATTGTTCTTTTACAGGCTTACAGCCCATCTAGTTGTACATTGTGTGTGAACCAGGCCGGTCCTCCTTTTGTTGGAAATGGAATAATGCTTAATGGGCCAAGGTACAAACGCTCAAAAAGGGTGCCTATCGAAACACACTGACCCCCAGAATTCCCATCAAACTCATCTAAAAAGACCCTATAAAAAGGCGCCTATGGGTGCCACAACGATTAGCACATGGGTGCGGTACCGTAGGTTAACAGGATCTTTCAGCGGCGCAAGGGGCGGCCATGGCGCCATGCCCCTTGTGGAAATGAAACGAGGTCAGCGATATCGTGTGCCAAAAGGCCAAAAGGGTCGCGCCCCCGTGCCATTTTCAGACGATCCTTTTTCCCCCCGGAGGCCAATCGGCAACTGCCCGCCAGGATCCGGGATGACCGAGCGTCCACCACACCACCACGACCAAAGAGGCAGAGAGAACGTGTGGTCCGCGGTGTCGGCCGGCCGGCGGGCTCGTCGGCCACCGCGAGCCGTGCTGCCCGTACGCACGTCAGCCTGGATCTCACGGATTTCGGCGGATGTCAGGTCGCCGAGTTCGGGATCGTGTTCGTACGCAATCGTTTTGACGGAGATCTCCTCGTCGAGCGGCACAAAATTAAAGGCTGTCACCGTTAAACGTGTTAGCTTCGGCTGATGGTCACACACGCACACACTAGCTCAATGTGCGAGGAAAAGCATATTCCATCCCGACGGCGATGCTGGAGAGCTAGCTAGGTTAGGTACGTGCACTGCAGTGTGAAAAAGGAGGGCGCGGAACGTGGGATTCCTGAGTGGACTACACGATCTTTCCGTCCGTACGTGTTCTCACGCTCATTTCTTCCATGCACGATCGGGCCCCCCTTTTTGCCGTGATCCAGCGGGGAACGTAACGTAGCCCTCCCGCGTTGCAATCCGAATCGGAGCAACATCGTCATCCGGTGCGAGCGAGTGGGCATGCGCCTAGATAGAATACCTAACCGAGCCAACTGCTGCGTCACAGTTGGTTCGCAATGCACGAGCACGACGACGCCATCCTATTCCTATCGTATCCAATTGTTCACTTGCAAAAAGACAGCGCATTCTTCTTCTTCTTTTCTGCGAGTGCATGCAAGAGACAACGCATTCGACAGTCGACACAGACACACAGACCCAGGCCAGCAGAGTACCTCTCGGAGCACCGGATATACAGGAGCACAGATCCACATCCACCATCGCCGAGCACTACTGCATGTGAGCCTGAAGCTCGTGGACGCCCCTCATTGCGGCGTTGACCGGCGGCGAAAGATCCGGCGGGGGTGCGGGTGGTAGGTGCGCGCGCACGAACAGGGCCAAGTGCTCCAACGGTTGAGTGGAGTAGTGGACACATGGTAAGTGGACACATGGTAAGGGGTGTTTTGCTAAAATTTAGCACCTGTCATATGGTATGTTTGATAGTAATTAGGTATTAAATATAGTCTAATTATAAAATTAACTGCACAAATGGAGGCGAAACGAATCTATTAAGCCTAATTAGTTCATGATTTGACAATGTGGTGCTGCGTAACCATTTGCTAATGATGGATTAATTAGCCTTAATAGATTCATCTCGCGAATTAGACTCCATCTGTGTAATTAGTTTTGTAATTAGCTTATATTTAGGCCCTATTTGGCATGGCTCCAACTCCGGGTGGAGCTGCTCCACTCCAGAACTCCACATGGGGCCAGCTCCGCTCCAAAACTCCAGAACTAAGGTGTTTGGCTAGATAGGTGCTCTCAGCTCCAAAAAAGATCGATTTCAGTGTGGATTGCCATTGTTGCCCCCCAATTAAGGCCCCACTTGTCATCCTCTCTATCCTATCTTCTTCTTCCCCTGGATAGTTTTTGCAGTCGGGGCAAGACAGGCGGCGGGGCTGGGCGGCGACGGGCGACGGGGTGGGCGGCGACGGGCGACGGGGATGGGGCTTGGGTAGCGGGCGGCGACAGGCACCGGGACGGGCCGAGCGGTGGGGCGGCTTGGGCGGCGACGGGCAGCGGGGCCGGGTGGCGACGGGGGCGACCGTCGGCGGGGCTTGGGCGGCCGGCAGGGCTCGGCGATGACGGGCGGCAGGGCTGGGACGGCGACGGGCGGAGCTCGGCGAGTGGGACGGGGCGGCGACGGGCGGGGTTGGTGTCGGTAGCGGGGGGATCTGCGGTCGGCGGTGTGGGGTGCGGCCGGCGGCGGGGCTACGGTGGCCGGCGGTGGCCAAGACCCGAACGGCACCCTGCTGTCGTGAGAGAACGGAGGGAGGCGCGGGACGGGGAACAGGTAGAATAGAACGAAACGTTTTTTTCCATAACCAGTGGTATTGGTGGGTAATTATCCACCAACTCCACGAGGAGGTTCAAAAGAGAGGTTTCTGGAGCAGCAGAAAATGTGCTCCAAAACTTCACCTCCATTTGCACTACAGCTCCATGGAGTTGGCAACTCCATGGAGTTTTGGAGTTGGGGTATTTGGCTGAATTTTTTGATGGAGTTGCTGGAGTTTAGGAGTGGAGCCGTACCAAACACGACCTTAGTCCTACTAATTAGCATCGGAGCATCCAATAAAACCATGCTCAAGTTTAGCTTCTCATATCCAACATCTTCTGCGCCCATGTCCACACACCTTGCCTGCGCGTGCGACACCTCGCACCTCACGGCACGGGTCAGTGTCAGAGCTGCAAGAAGAGGTAGAGGACCAAGGTGGATGTCAGAGAAAAATCAATAGAGCAAAAAGTTGATGCCCCGGATAAAAAAACACCCATCATCGGTCTCTGTCCTGACTCCTCGTCACTCTGAATAAAGCAAAACGAGGTGTGGCAAGTTGACTTCCAGGGACGCACGAATGAACGACAGCGCGAGCGAGCGAGCTGTGTCCAGTGTCCGGTCTCCTGTGTATAAAATCCCCCACCACCTCTGGCCATTGGCCATCCATCCGACCATCCCCCAGGCCTCCACTGCACGCCTATCAGATTGGCGCGAGACCACCACTGCCAAAGAGTGGGAGAGTCACTCAACTCAACAGAGCACCGAGCCGCAGCCTCTTCTCTTTGCTCTGTACTGTGGTTTTGTGGTGGTGGTGGTGGTGGTGAACTGGTGATGGCGATGGAGTACACCTCTAAGAAGAAGGCTTTGCTCGTCCTCTTCATGTTCTCTTGCCTTCTTGTTCCCATGGCTTCCTCCGCGGCGCCTCTGTCCAGTAAGCAGCTACATACCAATCCTTGCTACTTCAGCCCTTGCTCCTCGTCTTCTTCATTGGCTCTCTGTTGCATGCTTCCTTACTTATCGACGGCTCTTCTTGTTCTGCTTTTGCAGGAAGCCTGTCCCTGACGAACAACCGGGTCCCGGAGCCTGCCGTTGTGGAGGTCCCTCTTCAGGTCTGTCTCGCTCTCCACCGTTCGACATCTGCTGCCTGATAGTTCTCGTTCGTCGCATGCATATCCGACATAGCACTGCACAATTCATGCATGCTCTTCATAGTTCATGCTTGTCTCTCCCTGCTCTGAAGCAACAAGAAATGCTTGCTTGTTCGTGGTGACCTCTCGAGATCAAATCTGCCGCATCCAATGTGCCATGGCACGTGCGCACCCGTGCCGGCGCTCACACGAAACTGACCCTTTAGCTATGCGCGCTAACACTCTAACAGGCTCAGTGCTCTCCTGTACCGGAGTCGGCCAACGGCATAAACAACCCACAGATTCACAAGCTTCTAGCGCCTAGGCAGCTTTACCTTTTTGCAACACACGTGAGCCGTTGCTCCGGCCGGCCTTTGGATGCTCGGTGGAGCAGATAGCAGATGATGAGCAGAAGCGTTGGTTGCTGGGGCACTCCGCTCACATCAGTACATCACATGCGCGCTAATAGCTAGGCCGGCCGGCCGGCCATAGTGCAGTTCACATGCATGGCCACTCGCACACAGTTGCATCTGCGTGGCCCACTCACGACGCCTTTCCCCGAAAAGATAAAAGTTCAGTCGATTCAAATCGTTTGTGCAATCGTGCAACGAGCACAATGATCTGCAAGCTGCCAAATGCTCGATTCCATACGCGTAAACTTCTGTTAGTATAATTTCTGGCGCACTAGCAAGCAACTTCCTAAGCATTGTAAATGGATCCGTGTGTACAGCAGGGTGAAGAGCGAAACCTCGGCGAGGTGGCGGCGAGGATGGACATCGAAGTCAACGACTACCCTGGGTCCGGCGCCAACAACCGCCACGAACCCAGGAGCCCCGGGAGAGCTTGAAGCCTCTGCGCACGTCTCGGGGAAGAAGAAGGAGAAGAAGGAGGAGGAGGAGGAGGAGGAGGAGGAGAAGAAGAGCACGGGATCTTGAGAGTTTCGATCGGTAGGAGTACTCCTAGCTATAACTATATGCTGTAGAGGTTAACGAGTCTTGTCGTCCGTCTCGTCGGTGGCGATCGATCGAGCCTGAGCTAGCGTGTTAGGGCCGGGTCGTCGCCACCCACTGTCAGGTCGATCAAGTAGTGGCTAGAACCGGTGTAGCTGGCTGCACCTCTCGATCGACGGGAGAGAAAGAAGTTTTCAAGTCTTTCTACGCGCGTGTGTGTATGTCTTCATGTAAGCTCAAGTATGTCAGTGTCGTTTGTGACTCTGTTTGGCATTGTACATGTTTGTTTTAGCGCGCTACTCGATGTCAACGTACATACAGCACGTCTACTGGCTACTGAGGTTGGCTTTTAGTCCAGCAGCGATCTCTGATCTGTGCACTATAGCACTGTCGTCATCTGCGTGTTACTGTTGCATGACTGCAGAAGTTGACGACCTCGCCATCTGCTACAGTGCGTTTTTGGCCGTGTTATCATTGACGCTGAAGAAAACTCATCAGCCCCCTCTGGGGCCACCAACATCACTGTACGATGGCAGAACGCCATTTTCAATTTTTGACCTCACGAGCGAAGGATGGTGCTTAGTGGTCGAGAAGCGAGAAACTCCGACGGAGTCTCCATCCTATCCGACTTGCTAAACTTCCAATCATACTTAACTTAGCAAGTCACCTTACTATAGTGCAGTAATTGTCTGAATGGAAAGTGGAAAATGAAAAGACTGTTGTAGTACAAAATAGAGAGGCTGTTGGAGTGGATGACGAGTGCGGATTTTTAAAGAGAAAATTAGCTATTAGGATTTGGAGAGCGGAAAATTGTTAGTCTGTTGGAATAAGCAACTCAATCTAGAGATGAATCTTTTTACTAACCTAGATAGAGAGTTAAATAGAGAGCCAAAAATAAGTAGTCTGTTGGAGATGTTCTTACTCAGCAAAATCTGCTGTCATCAAACTTGGTTTGGCCATACATCAGGGCCTCGGTTTTGCATGAATGAAACGCTCTAGTTCACAGGCCAGGATTATAACTTCCATCCATGCCTGAGATGAACAGGAGCCGACGCTCAAATGAACTAAAAAGCTGCTAAAACCAAATTCTTTTGGTTACATTGGTTCCCAAGAACCGGAGGAGCTGGAGGCTTGGAGCCCTACCAAATGATGTCTAAATCAATGGAACACTACTACAGTTTGCTCATTATCAAGTGCTAGAAATGGACGCACGGACCACGGATCACGGGCTGGAGCGAGTAGTTGCCGACCACAAACGAAGTATGCAAAACATATTCCCTCTTGGGGCGACGAGAAGCTGTCGACGGAAATGTCAGCAAGATCCGTTCAGTTCCTTCGATTGGCGCAGGAGAAATCACATGATCGGTCGGGTGGGTCGGGGTATACCTTTTATACCACTACTGTGCAACTCTTGTCGTCTCTTTAACTATTCGTGCTTTGACTTTTGTAGCCCCGCTGCCTCCAAGAATAGAGTTTTCAGCAATAGATGCAATTGAAGATTAGCAGTAGATCATCAGCATCGTTAATCGCCCTGCTCCTCCGTAACAATCTAGTCGCTTCTATGAGGAAATGTAGAGCGATTTGCGTAACTTCTACTGCTAATCTTCCAGCTGGGACTGACGAGACAGGCTATCAGAGGCTCAGAGCACAGCACCCTTTTTGTTGGTTGCTGCCTTTCCGCCAGCCAGGAGCAGATAAAAACATTTGCCGTTTGGCGGCTAACGATGGCTTTGGTTGAGCTCTCGTTATCTTGCCATCACAAGCATCGTGTACGGACCGGGGCAAATTAAAGGAAAAAATCTGTCGCGATTACACTCGCTTTCGCTCCTGTAGTTGCACCAAAACCGTGGTCCGCCGCGCTCCACTTCCCGGGGCTCGAAAAGGTTAGGAAAAGAAAAGAAAAGAAACACTAGATCGCTACACAATTAATGAACTTGCCCTAGAAATGATTAGATGCATAGCCCTTGTTTACTTCCCAAGTTGGGAGTTGCAAAATTGGCATTTTGCCATAAATGCGACACTGTAGTGTTTCGTTTATATTTGTGAATTATTGTCCAAATATTGACTAATTAGGCTCAAAAGATTCGTCTCGCAAAGTACAACAAAACTGTGCAATTAGTTTTTGATTTCGTCTACATTTAGTACTCCATGCATATACCGCAAGTTTGATGTGATGGGGAATCTTCATTTTCATAGTGTCAAAGTTGGGAGTTTGGAGGGAAGTAAACAAGGGCATAGTTGGGTGCGATTGTGGACGCTTGCGACAGCTTTCTCTTCCTTGCCACGTGGAATCGGGTTACAGCAACAGCACATACCATTCTCGTCGTTTGATGTGTGTGTTGTACACGTACACTGCTGCTATTATTCATCTTGCCAAGTTAAGTTTCAGTCATTTTCAGGTGGTCTATTTAGAACTGCTGAAACAGGATCTCGGCCAAACAAAGCCCTTGTCGACCAAGGACCCTCTTCTGCTTGCAACGCGCTGATTCATTCGCCTCGTCGCGTGACATCTTGATCGCCAACGCACGACGTCACAGTTGAGCAATGCGGGAGAGATTGTGGCGATGATGATTCGGTGTCTAAAGTTTCACTGTTCGCGAGTTGCAGGGCCGGGTCCACCCGGCCCAGTGCGTGTTCCTGATGCATGAAAAAACAAGCCGACGAGTCCTTGTCTATTTGGGCCCGGCAAACCAGCTACGGGATGCAAAACTTACTTATCTCATTACTTGTCAGTTCAGGCCTGACATTTTTTTTTCCGTTTGCTGATTTTTACGTCATTGGAGGTGTGAATTATACTTTTTTTAGCAAAGCAGAATGCTAATATGCATACCTAGCCGACTGTGTGGATTTGAACTTTGAGCAAACTAATTCGCAAACTTTGAGCAAACTAATCTCACTCGGTTCCATGGAAGGGGATTTTGTATGCAGCAAGCCCAAAACTGTCCGTATTCGGCCCAGCACAAATCATGCAGCCCAGTTCACATCTGGGTTAGCCCAGTTGACAAGGAAACTACTGCAAAATCACCTCTTTCTTCTCAGGAAATGTAACTGCACTTTTCAAACCCCGTCAAGTGGACGTCTTTATCCCCACCATCTTACGCCGAGACTTCAGGGCAACTGGCTGCACTGGCCGACCTCAACTCAGTCAAAATTTCCCACCCATTGACTGCTACGCTCGGCACTAGGCAGTGCCCGGTCCTTTTGTACCCCCATTTCTCCTCTGACCGACCGTGCCGGCACGTTCCGGCTGGCCACGACGAACTGGTCCTGGCGACGGGCCTGACCAAATCTCCCTGCGCACAGCACCAGAACAAGAAAGGGGGGAAAAAAGAAATCCTTAGCAGCCAACAGTCACAGACTGCTGAAGAACCACGTGAAGGTGAAGGCTCCCGCGGCTGGCGTGCCCGGAACGGGGTCTCACGTCACAGGTGTCAAAGCCAGCAAAGTGAAGCAAGAAACTTAATTCCTTGGACCTGCCATCATCAACACCTTGAACCCCCATTTGTTTGTCCACCCATGTGAGCTCACATGCCCAGGACATATAGTCATGGAAACGGAAGCCCACGGTACTGAAACCCTCGCAGCTGATCACGGATCGGATCAAAGAGGAATTTCCCCGGTTTGATTCGCCACGGAGTAGGCGCGTAGCCATCCGCCATCCATCACAATCGGTGGTGTGTTTGGAAGTCAAGATCGGCCGCGCAGGGACGGAGGGCTCTGACGGCTACGTCGTAGTGCCTCCTCCAGCGGTGGAACTGGAGGGAAAATTAAAGGGGATTAGAAAAATATTTATCGGTTCAAGAATTTTGACAAGTTATCCTAATTTTCGTTGTCCGTACAAGCATACAATAGGTAGAGTAAGAACGAGGTTTTAGCCTAATTTCATAAAAAAAACCTATGATATTAAGAGATAAGAAATAAAATTTAAAATAATTTATGGGATATACCGATATGGAAATAAGACTTGCTTACATTAATTTGAGTTGGAGGAGAAATATCAGAAGCAAGCAGGAGGGTCAGCCGTGATGTTGCCCTCCATTGCAGCCACGCCACAATGGCCACCGGCTTGCCCGTCGTCGATGGCGCACTGGTAGTGCAAGATTCCGACAGTTCGCAGACTACAGGCGGCGGGCGACGGGGCCTCGGGCGCGGTTTTGGCGATGTCGGAACGTAGCGATATTGGAAGGAAAGGTCACGTGATTAGGTACGTGAACATGCGCCCGATCACCTGTGTGCATGCGTGCGTTGTTGGACACTGGGTAACAGTAGAATGCTAATTGGGCTTGGCCCTTGACGTTTTAGCCTGCTAAGTGCTGATATGGTCTATAAGCTGACAATTGATAAGGGTACTAGAAATCTTTTTTCTTTGTTAGGGAAGGTCATGGTCCTGCCGCCTCATGTCGTACATCCATCTATGAGCCCACTAGAAGGTTTGGACAGTCCTAAATATGAGGCTGGACACCGAGACGAATCTGACGTGGAGATTATGACGCCGGACGACGTAGTCTACGTAGAAAGATAGGAACTAGTCGAGGATTAGAAAAAATACTCATAATAATATGAGTAGAACTCCTCTAGTCGAATCCGACTAATATTTTTGTAAACCAACTGACTTGTAACCCTACCCTCGGCAATGTAAGGTGAGGTAATAACCCTCTCCAAAGCAATTCAATCCAACCAGCACAAGACGTAGGATACTACGCTATTCAGCGGTCCGAACCTGTCTAAATCGTGTATTCCTGATCTCGACGAGCGCCACTAATCAAAACACTACCTCGAGCACTCCCTAGATAGGTTGCAATGACAGCCCCTCTCAGTTCCGCCACTGGCCTCCTCGATCTTCTGTGTTGTTTCGTCTGCTTGGTAGACATGGTAGCCCATGTGTTTTCTCTGGTTGGAGCATTGTGGCGGTTGGAACATGTAGTCGGTGGCGAGGGAGACGGGCCGGAGCAGTTGTGATCTTACACTGACGTGAACGTGTTTGTGTGGTCTGTAACAATGAAGTAGTTAGCGGTCTTATCTTTTTTAGACCCATTGTTCAGCAGCAGAGATAAATAAAAATGGTCACGCGAACAATTAGAGAACAATTAGAATATGTGCTTCCCCGGTCGCTTTCTTTCTTCGTTCGTCTTTCGCCTGGTTCATGCCTTCAAGATACCTTTGCAATGCGTCACTGTAACGTGTCAACCAAAGTTTACTTTTGTGATAGACAAGTTTTCTTGATCTTCTCCTCTTTTTTTTTCCTTTCTTTTTGTCACTCTCAGACTCTCAGTCTGAGGCGATAGCCCATGTAGGTTCCTTCAACTCTCCCTAACAAGCTTGACGGCTGGTTATTGCTAATCTATTCACCCTTTCCGACTCATTCCTCAGGAGGAGTACGTCGGTTTCATTATTACCAAGTCCATCACAGAAGTACACAGAACCCTACTCGGAAGAATATACAAACGGTAGGTTCCAAGTTCAGAGACCACGTCTCCCAAAGCTCCAACTCCATCTGGATCCTCCACACATGATTGCACCACGCACGCACGCCCCGCGTGATCAGCGAAGATCCGAGATGTGGCACAGGATCGTTGTTTGCCCATGGATTATTCGATCATGACATCCCCAAGTGACAATCAAAGGGATCACAGCTTTTTTTTTTGATGAAAACAATCATTTTTAATGGGACCCAAACGCCAAATTGTACTATTTTTCAGCGGTTTTTCGTTTGTCTTGAGCGTACGAGCACGGTCGAGGATGGGGACACAATACTTAATTCAGTCGGTCACTGAATCAAAGGCAGGCGTTTTGGATCCCATGTGAAACCGCGGAATTTTTTTTCTCCGGTCATGAGGTCGTGCGTGCCTCCGCTAATCAATTTGCTTGACCGTGCCGGATCACGCGTCCGTTGATTTTCACCGGCATCAAGAGCTACCTTATCCTCCCGCAATGCGCAGCACCATGACGCTGTCATTTGACCAAGCGTGGAAGAAAACCCAGCTGAGTTCTTTCCCGTTTCAGCGGAGAGATAGGAAAGGTGCGTTTGGTGTCTTCCATTTCCTCATTTTCGACCACAGCTGCACATGATCGTGGAGTGTCAACAAAGATAATGCCTCAAACTAGCATCTGCATTTGCATCGACGTCGTCTAGCCGGCAAATCGCTTGTCAGATGGGGTGGGACTACGGGAGACGACTCCCTCAAACCAGGATGCGCCAAAGCGACCCGGAAAGGATTCATCGAAAGATGCAAAAGGAAGATACCACAGCAGGACGACACCACACCGGAGGGAGAAAAAAGAAGGAAGGGTCGAGCTCGAGCCGAAAGTCGCTGAGCCATTCTTCGTGGCTCAAATTCCTCCTGCCAGTGACGTGCGCTACGAGCCTACGATACGACTCCTTTTTCTGTAACCGGTGGCGCAGGACAAGGAAAAAAGAAAAACCCGGTGCTGTGCTGGGGCGGAGTACGAGTACGAACGGAGCCGAACGATAGCGGCAGCCGCCAGCGGCACCACCCCACGGGAGCCGTGACGCGTCCGGTCGCTTGACGTGCGGCGGCGGCGTTGACATCTCCACAGCGCGGTCACCCATCCCATCCTTGCGGCTACGCGTCGCGTCAGCTGTGGGTGCCGCCGTCCGCCCTGTGCTATCGTCGGCGGCTGCCTTCCTTCCAGTCGCCGCTGTCTCTCCACCCCCACACGTCAGTCGGACGTGACCTCCTCACCCACCGCCGCCCCACTGCTCCCTGCCCGTCCGCGGGGACGCGCTCCCTTCCCTCCACGGCCTAGACGACGTCACGTCACGGGTGCCCTGCGGCCTGCGGGGCGGCCGTGCCGCCCCCCGCGCAGTACGCGACGTACGCCACGGAACGAGGCACCGACCCAGCCAAACACCCTCCCCCGCACGCGGTGCCCGCCGAGTCCCCGTCCCATTCCTTCCCCCCACCCAACCCAACCCCACCGATCCGATCGGCAAATCCCCCTACCAGAGTTGCCCACAGATCCCGGCGCCCCCACCACACAGCGCTCGCGCTCGCGCTTCCTTCCCCTTCCCCCCTTCCGAACCCGCACCAGAAATTGGTGGCGAATTGCCTGCCCGTCGGCCCGGCTGCGGAGGCGGAGCAGCTCCCGACGCCGCGATGGCGGAGTGCCGCAGCCTCATCGAGTTCCTCCGCGCGTTCGAGCACCACCGCAAGGCGGCGGACGGCTCGGCCTCGGCCTCCGCGTGCTCCCGATCCAGGCGGGCTTCCTCGGCCCGCGCCGCCGCCGCCGCCGGCGCCTTCTGCGACAGCACCCCGATGGCCGTGGTCGACGCGGTCATGCTCCTGGCCGTCGTCGCCGCGCTCGGCTTCCTCGTGGCCCCGTACCTCAAGCTGCTGCTCGCCGAGGCGGGCGCGCTGCTCCACCCCGCCGCGTCCTGTCTCTCGGCCGCCGCCTTCTTCGGGGCCGCGCTCGCCGTGGCGGCCGCCGTCGTCGCCTGGGAGCTGCTGGGCCACCACGCGCGCAAGTGCGGCAAGCCCAGGTGCAGGGGCCTCAAGAAGGCCGTCGAGTTCGACATCCAGCTCGAGACGGAGGAGTGCGTGCGCGGCCGCCCCGGCCCCGCGGCGCGATCGGCGCTGCTCGCGGCGGCCGGGGCGCGCCCCGTCGAGCTCGGGGACGAGCAGCGGGAGCTGGAGGCCGAGCTCCGCAAGATGGCGCCGCCCAACGGCCGCACCGTGCTCATCTTCCGCGCGCCCTGCGGATGCCCCAAGGGCCGGATGGAGGTCTGGGGCGCCAAGAAGGTCCGCCGGATCAAGAAGTGAAAGGGGGATAAGGGGAGAGGGATCGGATGGTCGTATTAGTCCATGCTGTTCCTTCCTGATATGTAGCTAGAAAAATATATAATTTCAGTAATAAGCATAGGGAGAGCAAATAAATGGATGATACAACAGTTATATCACAGATAGACTATAGACATCACATACACCTTGTATTATGAACCAGTGGGGATTTCAGACAGAAATATATGCCGTTTACTTGTTCATTCTCTTATCTTTCATGGGACTCTGGATTAATGCATCCATAGCGGTTACGCTTTTGGTGGATCTTAGCCTATAAAATTGTTGGACAGTAAGTTCCTTTGATTCTTCTCTGTTTAGTTCCTAATTATTCGTCTCATTTCAAATGTTTCTTGCTGTTGATTCAGTGTCTTCTTGAGGTGAAGGTTTAGCTCCTTGATCGCTGTTTGACTACCACTCTTTCCTCGGTGTTGAGGTGAAGTACTATAGTTGAGATTGCAAAATTCTTTCAGCTTCTTTACATTCCTACTGTGAGTGCAGTAGAGTATGTGTTATCCCAGGGCTCTTAAATTGGCAATCCAATATGCTTCATGAAGTTTCAATATAAATTCTATGAAATGAGGCTGTCAACTGGTTCATGCTGTTTTAGTGGAAACTGAATGATCATTTTCCGAACTGAAATTAATACTAAATGTCTAGTACCACAAAAGAAACATTTACATATGTCAGATTCATTGCTCACAAGCTGAACAATTTTCCATGAATTCATGTAGTATATATCTAGAGGGTTTACATGAGTAGAATATGTTTTTACTTCAAGAGTTCTGGCAAACTTTCATTTATCCATTCACGCCTCAATAGCTGGCAGTTTCAAATGTATACATGTGCCGCTGTTGGTTTCCTTTTATTACACAATAGATTTATTCACTTTATATAGATTATGATTAGGACTACCAAACTTTAGAAATCTGTGTTCAAGTGATCCCCTTTATATCTCCTGTGACATCCTTTGTACCATATCGATCAGTTATGACGGTCCGATCTTCATGACTAGGTTGTACTGGTCATATTTCATATTTTGTCCCGTACCAGCTTAAGGAAAGCCTCATTCTTTTTGTTATTTCTCTCCTTTTGTCTTGTTAATTGAAAACTGTTCATCCTTTGTTTCTCTGTGAGTAATTCTGTATCATAGCGTGCCTCCTTTTATTGCTTAATGCCAAATTACAATCTAGCAGCACCTTTTTCTTGGGGTATATTTACCAATCATAAGTTCCCATAGTTTTGCTGCCATGTTCTGGGTGTTTTTGTTGAGAGCACCTATCTTTTGAGTTCTGAATGCTCATTCATGTGCTTTTTTTTTTCTAGAATACGCAGGAGAGCTGCGTATCATTCAATTAAGAGGAAAAGGAATAGTATTTGCTTACAACGCGGGCCATAACCGGGCTCACGCACATGGGTTTTAAAAGTATACGATTACATTAGGAAACCTCCACTTCCAATATTTGTCAGGCGGTCTAACCGTTCTAAATCGTTTCCTAGAATCTAGACGCCATCTGCGGCTGAGCCGAAGGTCCAGCCAGCCGTCGCCAAGCATCTGGCGCCTGCAGCCAGCCAATTTGCTGCTTCTTCGTGTATGGCAATGAGCAGTTCCTGTGGTGATTTCTCCTGGGCCGTGTCAAAGGTCCTGCTGTTTCGCTCTTTCCATACCACCCATGAGCACAGCATAACGGTGGAATCAAGTCCCTTGACCCTTTGTCGTGGCAGCCTGCTCCGTTTCTGTGACCACCATTCAAGCAAGGATGTATGACTTGTCGGCTGTATTACTGGAAGGTTGAGTTGCAGGTCTAACCGAGCTCGAGTCTGTTGGGTATAGCTGCACTGCACAAATAGATGAGTGGTAGATTCAGACATCTGGCCACACAAGGCACACCCATCTGAGTTTTGCAGACCATGCCGCTTGCGCCGTTCTGCCGTCCAGAGCCGATCCCGAACTGCCAGCCAGGTAAAAAACTTGACCTTTAAGGGAGCCCAGGTCCCCCATATGAACTTGTATTCTGGCCAATTTTTTTTTAATTTGTTCTTCAACTGTATATTCCTCGATTGATCCATTAGCTATCGTGTCATGGATATTACTTCCCCAGCCTAAAAGATACTTCTAGTGTAGTTGATTCAGTTTCATAGACTGAGCAGCAGACCTTTGCAAAAGGCTTCGCTTTTTGTGGACTATACTTGTAATTGTTCATTTCCCTAGTTGCTGTTTCCCAACATATTATTATACTCTGAGTCGTGTCAGTATCATTAACTTGGCTACTTACCTGTCATCTTTAACCGTGCTTTCACTCCCAGTGTTAATCACTGTCTTCAGTCTGACGAACAAACTGCTAGAGCACGGCACTTGCTGAGTTTCAGTACTTGTACTCCACGTTTGCTGTATGCGCTCTTTCACATTGTTGTGCTTCTTCACGAGGTGAAAGGTGAAAGGGATGGTGGTTTAATCTTTCTTCCACATGTTGATAAGAGGTAGAGAAGTTGAGCAGAAGGGTGAAAGGTAAAGGGGAAGGCAGTTTAATCCTTCTTCCACCTTTCGATCAGTTTTTAATTCATTTAATTGAGTTGCAACTGACGGAATTTACAGTACCAATTTAGGTTACTCGAAAGAAGAAGGAAAAAAACAATTAAAAGGGGTAAAATCACAAAAGTTGAAATGAGGGTAAATTATAAGCTGCACTTCAAAACATGGGTAATAAACTAAAAACGCAATTGGCCTACTTGTAAATGTTCGTTCTTTGGTTGTTTCCCAATTCCGTTTAGTTGCTGTTTCCCGATTCCTTCAGTTGCTGTTTCCCAACCTCATTTATACACTTCGAGCCATCAGTTCATAAACAGGGCTACTAGCTGTCATCTTTAGCTGGCTGCCTGGCTTTCACTCCCGAGATATTCACGAATCACTGCCTTCACTCTTGGACAAACTGCCAGTGCACGACGCATCCCGGGTTTCAGTTCCAGTATGTTTTCCCCAGTTCTAAAGTTTTCTGGACTACCGATCTGGAGTCCCGGGTTTCAATAGTATGGACCACAGCATGCCATGCGCAGCACGGCTCCAACGTACATGATTTTGAGTTTTTGACAATCGACACCACACACCAGAGTCAGCCTGTGGTCATGCTATAGTACAAGCACGAACACAATCCTGGCGATGCAAGAAACCAGTCCCAGATGCCGTCAGATGGCTGATGCTCAATGGTGCTGCATCGAGAGAGATCAGTTATTGAAGCTACTAACTGAAATACATCACATATTGGCATCCCCTATTTTATTTTTGAATTCTGATCAGTCTCAACTCTCAAGCGTCTAGACAATGTAGTGGTTTCTACAATATAATGCTCTAGCTACAACAGCAGTGCTAGTTTTGCACTAACTGAGATACATAAAATCTGTAATGATGTTTTACATAGAAGCGGCTTGCTCGGGCCTCTCAGTGTCGGAATCAGGAGCCGCCGCCTCTTCGTCGCTGAAGCTTGGAGCCTTGGGAATCAGGCCGAGGATTTTGAACATCGCCTTGTCAGCATCAAAGTCGTTGTTTGCGGTTGTGAGGAGCTTCTCGCCGGCGAAGATGGAGTTGGCCCCAGCAAGGAAGCAGAGCGCTTGCTCTGGCATGGAGAACCTTACGCGGCCTGCTGAGAGCCTCACCATTGCCTTTGGCATCACAATCCGAGCAGTGGCGACCATGCGGATCATTTCCCAGATCTCTACAGGCTGATGTAGAACGTCGGTTAGCACCAAAAAATTTCAGCGTGTATAATCTTAAACCTGGCTATACTGCACACTGCAGTTGACATTGTGTTGTAGTTATAGAGCTACATGCATTTTTCTTCCCGAAACATAGGCTCATACACCTGCTACAAGCATATAAAATAAAAAATGAACGGTCCAGAATACCTTCTGATCCTCAAGAGGCGTGCCTTTTACAGCAACCAATGCATTAATAGGAACGCTCTCTGGGTGTGTAGGCAAGGTGGCCAGTGTGTGCAACAACCCTACACGGTCCTCCTCTGCTTCGCCAAGACCAATTATTCCACCTGAACAAGAGAATGGGGCCCCAAATTTTAAGTGGAAGACATATATATCCCAGGTTTCTGTAAGCTAGAAGAGGAACACTTATTTTCAGGACAGCGCTCACATGACGAAAGCTAGAAACACCTCACCAGTGACTTCAGATAATCACCTGAGCAGATGCTTATTCCAGCTTCGCGGACATGCTGAAGAGTCTGCAGCCTATCATCATACGATCTTGTGGTAATAATGTTGGGATAGTACTCTCTTGATGTGTCTAGGTTATGATTATATGCTGTAAGTCCAGCCTTCTTGAGCTCTTCAGCTTGCTGTTTCTCTATCATGCCTAGTGTGCAACAGACTTCCATGCCCATACCCCTGCAAAGTTAATTATCCAATGCATGCTAAAATGTTAAAATAAATAACAATAATAATGCACAGAAGATTCATTGTTCATCATGTTCTGTGCATTAAGGCCTCAAGTCAATGACCTGCACATCATAAGTTAATAGACAGTGCTAATTTGTTCCAAACAAGTCACAAACTAGGCGAATAAAGGCATATTAACAGAACATCAACCTAGAAGAGAACTTGTGCGCGGTTATGCAGAACTTGCACCATATACCAGTTTATGGTAATAATAAAAGATTACAGTGAATACCTTATTTCCTTGACATATCCAAGAATCTGGTTGAAATTTGTTTTCCTGCCAATAGTTTCTCTCCATGCAGCTCCCATGCAAAAGCGGGTGCTCCCAGCCTCTTTTGCCTGTGCAATAATAGGTTGGAAGAAGGAACAATATAAGAGTGGCGGACAGTGAAACAATTATTACCCAACACAAAAGTATGAGTCATATACTAAAGTCTACAGTCAAGAGGAAAATACAAGGTCATATTGCCACGCTGCAGGAACAACCAAAGTGAACTTGTTCACCTCCCTGACAATTATTACTCTAACAGTACCTTTTTTGCTGCTTCTAAGACATCATCTTTGTTCATCAATTTTTGGGCCTTCAATCCAGTATTGTATCTTGATGACTGAGGACAGTAAGAACAATCTTCGCTGCACCCACCAGTCTTTATTGAAAGAAGCGTGCACTGCTGCACTTCTCTGAATTTGTGAACATTTCTGTGGACCTGAGCCTGAAAACATAAAGTAATTGTTCAATAATGAGAAGAACAAACGACATGGTGACATGGTCACATGAAAGCTAAATGCTCCATTACAGGTAAGCCGATACAGTAAAAATATGGTGTTCATCAGCAGAATAATAAATCATTTGAATTGTTTCATTTTCTTATATATCTATTCTTTTTACAGACTAGCAATCTATGGAATAACTTCTTACAATCCATGGTGGATCCAGACATCCAGGAAGGTCATCGTTCTACACCAAATGAATATGTTACTGTGACCAAACATATTGAATTGGGCATTGGGCACGCAAAATTTGTTTATTATCAGACTATCATGCAATAATTGCCAAACTATGGATCACCATGCCTGAAGCCTGATCCTTATTCCATGTTTTATAACAAGAACTAGCCTTTCTTACAGGTAGCATCAAACTTTAGAAATTTGTAGCAGTATAAACTACAAACTTCTATATACATTTCCCACCATATAAAACCTACTAAAAGTGAAATTTTGCATTACCTGCAATCCCAACTATCAAAGAACACCTTAAAAAAATGCTTGATATGAATTTCCACACTATACCTTTTAAATGCCCTTGAGGGCAGTACCTTCCTACCAACACTACAGATGCTATAAATATCTCAGTTTCTGTAGACTTGCTAACGACACCAATTCGATATAAACGTAATAATTTCTTTATAAGATGATACTGCAGTACGCACCATCTGATATCTTTTCTTGCAGGGGCAATAAACTCAAAACTTTTACATGATGAAAAGACATCATCAATTTAAGGAAACTCTAAATAACCAACAGGCTCCAAAATGCAACCATCATACTATGCTACGACTTATACTATGTATCAGTGGTAGCATTTCAGTGTTTATAGATTGTGAGTGAAAAATTCCAGATGCTAAGGAAAAAATAAACCCAATAATGTTGACATTACTGTCAATAAATCAGGTCTTTCCGCTGCTAAGAGGCAAGCCTAAAGTGACACCATACAAAGAAATTGGGTGTCATATCAATATTATTAATCTAATAAATCCATCGAATGAAGGCTGAACATGCATGTGAATGCTGAAAAACATCCACCAGCACAGCTAGCCTATAAGTATAATCTTCAGATATATCTGATAAAGCAAATACAAATATCCACTGTCCTCAACGCAAAGCCCCACATAGCTGAAATGTCAATCGCTATCGCTAATTGCCACGAGAACATGAAATCCTCCCCAGATGAAACCTTTTGGCATTACCCCCGAGCTGTAACTATGTAGCAATCTCCACTAGGCAACAACAAAAATGACATTTAGCGAGCATCTGAGAGAAGGCAGGCTTCACCTCTGATGCTCCAAATTCAACCTTTACAGCCCAAAGATCCTAAACGTACAACCTTAGCAGCAAATCTACGGCCTTCAGCGCTTATATAAGCTTGAAAGGTAGAATCTTTCGCTAAATTTCTGGCATCACCATTAATCAGCAGTTCAGCACCAAACACGAACACAACCAGAGAGCATTAACGCGAGTGTCCAGCCCAGGCAGGGGTACGAACCCCGTGGAAGAGCAGGTCGAGGAGCGGGGAGTCGTAGACGGCCTGGATCTCGGGTCGGCTCCAGTCGTTCCGCGGCCCGTCCCGTATCGACCGCTCCGCCTCCGCCGCGGCCGCTGACGACGATGCCGCAGTCGGGGCCGAGGAGAACCCGGCGGCAAGCGGCGGGCGGAGGCTGGAGCGTAGGCTGCGCGCCAGCAGTATCATGGTCATGCCTGATTCAAGAACATAGCAACATGTTGCTCAACACACATACACATCCTGAAAAGCTTACAAAAACGGAAGAAAGATGCTCTGCTAAGCCTAAGAATGTTTACAGAAGTTACACCATTCTTCCATATTTTGTTGTTTAGAACTTTAGATACTCAAATATCACCCTATCCCCCTTTTCTTTTTCTCTAGACTCAACAATCGTGGCCATCATTGAAAGCAAATGAGTGCATGACTGCATGAAGGGAGGGAGCTAGCAATTTAGCAAATAATCAGTGTTAAAAAAAACTAACAAACCGAGACGGGGTTTTGTCACCTTGCGCACTGGAGATATCAACTTGAGGCGTGGTGGTGCTCTTCGGCTCGGCCGGTGAGCGGGACGACAAGGGGCGGAGCTACCATGCTGCTTTCCACTTCCACCCCATGCGGTCGTCTGTCGTCTCGTTAGCCTGGATGGAGCAGGACCCCGAATGGAGGAGGGGCGTGGCCGCGTGGCCGGCCCGGAGTGGAGGAGGGCTGAGGGCGCGCCGCCGCTTGAGACCGAGCAGCGGTGAGGTCGGGACGAAGAGACGGGCAGGAAAGGGATATACGAGCAGCGGCGATATGGCCGAGGAGGTTGTTGCAGCTTTGAACCGAGCGTCGTTGGCCGCCAACTTCCTACCGCCTACGGAATTGCAAGTCCAGGACTGATTTACGGGATTCTATAATTTTTCAACTCGTCTAAGTTGTGGCGAACGTAATCACGTAACGATAACATTTAAATCGTAATAATCCGTATAAAAAAAGGTCAAGCACGCCTAAACTACTGTAAAAAACCAAATCGCACGAGGAAATTCTGATAATTTCACGGAGAAAGTCCAAATTACTGCACGATCTATGAGCAAAGTTTGAATAACCCCTAAAATTTGCTTTTGTTTACTTAACCCCTTTATTTTCAATATTCACCTTTGACCCTCACCCTAATCTGGTTTTGCTGACTAGATGGCCGTTTTGCTGAGTAATCACGCCACACAGGATGTTCTACGTGGCAACAAGATTGCAGGCCCACAACTACTCCACAGAATCTCCTTTGAGTCGCTGCCGATGCGCCATCGACTGCTGCAGCTTCTTCCTCGCCGTCCACCACACACCTCCGACTGCCGCGGCTCTCTCGTCTGTGCTCCGCCGCTGTTATGTTGGGCTGTTGTGGCATCCGATAGGTCGCTGTGTATAGGAGCCTGGCCAATGGGAGGCTAACCTGGTGGTGCTAGCACTGGCGTTTGATTCGAGGTGATGCATCTGTTGTGCCTTCACAACCCAAGCCAAGACAATCTGCATGAATCAAAGCTCCCAACATATGATTTAGTTGTTTATCCACTTTTCTAATGTGAAAAGTTGGATGTAACTAGATGGTCAAAAGTTTGGTATGTCAGTTCAGATACGTGTCATTTTGCCATATATTAGTGACCTATGTCGATCAGTTATGACAGATCTACTATGAGTCTGAAATATATGTTCAATTTTCAATGATCTGTATGTACCACTGCATCTCTTATACCTATGATATGCATTCATTACGCCACACATATCAGTCACCTGCAAGCATGAGAAATAATCGTAACTATTCATCAATTCACTATTTCTCATAGTTGTGCTGAGATTTGAAATACACAACATATGGTGGAAAACACTCTGAACTTAGGGACCTCTCTCAATGACAGCAAATCATTCTTCTCACTTCACATAATTATATTGATCAAAGTCTCAAATTGATAAAATTTTCACTTTACAATCTCACTTTTCTTCAAATAACATTTTCAAATGGACATTCAGTCGTGATATGATATTCCACAAGCTGCTGCTATCTAAATGTCAGGGGTGGCCGGCCTTCTTCGTGCACCAATGCTAGCACCACTAGGTCAACCTCCCAGTAATGATGCACCCCTGAAGCACGAAGCTTGCTGCCAGCTGAATCCATGGTCCGGCTCCTCAGCGGCGGCGGCGACGACCTGTCGGATGCCATGGGCGAGTCGATGGGGGCAAGCCGACATCTGGCAGCGGTGGTGGACGCCCAACAGCCCAACACGACAACGGTGGGGGATAGCGACGAGTGAGCTACAGCACTCGGTGGTGGTGGACGGCGAGGAAGAAGCTGTAGCAATCGACAGCACATCGATAGCGACTCGGAGTGGATTCTGTGGAGCCGTTGTGGGCCTGCAGTCTTGTTGCCATGTAGGACATCCCGTGTGGCAGCAAAACAGCCATCTAGTTAGCAAAACCAGATTAGGGTGGGGTCAAAGGTGAATAGTGATCTGGTTGAGGAAAATAAAGGGTTAAGTAAACAAAAGAAAAGTTTAGAGGTTATCCAAACTTTGCTAGCAGACAACGGTAGTAATTTCTTGGTAAAATTTAGGGGGTGCATGCTAAAGTTTAGCACATGTCACATCAGATGTTTGGATGCTAATTAGGAGTATTAAGAGGGTGTTTGGATACGAGGTGCTAAACTTTAACAGTGTCACATCGGATGTTCGGATACTAATTAGGAGGACTAAACATGAGCTAATTATAAAACTAATTGCAGAACCCTATGCTAATTCGCGAGACGAATCTATTAAGCCTAATTAATCCATCATTAGCAAATGGTTACTGCAGCACCACATTGTCAAATCATGAACTAATTAGGCTTAATAGATTCGTCTCGCGAATTATACTCCATCTGTGCAATTAGTTTTATAATTAGACTATGTTTAATACTCCTAATTAGCATCCAAACATCCGATGTGACAGGTGTTAAACTTTAACAGGGTGTTCCCAAACACCCCCTAAACATAGGCTAATTACAAAACTAATTGCACAAATGGAGTCTAATTCGCGAGACGAATCTATTAAGCCTAATTAGTTGACAATGTAGTGCTACAGTAACCATTTGCTAATGATGGATTAATTAGGCTTAATAAATTCATCTCGCGAAATAGCATAGGGGGTTCTGCAATTAGTTTTATAATTAGTTCATATTTAATCCTTCTAATTAGCATCGAACATCCGATATTAACATCGAACATCCGACGTGACACTACTAAGGTTTAAGTATCAAACCCCCTCCAACCACAGTCCACAGCTCCCAGTCTGTCACGCAGGACCAGCGCTCGCCGACGCCCCGCGCGGCTGCGCACGCCGTCCCCGCCGCCCAGCGCAGCGCGCCCCTGTGCAAGCCAAGATTTTTTTTAAAGAAAAAAACTCGGGGCCCGTTTGGAAGCCCGAAACCCACGGGGCACGGGCCGGGAGCGGTTTCCCATAGACTCGCTTACGACGCCGCCTTGACCTCAGCTTGCGAGTTGCGACGCGACACGCCGCGTCGCCGCCGTCTCCGCCATCGCCTCCCTCCCCCCACAGTACAGCGGCACCCCCTCCCCAAGGACGGAACCAGCCGGCGCCACCCAACACCCCCCAGTCCGCCGTCCCACTCCGCCCCGGTACCCCGTCGGCGAGGCCCCAGCTCGTCGGATTCGCCTCATCTCGCCGGAGCCGCCCCCGTCTCGCTGGCGTAGCGCCTCGCTCTACGCCATCTCGAGGGGGTCCTCACACCGCCGGAGCCCCCGCACCGTGGAATCTGCTCCCCTCGCCGCCGGACCGCACGTCCTCGCTGGTCGGCTGGCGCTCTCCGCGCCGCCGGATCTTTGAGGTGTGGGTTTACTGCTACCTTTTGCGATGGCCGCTTCTACTGCTAGTAAAGTTGTTCAGTGTACTGCTACTGCTGTTGATTGGAGTTTGGCTGAGCCCATTGAGCTGCTAATGTTAGTTGCTCCTTGTAGTTAGTTGGTGAGCTACTAGATAATTTCTATCCTTGTTTCTGCATGGGGATTTTTTTAGCAAAAGCAACACCAGAATTTTTGTTTTATTTGTAGCTTCATGTTTATAAAAATTTGTGCAACTGATAGCTTTTCACTAATGTGTTGTTACCACCTGTTTTCGGTGATAATAAAATTCTGCGATTCTACACCAGTTACTTTGGGCCAGGATAGCATTGCTATGTCAGAAGCTACAGATGGTCAGCTGCAAGCAACAGAGCAGGAAGTAAGCGTCCATGCAAGTCAGCAAGCAGGGCAACAGAATGTGAATTCAACAGATCAATTCTCCAAACCAGAACCGGTAACTGAAGGTTCAAAAAATGAACAACCTGTCGAAGTAGAGCAACAGAATCCACAGCTACACCAATCACAGCCAGAAAGCCGACTGCAACAGGCTGAAACAAATAGCTTCCAGTTAGCTGAGAAAGAAGCAGGGTATTTTGGTCAGCAGAGTGTTGCAGGTTCCAAAGTTGATGTAGCTCAGCCCTCAGTGGTTCAGCAGAATGCAAAGCAAATTGTCAGTCAGCAAGCACCATCTGGTGCCCAGGATACAAGGAAAGGGCCATCTATACCATTTAATATGTTAATTCCGATACTGCAAGCACATCTTGACAGAGACAAAGATATGCAGCTTCAAACTGTATGGGCAAAACTTAGGGTGCGTTTTTATCCCTACCCCTCTGTTATTAGTTGCCATGGTCCATGGTGACACCTATTTTTATCCTGCTGTTGCTAAATTGTGTCATCTTAGAATAAATGTAGTCAAGCAATATTAGTTTTGGCAATTGATATGGAAAATAATATGTACATAATGTTATATATAAGGTGGTCCAAGTAGTATACTTGAGAGCATGTCAATGTTTTATTCTTCATATTACCGACATCATTCCACATATTTCTGAAGTATGCCCTCGTTGCTAAGCTAGTGTAGAAAGAAAGACATAATGGATACTATTGCTTCATCATTACGAAAGGAAAGTGCTGACAAGCACATTAATTCAAGTACTGCATTTCCTTAGCTACATGTGTCACCAAAACAAGGTGAATACATGATGAGGAAAAGCAAATGCCTTTTCCTCCTGTCGGATTTAGTGACCGGCAGTCCACCTAGGGGGTGCCCAGGTGGTAGATTTGTAGGCGGGGGAGATCGCAAGACCAAGAACTCGAATGGTAACATAGGGGCGCTAGGTTTAGACATGTTCAGGCCTCCGTAGGGTAATACCCTACGTCCTGTGTTCTGGTGGATTGTATTGCCGGTATGGTATGCGGAGAGTTGAAATGCCCTCGGGAGGCGTCCTTGGCCGTCTTATATAGGCTGACGACCTAGGGTTACAATCGGATAGGATCTAATCCTAGTCGGTTGTTACATAGAAAGCAATCTGAGTCGGTTTACGACAAGTATCCTGTGATATCCGGGCAGAATCCGTTCGCCCGGCCTTCGGACTTGTGCTCCACGTATCTTTATGCCTTGGCCCGCACGGCATGGTCGGGCGGGCCCACTTGTTAGGGCCGACCAGTATCCTGGTCGGTGGGGACCCGTGGGTATCCTTATCCCTCACCTCCTTTCCTCTAGTCTGTTCTGATGTGGAGGTAGCAGATAAAACAACAGTGACAAAGGCTCAAAGAACACACTTAGCACCAAGTGTTTGCACCAGTACTGCTAAATGAACTAACACAGCTGTATTGTTCTATGTTTGTAGCGTAATGAAGTCCACAAAGATGATTTCTTAAGAGTCATCAGGAATATTGTTGGGGATCAAATGCTCAAGCAGGCAGCCCATAAAGTTTTTCTACAGGTGAATGAATTGCATTGACTTAATTACTTCCTTTTGTTTCCTTGACAAATGACTACTCATCAAGTTGGTAGCTGCTATAAATCAGAATGTTTGATTCAATTCTATGATGAATATTTCATGTGTTATTTGTTTTATTTGAACATTTTCAACAGATGCAAGCCCAGGCACAAAGAAATAACCAGGCAAATCCAAGTCAGCATTCTTTATTCTCTCAAGCGTCGACACAGCAGATGCCTTCCAGTGGTTCAGCACAGTTACATGATCAGAAAGTCCGTCCACCTGGACCATCCAACCAGGGTCAGAAAAACCAGGTGTCGTCTTCACCTCAGGCTTTCGCACCACCATCAGGAACTCATCCGCAAACTAGCGTACAGTATCTTCCTCATGATAACCCCAACCAAAATCCTGACACAAAGGGAACAAATGCTATACCAAATCAACCACCTAGAATGAACTCAGCAATTTCATTGCAAACAAAGAACAAACAGCATCAACCCACACAATTCCAGCAGGCCTCACAGCAAATATATGGAGCAAGTAATCCCGGTGCCCAGGGTTACCCTCAGTCAATCACTGGTTCTCTTAGACCACCAAATCCAGTTCCGGAAACACAGCCATCCATGCATGCTCATGGAATGCCTCCTGCAAAAGTTGCCCCTCCTCCTACTCATCCAATGATGCAGCACAATGCAGTTGCATGGCAAATGCATCAAAACAAGGAATTGAAAACCAATACTCCCCCTCCAAACGCTAATGCGAAGCAAAATTCTGAGTCTGCTGGCAAAGCCCGCACGGTTGGCGCAGGAAATTCTTCAGCTAAAGGAAAGCAGGTGAATTCACCTCATCATCATTTAACATCTTTTTGACATGGCACGAGCTAATTACATCTAGATGCCAATATGGTTCAGTTACTTTAAATATGAACTTTGAATAATGTGAGACATCAAGTAATTATCATTTATGCAATTTGTATTATATACTCCATATTTTTCTCTCACTAGAATTTCCATTTAGTGACACAATATGCAGAAATAGTGACTCAAAATGTATGTTTGCTAGATCACTGGTTATTATTCGAATATAAGTTTGTGCATTGTCTCACCTAGGATACCCAGCACTTTGATTTATTAGCATATTTGGCATAATCAAGTTTTGAAATATTTAAATTTAGGATATAGGACCCATTGTAGTGTCCTGGAGTCAAGCTTTGTTACTATTCTTAATTCAGACAAATACCAACCCCAGACCACCATTATTTGGTCATTTGCCAACATTTACTTTTGCAGTAGCTACAAATGAGAGGCTTAGTAATAGCAAATGAACCCCTGCAGAATTATTCGATATGTAGTCATATCATATATATAATATTCCAGTATTTAGTTCTGTTGTCAGCCAAACTCCCTGCTATGAGTTCCATTTGCCTCATTACAGCCTTCATCCAGATGGAGTAAGTCCAAATGCATTTTTATTTTTGAACATTTAATAAGTTAGAAAGAGTGTCGGACATGAAATGCTAGTAGGACTATTTCCCCACTGTGTGACCACCTTTGTTTCCTTTTTTATGTAGAACTACACATTTTTGCATGTCTTTCATACTTCATGACAACTATGCAATTGTTTGATGCCTGTTTGCACACATTTTGTTTATTGATCATCTTTCTGTCTTGTCAGGCACCCCCTAACTCATCTACACCGAATGCTAGTGGAGGTGCAAAGAGTAACAAGAAATCGGGTGGGCAGAAGAAATCATCGGAAGCAGCAGGCTCTACGCAGCCTTCAAGGTTTTTTTTCTATAAAAAATATTAACTGAAGTCTAAATGTACTATACTGCACTATTTACATTTTGTGGATAGGTCTAAGCATAATTCTCTTTTGTCAGCAGTAAAAAGCAGAAGACATCCGGAGCCTTCCAGGAACAAAGCATTGATCAACTTAATGATGTCACTGCTGTTAGTGGTGTTAATATTAGGGTACGCCCATCTCTGGTTAATGTTAATATTAGGATACGTTTCCATGCAGAAATAACATTCTTCCTGGTATACATTGACCTCTATTTGTAAAAATTTGTGGTTGCACTCTTCACATCTGCTACATAACCATGATGTAGCAAATGATGTTAGATTTACTTGCTAAATTATATATTAGTTTCTTTCATGCTGTAGAGTACCAAAAGGACAAGCACTACATCATCTTTAGTCTTTACCATAGGGATGAATTAGGTATTAAATTTCCCATGAGTGTATTTTTACATTTTATAGCATCAGTGTACTCAACTTGGGATTGCTTATGCTATGTCAGTTGGACCACAAGAATGTTCCAAAATAATCTTTTAAAATTCTTGCATACGAGACATCTTATGTCTTGTCTATCTTCAAAATGTTACAACCCACACACCATCTCCTGCATTCTCTGAGCTTTCAGCTCAGTACATCTTGTGTGCTGTTTGCGTCAAATTTGTGCACCCTTTTAATCTGCTGTTTGCATTTTGCTGATTCCTTCTTTCTTGACAGGAGGAGGAAGAACAGCTACTCTCTGCCCCAAAGGAAGAGAGCCTTGCCTCACAAGAAGCACGAAGAATTGCACAGGAAGAAGAAGAAAAACTTTTCCTACGGAAGGGCCCACTCCTGAAGAAACTTACAGAAATCGGTTAATTTCTTTGAACTTCTTGTCAAAACTCTGAAACCATCCTATATAAATTTTAATGGCAACATTAACAGATAACATGTTTTTTGACAGCTCGGAAATGCAATCTGAAGAATGTTAATCTTGACGTTGAACATTGTTTATCAATGGTGAGTTACAGTTACGAATTTCATGAAGAATTTTGCAATACCTATATAATTTCGACTCTTCCGTAGTGTGTGGAGGAGCGACTGCGAAGATTCATAAGTACTCTCATACGAGTCTCAAAACAGGTTTGTTTTGTTTTTTGTTCCAAAGCACCCGATAATGGCATAGTTTGCTACATTGTGATACTAACAGTTCTTATTTCTGTTAGAGAATCGACACTGAAAAGACTGGGCATCGACTAGTTATTACTTCAGATGTTGGCCGTCAAATTTTGCAAATGAACCAGAAAGCTAAGGAAGAGTGGGATAAAAAACAAGCAGAAGAAGCTGACAAGAACAAGAAGCAGAATGAGGTATTTCATAAATCCCATTTGATTTTGAGTAGTGTAAATTTGCTTAGAACTTAAATATCATAGTAGTTGATTAGTTTACAAGTCTTAAACGCGTAACTATACACTGTTGGAAACTTGGAATTTTACACGCATTCATCAATTTCATTTGTATTTCAAGGTTTTCCTATGCAAAGGTTTAGTGATTCTGCATTTTCTAAATTTGGTTTCAGTTTCGGTATCTTTTTCTTGCCTATACTTGACAAAGCTTGTTTGAATATAAATCTGCCCTGAGTTACTACCTGAAGCTTGTGTGTTATGGCACACTACTCTCGAGTCTCCACTATGTGTTTGTTAAGTTTCTGGGAGTTTTCTTCATTATGTGATCATGGTGAACTCAAGTATAAGATGATCAATTTGGTTAACTAAATCCTTTCTTGTAGGCTGATGGCAATGGCACTGCAGAATTGGAAAAAGAAAAAGAGGAAAGTCGCCCAAAGAATGCGAAGGTAACTTTACTGAATTACTGCTGTGATTTCTCAGCTGTGACTGTTCTTCATTTCCTTGACATCATTAACCCCTCACAGCCCAACAAGGAAGAAGACGATAAGATGAGAACGAATGCGGCGAACGTTGCTGCTCGGCAAGCAGTTGGAGGAAGTGATATGCTCTCAAAGTGGCAGCTGATGGCTGAACAAGCCAGGCAGAAGCGAGAAGGCCTTGATGTGGCTGCTGCTTCGCAGCCAGGTAGAGGACCAGGTCCCAGGCCATTATCCAAATTCGGAAAAGGTCTTGGCGAAAACCAGGAAGGTGCAAAGAGGAGCCATTCTTCAGCGTTCGGAACTGGTAAAGCAGTAATATCATTGGCATGACCTCGCATCATCCTTTTTTTTGTAGATCCATGACGCATCATTGCAGAATGTTTTAACTCATGATATGCACGATAATGTTCGTTTCAGGCATGAAAAGACCTGGCAGGACACCATTTGCAGGACCTCAACGAACGATAACTGTGAAAGATGTGATCTGTGCCCTGGAGAGGGAACCTCAGATGACGAAATCACGGCTCATCTACCTACTGCACGAGCGATTGCCCGGAGGAGATTCTACTGCAGATTAGGCCATAGTCCTATTTTATTGTGGTACTAGCCCATGCATGGTATTTAACAGCTTAGAAGCATAACCCGTTGCGCCTTCCACACAATGTGGTTTAGACTTGGAGTGGAGTGGCACTGTATATTGGTGGCAAATCTGTAACACATAAAGGCGTCGAATTGCCAGCCACAAAGGCTTCTGTAGAGAAATTGCAGTGTAAGATAAGAGGTGCTCTGGCATTTGCTTAATCTGTAACCAGTGGGTTGATTGTCATATGCTGTCCTTGTGCCTCCCATGTGATGATTCGGGCCCTTTGCTCTCGTACATACGACTTCTACACGAAGTGAAAGATTCTGGTAGAGTGGACATGTGCTTATGCTCGGCACAGATAATTCGAAAGTATTTTTTAAAAAAATTCTTTGCAAGGAATTGTCCAAATTATAATGATTCAATTGAGTACCAAATAGTTACAGCTTCATGTAATGTCTAGAAATCTGTAGCTCGTGCTCATGCATGCCATCTCTCTCTTCGGTCACACAGACAGAGTCCGGCGAACGCAGTTACACTTACACAGAGTAGTACCGACTGGTCGTGCTCGCCGGCGATGGACGTGGAGGAGCTCCTGAACCTGAAGATGATACGGGAGCTGGAGGGGGCCCATGTGGAGCTCAAGCGGGAGGTGTCCGAGCTCCTGACGCCGACGACGGAGCGCCAACCCGACTCCTCGTTGCGCCGACGACGTCGCGGGCGCCGCGCCGGGAGCTCAGGCGGGAGGTGTGTCGTCCAAGCAGCAGCTCCCGCCGCCGCCGGAGCTCAGGCGGGAGTGCGGGACTCCTTTGTATTGTCAGGAAACGGGAACTCTCAAATTCCCGTCTGGATCTTGCTGATCCTGACATGTATGATGACGATGGTACCATGATCGGCCTCTCTGTCTCTCAGAAGATACACGGAGACATTGCAGGAGATAATTGACCTTTCGACGATCTCAGGATATTATTATTACCCAATGAATTAATTTCTGTGTATATAGGGAAATTGCCGCTTGGAAATTCAATGAAGTGATGCTGTTAATATAAAGTTGCCCCATTCTGATCACTTATGAGATAAATAATTCGCTTCGGCTTATCAGCCACCGAACAATATTTTTCTCTTACAACAAATCAGCCGTTTCAGCTTTTCAGCCGGCTTATAAGTCCAGCCGAACACTCCCTAACTTTATTAGTACTTCGTGAGGTTTAGTGTACACACGCAAGAGGGAGGGAGGGAGGGAGAGACATTATTGATTTTATTCGACTGAAGTGGCTCTGTAATTAACAAAAAGGTTTAAGCTTAAAACATGATGAGATGGCTAGGTGACAACTCACGAGCTGGTTACAACAGGCCCAGCCAAACTTATACACTAGACCCTGCCTGAAGAACACAACAAACAGAAGGATGAAACATACAAATGCATAAATTAACCGCAGCAGTTTTCAAGCATTATGAAGTACATGTGTTCAAAAATCATTGCATTACTCCTATTCTTCCCTTCATCTACAGTAAGCACACATTATTCAGATGTATGAAAGACAATAATTCATAAAAATGGCATACCGAGAAACAAATGCTACTTCTTTACATGAATGCTTAATTGAACATGTTGTCAGGCATCTGAAGGTGTATCAGTAGCAGCAGCAGCCTGATATGGTGCATTTGCAAGAAGGGGTGACAATGCCTTGACTACAATGCTCATGCTTGGTCTGAACTCAGATTCGTATTGAACGCAGAGAGCTGCCACTGCCGCAAGCTGCATCGACAGCAAAGAAAACAACTGCTGATAGCTTTGTATTTCGGATATTAGGTTGTATAGCAAGAGCACACATGGAAGGAGAGTGGAAGACCATACCTTAGCAACTCCCTTTGGAGGGTACTCTCCATTTAATCTTGGATCAATACATTGTTTCACCTTGTCCTCACCGAGCCTTGGTGTTGCCTGAGTTGACGATGGAACAACCACCATGATAAAATTAGAGTGCTAACAAAACAACATAAAGTTTGGAACATTCATTCATCTTGTAAACTTTTTCTAGATTATAATCTAGAAGTCTAAATACCTTGTTGACTTTTCAGGGATGATAACAAAAACAATGAATTTTTCAGGAGACTGTAAATTACAGTGTGAAAAAGTTAATGCATACCCAAGTAACAAGACTCTGCTGGCCTCTTGGCATTGTATGATCTACAGGTTTCCTTCCAGTTAGAAGCTCTAAAAGGACAACTCCAAAACTATAAACGTCACTTTTTTGAGTCAGCTGGCCAGTCATAGCATACCTGCATCGAATAAGACACCTCTTATATTATAAAATCATGCGGATAACTTTTTCTAATTAAAGGTCATCTGGTTCTGTTCATATCAGATCTAAGTATGTAAAAACTAAAAACTTCAGTTCTCTGTTCATTTGTAGCAGTTTTATGCATACATGACAGTCTTGTTTAGTTATATTAGAAGCCTATTTTCGCTTTGCTATTTTCTAGTTGCAACACAGTCAAAAGATCATTAGATGCTTCTTACTATATATGACGATATAGCTAAATACTAATGGAAAATTATATGGGAGCATAATCCTCAATACATTATGCAAAAATTTTGAACAAAGTGCAACTGATATCTGAGTCAGATAATTACTCTGGAGCATGATATCCAAAAGTTCCAAGGACACGGGTAGAATGTAGGCGAGCAGCCATATCTGGAGATTGGCTTGAAAGATTGAAGTCTGCAATTTTAGCCTTGTAGTCCTCAAATAAAAGAACATTGCTAGACCGTATGTCTCGATGGACTATGGAAGGTTGGACCTTCTCATGAAGGTACTCAAGACCTTTTGCAGCATCAACAGCAATTCTGACTCTTTGCATCCAGTCGAGAGCAGGACCAGGCTGCGCACCTGCAACACCTTTTCTTCCTATTGAAAGAAAAGCCAGAAGTGAAAAAAAAAGGCTTACACGCTGTCATACATGAATTCTTTTATCCCTGGGTTCATGGCGAGAATTTTGTTAAAAGACTGATTAGCGAAGTGGCTAGATGGATACCATGCAAAATATCATGTAGGGAGCCCATTGTAGCGAATTCATAAGCCAACAGACGTTGATCTCCTTCAATACAATAACCAAGCATGTCCACAAAATTTTCATGTTTTAATCTTGAAACAACGGAGACCTACATCCAAAGGATAGGAGAAGGGGAATAAATAAATTGTTCAATAACAAGCATACATAATAATTAAAACAGTCTCGCAAAAAAATAATTTGCAAACCAACTTTATTGCAGTTAATAAGAGTGGAAGAGTTTAATACATTTAAGTATTTGCAGTATTGGGGTCTGCACAATACCTGTTCTAGAAATTCATTGTCGGGCTCGGGGTCCGCTGAAGCATCAAGCTTCTTCACAGCTGCATGCTTTCCATTTTCCAGAACAGCATAATATACTCTTCCATATGACCCCTCACCAACCAAAGTCTTTGACCCAAAATCATCTGTCTTTTCTTTCAGTTCATCAAATAACAATGCAGGTACTTCAATGGAAGGTGGTTTAGCAGGATCACTGTTTGAAGTAAGACCGTTTCCTGAAAGGTGTATGTTGAATATGCTTATGATCTCAGCAGCAGAAGCATGGAATGCAGAAAAAATAATTCGCAGAACAATCATTGGTATACCACGTAGCCCCTTCTTGAATGAATAGCATGAAGCGATGAATAAAGTGTTAAAAAACAACTAGTTAGAAGGTAACTGAACCACCTAAAAGTTCAATCAGCATGAAAATCTAACTAATTAGTGTCCTCATCTGTACCAAACATGCTACCTGAAAAACCTTGCGTAAGCTAAAATTTATCTGAATTTGCCATCGAGAACATGGTGTGGTTACTGGTTACATTCATAATTGTCGGTACAAGCCTTATATTTTACAGACTTAAGTTGTCCAGCGAGAAGGGCAAGGTCACCTAAGTGGTAAATACTGCTGTGCAGTCAATTCTACTTGGCTCTACTTTCTTGATAGAAGGATTTTGTATCGTTGGAACATCACGCGCAGATGCTAACGCTGGCCTGATAAGCAACTAACATAGCAGTAGGAGGACTCTACTCGGTTCGCCTTTTCAAATAAAAATTTCAGGTGGGTTTTGTGCCTCACCCTTACCATTGAGCTCTAGAAAAACGTAGCATCCTCAAAATCATTAATATTTCTGAAAAAAATATTGTATACAGCTAGCTTGCTGACCCAGGCCTGCACTAGTATTACTTTAGACTTCAGGTTGTGAACAGCAAGGTTCAAGTGCAGTTGCATAGGTCAACAATATAATGCATACATATGAAATGTATCCAACATATCCATAGCTGTCGAGTGTTGGGAGGTGAGATACTATATCATATAAGATTGTTTTTTTTCATCAAAATAAAAACAAAGTGTTGACAAGTTATGTTCAGATATGTTCAACTAGTTTTATCAAGCACTAGGGCGCAATGCCACAATTATGTCTTGTGCTTTCAATTACAGGCTGAAATTTGCATTCTAAGTACCTAATCTGCTGTAGGATGATAAAGTAACACAGGTAGACATCAGAAACAAGAGACGTACCACTTGTTCTATCCGGACTGCTTGTAAATCCATTTTCATTTTCAAGATATGGTGTGTCGAAATGAGTGCAGCAAAACCACCGGCGCATAGTGACCTGTTGAACTCTTCCTGCTCTTCTTTCTTATCTATTCCTTCATTAAAAAAAAGTAAGGTAAGCATATTTGATGAAATAAATACCAATAAGTTTCATAAGTTGCGTAGGTGAGGATCCTCCCCCCAGAAATTGTTCAGGAAAAAAAATAAAGTTTCATAAGTTCCATGCACGGGCCATTTCACCAAAAAGGTTAATCTTTGGGAAACCTTCAACAGATACAAACAAATGGTAACACTAAACCAAGGAATACCTTCCACTAGCCATTCAGACTTCAGTTAGAGACATGGAGTACTTGTAAACCATACAGAAGGCAAAGCAGGAAGCATGGAACTGTTTTTCATCCTATGATCAACCAACAGAGACCTCTTCAAACAACAGTAGCAATTTGCAGAAAGCAACAACATACATTGATACCCTGACATCACCAGTGTGCACGGGACATCCAAGAGGACAACAAATGACCGAGCAAACAAACCCGAATTCGACAAATAACAAGCCGGACAAAACCAACGGACGGAATGCAGGCGGCAGGGGCGCATTTCCATCTCACCTCAAACCGCAACACGCCCACGAAGCTCGCTCGCAAACTGAGAAATCGATGGCACCCTCCCACTGGAATCCCAGAATCGCCCAAAGCCGAGGAGGAACGGAGCCCTCACCTGCTGCGCCGGGAGGCAATGGAGGCTGGCGGGCTCGGATCGGTGGATGTTCTTGGCTGGCGGCTCCTCAGCGAAAGGCAAGGATGAAGAAGCAGAGGGGTGGTGGCTGCGACTGAGCTGGGGGCAGAGGGCAGAGGCAGATGAAATGATTTCTCGCCGTTCGCGCGGGGCGGCGGAGTCGCCTTTCCGGCTGCAGCCTGCCTGTCGGGCCTTCCGCGCGCCCTGCTTTCCAGCTCGCCGCGGTTTTCTAATGCGTTTGGTGATCATTATTGGCCGATGGATCGATGGATTGATTGCGTCCGGCACCTGTTATGTTCTGTTCTGGAGGATTTGGTCGCGCTGGTCCTTGGCACTTTGGTCGATTGATTGAACTGATCGCCGCCGGCATAAACAAAGCTTAAAATTGAAGTGTGGAAACAAACTGTTATGTTCTTGGTTGACAGGTGATAGCAGAGTAGCGAGGAGTCGCTTTCGTCCATGGAAAACGGAGCTAACGTCCGGCACGTTCCAACGGAAAGCTGCGAAAGCAGCAGCAGGGGCAGGCCCAAGGAAATCTCAAACACGGGCCCGGTCCGTCTCGATTTTCGGCCCACGGGCCTAAGCGGAATCCACTCATCGCCATATATACCGTTGCCGTACATAATTCTTCGAGAGGAGGCATATGTTCACTCCTGCCTCCGGCTCTTTTTTTTTTAACCAACGGTCGTGCAGTCGGTAAGTGGCAGCCTTCAAATCAGTAAAATTAAGGAGTCGAGAAGGTTAATTAGGAGGGCGCACGTGCTCGTGAAAACAAAACGAAGATAAATAAAAATAAAAGTAGCACACGGACACATCTACACGTTTGCGAGAACACGTATTCCATTAATCTTATCTTTTACAAAATTACAAAATACATGACTCGATAGTTTTGTCTTCTCTTACCTTATGCATCGATGCTTAAAGAGAGGTCTGAATTATGAGATTACGTAATTCGTCAATTTTCAAGACCTATTAGGCATGTCTGGTTAATTACATCTGCAAGAGGAGCTTGCAGAACACCTCCGATTAAGCTGTTCGTCATTGAATTTTGTAACATGTAATACATGCGACTTTTGTGTCAGCAAAGCCTGATCATTACATCACTATTATCACATCAGTAGTGAACAAAATACGTTGGAGAAGGGGATGACTTTCGTGTCTCGTCGGTGCCCAGTCATGTACACCCGCTTTCACCAAATACGAATTGGTACGTTGCCTTCGCCTCGTCGGTGCGCGGCAACTGATTGGTTCAATCTTGTCGATTGGGACATGTCGGGGAGTAATGATCTTGCTTCATTAACACGTGATCAGAATTTTAGTCTAGCCTCACCGGTACTAGACTTGGGCGATGCTTGCTGGCTGAACAATAGAATGGCTTGCTCGATCCCGCGTGCGGGGGCAAATAAATGATTGTTTCAGATTAACGGGGAAGACGGTCACGGAGTTTCAATCTTTTCGCTCACCATGAAGCATGGCCGCCGTGGTATGCACCAACGTCGTCGAGGTTTGATGGCTTGGCAAAGCTGGTTTGCAAGCCGAGGTTGACGGAGTCATCCAAGCCCTTGAATGCATCGGCGCTGTCGCGTACGGGTGTAGCAACGCGACGTGAGCCTTTGCCGGCGTGTGTGCGACGCAGGGACGATGACTTCTGTTCGTTGTGCGTCTCAGCAATATGAGACCGTAGCCGCGCAGGCGAGCTGGCGTGCATGCTTGCCTAGCGTGCGAGCAGCCATGGATGAGCTTTTGCGTACGTATTCTGGCCTGCCTCCTCCCTCTAAGCTGAATGGCTCGGCACTTTATATAGGCCAGAAGGGATGATTAGATTATAGAAAGAAGAGAACCTTCACGTCGGTTCCATGAAAACGTACCGAACCTGATTAGTTAATTCAGTTCTATTTCCATGTATACAGTGTTAGCTTCCATCTTTAGCTTACACGAATATGCAACTCAATTTAAGACTCTGTTCCAACATTATGTCGTCCGAGCTCTATTTTCAGGAAGCGAGAGCTCATCACGTTAATGCTAGAAAGCTAGCCGACTCACCTGCATGACCAGGTGTTTAAGCTCTTCACGTTAGTATAACCTTCCATGTTTAGGTATTTCCTTTCCTGCATGTCAAGACCGTTAAACCTTCTCACGCAAAGCTAGTTGCTAGGAAGCTGCTCACGCAAGTACATGTATATGTGCAGAATAATACTTCATTATTCTTTTAGTAAACACTGATGTTGCACACGCCCATGTATGTCATAGGCACTGCCATCGTGAATTATATAAATGCCACAACATATTTCCTTTGTTTGTTACTCATGCATATTTTTTTACCAAACAACACGTTTCCGGAGCGCAGAGCACATCAGGAACGAATGATGTGTTTGTTTAAGAAATCACCTCATCTTAGATGAGATTGTCCATATCCTATAAAATTTAGTAGGATAACCCCATTCTTAATAGTTATACTATTTATTAGGTTGTGAGGGTGAGGTGGTGAGGGATCAACTCATTCCATTCCACAAACCAAATAAAATAATCGAGGAGTGAGAAGATGAAACATGACTCCATTCCTCAATCAAACACCCTAGAAGTGCTGAGTTGGGTGTGTGCGTGGGGAGGGGGTAGCGGCATCGCCCCCTAAGAGCAAGTATAATAAGGAGCTGTAAGCTGGCTGAATGCTGACGTGGAGGAGAGAGAAGAGGTGAGAGAGGAGAAGCGGGCTATATAAGCTTACGCTGACTTGGGCACAGGAATCAAGAAACTTTATGAGAATGACTTGTGGACCATGTATTAATGGTGAAGAGCTAATCATTGTACGAGTAGATTAGGAAAAGTTTGAGAGAAACTTTGCAGCTCGCTTGCTAGCTGCGTTATTAAACTTGCTCTAACATTGCATTGCCACCTCTGAAAAAAAACTGGAAAAAAACATTATATTGCCACGATATGCATCTACCTCCCTGTGAAGTTTCAAATCGAAAATCAGTCTCCACACTGAGTAACGAAAAGAGTGAAATCGATCTTGGATAGAAGTGGCAGCCACGATGAAGATTCGGGAAGCACAGAAGCAAGCGGCGGCCGCGCTGCCTCGTGTCGACGTCCAAAACGTTGGAGGAAGTAGCTCGCGGAGGGTGCTGCTGTCTCTTCTCAGCGAAACAGCATTCACTGCTGTCAGTGTCACGACGGAGTAGAACAAGGTCCTAATTTGGGAGTGGTAAAATTGGTATTTTGCCATAAATGCGCAACTGTAGCGTTTCGTTTGTATTTGTGAATTATTGTCCAAATATTGACTAATTAGGCTCAAAAGATTCGTCTCACAAAGTACAACAAAACTATACAATTATTTTTTGATTTCATCTACATTTAGTACTCCATGCATGTATCGCAAGTTTGATGTGACGAGGAATCTTCTTTTTGCATAGTGTCAAAGTTGGAAGTTTGGAGGGAACTAAACATGTGTAGGAAAGTAGCTACTCCCTGCACCACTCTACCGGTGGTGAAGTGGCGATCCGGCAGTCGACGAGGAAAGATATATATATATAGCAGATGCCAGATGGCCGGCCTCGACTGCTGGTCTCCTTGCTGTTGCTGGTGTCACTCGATCGCCGCTCGCGGCTGCCAACCCGCGAGGCGTTGCTGCCGCCGCTGTGGCGTCGTGGCACGCTGGATACCAGTAATACCACGAACCCGCCGCCAGCGGTCTGCGTTCCGACCACAGGAAACATGGGGGAAAACATCGGAGGGCTTCCCAAATTTGAAGACAAAATTTACATTTTGTCATAAATGTACAACTGTAGTATTTCATTTGTATTTATGAATTATTGTTCAAATATTGACTAATTAGGTTTAAAAGATTCATCTCGTAAAGTATAACAAAACTGTGCAATTAGTTTTTAATTTCGTCTACATTTAGTACTCCATGCATGTACGCAAGTTTGATGTGATGGTGAATCTTCTTTTTGCATAATGATAAAGTTGGAAATTTGGGGTAGACTCGAGTCACCTGCTACCTACCGCGTCGTCAAGGCACATGCAACGACCTGGGAGTCTGGGACCCGATGCTTCAGGTTTGACAGGGAACCAGACCAGAAGGTTGGTGCGCTGCGCGCAGATGGCTCGTCGGGGCACCTCTTCTACTGGGCACTGGCTACAGTAGTCAGTAGACTGTACTGTACAGTCTGTATACTACGGTAGATCGCAGGGACCCCGGATCCCACGTTCCCACCTCCCAAGTCCCTATCATGCCCATGCCGGTCACGTGCGAATGCAAGTAGTTGGAGGAGGTCAAGCTGCGAAATGGCGGCTATGGTTTGAACTTTCAACTGATGATGATTACTCCGTATTTTTGAATTTTGACTCGGCTAGAATTGGGGCGATTAAAATCAAATAGAGAGTTCATGTCATGAGTTGAAGATGAGTACGGTGCACGGGTACAGCATCGTATCTTATGAATTCTTATCGTATCTGCAGTGCCGTCATTTCGTTTCAGAGTCCAGTTCAAACGCCTAGTAGCACTAGCAGTTTATGACGAGGGCAAAACGGGCAACACGAAAAACCTCGCGATCTCCGCCTCCAGCCATCCACTCCCACCCGCATTCCCTCCCGTCTTCCTCCTCGCACACACTGACCCACCTACCTCCGCCCCGCCACCTCCCACCGACCCCCCGCGGCCCAACCAAACCCGCCCACTGATTTCCGAGGCGTGGTAGGCGAGGGAGGCCGCGCGCAGCCATGGATTTCCTGCAGGGGCAGAGCACCGAGACCATGGTGGCCGTCGCCGTCGCCGTCGTCGCGGTCGCCGCGGGCGGCGCCTTCCTCCTCCTCCGATCCAGGAAGCCCAAGGGTACGGACATGCATACACCCCGCTATCCCCGTCGTGTACGCCAGATGCCTCTGGTTCGCGTTTAGATCTGGTTGCTGACGGTCACCGCGCTTTTCATTTGCTCCGGTGGTATTAGCGTGGCACTTCAGTTACCAATTTTGGAAAGTGATTGGAGCGCAGGGGTGTTTATTCATTTGCTTTTAGTTGGGCACGATCTGTAGAGGTGCTACTTGCAGCCTCCAGGCTGTAACTCGTTGGGACCAAAATCAAAAGAAAAGGAAAACAACTAGTATAAGTTTATTCCCATCGACATGAACCATTGAAGTTATTATTCATGCTTGCATACCAGGCTGTCAAACAATTACTAGTTTTCATTGAGTACACATAAGTTGCAGTTAGTCTTTACCTGTTTTCATGTGTTGGTAGGCAGTTTTCTGGTTGTGTTGGTTTGTCTGCTCCATTTCTGAATGGATGAGGTAGAGCTTTCAGATGAATTTTCTTATCTCGTCTTGGTAGCTCTGATCCTAGCATGATATTATGAGAAAGATACCGATGAAAAAGGAATGTTGACTACCTGCAAAAAAAAGAAGAAGAAATGTTGACTAACAGCTCTAACCGCAGGATATAAGCAACAACTGTTGCCTAACAACTCTAACCACGTGATATAAACAAATGGTCTGTTTGACATGTGTAGTAGGAAATGTCTGCATTCCTTATTGAAATTATTAGTTCTCATGTGATTTTAATGACTGAGAGCCTGATTGTCTGCAATATTGTTGTAATTTTATTGTGTAGTCATGCTTCTCAGGTACCTGGAAGTATTAGTTGTTTGCAGTACTGGGTAATTTATTCATGTCATCCATTATCTTTTGTTTATCACCCAAAAATTTATCTGTGCTTAATTGTGCTTTCTGTAATTGAAGGTTAATTCGTTATACCCCAATTTGATTGTTGCTATGCCATTTTCCCTCCAGGCTGCTTGGATCCTGAGAACTTCAAGAAGTTCAAACTTGTTGAAAAGAAGCAAATAAGTCATAATGTCGCAAAGTTCAAATTCGCTCTTCCAACTCCAACTTCTGTATTGGGACTCCCAATTGGCCAACATATTAGCTGCAGGTTTTGATTCTATCTTTCTCCTGAATTTTGCCTTTTTACAGTGCATAATTTTTTAACCATATCTCTGTTCCCTTGTTAATGCAGAGGACAAGATGCTACTGGCGAAGAAGTAATCAAGCCTTATACCCCAACTACATTGGATTCTGATTTAGGATATTTTGAGCTTGTTATAAAGGTACATATTCGTTTCTATTTTCCTTCTTCAGATACTTCCTACTGTGGGACGTATTATTTGACAACTCTGGATGGTTACTTTTCTTGCTATTGTGCTCATGTGTTGACTCATGAGTGCTTCTACCCTTTCCATGATGCAGATGTATCCTCAAGGGAGAATGTCCCACCATTTCCGTGAGATGAAAGTTGGTGATTATTTGTCCGTGAAGGGACCTAAGGTGACATCATGTGCTGACTTCTGAGCTTCTGGTTTCTCCAGCTTATGTTTCTTTTATGATAAAAAATATAACATTAGTTTCTTCGAGTTATCAAGGGAATTTTAAATGTTTTCCCCCAAATTTATGAGGAACACCTCAAATCTCTGTTCCATGCACATTTACCTTTGATTCGGAGGTTAACATGACTTCTGATATAGGGTCGTTTCAAGTACCAAGTTGGCCAAGTTAGAGCATTTGGGATGCTGGCTGGTGGATCAGGCATTACTCCAATGTTCCAAGTAAAACTTAACCCAGAGTTCTATATTGCGATTGGTAACGCCACAAAACAAATTTCTTTTCTAGTGACTAATGGTTCCTTTTCTGTTCTCACAGGTTGCAAGAGCAATTCTTGAGAACCCTAACGACAGCACAAAGGTTCACTTAATCTATGCTAATGTCACATATGAAGATATTCTTCTGAAGGTAGAATCGGCGTTATTTTCTTTGTGTTGGTTTTGATACAGTCTAGTTCAAAAAAATGATAAAGATATGATACTTGTCTTGTTGATTAATGACCGCTTAGTGTATGTCATCAAACTGTATTTTCTGTACTACTCATGATTTAGTTGGCTGTGATGGGAATGTTTACTATTCTATAAATACTTATTATCATTTAGTTGCTTATGAGAACCGGTGTTGTTCAATTATGTCTTTTCTCTTACCTGCTTTACTTAGGTCTTTAGGATATTTTCAGCATAAGTGCTCTTTTACGTAATTTCAGCACAATTGTTTCTCACTTTAGGTTACTACTTTTGAACTTTTGCAAATTGTTCTGCACAAAGTAGCAATTAGTTGCACCCAGGTATTCAAGATGAAGCTCAGGAGTTAACACATAGCTTTCTGAGAATTTTCTAAGACATCATGTTGAAGATTCTATAGCTGATATATATGATAGTTTGGGACTAATCTGTGGCAGCAATATATGCTTGAAAAAAGTCCTTCATTGTATATAATTCACTTTGGTATCTGTCAGATTGGTTGCACATGTTCTTATGATATGATGCCATGCTGATTTTAATATTTTTGTTCAATTTATGCAGGAAGAGCTGGATAACATGGCCAAGACCTATCCTGACCGCTTTAAGATCTACTATGTCTTGAATCAGGTCTACATCAAATACCTTTAAAATTTCAAAGATATTACTCTATCTGCAGTCTGGATTTTTTTTGCGTAGGAACACATCAGAAGCTTTATTGAGAAAAAGTGGGACCCCATTTATAATTGTGAATTATTAGAACTGACTACATAATTCGTGTTATGACAAACAACAGAGCCATTAAACAGCAGAGCATGCTTAGACAATTGCATGCAACAAATATACATACATAAAGATGATCACTTAAGTTAGTTTAAAATTTAAATGACCGCTGTCCTATTTTAAAGTAATGAATCATAGGTGTTAAAAAAAATTCTTATGACCTCCAGAGTTGCTACACTGAGAATTGTGCTTTGCATTCTAGTTATCGGGCATAGTTTTCAAAGACATTTGTCACGTATTCTCATTTATTTTTACCTATGCAGCCTCCCGAAAACTGGAATGGTGGTGTCGGGTTTGTGTCGAAGGAAATGATCCAGTCTCATTGCCCAGCGCCTGCTGAAGACATTCAGGTAAATCTTGAGTCTTGGTCAGTTGTTTCCTTTTTCTTTTTTGGTTAACTATGGGTTGATGGCTTCCGGTAAACTCCTGAATTCCTGTATCTAGCCTGGAGGCTTACAGAGACATGCATTTGCTTATTTCAGGTCCTGAGATGTGGTCCTCCTCCGATGAACAAGGCCATGGCTGCACACCTTGACGAGCTCAACTACACAAAGGAGATGCAGTTCCAGTTCTAAGCAACACTGAGCTCTCCAATAATAAGCGGTGACCGGCATGGTTCTTTGGTCACGGGAACGGTTTCTGACCCTGCTCGTTAGTTGACATCAGGAATTCAGGATTGCATGATCAATTAGTATCGTGCCAGCAACTTGTGCAATCCCCATTTTTTGAGGGCAAAGGTTATCTCCCTAAGCAGCCCACGTTGGCAGAGACTCCATTGTTACTATTATTGATTCGAAATGTGTAACATTGGATATTATAAGAAACATCACAATACCACAAATGAGCAATGCAGGGGACCTTGTACTTTCGGAATTTCGGCATTTCACGTTGATGATGATATGTGGCCTGAAAGAATGCCAGTGTTCAACTGGTGGAGTAGAGTACAGTATTTGTTTGTGCGCACGAAATCACTGAGGCCTCGTTCGTGGATTGGTCCGGAATGAGGTCCATTCTGGGTGGTTTGAAGTGGTCCGGTTTGAAATCGGACTTGCATTGAAAGTATTGTTCGTTTTAGTCTGACCTGGAACGAAAACCGGTCTGGATTGGAATACTTCATAGATGGTCTGGATTGAGACCATACCTTCTCACCCCTAGAATGAATCCTGGCTGGATTGAGTGACACGGGTGAAGTCACTCAAACCGAACCTGGAAGTAATCTTGGCTGGAATCCAATTTCGGTGAAACGAACGAGGCCTGAACGAGTCGGGAAGGCTCTTGTTTAACAAGCCAATTTGAGCTGCCAATGTAAACGGCGATTTCAAATTCCAACATGAGCGGACCGGACCGGGCTGGAGGACCGTACCCGATAAACCAATACCCGCTTCCCTTATCCTGAAAACAACTCCCCTCTCTCTCCTCCCTAAAGCACAGCACGAGAGAGACGCGGCCATGGCGATGGCCCCGCCGCCCGCCTGCTCGCTCCTCCGAGTCGCCGCCTCCGCGCCCATTTCTGCTGCCTCCACCTCCGTTTCCATCCCGCGGGCCCCCAGTTTCCTCCCTTCCTCACGTTCCGCTTCCGCCCGCCGCCACCTCACCGCGACATGGCCTCCGAAGGCCGCGACCTCCGCTTCTGTCGAAATCCAGGACGAGTACGCGGATGAGATAGACGCGGTGAACATTGCGCAGGACGTCACCCAGGTGCATGGGCGCTTTCCTTGCCTACCTTTTCCCCATGCTTTGGATAGTGCTTTGGGAATGGGAACTGTATTGCGTTCCAGGGGAAGCCGGGAAGGTGTCTTGTGAATCTGTGATTGCTATTAAATCAGCTTATGAATATGCATACTTTTCTGGAGTTCGAATTCTGTCGTTTTCCCCTAATATGATTCAGAGTCGAAGTAGATGCTGCTGAATTTCTTGGTACAAATAGGTCGCTTGTCACTTTTGCGTTTCTGATAAAACATTTCTGTCATGTTATCCAGCTAATTGGAAAAACACCAATGGTGTATCTCAATAGTGTTGTTGATGGTTGTGTTGCTAATATCGCTGCAAAGCTAGAGTATATGGGACCTTGCCGAAGTGTCAAAGATAGGTACATAATTGGGATTGCAGCATAATTTGATGGTTGATGCCCTCGATGCAATTATTTTTGTGCTAACTCATGCGTATGTTTACAGGATTGGATTAAGCATGATTAATGATGCTGAAGAGAAGGGATTAATTTCTCCAAATAAGGTCATATGCCATTCTTATATTATTTTCAATGCTATTGTCACCAAGACTGTAATTTACACAGATAGTTTCTACCTGTGCAGACCATCTTGGTAGAACCAACAACTGGGAATACTGGCATAGCCATTGCTTCTGTGGCTGCAGCTAGAGGATACAAGCTGATAGCTACTATGCCTTCATCAATAGATGTCGAGAGACGGATTCTTCTGCGTGCATTTGGGGCGGAGATTGTGCTAACTGATGCTACCAAAGGACTGAAAGGAGCTTTTGATAAAGCTGAGGAAATAGTATTGAGGACACCAAATGCATATATGTTTCAGCAGTTCAACAATGAAGCAAATAGTGAGGTTGAGACTCAATCTTTTATCGTTTACTCATACAATATCTGTAATGCAGCAAATGTGAAATTCATTTGCTTTTTATTTAAAGATCTATTGAGAAGCCATTTGGGTAATTACAGATCCACTTTCAAACCACTGGCCCAGAAATATGGGAAGACACATTGGGTACTGTTGACATACTTGTTGCAAGCATAGGGACAGGTGGTACCATTACTGGCACAGGGCGTTACTTGAAAAGGATGAACAAAGATATTAAGGTCCCTACTTTTTCTTTCATCAATTGGATTGTCTTGTATTATTTCAGCCTAATAATTCTGTGTATCTTGTCCGATGCTGTTGTGCTTAGATTTTATTCCTTTTTGAAATGCTTGAAGCCTTCATATTAAAGTAAAGATCATAATTTCTAACAAAAAATGAGCCTTGCTTGTAACAACTTGCTCTTTGCCACTATTAATTGCACTGCTTTAAAATATGTGCAAAATAGTTGTTTTTATGGGAACATAGGCATTATCATCGAACTAGTTTTAGCAAAAGTATAGTGGCACCATCATTATGTTCTGTTGTTTCAAATTTAAAGTTGTCCAACTATCATAATTTCAGGAAATACAGTTGATTTCCACAAGGCTGATGCCAATTTATCTGTAATTTTTGTTACCAGGAGAATGACTTAATATTTCATACCCCAAAAAACTGTTTGATTTTGTTTATATAACTTTCTGCCTATCATTTTAGGTCATTGGGGTAGAACCAGCTGAAACTAGTGTGATCTCTGGTGACAACCCAGGTAATGCTTTACCCTTTGGTCCCTTCGTTATAAGCAATTCAAATACTGGGAAAACAAGCTTGTCGAATACCTTCTCCTTGTCACTGACATACTGCTGGTTGTTGTCAATAAACAACAGGTTACATTCCAAGTATATTAGATATCCAGTTGATTGATGAGGTTGTGAAGGTCTGCAATGCTAACTTTAGAACTTTGTTCATGTCAGCAGATCATGTTGCCAATTTTACATTTGGCTGAGTCATTACGATTCTTGACTTTGCAGGTTAGCACCGCACAAGCTGTCGATTCTGCTAGGGAACTTGCACTAAAAGAGGGCTTGCTGGTGAGTAGTGCACCGTAAAATGAACCGCTTTTGCTGCTTATTATTATTATTATTATTATTATTATTATTATTATTATTATTATTATTATTATAGCATCTACTTCAATTTGGCTTTTATGTGATCTGTGATTCGTTTACGGGGATTATCTGCAGGTTGGTATTTCTTCAGGTGCAGCAGCTGTTGCTGCTATTAATGTTGCCAAAAGACCTGAAAATGCTGGAAAGCTGATTGCGGTGAGGGCATGGCATCAAGTTGATTTCATTTACGGCATTTTGCCATGACTCAGGTAATTAACTAAGCACATACATTTGCAGGCCATTTTCCCCAGCTTTGGAGAAAGATACCTCTCCAGCATCCTATTCCGTCCAATATACGACTCGGTTCGAAGAATGAGGAAGAAATAGCCAGCCTTTTACAACTTCAAGCGCATGGTGCTTCCTTCTCTAAACCTGACAGGCTTCCAAGGCATGACAAACATGAAAGAGTGACCCTGGTAGATTGCAACAAGCAGGGTTCAAAGTTTTGAAACGCTCCCGCTGAGTGCGCTGATCATAGAGCTTGGTAGCTGCGCAGATCAATTGAGCTGCAAGCCTGCAGCTTGGTTCAGGACAGACTGCCTCACAAGTTTAGAACCTGCCTCTACAACCTCAGTGAAACATGCAGAAATGGATGCTATAGTTAGCTTAGAATCCTCCTTTCAGTAGCTTAGAACTAGGGACAGACCGCAGGCTTGTAATCTGATACGCATTTGAGCTGATCCTAGTAAACAACTGTCTGCACATTATTTTTTCCTTTTGAATTTTGATTATTTCATCCCTCATTGGGCCTCTGGTTTGCAATTAGTTCTTGCGAAGCCCCAAGATTGAGAGGACCTACAGTTGCCATTTTTTGTTTCTGTACATGGGGATTATCTGCATAGCTCAGGCTAAACGGAAACATACTTTTTTTTGAAGAAAAGGAAACAGAATTTTAGCATCTCCCTTCAGGCTTCAGGATCAGGTCATCAGGATCAGGCTACAAACCGTCTGAACCAAAGGTCTGAAGGTCGCAAGCGTTCGTAGGGCCCAGTGGCAGGGACCAATTCGGCTTCTACCTCCTACGTGCGGTGCTTTCCTGATTTCCTCTAGTCCGTCGGCGAATCCTGAACTCACGTTCAAAGGAGAAGAGTGGCGGCGGCGGCGTCTGCGCAACGGCGTAGCTCTCCCTCTGTCCCGCCGCGCGCGCCTCGCCGCCTTGCCCGTCGTAGTATTTGCGTTCGTACGCTCCTGATCCAGCTCAAAGGGGGACATGTCGGCGTCGGATCTTCCCGACGAGCTGTGGGCGCGCGTCCTGGAGCTGGGCGCTGCGTCGTCCGCGCTGGGGTTTCGCGACCTCTGCTGCCTCGCCATAGCCTCCCGCCGCCTCGGACGCCTCTCCCTCCACCCCGCCCTCTGGTCGGCGCTCTTCTCCCGCGACTTCCCCTCCCAATCCCAACCCTCGTCCTCGTCCTCGTCCTCCACCTCCCAGCAGCAGCAGCAGCTTCACCCGAAATCCCTCTACAAAACCAAGTAATTCCCCCCGCCTCGTTTTCCGTCGACCGTTATTGTTCATCTCGTGCAGGCGGATGTGCTTGACTGATGTTCTCTGCTTGCAGGTTCGAGAGGCACAAGGTGCGGATCGCGGAGGCGAGGCGGCGGGCGGTGTTCGAGGCGGAGGCGCGGGTGCTTGCGTGCAGGAGGCGGCTGGCAGAGCTGGAGGAGTCGATGCGGGCAGAGGGGGAGAAGATGAAAGCTGCTGCGCAGGAGCTGGACAACCTCGAGAGGGTCAGGTCGGTTCGTTAGGTTCCAACTTCCAAACAATTTCTTATGTGCAATAAAATATCACTGAATTCTCCAAAAATGAACCACAGTTTTTTTCCCGTGCTGTATCACTTCTCACCACTACAATTGTGTGATCAGAAAACATGCATCAATTTTCGAACCTAGAGCAATCAGAGGAGGTAGAGAGCATCGAATCAATAGAGTATGAGGTGCTAATTTGCTCACAGCTAACCAGCCATTTCAGCAGATTGGTAATCTAGTTGGCAGTGCACGAGCAGAAAATATTGATAAATGTTTGATTTCATGATGCATTGAGCAGCTTGTTTGCACAAGAGCCAGGTCAAGATTTTTTCAGACCACATAGATGGCTGGTTAGATCATGTCATTATTGCTGTTATTTGTTCTATCCTTACAAATTGATAGCCTCCTGGTGTCCTCCATGTACCATGTCTTGCACCAGTGTTCAGTAGCTGGATTTTGTTATAACTGTATGATATGTTTCTGGGCTGATTGTTCTCGTCTCACATCTTCAACAAAAAATAGCTGCATGTGATATCTTTTGAACTGGAACAGTAGAATTTGGTTATCTGATATGTTTGATCCATGGACAATTGTCCTATCCACCAAACAAAATATTATTGCTGGGATAGGGCAACACTATTTATCCAGTTATCAGGGGAAGCATTCAAATGATGCACAATAAAATTCATAGCTTATCTCCCAGCATTCAGATTGTTGTTGGCGCACATGAAGCAATGTGGTCCAAATGGCACAGTGACTAGAAAAAGCAAACCGTGTCTTAAATTAGTATGTAGAAACATCAAGATTAAATATTCTTTAACCCAACAAAATTGAATTTGAAAGTGATGTTGCAATTCAATCCTCTCCACCACCTCTTGAGTGTATTGAGCTCTTTTCTTGTTTCTTTTTTCTTTTTCATCTATCCTCTGGAGAGGGGAGGGGGCCGCCTTAGCCAATCACTATTTGAGAGGATACCATGCAATGGCATCTCTACCATCTGGCCATGAGATGGATCCTGTGTAGTTCATTGCTTACTTGCTTCATTGCTTAACACTACAGTCCTGCCTTATAATGGACAAACATTCATATTAACATGTATTTAGGATCATGAACAAAGAACAATGCATTGCTTGGTAGATATATAGTTTTTCCATGTCACAGTTGATGTTCCTTCATCAGTGCATCGTTTGGCCTATGTTCAAGCATCCATGGCTTGGAGTGCTGGGATATGTATTTCTGGTTTCCATTACTTCGTGGAGTGTATTCTGATTGCACAATCCTGCTGTCTGAAATATTTACAGGAGAGCTTCTGTGGCATTAAATGTATGGCAACCACAAGTTGTTCATGGTCGCCAGAAGCAGTTGGTTCAGCAATGCACGGTTCCTGTTGATTCTCGTCTTAGTGATCTAAACATGGAGCTGAAAGTTTGTAAGCAACAAATAGCAACTTATAAGAACAGTTATGTATGTGATCACTTGTTTCACTTCATATGAGCAAGATGAAAAAGGCTAGACTTACCATAGTTGTGCTTTTTCTACCACTGTCAGAGCAAGGAGAAGCACAAGCTGAATGAGTATGAGGAAGCATTGAAACGAGCAAAATATCATCCTCTGCAGGATAGTCATACAAGCGGAATTATCAAGGAACCACGTGCAAAAAGGAAGAAGCTGAAGTAAACTTTACTGTTTGCCTTCAGGTCCTATACTATCTCAAGGTACCAATAGTTCTTAATTGTTCTAATCCTAGGAGAAGATTGATAGAATAGACTTGACACGTTTTGCTTTCACAGTAAGCTTAACCTTGTTCCTGATGCAGACTTGTATTTTGATACTTTTATGTACATGCATGTGAACATATTAGTTGATTGCTTACATCGCCAGATATTGCCATCGTCAGAATGGATAACTGGTAATGCTATATGTTTGCTTACACGGCAGTTTCTGTTTTGCACAGATAGCAACACCTGCGCGGCAGTGACGGCACCAAGCGAATGCATCCATCTAGGAGGAAGGTGCTGATTTATCGCAGATTGGACAGCACATCAAGGTTTCATGCGTTCGGTTCGGTTTGCTGTCCATGTGCAATTGTGCATGATGCAAAAATGTGGCCGTGGCATTCTTCCTTGCTACTTTGCCAAGCACGAGGATGCTGTGCTAGGAAGCATCTATGGTGTTTCCATGTTGCTGAAAGAATCTCGTTCGCCTATGTTGCACACCGTCCACCGGCTGGATGATTCTGTTGTAGAAAGTTGCCGACTATTCTATCACAGAATAATCTGGCGTTGATGCTTATCCGGTTATCCCTTCGCGAAGCTGTGGGCTGTGGAGCAGCCAGATTTGACTTTGAAAAGTGTAACTTGTAAGCAACTATGCATCTTGTATTCCATCCGTATGTAGACACTTATTTATTTTCCATTACTTGAAATTGAAAAGAAACGTATCTGTATGTATCTCTCGCTTTATATGCTCCTGGGCTTATATTAGAAAAGTGAACGAATTATTTGTTCGTTTCCTCACGTACCTTTCATGCATCAAAGTCTGGTGTTAAGCATAGTGACAAAACCGGCAAAAACAGATCTCCAAATATTGTGCTTACGTAGAAGAAAAGGAAGCGTGCCTCTCTCAGCATCTGTTCTTGTAAATTTTCCTGTTTTCGCGCGAGCTTCACGGTGAAGTGAAGGGTGAGTTCCTCTTCGGTTTCCCGCGAGAACAAAACTTTTAAATTTTTTCTTTGGATTCAAATTCTGAAGATTTATGCGGGTTCGAACGGGAAAAGATTCTGTAGAAAAGAACAACGGTGTCGCTGCTGTTTGCATTGCAGGCTGCAAGAAAGCACCAGTTTTCAGTTTTGATTGGACCAGAATCCAAAATGGACACCACCACCTCTCCCCCATCTGAATTCTGGAGTCTTGAACCGCCCGGCCGACGTGGCGCGCCTTCCGTGCCGCACCCTCCCGCCAGCCGCGCGCCCCTTTGATCCGAACGTTTCTACCCCGGCCGAGGCCCACGCGGAACGGCCCCACCTGTCATCCAAACCCCACCTATAAAGCTGCCCCCCGTTTGTCCGGTTCGGAGTCCCATTACCCTTCTCACCGCGTACTGGGACCCATCGATTCGGACCCACATGTCAGGGGGTGAAAAATAATATAAGACCAACCCCCGAGCCGGCCTCTCGCCTCACCAAGAGCCAATCCGCACCTCGCGCATCTCCCGGCCACCTCGCCCTGATCCGGTTCCCAAATCCTTCACCTTCGTCGCCGTCCTCTCCTCCGAGCCAAATCGATCGAAGCGAAGCCGTGATCCTGTCCATGCGCGGAGCGTGGTAGCCTCGTCCCTTGGGGGATCATCTCGCCGTCGCCTCCCTCCCTTCGCCGCCGTTTCTGGTCGCCGGGATCAGCCGAGTTGGATCTCGAGGCATAAAACAGCGTTGCGGGCGTCCGGCGAGGATACGATGCCTGCGGTGCTCGCCGCGTTCGCCAGCCTCCGCGCGGCAGCAGCCATCGCCTCCGGAAACTCGTCCTTCCCCTGCTCCCACCGCCTCAAGCATCGTTTTAGTAGTAATTTTAGTAGTAGTAGTAGTAGTAATTGTCTTTGACCTTTGCCTTCCCCTCGTCGCACACGCCCCTCAGTCCTTACCTCGTGTTGTTTGAGGTTTCGGTCTCGATCTGGTTGTGCTCGATTCGAGGCTTGTTTGGTCGTGCGGGTTCCGTGCTCGATCTCGCGCGCTTCCCGGTTTGTCGGAATTTGGTGTCTGGGTCCGATCTGCAGGTTCGAAAGGAAAGCAATTTGGGGTGTTGGTCGTGGTGATCGCCGTTCTTACAAGGAAAGAGGTATTGAAAAATCACTTTTACCATTCATGCTTTCCTTAACTGAAACTTGCTATTCAGCACCATGGAATCATTTAGAGTTTTAGATAACGATCGTGTAAATATATTCTGAAGTTTGATGCTTAGGACATTTTGTAGGAGATGATTGTATGTGTGATCCAATTAGCACACAAATTGTCACATTCACACCAATTTCACTTAGCAATTTGATAAACAGATAAATAATTTTGCCGTGCTTTCAAGTGCTTGAAGCCAACTTATTTTTCAATCACTATCCTTGCCCCTTGGATCAGCATCTAGCTATTCATTGTTCGAGGTGGTTTGTGTGGTTGTTTCCAAAAATAGTGACACCCAAAAATGTGTTGAGTAACAAAATACTTTTTATGGATCTCATGTTCCCATAGCTGTTCCACTTAGGTTGAAAAAACAAAAGGCTTGAAGCTTCAAAGTAAGCAAAATATGCCCATGCATATGGTTGTGACATCATCTATCTATGCATTAGTCTTCATAATTGTATCCAGTAATTGTGGATTGCCCTTATGCTGCCAAAAGTTGTGCGAAAATTTTGCTTATTACTTGTGCCCATTCTCCTTTCAACAGAAACTTCTCTTTGTAATTTGGGATTAAGCTTGTGGATGGGCGAGCCTTTGGCAGACTTCAGTGCTGAATGTGTTAGCAGCAGCTCATGTCTCTGCTGCAACACCTCTGAAAAGCCAGGTTGTGAGCACAGCTATGCTTGCTGGAAAGATGGGCAAGATGATTTGGTGGTTGAGGAAATTGGAATGGCTCTTACTGAAGTGATGCAAGCCTATGGTAATGAGGACAACGATGAAGGATCAGATCTGGATGAAGATTCTAGCGATGCTGACGACGACGACCCAGTTCTTTCTATGGAATCTGATTCAACTGATGATTTAGTGGATATTGACTCTGAATTGGTCATATCACCAGCCTCTCCAAGTGGTGATGCATCGGAATCATCAATTAGTAAATCAGTTGATGACAAGTCTTCAATTCATGTAAGTTTATAATTTAGTTTAAAGTGTGGATTCCTTTTTTTTGGCATATATTCCTGGTCAGATATTTGCTTCGCATTCATATTGTTCTGATACCAAATTGTCAGTAGCTATGTAGCTCTATTTTCAGTTACAGTAGTTTTCGCAATTATTAGGGACTTAATTTAGGAATAGGTGCTAGTTCTGTATTATTCTGCCTGTGATTTGGTGTCTTTGATAATAGAACAATAGAGGTTTAATTCCTTTTTCCTGGTAGTTGGTGGTATGGTTGCTTGCCAACAAATTGACGGTGTTGATTCCATTTTTGTGAACCTTAATATTTGCAGGGTATATGGATTTGATGTTATTAGAATTATAATTTCTTAGTTCATTACAGCTGCCAGCCATCATGGTTTAGCACCTTATGGGGTGGTTATAGTACCATATTGTATCTGCTTGGCTGAAAAAAAAATTGAAAATCACAGACCAAATTTGTTTTGTTAACATGTACTATCTTTCCATGCAGGGCATTCCAAGGTTGGTTTCTGCAATGAAGGGAACCCGTGCAAAGCAGGGAATCATGACAAAGTTGAGTGTTTCATGGGCTCCTGATGTATATGATCCTCCTGTGACTTCTGCCTCACATACAGTGAGAGGGCACCAGAGGAGTTCAAGGAAGGGCCACTACAAATACAAGCCCTCCAAGAGCAGCAGTAGCAGCAGTCGCAGTAGCAGTGGCAGCAAAAAGGACAAGAAGCATTCTCGCCATAGTAGCAGCAGCAGTAGCAGCAGCAAAAAGGATAGGACGCATTCGCACCGCAGTGCCAGTAGTAGTGGCAGCAACAGAACTGATACCAGTAGTTCTCATTATCGCAAGGCACACAGTGGTGGTGGGATCAGCAGCAGAACTGTGCCTTGTGTTCCAGAATCTGCTAAGGTATCTCCATTGGTGCTAGCTGAAAGTGCCGCACTGCCAGAGATAGTTCCTGTACTCAAGACTATGGAACCAATCAAATGCGCTACCAGCTGCGGCAAGGAGAAGCCATTTGCATTGCTGTCACGCCAGTTTTCCCCGGCAAGGTATAAGGGGATGTTCTCCTTTTGGAGCCAAAACCAACTGGCTTCTTAATCATCAATCGCTGCTATGGGCTCAGTTGGGAGTCTTCGATGCAAATCATTGTGGTATCAGTGAGGCTCATCGTTTTGGATTGGTTCTCTTCGTTGCTCTGTTTATTCTGCTTGTTTGTGAAACTTCAGAGATCACGTTTTCGAAAATTGTTGGGGGCAAAGTACCTGTATGTTTGAGCTATTATTCTTTCCTCGATCGTGTAACTTCTATCTATTTTTATGTGTTCGCTTTTATTTCATTTCAGAGCATGTTGTATTATTTGCACGTTATTACATTGTGGGGATTGGTTCAGTTTTGTGTGTTTGGTTACGTGGCGATTGTTACCAATGTCCTTAGAGTGCAGTTGTTTCGTTCAAGTAATGACTGCGAATTCTCCTGGTGCTCGAAACGTTTGACGCCTCCAATTTGGACGTTATCGGCAAAGTGCGTTGTACCTAGTGTAACAATATTTGTCAAAGTGCAGCGACTTATGATTTTCAGCGTAGTGTCCAACGAAAGGATCTTTAACTTTGACCTTAGATCAAATTTGTCCCTCAACTACCAAAAGGGACAATTTGATCCCTCAACTTTTATTTTGGGTTAAACTCATCCTCGTACTGATAATCTGCACTTTGTTGGCATGATATTCTGCATTTGGCATGAGAGTAATGCGAAAAAGTTCTTTTTACCCTTAGCTTAGGTAGGCCAAATATGTATGTGCTCATATTCCCTTGATATATACACGCAAAAATATATTTATTAACTAACACATAATATAGTTTTTAAAAATGCATGTACTAATACTCTTTAAAATCATGCATGTGCTCATACAAGTTCAATATGAAAAATTTATGTACTCAAACAAGTATTTACTCACTCTTTCGGTATATATACAACTCAATATATGTACGCATACTCTAAAATCAACATGTGCTCACGTACTCATGGTACAATATACATATTTTATATATGCATTCAATATTCATGCTCTTTCAGTAAATATGTATAAATATTTATGTGCTCGTACTTGGTTTGGATCATACTTTTATTTATTTTACTTAATGACGAAAATTGAGGAGAGGAAGAAGGAACCAGGGCAAATAGGACTTTTTTATGTCTCATGCCAAAATGGAGCCCCCACATCAAAATGTAAGGACGAATTTGAAAAAAAAACAAAAGTTAAGGGACTAAATTGGTCGATTTTAAAGTTGAGGGACGAACTTGAACCTCGGAACAAAGTTGAGGGACCAAACCATCCATTTTGCCAAAAGAAATCTAGCGTGATGTTCAGAAGATTTTGAGGGCGTATGGCCTTCTACCTTGCCATTTAGAGCAACTCCAAAAACTCCCTTAGAATTGTCCCAAAATCTTATTTAGGGGAAAAAACTTACCTTCAACAGCTGCTCCATCCTCCCGTAAAAATGTGTGGACACCAAAAACAGCTTCGTCGTCCCGCATATATGCGCGAGTCTGGTCCTTCCCAAGTCACCCCGAACTGCTCGCGGACGTGGTATGCCTCGCCGTCGAGTGGTAGGGCCCAGCGGCCATGGCGCGCCCACTCGAGGCGCTCGCCGTCGAAGGAGAACGTTCGGGCCATGCGGAAGGACAGGCTCACCGTGGTGCTGTCCGGGTGCACGATGTGGGACTTGAGCTCGAGGTACCAGTCCTCCTTGAACGGTGGCCGCAGAGCTTCCCACCGTGGCAGCTCTGCGGGTCGGGCCGAGCCTCTCGAAGAGGCAGCGCTCCTAGGATTCGTCGACATCGCGGCTGTTCAGGTCCAGGGCGTAGATGGTGCCACCGGCCGTCCAGAATGTTGCGGACTTCTTGGGCGATTGGAAAGGAGGGGCGGCGGACACTAGCCGCGTCGCAGCGTCGAAGACGAAGCTGACATCCATGCGACGCGTCGAAGATGAAGCTGACGTCCATGGCGTGGTTGGTAGAGCGGTTCAGCCCGAGGATCTTGGTGCCCGCGGCGACAAACTCCATTCTTCGGAGTTATCGGAGGAGATGGAGCCGGAGTCTTCGGAGTTCTCGTCGGAGGGGGGAAGGTGCTAGACCCCAATAGAGGGTTCACGTGCCGACTTGGTCAGTTTTGAAGTATTCGGGAGTTTATTATTGTGGATCTGCTATAAGATGACATGATTTTGGAAGAATAAATTTTTAGTAGAGCCCCTAATAGATGATTTTAGGGAAGATTTTTTAAATACTCTTAAGAGTTGCTCTTAATCAATATCCAATGCACTTCCCTACAGAGCCGAGCTTGATGGGCTGGTGGTGCTCGCCAATCGGCAGAGGTTTCCGCAATGCGGGGAGCAAGCATGTATCAATTATCATCCCAACCTTGCAACTTGCTAAAATTTTCCATGAGTTGCTGATTTTGATCGAAATTAGTTTGAAAAATTGCCAAAACGAATGACTTGCATTGCATGTGACAGCATTTGGAATTTGTTCAAACCTCACGTTTTCAAAATTTTGCCCCTTGCAGCAAGGTTTAAAAAGAGAAATCGGAGCATAGTTAGACGAAAATGAGAATAACCAGAGCTTCCTCAAATCAAATCAATCAAAAGAACAAACAGCAAAGTATTCTCCCAATTGTCACGGCAAAGATCGTCCAAATGATTACTTAAGTACTACCAACAAAATCTGCAAAAGTTATGGCAGAATCACAAAATTCCCAGTCGCACAGATTTGCGTCCGATTGTTGTGAAGCTGCACCGGTAGCCGCCGCACCTCCCCCGTTCGGAGCTTCTGGCGTCGGTTGCTGCTGCTCGTCCGGCGATGATCCGGCACCACCGCCCGACGCTTCTTGTCGGTGCCCCGCGCGCTGCGTGCCCACCCGGCGCCGCCGCCGAAGAACGCCCCGATGTGGTCGTCGGAGCCGAACACGCTGAGCCTGTTAGTGTCGGACCGGTTTGAAGCATCTACGCCGACGAAGTACTTTGCGCCGCGGTAGTCATCGCCGGGCAGCGCCGCCATGTGTTGCCCGTGCGGAGCTTCGGCTGTCGCTGGCTGCCGATTGCCATGTGACCCGGCGCCGCCGCCGTAGAACGCCCCGATGTGGTCGTCGGAGCCGAACACGCTGAGCCTGTGAGTGCCGGACCGGTTCGAACCATCTACGCCGACGAAGTACTTTGCGCCACGGTAGCTGAGCATATTGCCGTGCGACCCGGCGCCGCCGCCGCGTGGTGGTTGCTGCTGCTCGCCTTGTGCCCCGGCGCCGCCACCGCCTGCGGGCCGCTGCTCTGGAAGGTGCTTCTCCAGTGACTCGCCGCCGCCGTCAGGGGCCGGTTCCTCCTCCCCGTTGTCGTCGTCGTTCTCCTCCTTCTCGTCGCCCTGAGCAGGATCCGGATTCGCCGCCCTCAGCTACTTGTTTGTAATCTTGCACAGCACGAATTCGTTCAACTGCGGCGGCGCAACGCAAGGCACAAACACGTCGGCGATCGATCTAGCTATCGGCAGCAATTGTTTTCAGCACGCAATGAATTGAACGAGGATCGGGTCGGATCGGATCACCAACCAGCATGGGGTCGGGCGCGGTGTCGTCGCGGGCGGCCCTGCTGGAGTTGATGGAGACGAACTCTACCATTTTCCACTTGGTGGGCTTCGACTTGCTGCTGACCCGCTTCCGCTTCCCCAGCGCGTCCACCTGGTGGGAATGTTCGTGGAACGTGAGCGCGCGCTTCGCCCCGATCACCTCCTTGCCGTCGGCGCCGCCGAGGACCAGCTTCTCCGCTTCCACCGCCTTCCAGCGGCCCTCGCCGTCGCCCATCTCCCGCTTCGGCTGCATCCCGCCGGCGTACTTGCGGTCCCGCTACGAGAACAGGTACCAGGCGCCCCCGATGCCCTCGCCCAGCTTGGGCACTGCAAGAGCTCGAGAAGACGAAGGTGAGCGGAGAGATGAGATCTAGAAGGGGAAGAGGAATAGATGCGCCGTGAAGCCGCCGCCGACCTACCGAGCTTCTTGGGGTGCTCCGCATAGGAGTCGCGGCCGTCGACCACGAGGTCGGTGGGGAGCGGCTCGTTACGCAGCTTCCGCCCGAGGTAGTGGACGATGAGTTCCTGGCCCGTCGGGGCGAACCGGACGCCGGGGACTCCCAGGTATTCCTCGTGGTACGCCGCCGCGTCACCGGGCGCCTCCGCCGTGGATTCTTCAGACATCGCCGTCAGTTTCTGGGGACGGGATGGTGTGTGGGTAGGATCGGAATCGAATCCCCCACCGCTCCGGATTTGGCATATATATACGCGTCCGAGTACACCACGACGCCGGACGGGTTCCAGGTTGGCGCACGTATGAGTAATCTCAGAATGGATACGCGATCGTATCCGGGGGGTGTTATATACCGGCGCTAAACTTTTTTTTTATTTCGGATCCTAATTAGGAGGGTTAAATATGAGCTAATTACAAAACTAACAGCAGAATCTCTTGACTAAATCGCGAGACGAATCTATTAAGCCTAATTAATCCATTATTAGCGAATGGTTACTATAGCCCTACATTATCAAATCATGAACTAATTATGCTTAATAGATTCATCTCGCGATTTAGCCTAGGGGTTGTGCAATTAGTTTTGCAATTAGACTACGTTTAATACTTCTAATTAGGCTATTAGCCCCTGCCTCCCAAACACCCTAACACTGGAAAATTCCGTTAAAGAAACGAAAATATCGAAAATTGCACGGTGGTGGTTTATAGGAAGGGTGAATTATGTTGTCATAAGTTTAGGCTTGAAAGTTGATTATAATGGATTAGCACAGAGGAAATTTGTAAAGCACAAAATTTATCATATGTATTCAGGATAACCATATGTTTGTACTTAGTAGCATGTATCTAGAATAATTTTGCATCACTATGATTCATTTGTCACGAGGAAATCACCAAAAGTCCTTACAAGAGCAACTGCCTCCCATGAATTTATGGAAGCGAACACGATCTCTAACTATGATCTCTCTATTGTATGCCTTGCTTATTATCTTTGCCACTTCATGGCAATCCGGGCAAAACCTCAAGTTCTTTACCACTCGAATGACATATGGGGCTTTCGTCTTTAACAGTCCATATGCAATGGCTAGCCTTTCACTGTGCTCACAAAGTGCAACTTCTTTTTCCTCTTCACCGACGTCATGTAGAACGGCTGCAGTCCAAGGTTTGTGGCCAGCTCGTCGCACCCTGTCCGCTATTTCTCTCAGAACCAGTCTTATCTCCTTGATTTCAGGGTGCGAATCATCACTCACCACAAACTTATGCAAGTAGCCGTTTATTTCAATTGAACTACAACCAGCAACAGCACCAACAGTGTTGTCCTTCATCTTTTTCCTCATATAGCTCACTCTATCCCACTGGGAGTTCGACGCGTACAAATTGGAGAGCAGAACATAATTCTCCGGATTGAGAGGTTCTAACTCAAGGAGTTTCTTTGATGCTGATTCCACTATATCAATCCTGTTTGAGCTTTTACTAGCCACAAGAACAGTCCTCCAGATGACTGAATTTGGTGAGATAGGCATACCAATAACAAAGGAGTAAGCATCATCCAGAAGGCCAGATCGACACAAGAGGTCAACCATGCATCCATAGTTCTCCATTGAAGGTTTGATTCCCAAATTTTGCATAGCAGACCAATATCGCCGCCCATCATCCACTAAACCACTGTGAGCACAGGCTGACAGCACGCCGATAAATGTGACATTGTTTGGCCTCACCTAGAATATTGCAATACACACAAGAAATTAGGTGAAATATGAGAGCTGTAATGGCAACTTTACGGTTTGGAAAGATAACATATGCAATGCTGATCCGCTCTAGCTTGAATATGTGAGGTACCAGTGGAGAACAAGTTGAGCATGTGAGCTAAAACAAACAAACAATAATTCAGTATAAATTAGCTTCTATCGAACTATGTATAGAAGTCAAAGCATATGGCCTCATTATCGCCTAATAACCAACAAAATCAACAAGTGACAAACCTATCTCTACGAACTTATCAGTGCAGCATTCTTTACCTTGAGCTCTAGCATTCTTGAGAAAAGCCTCAATGCATCATCTACAAGCCCGTGTATCGCTAATCCGACAATCATTGCACTCCATGCCTTTGTATCCCTCTCCACCATCGCATCAAAGACCCCCAACGCCCGCTCTATCAACCCACACTTTGCATACATATCAATCAGCGCGGTGCTCAGCTCCAGATCAACCGTGATCCCTTTCTTGTCGATATAAGCATGCACCCACCTCCCTAAATCAAGTGCTCCTGCCTTGGCACACGCGGAGATGACGCTGACCATGGTGACCTCATCCGGCTCCACCCCAGCCGCCTGCATCTCCCGGAACAGCCCCAGCGCTTCATTCACCATCCCCACCCTCGAGTACCCGCCGATCATCGCGCTCCACGCCACCAAATTCCTGTCCCCGGCCATGCCGTCAAACACCGTCCTGGCGAGGGCAACCTCCTCGCACTTGGCGTACAGGTTGAGCAGACCGGTCCGCACGTAGGGACTGGGCTCGAGCCCCTGGCGGAACGCCTGCGCGTGCAGCTGCCGCCCCTCCCCGTGCGCCGGCGCCGGCGCGGCCACCGCACACGCCTTGAGCGCGAACGCGAGCGTGAAGGTGTTGGGGCGCGGGGACCCCGCGCGCAGCATGCGGCAGTAGGCGGCCAGCACTGGGGGGCCTGCGGCGGGGAGCGCGCGGATGAGGGAGTTGTAGCAGAAGGCGGTCGGGTCCGGGATTTGGTCGAACAGGTTGCGGGCGTAGGAGGCGGCGGCGTTGGGCGAGTGCGAGGTGCAGGAGGCGAGGAGCTTGGAGAGCGCGAAGGCGGCGGTGAGGCGCGGGAGGCGGATGCGGAGGAGGTGCGCGTGCGTGGCGCGGAGCGCGAGGAGGCCCCGGCATTGGCGGAGCAGCGAGACGATGTGCGCCTCGAGGGCCTCGCGCGGGAGGGTGGCGGCTTCCTGCGGTTTGAGCAGGCGCATGTGACCCGAGGGGCCGGGGGCAAGGCAATCGATCGGCTCAACCGCTAGGCAGTGACGCCAGCCAGGGAAACGCAGAAGTAAATCCTGGCGCTTCAAAACGCTGCCGAGGCCGACCGGTGTTCGTGGGCAGGGCACGAGCACGACAGTTTTGCGGTGAGGCTCGGGGCCGAGACGGCTCGCGGAAGATGCAGCACAGCGCGTAGCACGGCGGCGACACGCGCCTGGTGTGCGGCAGTGGCTGGACCGACCCTCCCCGCCGGCGACTATTTGGTCCGTCCTTGGCCCTGCCTGGTGCCTGCTTCCAAAGCGGCAAACAGAGCGGTGGGCTCGGCGTCGGCGGCCCGAGTTCTCGTGTGCCGCCCCAGAACCATCCATCAATCCCATCCAACAGCATGTCACATCAGAGCAACAGATCCGGAGAACCAGCTGGCGTGTGCCGGCCGGAGCAAGTACGCGAGCACACGATGCCCCCACCCCGCGGGCCCACCGCGCCGTGATTCCCACACCACACCCACCGCCGCGCCGCAGAACCGGGATCACGTCCGAATCCAGCGAGAATTCCCGTTGCCGCTGACAGCGTCTCCTGCGTGCGCTCCTACTACTCCTCCACTTTCTCCCCACCACGGCCACCCCTCTTCCTCCCAGCCCGGGAACCCCCCACTCCATTTCCATTCGCCTCGCCAATCCCTCCTCTCACCGCACGCACGTGCGCCCCGCTAACTCGCCCGCCGCCCCGGTCAACCCCGCCAGCCGGCGCCCCGCGACGCGACGCACGCAGGCAGATGCGGATCGAATGCCGCCAGCCATCGTGGCGGGAGGCGCTCCTTCTTTAAACTATTCCCCTCCGTGCGACACTTGTCCCCTCCCGCGGTTTAAAGATTCCACGGCGCCCCGATGGCCGTGCATTCCCCGGCCTACCCCGACCCCTTGCCGGATTCCAGGGGCCGCGGCCCGGCGTCGGCTCGTCGTCGAGGTTGTGTTCGTGGCTGGTAGCACTGCTGGCCTTCACGGCCGTGCGGGCAGAGTGGCGATTGGTGAGCTCTGTTGATGGTGGCGGCGGCATCTTGGCTGCGGGTTTTAGGATCCTGGGAAAGGAAGACTTCGGGACGTTCTTGCAGGCTAAGGTGGGTACGCTTGATGCGGCATTGTGCGTTTCGGATGCGTGGGCTTTTGGATGGAGGATTGGGGATTGGGAAATCGCATATCGGTTGCTTTTTTTTCACGACAATTTTTTGGTTTCCATGTTTTGTTTGCATGATCCTTCTCCACTGCAGCGGGGTGATTTGCTTTGAATCGCCTATTCTCGCTATTGCCTGGCAGGATTTTGGGTTTGTAAGAACATTCATCAGTTCTCCTGAATGCGATTTGCTAGGATTTGGTTCAAAATTGACCCTTTTGTTTTTTTTAGAAAATGCATGTGTCGTTGCATTAAGTTTTTCTTACTTACCGCTTGTTTGCAATTATGAACTACTCGCAGATTATTAATTAAATTGCATTCGGTATTCGGACTTTAAATATTACAAAGGAAAACCTTCTACCGGGTTCAGCGTATAATGGCATCCACTGGTGAGGAGAAAATGAAGGTGATAAGTTAATTGTATTTCCTCGATTGCATTGTGCAGGAATGAAAAGCCACTAAATATTTTGTTTCTGTTCCATCCAGGGTTGCGGCCCAAAACTTTTCACGGCTAAGGGGAAGAAAGCCGTTAAGTGTACAGACAATCCAAGCCGCCATGCTGGTTGTTTCGCATTCTTATTTTCCAAATAGCAGACTAGCATTAGGAACACCAGCTGAAAATTTCTTCATTTACCTTGCCCATAAAAAAGATCTTGGGTCAACTGTCATGATCATTCTAAACTTACGAGAGTTTGTGTATGTTGTCTTGATTGACCTCACTAAACCGCAACTGGATCTCTGGGCAGGGGTTGAAATTGTGGAATGGGAGACAATTGGCTGTTTTGACACTTTACAATTGAACACAAGATTTCGTTCCCAGTTCCAGAGTATTCTATTATAATAAAACTCTGTCACTAGTTCATTCCCCCATCACTTATGATTTGGCTTGAAATCGTGTAATATTTATCATCTCATAACCATCCACTTGAAGACTAGAGTCACTGCTGTCGTTAGCTCTTGCCATCATGGCACAGAACTAGTTCTCTTTATTTTCCTGAATTTAAGTCAAGTTGTTTCTTCTGCTAAGTGCTAATGTCTCGCAAAAAGAAGTGCTAATGGTTCTCTTATAAGAATCTCTAGTGCATCCTAAGACCATGCAACCAGCAGCTAACTTATCTGTGTGCTCCTATATAACAGCAGCTGAGCCTGGGCCAAGTTCTTCTAAGGTGGCATTGTCGTCCCCCTTGAGAACACTTTCAGGTACTCTAATGTCTGCAAAGTCCAGTATTTTTTTCCTGATTCCTCCAATTATTATTTTTAAATTTTGATTGGCTTCTTATGCTTGTTTGAACTAAATGGAACCAGAAGTTAAGAGCATGCGTCTCAGCCATTTCCTTGCGCAATCTTCGAATAACACTACAACTGAACCCATCAGGTATGATAGCTAAGTTTCATATTCTACCATTCTTGCGTCCATCTTATGCTAAGATAAAAAAAAATTCCTCACTCTCTACCTTCAATTTGCAGAATATTTGTTGCCACCTGGAATGTTGGAGGAAAAACACCTACTACTGCACTGAACCTGGAAGATTTTCTTCCCCCAGATGACAATTCAGATATTTATGTTTTGGGGTAGGTTTTTAATTTGTATTCTCTTTATATCTACGAAAATCCTTCCAATGTCAGACCTATACTGCTGGTGTATTCTGTTTTCATGTTTAGTTATTTCTCACAAAATAGTACTAATACACAGCTGGAAATGCTAAGATAGTGAAGTTTTACTTGATTGCTCCATGGTAGTATGGTACTATACTGCATTGTTGCACTGACATGTTTGGTGTTTATTTTAAGCTCAATGAAGTATATATACTTTCAGGATATTTTAATGGAACTTTTAGTTTGACATTATTGTGCCATCGCTTTTGTTTGTTTAACATTTGAACAGCTTTCAGGAAATTGTTCCTCTGAATGCTGGTAACGTGCTTGTGATAGAAGACAACGAACCAGCTGCTAGATGGCTTGTTCTTATAAACCAAGCGCTAAACCGACCAGCTGACACTGATGCCAACGTCTTTCAGCATGAGCCATCTCCATCTGTTGATTCGGCTTCTTCTCGAGCTTCATCAAGCCTCGATACTTCATTCTCAGACCTATCAAAAACAGCAAGTGGTGCCACGATCTTCCAAAAGTCCTTGCTAAAAGCCATTAGCAAATCTTTCATGCCAGTCCGTAGAAAACAACTTAAGGCCTGCAATTGCCCAGTAGAAATGACCAAAACATCCTACAGGGATGCTTGCTTTCGGTGTCCAAAAGCATATGCAGATGAGACCGATTCCTCTGAAGAGGATGAAGAAGAGGAAGTGAAAGACAAAGAGAAACCAAGGGATTCTTATGGCTCTGTGATCGATGGAATTACTTCTGCTCCAGCCACAAGGGATCAATTAAAATATAATCTCATAGCATGCAAACAAATGGTTGGCATTTTTGTTACTGTGTGGGTGAAAAAAGAACTAGTACAGCATATTGGCCATTTAAGAAAGTCTTGCATAGGGCGCGGGATTCTGGGCTGTCTAGGAAACAAGGTCAGGATAGAATCAGATTGAAGTTATCCTGTGAGTACTTATTCTATTTCTGAATGCACTTCTTCTGCTGCAGGGATGTATATCAGTAAGCATGACACTGCACCAGACAAGCTTTTGTTTTGTCTGCAGCCATTTGGCTTCAGGCCAGAAAGAAGGTGATGAATTCAGGAGAAACTCGGATGTTCTAGAGATACTAAGGCTCACAATGTTTTCTAGGATTTGTCGGAGAACTGGAAGAAGAATCCCAGAGAAAATTCTTGAACATGAGTAAGAATGCTGTGCTACATTTAATTAGATATATGTTTCACTACGAAATGTTTTCCACACTAATTTATGCGTTGTTGATTTCAGTAAGGTGATATGGCTTGGGGATCTGAACTACCGCATTGCACTGAGCTATGCAGATACCAAGAAGCTTTTAATGGAAAATAATTGGGATGCCCTTTTTGAAAAGGATCAGGTTACTTTTCTATCTCATCAGGAACATGCCAGTGCCTTGGTAGGGTGGCTGTAGGACTGCTTTCGGTCTACATCTGCTTCTTTAGTGAATGCTAGAGCTCGAGGGCAATCTTTTTATGGAAAAAAACACTAATTGGAGGAATGGCACCATTACTAAATATGCCTATCATCAGAGTTACCTCATCATATGAAAAATAAGTTAATTAGTATTCATCGAAAGAAGGTAGCAAGAGTTAATAATTTTTTTGTTGAAAATGATAATGCTTTGTACCAATAAGCACTACAAACAAAGGAATATGAAAAGTTTTATTTGTATTTGCATTGTTTGTTGTGCTTTTTAGCACATCGCCTTATGTTGTGTATATTTTGCTTCAGCTTAAAATCGAGCGTGATGTCGGGCGAGTATTTAAGGGTTGGAATGAGGGGAAGATATATTTTGCTCCAACGTACAAGTACTCGTTTAACTCAGATGCTTATGCTGGTGAGACTGCAACATCAAAGAAAAAGAGGAGAACACCGGCGTGGTATGTACCACTTTTGAATATAGGTTTCTGTTAGACAAAAATGCCTATACAGAAAATGCATTTATGTTAAGTTCTGCTGTCCCCCTAGGGGTATACTTAATGGGTATAAACATAGCACATAATGCTGCCTTCATTCCTGTTTGCCAAAAGTGTCAAATACAACTTAATTTGGTATTGCACATAAGAATGAGGCATTCTTATTACTTCTATTTCAACAATATAAGGAAACCCGCCACATCCTGCAGTTTTCATATTGTATAAGCTAACTTGTTTAGGTACAAAGCTCAAACTTGCTATACTCCAATTGCCTACATCTATTCAGTATTCACACAGCTTGTTGAAACTTGCTCAGGTGTGATAGAATATTGTGGCGTGGGGACGGTATAATGCAATTATCCTACTACCGTGGGGAGTCTAGATTTTCCGATCATCGTCCTGTTTGTGGAACCTTCGTTGTTGAGGTCGAGGTACTTAACAAAAAGACGAAGAGGCGCTCATCAAATGCTGACATGAGAATTGGTGCTGAAGAGCTCTTACCAAGGGGCAAGGGCAAAGTAAAGTCATGCCTACTGCTTGCACGGTTATTGTTCTCTGTTTTCTCTGTTAGAGTGGTTCTTAATAATAAGCAATATTATGCATCCCATTTTGCAGGCACTGCACGAAATGTGAGCTCTCTTAGAATATGATGAGAATATATACAGCTTATCCCGGTACCAGAAAAAGGCGAAGCGCTCAGGAAAGGCGCCTATTTGTATGATGGGTAAACCCAACCAACGGCCCCCCTCATCCAAACAGGCTTTGTGTGCTTGATAACTTAGCAAAATGTTTTCAGTTTCAGAACAACATTGCTTAACCAGTATAGCAAAGTTAGGTTGTATTTTTTTCCCCGTGGTTAGTCATGTAAACATGCTTACCACCCGTGTGCTGGGCAGCTCATGCTTAGCTTTCCGAAATATGTGCAGCAACCCTTTTTGTAGGTCTCTGTTCTTTCTTCAGCTTATCTGGATTCTGGAAGCATGATTGCATGAGACGGGACAATTTTTGTTTTGAACAGCAGAATAATTTCTTAGGGCTCCTTCTCCATTGTGTTTGACTTCACGGGAAGTATGGAACTTGAACCGCATAAACGCTCCACTCGTCATGGTGCATTTTGTCCTCTCTGACTTCCCTTGTATCGACTGTGAATGTGAGTACCCAAACAAGTGCAGCAATTATAGAGCAAGCGTTTTGGATCTTTGTCCCCAAGTCGCAAGAGAAACTACGACAACTATTGCAGCCGCAGATGAGTCACATGGCCACACGGGGTGGGATGGGCCGCAACCAAATGCCAGCAGTGGTGGAAGGATCGGAGGGCATCTCGGCATTGATGTTCCAACGGCCAGCGCCCAAGTAGAAGTAGGGCTCAAGACGATCACCGGGGCCGGAGTGTCGCTGCCCACGACGTCCTGCCGACCGCCAGCAAGATCCAACGCTCCTCCTCTCCTCCCGGTCTTCCCCCACACGGCCACACGCCCCTCCTCGACAGCTCAACCCCCAGATTTTAATTTCCCTCTCGAATAAATTCCATCGCCGCCACTGTTTCGCTCGTACTGCACAGCATTTGCTGCCATGTCGCCGATCGTGACTCGACTGACCCAAATGCCGAGACGAGACGAACAGTACGTGCGGCATCAAACTGTAGGAACGACACCAACACGACGATGCTATACGTACACAGCAGTCACTACTATCTCTAGCAAATGTTACAGCACACCGAAAGGAATTGTTACATGGAAAAAACAACAACAAAACCCGGAAGAATCTCGTGCGTGGAAACAATTGTTTGTACCGTACGTGCGTATTACATAGTAATGCACAAACCATATGTGTGGTAAGAATGAAGAAGAAATCACAAGCTCCGGTGGTGGCCTAGAGCATCCCGGCGGCGGCCGCGACGGCGAGGGGCAGCGCGGCGAGGGCGATGAGGCCACCGGCGGTGACGCGGCCTGGGGCGTGGTTCGACGACTTCGCTGCTGAGCCGGCCGGCGTGTTCGCTGCAGGACACGAGATGGATCGGAGTGGTAATAAGTTAGCAGAGTAAGCAGGTCATCTAAGAATGTGTGACCATGTGAGTGTGACTGACTGACTATGAGGGCACCTACTAACAAGCATCTGTTAACATCAGCAACATACTCCCCCGTCCCAAGTTACGTATCGTTTGATCTTTTCTAAATTTATAGATATTATTATACATATAGAATTCTAGACATAGTTTATATCTAATTGTATAATAAAATCTATGAACCTAGAAAAATTAAAACGATTTATAATTTGGTACGGAGGGAATAAGAAGTTAAGAGCGGTCAATGTCTCTCTAATTGGCATTTAGTGCTAATATCCTCCATTCGATTGTACTGATGCACTATCAATTTGTTACAATGATGTATGCTAGTGAAGGACTAGAGAATCAAGAGCAGGGAAAGGATAGCAAGTTACCAGGTACTTCTGGACCCATAGAAGGAGAGAGGCCTGACATGGGCGAGGGCGCTGCAGTAGGCACCAGTCCCGCAGGGAGAGGGACTCCGAACGCTGCAGATATCATAAAGCAGTTTAGTACCGGAATTGGAGACGTAATCAGATGAACAGAGTAAGTTGCAAACTCATCCTATCATCTTTCCTCTTACTAACTAGAGTAAGTTTGACTGCAATCGTACTGCAAAAGGCAATGGTTTTACAGATTGAGCAAGGAAGAAGATTTTATTCTTGTACTAGCATCTTGCTTTCTCACAAACTTCTCAGAGATTGTAACTTAGTTGAGAACGGAAGAACAGAATCGTAGGCAGTGGCAAGGAAACTGCTTAGTTTGGCCAGCTCTCTGTCATGGTCTAAAGTTTACTTTTTCTATATGCAAGTCTGAGGTTTTTGTTTGAAACTTTTACTAGCTCGTGTAACCCACTGGCCACTGGACAGTAGAGAGACACGCGAGGTGACCAGCTGATGCAAAGCCGGCGACTGACCGGGAAGATAACAATACAACGATGTCATAGAACATGCATGCTTATTACCTGCGCACGCGCTGACGGGCGGCGCGGTGAGGCGGCAGATGCCAGGGAGCGCGAGGGCGCGCTTGTAGTCGACGCTGACGCCGTATGACTCGGCGCCGCCGGCCAGCAGCTGGCAGAGGCAGACCGGGTGGGACTCGAGCAGGCCCGCCAGCTCCGGGCAGCAGGCCTTGTCCGGGTGCCGCGCCGTGCTTCCGGCCGTCACGTACGTCAGGCAGTCCGACATGTTGAGCACCGAGTTAAGGCACTCGTCGCTGATCCCGGGCGCCGGGCCGGGAGCCGCCGCCGGGCCCTGCGCCGCCGCCATCCCGAACGCCAGCGCCGCCGCCACAAGCACCGTAGCCAACCGCGGCAGCAGCATTGCCATCGCCAGAAGTAGCTAGCGGCTAGCAGAGGAGTATGCTGCTTGTTGTGCTTGGAGTGTTCCTGGTGCTCGCCGAGAGAAGCGACTCCTATGCTGGCGCGTGCTCTTAAATATGGCGTGCCGGAGGTTTGGCCACTGCTGGCCGGAGTTGTAGCGTGTACTACCGAACTGGGGGCCTGGTCGAGCTGCATGCACTTGTGTGGTGTGGTTGCAGCCTGTCTTTAATTAGCTAACCACTCCAACAGTCCAACTCCAAGGGTGCGTGTGCCGGGCCTTGATTTCGAACTGATCAGAAACATTGCCACGCCAGGTTACGTGATGGGAGCCGATGGGATTCCATTCCACCGCCCAGCCGGTTGTTGGGTCCATCGTCCATGCCGCGACGGCGACCGGTCCAGGCCGATCACCATCGGCCAGTGCAGTGCAAGCCGCCGCTCGCTGGCCGGCCAGGATGGTGCTGCTCCTGCGTGCGAATGAATGCGGATATGAATGCGGCTGCTGTAGCCTGGTAGGCCGCGGCCGTGGGCGTGCTGGGAAATCGGAGCGAGACGGTGCCATGTGCGTGCGTGCAGGTGCAGTGCAGCGCGCGCGCACCCACCTTGAATGCCGCGGCATCAATGCGGCGGTCGCCCTGGTCCAGACTACAGACTACACCAGGGCAGGCGCCGGCCAGGGGCAGGGAGGCGGGCTTGCTTGCGCGGCGCGGCGGCGCGGCGAGCTGCTCGATCGTCGAAGCGGGGAGGAGGAAGCGCGCCGTGTGTGCGCCGCCTTTAGTGCGCGCCAAAAATATCAGCTGAGGGACCGAATCGGGCGACAAATCTCGGCTTCTCTGGCGGCATTCAAGCGCCGTCCTCGGGAGGGTGAAGGCGGAGTAAAAGCGCTCCGGCATGGCATGTCGACACGACCAAAGCGACATGGCATGATATCACTGCACGTTGAAGCAGTAAGGATTGTAGCTAGTTCTCTGTTTGAGATTAGTAGGTGCGTTAGGATTTTCAAAAGTCAAATTTATATAGATTTTAATTAACAATTCATTAAATCATATGCATGCTTAATGCATAAAGTTACATGGATAGATCAGTATTCAAATGTCTTTTACTACGATATCAATTTCATAGCAATTGATGATAATTGTTTTCATTTTAGAAAACTACTGGGGTGCCAGACTGCCACTGTGCCAGGTGGTTTTCTTCAAAAGACAACGCCGCCGCGTGTCGTCGGGCGTTGCCTGCATTAACAATTTAACAGTGCCACTGACCTTTACTCCAAGGCATATTCAGAGCAAACTTTGCTGTGCGATAGTCACGATGGGGTCTCGTAACTCCTGTGCGCACCTTTTTTTTATGCTTTTGTTCAGAAAGAACATTTCCGCATAATTCAACTACATGTATTTTCTTCAAACATGAGACCTCGCCAGGAATTTACGAAGAGCGATAGAATGCATTGTGCGCGCTCAACTTTACACACACAGAAAAAAAAAGGTATTTCAGATACCCGGTTCAGTCAAAATTTCAGGCAGCCGCATCATCTTCGGCTTCGTTAAACTGCTCTTCATCTGCGTCCTCGTCCCCATCCTCGTCTCTGCTGTCCGCACTAGCACCATCCTCTTCGTCGTCATCATTGTGGTCAGCAATACCAGTTTCTTCATCAATCGAGCTCAACTCTTTCCTAACACCATTTACAGTTGTATCAAGGCTGCTGACCTTGGCCATCTCAGCATTCTCCAAGTCATCTAAGTTGCCTGTGGTAATATTATCTTCAATTTCAATCTGGTTCACCTTAACAATGGGAAACTGCAGCTGCTTATCAGGCCAGTCCTTAAAGAAATTATTCAAGGCCATGAATTTGAATGTGTGAAGAAGCCTATGCCTGTCCCTTTTGATATCAGAGCTAAGAAGCTTCTGTAGGAGGGTTGGTTCTCTGCTCTTAGCCAATGCACCATCATTGCTAGGAGTGCGGTTCCATACCTTGGATCTTTTAGACTGAAACTCTCCACGCTCATACCTCGGTCTTTTGCTAGTATTGCCACGATTCTCAAAACGAGAATCCCTGCGTTGAGTTTTCCAATTACTTTTCTTTTCATTGCCTTGATCCTCAGTTTCAGATAGATAGCCAGGTGGTAACTCAGGTAATTCAAGACCCAGTTCTTGCTGCTTTGCTAGGACTTCCTTCAGTTCCTGCACCAAATAAAATGGTTGCATATAAGAACCGGGCCAATATTCATTTCCAGGTCGAAATAAAGGAATTGTAACATCCACAGACATATCCCCACTACTTGAATGCTGTGGACAACGATTCTAATTACCGACCATTTATAGACAAATATTTTCATTTTAAACTGAGGGACATCATGGTCATAAATCCATAATAACTATTAGATCACCTGGCGTCGCAGCTGGGCATCTTTGTCCTTGTTTTGATTATCTAAGTGACTCTCAGACAACTTCTGCATTATGGAGCACAAGCAGTTGGTCAGTAACGTTCTTTCATGCAGACATGAAGTCATTCAGGCTTAAGGAGGCATAAGTACAAATATGAACCTTGTTTATATTGACGCTTGTAGGGTAGTTTTTCTTCCGTGCTTCTACCCACTGTTTAACTTCATTTGCATCATAAATTATAGAAGGGCGCCTGCAAGTATATGTTAAAATATTATCTGTATGTTGCCTAAGAAATAGGAAGTGGCAAGCCTATAATTAAATTGTATTTGTACAACAACAAAAGAATAGGAAGATCAAGCAGTCAGACTTCGAAGGCACAAATCTCAAAAGCACCAATAGAAAGTGAATGTAGAATAACTAGGAGGCTGTAGCCTAGGAGGTTGAGGGCATCTTGTTCAACATGTTGTCCTAGACTATAGCCTTTTCCAATACATACATAAAAGGATTATAACATCACTAGAGATTAGAGAAGCATTCGCATGCTTCAAATATTCTCAGAATAAAGGCATAAGTTCTGATGGTTTGACGGCAGCATAATCATAATAGCTGAGAAGTGGATGTTGTACCCAAGATACTCAAGCACTTAACACTAAAATGTGGTAAAGGGTATAATAAAGAAGTCTGCAGGTCATTTTTAACTACGAACAAACTAGAAGAGATGCCAGCTAACACATAATAGGGTTCTTCTTAATACGCATCAGACACGGAAAAAAGGGTTCTTATTAATACCAATGATATTGACAACAAAATACACCATTCGGTAATGCATACTTTCGGTGTCCGCCTGATGCCGGAGCTGGAACATCACTGTGACGCCCTGATGCTAGACTTTCATGGCTCATGAAGTTGGATTTTGTGTCTCCCCAGTTGTTGTTTCCTGATAAAGTGAAGAAATAATCATGCTAGTTAGTTGGAGAGATATCAATTAATAAGAAAGATGATGAAACAAATGTGGCAGATATAGAAGAGTACAAGAAAAATGGAGCTTAAAAAGACATTTTCTCTCAAAGAATTCCAGGTTAGGAGAATGGACATGCTAGTTTACATTTTGTTAGAAAAAGAATGCATTCCAGTCTTGCAAAAATCAAAGACATACCAGCTTGATGATGAACACTGAGCATAGCTTCAGTACAAAACATATGATCCCAACTCTCACTATGCAGAGAAGGTAGTAATGGTTTAATTTGGCCATTGTAATATGCATGTTCAAAGCAAGAGGAGACCAAAAAAAAAAGATCTGTATAGTTAACTGTGTGTCATAAATCACACTACCTCTTCCACGACCTTGATTGTAGTGCCTTCCTCTTCCCCTCCCTCTAGGTGCACCAAATTGCCTGACATCTCTACCATCTCTTCCAGAGTTAAATCGGGATTTCTGATATGTTGTTCTGTTCCCATTTTCAGATGCAAAATTAGATATGCCATCTGTTTTATTCTCAAAGTGGTTTACCTGTTGTAATTTCAACAAATCAGAAATTAAATGAATCGGTACATTCTTTAATTAATGGAAAAAAGATCATAGAAAAGCTTTTTTATTGGAAAATTAACACTTGAAACAGAATAAATTATGGCTTATGACGTGAAAATCATCTACAGAGTTCTTTACAGATGGTAATATATATACACACTCCTAAAGGTCTAAGGAACCATCAACAGTTGCGTGCACACCAATCCATGAAAAGTTAATGAGTACAAGAGGAATAGAACTAGAACACCAAAAGCTTCAGAGAACCATTGTGCACATGAACAAACAGGGCATTAAGAACTGAGTTAGTTTTGCTCATAGGGGCACTTGGTGAAAATAGTTATGGAAGATCAGATAACTCAGCAACAGTTATCAGGCTAAACATGTATTATTTGATTGCAGTACAGTGTGATTTATCTACTGAAAATGATGCTTGGCACCCAGCACAATGATTGGAATGATGAGCATATAGAGTGTCATCTTAATGTTAATTGTTCCTACCAACATCCATCAAAAGGCACCATTCTGCAGATAAAAAATGCTATGCTAAGCAAATGCAACAGACCGAATAACACATATATCAGCAAACTCCTGTGTGCACTGATAATCATAAAGCTAAAATCCTAGTGTTAGTTCATACCCTATTGATGAATCCCAACAAATAACGGCAAAGGATTCAATCACCTCGCCGTTGCAGTCACCACTGTTATTCCGCTCCTTCCTCACATCGTTGAGAATCTGCCTCGGCGTGCCGCCGCTTCTGGCGTTGTTGTTGTAGTCCTTCTTCCCAACATTGAGAATCGGAATCGGCTTTGGGGCTCCGACACTACCAGCGTTGTTGTTGTTGTTGGAACCCTTCCCCGCAGGGCTCATCATGGGCCTCGGCGGTCGCGGCCCGAAAACCCCAGCACCGCCTGGCCGAAACGCCCCGCCGCTATTGAAACCGGCTGGCGGCGGGCCGCCCGCGTAGGGCGCGAACTGATTGGGGTTCGGCGTGAACCCTCCCGGGAAGAAAGGCGCATGCTGCTGCTGCTGCTGCTGCTGCTGCTGGAGCGCGGCGGCGGCGAGGAAGCCGAGGTTCTGGAGCTGCTGCGCCTGGCCGAGGAGCTGCAGCGCGAGGAAAGGGTTGGCCGCCGCCGCCGCGGCCATGGGGTTGGCGGCGGCGGCGAGGTTGGGGACGGGCGGCGGGAAGGAGGGGTGCATGGGGGCACCGGGGAGGTGAGGCGGGCCCGGGTCGCCGCCGGGCCGCCCGCGGTGGGGCTGGTTGGGGTTGGGGCGGGGAGGGTGGAAGGGGCGCATGGCTGGCCGCGCGATGACGGTGGGGTGGGGGACTGGGGAGATTTTTGGGTAGTAGGGTTTTAGGACTCCAGCGGCGCGGAGACGAAGGCTGGACGCTCTCTGAGACTCTGACCGTGCCCGTATCGTATAAGGCTGTTGCATCACCGCGACGTTTAAAAATCAAAATTCTCTCAAAAAAATTAATGAAAAATTTCTACTATTCGAACTTTTCTTGCAAGATTTTGAAAGTAAAACTCACCTCCAACTTTTCCAAAAAAAAAATCTACCGTGTGCAATACCGGCCCTAGAAAGGTACGAGAGTTGCGACGGCCGAGGACCCATGAGAAGGAGGGGTCCAGACCCAGGTATACTGTAGGTATACACACAGACCCCCGACCGTACACAGCAAAGAGGCCGCAGCAAGTCTAAACATGAAGCGAATGCGAAGAGGCGCCAAGGCGGCAGCCGATCTGATCGCGGCACCGCGGCGGTCGCGTTAAAAAGTAAAAACCCCAACCGTCCGCGTCCGCTCCCTCCACCTCGTCGGCGCCCTGCCCCTCCACCGCTCCATGACGTCGCCTCGCTCCACGCCTCCGCCGACCGTCGATGAGTGCGTGCTTCCGTCGGTCAACGCCTCATCGCCCGACGCCCGCTTGGGGGTTTTTTCCTGCGACGCTGGTGCTTTTTGTGGATGCTAATTTTGCTCTTGTGGTTTTCTTGATGATTTGGCGGCGATCAGGCCCTCCGATCACTGCAGCTGATCGATCATCACTTCATCAATCATTAGTTCATCAGCTGATCAGGTCCTAGCCCTAGGTATTTTTTTTCCTTGATTGTTTTTTAATTTAAATTAATTACTTCAGACTTCTAGTACTCAGTACTCATATAGTCGTGTTTTTCTTCTAATTTAAGCCTAAGAAACATTTGTCGGAGCCTCAGAAAAAAAAAGAAAAAACTAGAAGGTCAATTTATTGAATCTAAAAAAGATGCTATACATAAGTTTTTTTACTTCAAGTAGTGTTGTACCGGATGATAATCCTGTAGATGCACTTGATATTGAAGAATAAGGGTAGCAACAAGTTAATGATAATTTAAGTGAACAAGTTGATACCATTGATGATGCTACATAGAATGAAAATTTACAGCTTTCCTCTCAACCTGAAAATTCAATTGATGACGTACAAGAAGATTCTCTTGATGATGTCTTTGATCCTAGAACTTAGGGAAATCTTGATAATAAGGGTAGAGATATATTGATTGAAAAGGGGTCGGTGAGAGAATTGAATCTTGAGTTCCCTGTAGATGCTCTTAATAGACCTTTTTCATATGCTTACTACTCCAGAAAGTTAGGCAATGGTGAGGTGGTTGATAGAAAATGGTTGATTTAAACATGTGGGCAAAGTTTTTTTTTACTGCAAATTGTTCAAATCAAGTCAGAGCAAAAATTTGCTAGCACATGACGGATTGAGGGACTGGAAACATCTTAGTCTTAGACTCAAGCAACATGAGAATAGTGTTGAGCATATAACAAACATGAATACTTGGAATGAACTTAGGCTGAGGTTGAGAAAAATAAAATAATTGATGATGATTTGCAATGGGAAATTGCAAAGGAGAGAGAGCATTGGAGACAAGTTTAAGTAAGAATTGTTTCTGCTGTCAAGTTTTTTGCTAAACTTAATTTGGCTTTTTGAGGGAAAAATGAGAAACTATATCAAGATAGCAATGGTAACTTTCTGGACATAGTTGAAATGATGGGTGAATTTGATCCTGTGATGCAAGACCATATTAGGCGGATTCAAAATAGTGAGATTCATCATCATTATCCTGGGCATAAAATTCAGAATGAGATGATTTCTCTTCTTGTAGATTGTGTGAAACAAACTATATTAAAGATCATTAAGGATGCCAAGTATTTTTCTATGATTTTAGATTGTACTCCAGATGTGAGCCATGAAGACCAAATGACTCTAATTATTCGGTGTGTCAATTTGTCGAGGAATGTTCTAAGGGTAGAGGAGTTCTTCCTAGAGTTCTTGAAGGTAGATGACACATGAGGATTGGGTCTTTTTAATGAATTAAAAAAATGTATTGACATCTCTTGATTTGAATATTGATGATGTGAGAGGACAAGGCTATGATAATGGTTCAAATATGATAGGTCCTCATCAAGGTGTTCAGAAGCACTTGCTTGAAATTGATCGAAGAGCACTATACATATCGTGTGCATTTCATAATCTGAATCTTACTCTTTGTGATATGAAAAAATCTTGCAGGTAAACTATTATTTCTATTATACATTGTTTTCATATAATATGCCATGATTTGGGAAAAATTTGAAACTTACTACTTGTTAAATCTTGCAGGCAAGCTATTTCTTTTTTTTATCTCATCCAACGTATATACACATTGTTTGCAAAATCTACAAAAGGTGGAAGATTTCGGTGGATAATGTCCCCGGATTGATAGTTAAGTCATGGTCTAATACACGCTGGGAAAGCCGAATAAAAAATGTTCAAGCTATCAGATTCCAAACTCCTCAAATAAGATCAGCTTTAATAGCGCTAGAGAAGGCTTCAACTGATGACCCAATGGCAGTTAGTGAATGTCAATCTTTGATGAGTGCACTGGAGAATTTTAAAATTTTAGTTGGTTTGGTTATTTGGCACGATATTTTATTCTCTATAAATATGATGAGCAAGAAGTTGCAATCTAAAATTGTGAGTATAGATGATACTCCCAAACATATTGAAGGTGTCATATCATATTTTAAGAAGTACAAAGATGGAGGTTTCACTTCTAGTATGGATACAGCAAAAAATATTGCATATGAAATGGATATAGAGTCAAAATTTCGTACAAAACGTCAAGAAAAGAGAAAGAAACATTTTGATGAACAAGATGATCAAGATGAGGAAATACAACGATATGCTGTGGACTCATTTAGAGTAGAGTACTTCAATATTATGATTGATGCTGCAATTGCTTCATTGACTAGTAGATTTGAGCAGATGAAAGAATCTGATAACATTTTTGGGTTTTTGTTCAACTCAAAAAATTTGAAATCTTTGGATGAAGCTGATCTTTGGCTGCGCTGCAAGAATTTTGTGGAAACATTTTCTCATGATAACTCATCCGATGTTGAGATCAATGATTTTTTTTCAGAATTAAAGATGCTACAAGTAATTATCCGATGTTGAGATTAATGATTTTTTCTCAGAATTAAAGATGCTACAAGTGACTTTGCCAGATTCGTTGATGTCAGCGCTTAAGATTTTGGAGTTTATTATAACTGCAGATTGCTATCCAAATATTTCAGTTGCCTATCAAATCCTTTTAACTGTACATGTGACTGTAGCTTTGGCCGAAAGAAGTTTCTCAAAATTGAAGTTGTTGAAGAATTATTTGAGATCAACTACGTTACAAGAAAGGTTAAATGGATTGGCTATATGCACCATCGAGAGGGATATCTTGGACACTATTGATCTCAATACCGTCCTTGATGATTTTGCATCAAGAAACGCCCGAAGAACTATCTTTTTATGAGAAGCAATGGATATTATGGAGATCTACTCTTCCTTAAGGTAATCATATTAGTTTTTCTCGATAATTATCAAACATGTTAAATTAAAAATATATCATTAGATTTGTTTTCACTTTGCAAGAAAAATTAGCGCTTATATATTATAAGATTTATATATAGTCTAGAAGGGCCGTCGCGATAAGTTCGTCAGAGGACCCTCGAAATCTTAGGACCGGCACTGACCGTATGACATTGGTGATGTGGCAAAGTAACCAGTCTCTACTGGAACGGACCCTATGCATACCAGACTTTGGTGATTGATTGCATGAATGAGCAGGTACAAGATAAGCACATCGGATGTTCGGTTTCTTCTAATATTGCATGCGCCCTCAACTGCCGCGCACGTCCTCGCGTCCCGCGCGAGCCAGGCTGCCGAGAAACGCATTTCATTTTCGTTTCCGGGGAGCCAGGCTCGCTCGGCCGTTTTGCACGCCGAGAACCAGGTTCAGGTTCAGCTAGGTATCGAGCCAACCAAACTCTCGCATCCTGCATCTCCAGAGCCAGGCTGCGCTATCTGCAACTAACCAAACGCGCCCCAGTGCTCTCTGCAGTGCTCTAATCGTGACATTTCGTTTTGGTTTTTGCCATGAGGTGACCATATTCATTTGCCACACGCCCACACCTGATGTGACATTGCCAAAAGGTTTATGACCTTTGCCATGGCACTAAAGAAGTAGAGATGGGTGTGACAAGCACTCGAGCAGAGTTCACTTTCGAAATTATCTTTCCCCCCCGTGATTCAACTTAAAATACTATTGTACGGCTCATTTAATTCAAAAAAAATCGAAACCTTAACCAACAAAATTCAACCTCAAGTCATTACATGATCGAGTAGTTGAGGTACAAAACTGAACTTTGTAGGGATGCAGCTACTATTAAGCTCGGCACAGCAATCAGATTAAGAACTTTGAACATGTAGCATAGTAGCTTGGAAATCTCTCTTGTACAACAGAACGAAAATGAAGGGCAACTACCTGTATCACAAAAACGAAGTAACACTTAGTCCTGAACCGCTGCAACAAATCTGTTATCCAATGAACAAGCACACATGCTCCTTTATTTTTTAAAAAAAGAAAACTAGGTCACTTGGAGAGTACGTCTCCATGTTCCTTTATTAAGATTAGAGATGTTGCTGAGGAAAGAAGTCATGCCCCTTCAACATACAAAGCAAAGGTAATAAGTAATAACTATTACTGAACAACACAACACCTGGCAGCAATGCAATCATTTGATGGACTATCGTCTTTTCACTATATTGAGGACCAATATGGGTAATGATCCTGTCATTTATGGAAATGCCGCTCCTTTTCTAATCACGACATGAATTTAACAAGAACATGAACACAACTCATGGGCAAATGACAAACTGGTGAAAGAAAATTTTGATGTTTGACCAGCACTGCCTGCCAGAGATACATCGGTCCAGATAATTTGAGGACACAGCTTGTTGCTTGGGGGAAAAAATTCCAGCATGCCTGCCATGTAGATTTCTGTGCATTCCTTTCTGATATAGTACAGGAGAGCGTAAACGATGAAATCCAAGCGACATATTTACCTCATGCTTTCAGATTCCACACACATTTGCTTCAATGCTTCTAGTATATTACACGCGAGTATCCATTTCAGTTTCAACCGCTGTCAATTGCCTTCCTCTTCTGCCCCCCACTATCAGCAAAACACATTCTTTACTAGCACTCACTCAAATGGATTCCTAGGTGGAAAAGATCCTTGTTTCGTCGGGCTCCTGTAACAAGTAATCATTTAGAAAGTGATGTGTATTACCAATTGTAAGTAAGATTTCAAGGAGCTTACAACATGTGAGAGTCTTGTCCAGCAACGTAGGATAACCCTCCTGGATTATTTTAAAAAAGGAATCATGTTTAGCATTAACAGCGAAGTTTTCCATGTTTCTGTGTTTGTGTACTTGCGCATGAAGATTAGTTTGGTGCAAAGGGCAGATACCTTGAGGCCCAGATGGAATATATGGCATCGCAGAATTATGAGAAATCCATGGGTGTGCTAAGCTCCCAGAATAATCTGAGGTAGTATGAGGATCTGGTAATGTTTCCTGTAGCGAGGTCAAGTCCATAAACTGAAAAGAGGAACAAAAAACTCAGGGAATAAAGGGAAAACCAAAAAAAAGTATTTAGCAACATGGGAAAAGCTGCTCTCTGGTTAGCATGTCAAGAACAAAAAACAAAATGTAAAAATACTAGTTCTGGGTTCTTGGATGGGCTAGTATCACATACTAAACAAAAAGAACACAAGATCTGTGAACAATTTCCTTTTCTTCCAAACTTGTGCATAAAGTCAAGGAAATTAGGAACGCATATTTTCTTCTAATTAGGATTGCTGGAAAGATTACCTCTATGGAAATTTTGAAGAGATTGAATATTGCTTACTCTTGCTTTAGAAGGAGGATGGGTAAGAGCATCCAAAAACCCAGATTTGTAAATTGTAATTCTTACACTGTAGTTCTATTTGAAGCATCGTAAGTCAACTAAGTGAAGTTGGCTCTTTCATACAGTTTTCATTTAAGCCCCTAATCATATTAACATATATTTGGTTGAGCCACAAATACTGCTGTTTCAAATAATAAAGGAGCTCACAAATAAAAGTATAAGCAACAGAATTGCTGGCCCATGTTATAATTAGTGCAATTGTAAATCACAAAATAAAAATCGATACCATGTCGTTGGCGTCAACATCAGATTCAAATGCTATGTCAAATGGATTTGTTGATTTTCCAGGATTAGACACCACACCGCCCTGAATAAAATTCACAAGAATCGTTAAAGACATAAGTTGATCCATTTCGACATTAAAAGATGGGAAAATAGTTACTGTAGGTGAATGCAGATTACAGGAAAATAGAGGACATGCAAAGCAACTAAATGGCATATATGCAAGAACCCATGAAGGGCGGTGCATGCATGCATAGGGGCACCTCAGAATGCATAGTCCAAACACAAAATTATCTTACTAATAATATTTCCTTAACTTTTATGATAAGATAGATAATATTCACAAAATATACCCCAAGAAACAAAAGAAAATACACATTATATGTCAAACACAATATTTTAAGATGTCCAGGCATGTTTGCTCTCAATAAAAATGAAACTACTGCCAAGCAAGTAAGGAAGCTCCATACCAGATGGGATTCAAGTTGTGCAGGAAACGATGGTCCAGCCATCTCAACAGGTGAAACGTTGAAATCAGAAAACATGTCCCCAGGAGTTGGCCTTTCAGTCTCACCCCCAGCTGAATCCTAAAGAATAATTGAGAATATTCAGCCTAGCCTTCTTTGAGAAATGCACTTTTCAAGTCGTTAATTGAAACTTGTGTACCTGTGGAATTCTGGATTCAGCATATGAAGCGCCAGATGAAGTGAACTGATGAGGCGCTACTTGAGACATAGTGTTAAATGTGAACAGACTATTTGATGGGCTCTGAATAGATTCACCAAAGGCATTCCAAGACTATAAACAACAAGGAAAAAGTTACTAAACATGTGAAGCTATAACAAAGCGCTAAGTGCCTCATATGCCAAATGATTTTACCTGAGAATTTTCTTTGGGGACAGAGATCTTCACTTCTTCAGCATTTAAACTCCAGTTATCCATCACAGACGGAGTACTTTGTGACCCAATGGTATTTGGTGGTGAAGTTGGCAATGTTGATTGATCAATTCCTTTAGCAATACCATCAGATAGAGGGAATGCAGCGGGCTTCTGAGCTTGCACATTTGAAACAGATGTTAAAGATCCATGCTGTGCACCAAAGAAAGCCCATCCACCGTTAGCAGGCAATGTAGCTGCTGATGGAATTTGCTGAACACTAGATAACTGTGGCAGTTCTTGGTCAAAGCCAGCAAACAGGTCAATCGGTGGAGGGGGTGAGGAAGTTGCTGGTTCCTGCAAAATTGATAGACTAAAGAAATCTTGGGGAACAGGATGAGATGTGGTGAGCGCTTCAGCTGATGGTACCACTGTCTTCTGAACGACACCATTATGGGCAGGTTCTTTGGCGACATCAAAATGACTGCCTAAATTAACTGTTTTATGAGAAGCTGATGACTGTTCATTAAAGCCAGCAAACAGATCTATCGGTGCATCAGAAGTGACAGGTGGTTGCACAGTTGATTGATCAAAGAGGTCAAGAGGTGTGAAAGTTGTTGGTTGTGCTGGGACAGGTGGCGGCACCGCAGCTTCAGTCTGAGCCCTACCATGTTGCACAGGTTTCCTACTGGCAGTGGTTTGGCTACCAAAATCAGCAGGTTTCTGAGGTATCAAGTTGTGATTGTTGGGTGGCAAGGCATATAGTTGTGTTGAATTTGCCACAGGAGAAGCCACGGTCTGATGGTTTACTGCAGAATGCACTGACTTTTCTGTTGGTGCATCAGGCGGGTAACCTGATTCAACTGATTTGTTAGACACTGAGCTACCATCGAATGATCCAAAACTTCCAGAAGAACCTGTTCGCTGCACATGTAAAGAATAAACAAATTATATCTAATCCTCTGTACCTGGAGGAGTTTCTACGTCAAAAATGCATTTACTGGAACGGGAGGGGAACATAAGAGTCAAAAACCTGTGAGCGTCGAATTCCATTGAAATCTATTTGTGAAGTTACATTAGGATGTTTCTGGGATTGAGGATTTTCAGCAGAGATGTTTCTTGAATGATGGACAGAAGGACTACTGTACCCTGTCTCTTGAGAGCTAGGAGAAAGGACATCATTTCTAAAGTCACCAGTGCTTGAGGCTGAAAAGTCGGAAAACCTTGACCCTGAACTTTCATTAGCAAATTGGTCTTCATTCGTCTGATCTCGCAAACGACCTGGACTGAATAAGAAGTTGCCAAGCTTCCCGTCGAAGAGTGCCCTATCTGAAGGCCTGCGAGCAAGCGTGTCAACTTGCTTGCCATATCTTCTATCTTCATACTGAAAATCATAAGGTGGACTTTGGGAGTATGAATGATAGGAACTAGGTCTCCTCATTTCATTTTCATTGCTTTTCACACTCTGCCAAAAATGGAAACTACAGTTAAAACTGACATATGGAAGTTTCAGCAGGAATATCTGGACTGGTGATTGGAATTAGCTGGAACAGCAATATGGACTATGGTCGTTCACAGGTTAGACAAAGATAATGCAACTATTAATATATATATTCATAACTTTTTTCAGTTTCTCACTACACTTAGATAAAGGACAATACAACGGTGCCCACAAGACACGTTAGCTCATTACCTCACTATCTGTGGCTGGTTTGTTAGAGGACCCACCAGCATACTTCTTGTCCACATAAACAGCCCGGATAAATTCCCTTATCCTATCAGGATTGCTACAGAGGCAATAACACATATAACATTATTCGGAGAACCAAAAAAAAATAAGTACCCATAAAAACTAGAGAATGAAACGAAACTCACGTATTGACAGGCAACCTCATTCGTTGCCAGTCCCAGTCCTTTAGGTAGATGTCGCGAGCTTGCTGCAGTCATTACCTCAATTTAAGTCATAAAAGCTGAACAGGGTGCCCTAGAGGTAACATCATAGACTAGTTGTGGGTGCTTTTGTTACCTGGTTACCCCCCTGTTCAAGAGCCCGCACTTCTTGGGTAGTAAATTTGGACATTGACACCGACTTAACACGGTGAGTGAACTCACGGCTGCATATCCCACACAAGACGTCAAGGAGTTAATGTCAAGAAAAGACAGCGGACCTAAAAGCTAAAAGCGTAGTAAACTAGCTTGAAATAGCAGGATTTGGTTATCTGTTTCTCTAAGCCAAACTATTGCATGTGCAAGCAAAATATCCAAAGAGAAGAGTCATAGAATGGAAGACAGAAAGTTCTATTAGGACTACGACAAAGTGGACCCTTAAATGTAGATTTGCAATAATATATGGACAGCAGACAATACCATTTTTGTTAATTCATCTGAGGCACATTCTTATTGTATGCCTTGTTAGAAGCATCAACTACCACAACATACATTTTCTATCAAAAGTCAATACCGAATAGAACTAATAAGAGAGTTGCAGGATAAAAGGAAGGACGAGCTGCTGAAAATTGGCAGGGAAAAGATACTCACTGAATTCCACTACATGACAGGCAAATGAAGGTCCAGAAATTGGTACATACATATTGTGGCCCCTGTAAAAAAACAAAATTGATTTGAGTTAAGTCAAGAGAATGATATTAAATTGGACAGGTAGCTGGGACAGAATGTGTCCCTGATCTTTTATGCTGCACCGCAAAAGTAGGTATTCAACAAAAGTTATTCAATGAAAGAAAGCAACACAAGTTAATCTACTGTTGTGCTACATTATTAAACTGATAAAAGGCAACACAAGTCACCCTTACACATGTGAATACTGAAAGTTCAGCAATACTGTAAATTAAGCAACTTAATCCTCAAATACCGACAGCAAAGTTGATGAAAGTTAAGGAGGTCTAAATAGATCAAACAACTATCTATTAACAACCCAATTCAGCAATTGTGCGTCACAAAATGGCAGCAACATTTACGAGTTTCCCAATCTGAAGTAACCTAGGGTCCATATACCTCTCATGTGATAAAAAAGTAAGAGCAATGAATTCTCTATAATCAGATATAGAAAACAAAGGACCAAGTTATTATCATTTAACCAACAGGTACAGCTTGAAGCCAAAGTTCAGAATAGACTCGATAAAATTTTCGCAAATCTGAGCTAACTGCCTAACATTCCAATCGATGGACGAATTCCGCCGCCTCCCTGGCAGCGATCCGCGAAGCAGAACAGAACAGATGCTCAAATCAGCTTAGCAACGAAGCAAACGGGCGAGAGGGGTTACCGCACTGTTGCAATTGATGCACTTGCGGTTGGGCGGCAGCTTCATGAGGCCGCGGATGATCTTCTCGTTCCTCTCCTCCTCCCTCCGGCTCCCCATCGTGCGCCGCGGAAATCAAACAATCCCCCCGGAAAAAAAAACTGAAGGATTCACCCGAGAAAGGCCGACCGGAAATTTCAACGGGCCCGGCCAGAGATTGGCGAGCCCTAGCTCGTTGGGGCCGCGATTTTGGGCGCTGGTGGGGGGATTGGACGGGTCGGCGGCTAGGGTTTTGCGGAGGTGGAGAAGAGGAGGAGGAGGAGACGAATGGGAAGGGCGGCGACGGCGAGCCTCGAGAGAGATGGGAGGAAGGGAAGGCGAAGCGAGAAATTTGGCTTTGGGGATTAGTGGCTGGAAGCCCACGGGTCCGGGCCCTTTTTTTTACGCGGAAAAAGGTTTTAACGGCGTCGTGGCGTCAAATTGATTTCCTGCGAGAAACGACGGCAAGCAAAGTACACTCCGTGCGATGCCGTAAGCATAACGGTCAAATGCGACCATTTGTCTGTTTCCTCTGGGATCATGATCAGCAAGCTGTACATGTCGGCTGTTTCTCTCATTTAATAAAGTACTGCTCCTTTCGTTTTGTAATGTAGATCGTTTTTTTATCGCAACTCAAATTCTTTTTAACTTTAATTAAATTCATAAAGAAAATCATGAATAATATATTATCAAACCATATATATTCATGGTAGGTTTAGCGGACCAATTTGATATTTAAATGTTAGTGTACTCTTATAAATTTTATCAAATTTTGAGAAATCTGATTTAAGGTAAAACTAAAAACACTTATATTTTAGAATGGATGGAGTAAAAATTAGTGTTTTAAATTTTGCTAGTCGAAAATGAATTTTTCCTTATCTCATCCGTTTCAGATGACGGGGAATGACCTTTCCATGCACCAATTAAGAATTTGGATGGTTACCTCCTGCCTACATATTTAAGTTTGGACACTTCTCATTGTTCTCATTATTTTGAACATGTAGCTTGCTGAACTAAGTTCTGTCTCAAACAATGAACAATTATCCCAAAACTCGGGCTGCATTATGGAAGTGAAATGGTCAATTTGTATGACATCCCTTTAGCTTGCTAATATTGTAGATAACTCCTACTTCAGCCTTATCTAAGAATTCGTTTTATTTGCACCAAAATGGTGCATAAAGTGACGAAGTGTATGCCTTCATTTCCACATGTCGTGACACGTTTGTAAAATCCGCCACCAACTAGACAACTACCACATGCAACTAATGGTTGATGTGCACGGCTAATTAATAGAAACCTCCTAGCGAACTGCCTCAATTCGATTACGTTTCTTGTGGTCAAATATTTATGTATCTATTATTTGAACCACACACGATCTCTTTCTTTTCAGCCTCCTATACCTCCCTCGTCGATGCTTCCCTACCTCCGATCCCTCGTAACATCATAAATTACAGCCCCGCTATCATCTCTATCTGCAACTATCTCCATTACGACGATTTACTTAGAGGTGGCAACTATAAGACCTCCGTAGCACGATAGCCAAACACATGATGAGATTAAGGTATATCTTTTTTTCCTTTGGAAAATCATCACCCCTTCTATGCTATGGACAACTAGTGGTTAACCAATAACATTAATTGTCCTTAAAAATGTAGCAATATTAGAGAAAAAAACAGCATAGTAATGCCTAGAATCCAGATTTTGGAAATCTATCCAAAATCCAATTTTTTAAAATCCACAATCTAATTCAAACGGGGCATTAAGCAGTGCTACTGTAGCAGTCGGAGCAGAAAAGGATGGAGTACTGTAGCAGTCGGCTGTAGCATCGCCCGTCTCCGTCCACCGTTGAAAACGGACGGCTCAGATCGCGCTGCACCGGATCTCCGTCCCGACGGGGCATGCGGAATTCTAGTGGTCATACCATTTCGGGATATAAAACTCGAGATTGACACTGACGTGGCCTTCGGAGGCTGCTGGGCCTGCTGCCAATGCCATTGACACCGGTCGAAGTGTTTTGCATTATCTGCTGGGAAGTGGGAAGCAGGGCACCTCGAATTCGAATCGTTGACTCCGTGTCCGGTCCTCTCTCTGCAGACCGCAGAGCCTTTACGAAAGACATGGCTGCCGCAGTTGCCGCAATCTCCCTCCTGCTGCCCCTCTCGGCCCCCGGCGCGGCTCCCGTTCTTGGGTTCACGAGGGTGACTTCCCTGAAGATTTCGTCTTCGGATCCGCTACCTCGGCTTATCAGGTAACGGATGATTCAATCAATACTCCCGTGCATGGATTGGATTCATGGGGTTTCCTTGTGTGCTCTACTCGAAGCCGGTTAACTTGGTGTGTCCGCGAATCGTTGATCATCTTGATACATACAGGGGGGCGTTTGGTTACTTGCAGCAGACCTTAGCCAGGCTGCAAGATTCACTGTCTGTTTGTTTAGTTTGCATATCCGCTCGGTCAGGCTCCGCGTGTGCAAGATTCCCTCCGCAGCCAACTCTGCCGGTGTGAGGAAATCGGCCATTTCTGCCATTAGCCATCTAATGATGTTATTAATACATTATTAGCACATGTTAAATGATATTAACATATTTCAATTAATATTAAGGAGTAATAAGATAAACTAAGAACTATAAAATAATAGTTTTCCCATAATAAATGCCATTACGATAATTATTTATATATTGTCATCTCATGCAACCCGTCCTCGTCCGAGCAACCAAACAACTTCTCGGGAGAGCCTGATCTGTGCGAGCAGGCAACCAAACACCATGCTCCTGCATGCAATGGGCCTGGCTTTGGGGAACCAGGTTGGCTGGTGCGAGCCAGGCTAGACTCCTCCTGGAACCAAACAGGCCCATAGTTTTCTCCTTTTGATGATCTCTATGCCGTTGCGGAGGATGGTAGGAGCCCAAGCATCTGGGATACCTTCACTCACGCAGGTTCGCGCATCAGATTTTTTGCAATTGGAAGAGTTTCATTTCATTCGACTGCATCCAATCCCGTGCTTCATAATTAAATGTTATGGCTAACCTATGAAACCATGACATTGTTTCATTCATCGTTTCAAATATCTTTAAATGACGTGAGACGTGACACTCTTGGATTGCACTGGAAATGGCCTAATGGCAACGATTCATTTTTTATTTCATTAATTTAAGCTAACCATGTTTTCATCTCTATAACAGGGAGAATGCCAGACAAAAGCAATGGCGATATAGCTGCCGACGGGTACCACAAGTACAAGGTGAAAGATTAGCTAAATCTTTCTTCGTTGCTGCCGTCAGATCCTAAACAATTCTATGTCCAGAGCCTTCCCTAGACTATAGATATGCAGAGCACGATCTCTGGCCCTATACAATTCTTTGACAGCGAGGGCAATTTTTTTATGATGGAGCTGGTGATTTGTTCTATGCCATAGAGCAACTCTAAGAGTACGCTAAAAAATTCTTTCCCAAAATTATGTATTGGGAATTCTTCCAAAAAAAATTTCCTCCAAAAACAAATCAATCCACAGCAGATCGCTAATAAATAGTCCCTAATATTTTAAAACAGGCCACGTCATCGTATTGGGTCCATTGGAAGGGACGCGCGAGCGTGCGGGAATCAGGATTGGGGGAGGAATGCTAACGCTAAAATATACGCGGTGGTAGGCTGTTTTTTAGCGTTGCTAAAAAGTTGGGGAAGGTTTGGGTGGACTGTTGGAGTTCGTTTTTTCTCCTTTTTTCCCTAAAAAAGGTATTGGGGGTAAGATTAGCAGCCTCTTGGAGTTGCTCCACACTAACCTTTCGCCTGATCTCTAAATATTTTTAAGAAAAAATAAACTCTAAATATAAAAAAAAATCTTATCCTTATTCCTGACAAAAAAAAAACTTGTTGTCTTGAAGTACTGACATACTGTTACTAAAATTTGGAGATGGTTTGGCATTAATTCTGAAACGAAAACACTTGATTTGTTGTTTCCTTTGACCTAAACCATCTGATGTTTCAGGATGATGTCAAGCTCGTAACTGACACTAACCTGGAGGCATAAAGATTCTGTAGAAGGGAATTGGATCAATCACGCTTGTATTCATCGGTATATGGTTACATATATAGTGTACAGGAGCTTCTGCATCCTAACGAACTGGCGAGCCAGCGGCGGAGCGGAGCGTGCGCGTGGCGCGGATCGCGGACGGCGTGGCGAGCGAGTCCAGCGCGCGGGCGCGTCGCGGACGTGGGCGTTGGCGAGCGAGTCCGCGGCGTCGTGCGCGCGCCCAGAGCGGCGAGTCGTTGCCGTCCAAACGGATGGTGGTGCCAGCCGTTGCACATTCGCCTAACAGATTCTCCATCTCCTGGTCCAGGCTTATACCAAGTACAACCATTTCTTTGTATAAGAAATTAATGATGCACTCAGCAATAAGTTTCCAGTATTTTTAATTAAGCTTTCTTGAATTGAAATATACAGAAGGAAGGGGAGCTATCAATCCAAAAGGGTTACAGTACTACAACAATCTTATAGATGAGCTAGTGAGACATGGTACGTCTATTTTAAAATAATCATTAAATAGAATTATTCTGGTAAAACATAAATTTATTTCATATCGATAATGTATTGGCATTAGCAATAGTGATAGCTATTTGGTTCTTCAGGCGTCCAAGTCCATGTTATGATTTACCAGCTGGATCTTCCTCAGGTTCTGGAAGACGAGTACGGTGGATGGTTAAACCCCAGAATTGTGTAAGATCCAGTGACTTGAGCTGTTAATGATAGTTTCCAAGAATGAACTGCTCCTGATTGCAAATGGCACTGCGTAATGCAGGGAGGATTTTACAGCATATGCAGATGTGTGCTTCAAGGACTTTGGCGACAGGGTGTCGTACTGGACTACTCTGGATGAAGTCAATGTTGCTGCACTCGGGTCGTATGATGTTGTACAAATCCCACTTGGACGATGTTCTGATCCATTCGGAGTAACAAAATGTATTGTGGGGAACTCAAGTGTGGAACCATATATAGCAGCCCATAACATGTTATTGGCACTTGCGTCAGCTAGCAGACTGTACAGAGGAAAATATCAAATGAGTAATCTTGTAAATGCAAACAACACTAGTGTCATAGCATTAGCAATGTGTTGACATCCAGGATTGATCCTTATAAAATGATTTTGGTTTGTAGGCCATTCAAAAAGGAGTTGTTGGCATAAATATATACACAATGTGGCCATACCCGTTAACAAACTCCACTGCCGATTTATTAGCAGCTCAAAGATTTCGAGATTTTTACCTTGGCTGGTATCTTTTGGACTCTTGTTGCATCAGAAATGTGAAGTATTTACAAAACTAATGGGAAATAATATGTGTGGATTGTAGGATACTCCCTCCATCCCAAATTATAAGTCGCTTTGACTTTTTTGATACATTCACTTTGCTATGTATATAGATATAACAATATGTCTAGATGCATAGCAAAGTGGATGTACCAAAAAAGTCAAAGTGACTTATAATTTGGGATGGAGGGAGTACTAGAACCAATAGTGTTTGGAGATTATCCACGGGCAATGAAGAAGAATGTTGGTTCTCGCCTTCCATCTTTCACAAAATTCCAATCTGAAGCCATCAGGGGTACTATAGATTTCATTGGAATAAACCACTATTATTCTTTCTATGTGAATGATCACCCTTTAGAAAAAGGCATTCGCGACTTCTCACTGGACATTGCTGCTGAATATAGAGGTAAATCAATTAGTCAGTCAATACAGGATTATCCTTCTACTGCTCGTAGTTATGTTATATCCCTGGGATTTTTTATTGATATATCTAGTGTCATATACGTAGCGATGGCATTGATGTTTATGAAACTTATTGCAATGTTACAAAATCGTCACACCAGATGGTGCAGCTAACGAAATGATTATTTTCTGGAGCAGGTTCAAGAACAGATCCACCCGTTGGCCAGGTAAAGTTTCCGTCGACAATTATTCAGAGACGTTAATAACTTCTGTTGTTTCAGACATTACGCTGTGAAGTTAGGTATCTAACACGAGAGATTAGATAAAACTACACTGAAATCTTCTAATATTTGGAACTTTTTCAAACTTGTGACAGATACAGCCTTTTCATTTTACTGGAGCACGCCCCAACAACATCTATTCCGGCTGATCCCAAAGGATTACAACTTTTGGTGGAGTACCTGAATGAAGCCTATGGGAACCTTCCCATTTATATCCAAGAGACAGGTAAGTCTATTTCCCTGCTGTAGATCTCGAAAATTTTGGTTCAGATATTCTAAGAAATACCTCTAAACCACCGTGCAGTCATTTCCCAAAACAAAAGGCACTATCCAGACACCAATGCATCTCGTACATGCCTTTTTTTTTTAACAAGAAAAATCGACCAAGGGGAGAGACGTCCCCTGATTTTGTCTTAAGAAGATTGTGCCGCGACTCGAATCCGGGCTGGCTCAGCGAACCGCTTCTTTGGCGTGTTCTGCTAACCAGTTGCACCGTGAGAATGTATACTTGGTCCAGTCAATGGTTTTTTTACTTTCCACATCTTATGTGCTACTTTGATCGCTATTTTCTATTAAAATATATTTACAACATAACAAATCTTTGATATTATGAAAGTATTGTCTAGGCCAAATCTACCATATGATTTATATGTTTTCAAACTGGTACTTCAAAAGTTATTGACAGTTGAAGTTCTGAAAAGTTTGGTCGTACCTTGTCCAAAACAATGCATTTATGTCATAAGGATCATTTGTTTATATCTTCTTCCCTGTCCTTTGTCTTTAGGTTATGCAACCAGAAAATGCAGCCTCCATGATACTGACAGGGTTGATTACATGAAGAACAACATAAGGAGGACACTGCCTGCGCTAAGGTGAGATGTCAAATCAGTAAGACGATTTTATGGTCCTTAGATAGATACCTAAATTTTAACTCGAATTAGCAACTTTCCAAGGATGATAATAAGGGACAGCCAGAACTCGTAAAACCCAGCAGTATCATATCAGTGCGTCGATGCCATGAATTGTTCAGACACAACTTCTTCAGGAACGGCTACTGTTTAGACAGATTTATCCTTACCCTACCTTGCAGGAATGGAGCTAATGTGAAAGGCTACTTCGCATGGTGCTTCATGGACGTCTTCGAGTACCTGAGTGGATTCATGTCGCGATACGGCCTGTACCGCGTCGACTTCGAGGACGAGGCGCTTCCAAGGCAAGCTAGGCTCTCTGCTCGCTGGTACTCCGAGTTCCTCAAGAAGGAGGAGATCCAGATCCGTGAAGAGAATGAGCTTGACGATGCAGGATCACACGCTCAGCAATGAGTCATGTGTAGTTCAATGCAGTGTTATCATTTTGGAAGGGAGGGAGTAATATAAAGTTATACCACTCACAATCACAAAATTTCCTTTTATTAGAGTTCCAGGGGCAAAGTAACTCCTAGTCCATTTGCATTCGCAGCAGCTTACCACAAAGCTTTGACAGGCCAAACGACAACAGAAAAGGCTGCAGTAAACTAAGAACACAGATGGTTTTCGACATAAGAACTCAAACCCAGGCTGACCACCAGCCCGAGGGAGAAGAAAACGAAACATTTGCAGGCCTTTCTTCTGTTCAGTCGAGCTCACGCAGGATTCGGAGCACTCCCTTTGTTCGTATCAGGGAGCTGCCCTCTGCTTCTTCTTCATCCTCCCAGGTCTCGCAGAGCCGAGAGTTGGCACGAGCTTCAGGAAATTTAAATTGAAATTGTTCCTCTATGAGAAGTTGAAATTGGAACTGCGTCCCTTGTGCAAGAAATCGAAGCAGAAATCATGTCACGGAGGTGGTAGTTGCCGCGTACTTCTCGGGCCACAGGATTCAGAAGTTGAAATATCCATCTCGGCGCACAGTGTCTTTCTTTCGAGTGATCTCATGATGTGATCTCCTGATGTTACCTGTCTCTCCTGTCCGTCGTTATTGTCTCGTGATTAAAGTTTAGTTCTCGTCACATCGAATATTTAGATCTTAATTATAATCAATTGTATAAATGAAGGCTAATTTGGGAGTCGAATCTATTAAGCCTAATTAGTTCATGATTTGACCATGTGATGCTCCAGTAAATATGTGTTAATTATGGATTAATTAGGCTTAATAGATTTATATGACGAATTAGTCATGGCTTATACAATTAGTTTTATAATTAGTTCATGATTCGAACTCCGTGATCTAGACAACCACCTACTTATACCTGCATGAGCTGGGAATCAAATACCCAAGCTTGGATGCAGAAGAGTAGAAACCAGGCCTTGGGTCGCGGTCGCCTCTTGTCAGTTGCATTTGGACGAGGAGGCCTGGCAATGTCTGCCCGTCCGCACCTCAAACTCTCGGACATGTCACCTGTCAGGTCCCTCTGAGCTGTGTATCTTTGCATTAAGAAGAAACTGTCAGGCCCCTCTCCGCAGAGCCTTCACAGGTTCAGGGGATAGACATGGCTGCCGCCATTGCCGCCTTCTCCCTCCTGCTGTTCCTCTCCGTCCAGGGCGCGTCTCCCGTTCTTGGCTTCACGAGGAGCGACTTCCCCGAAGATTTCGTCTTCGGATCCGCTACCTCTGCCTATCAGGTAACGAGTGCTCCGAGTCCGATCAATGCTTCCGTGCTGCATCATTGTCCAGTTCGGCTTGCCTTGAGTTCTTGACACCTAGTTTACATTTCTTTGTTTTTTTTTTTGGGTGCAGTACGAGGGTGCCGTTGCAGAGGATGGCAGGAGCCCGAGCATCTGGGACACCTTCACTCACGCAGGTTTGTGCGTCACTGGTCGGTTGAATCTGGACACTAGTGCCAATTTTCATGTCTACTGCATTGGTTCAAGCTAACCGTGCAGCCTGATGGAGTAGTACCGGCCATGTTTTCATCTCTCTGATAACAGGGAGAATGAGGGACAAGAGCAATGGGGATGTAGCCGCCGACGGGTACCACAAGTACAAGGTGAAATTTTGTCTAAATGTCTCTACTCTGGAACGTTTCATAGACAATAGATATGCAGAAGCAGAACATTCTGTACTTTTTGAAAGAGGGAGAGAGGCAATCGAAAATTGTATTGATCATCTCAGGAGTGTTTTATACACGTACAGAAGCACCATGCGCATCCGTCAGGAACGGGCGGCGTGGAAGCCTGAAGACTAGGCCAAGATCTAACTGACCTCTGTCTATGATGCACATTAGCCTTTTGTCTGATCTCTAAAAATGTTTTAAGAAATCTAATCTCTAAAATATAAAACATCTTGTCCGTATTCATCACATTAAAATTTGTTGTGTTCAATTAGTTTTACTACAGAAATTCTTAGGCTGAATGTTTCAGCATTAATTCTGAAAGTGAAAATATTGATCCGTTGCTTCCTTTGACCTAAACCATATGATGTTTCAGGATGACGTCAAGCTTGTAGCTGACACTAACCTGGAGGCTTATAGATTCTCCATCTCCTGGTCCAGGCTTATACCAAGTATAACCGTTTTTTAGTAGAAAAAAATATTGATGTACTAAGCATTCCGCGTTTTTAATTAAACGTTCTTAAATTAAAATATGCAGAAGGAAGGGGAGATGTCAATCCACAAGGGTTAGAGTACTACAACAATCTTATAGATGAGCTAGTGAGACATGGTACTTCTATTGCAAATAATCTTCAAATAGTATTCTTCTGGTAAAACATAAACTTATTTCAAGACAGTAATGTATGGGCATTAGCACCACTGATAACATGTTTCAATGAAATTGTTCAGATGAGCTACTCGGCCACCGTTTTTTTGTCAAAAAAAAAGTGATAACTATTTGGTTCTTCAGGTGTCCAAGTACATGTTATGATGTGCCATTTGGATCTCCCTCAGGTTCTCGAAGACGAGTATAGTGGATGGTTAAGCCCTAGAATTGTGTAAGATGCTGCGACTTTAGCTGTTATGATATTGTCCAAGAATGTACTTCTCCTGATCGCCGAGGGCACTGCGCAATGCAGGGAAGATTTCACAGCATATGCAGATGTGTGCTTCAGGGAGTTTGGCGACAGGGTTTCATACTGGACTACTCTGGATGAAGCCAATGTCGCTACAGTTGCGTCATACGATAATGGACAATTTGCACCTGGGCGATGTTCTGATCCATTCGGAGTAACAAAATGTACGGTGGGGAACTCAAGTGTGGAACCATATATAGCACAGCATAACATGTTATTGGCACATGCATCAGCTGCCAGGCTGTATAGAGGAAAATATCAAGTGAGTACCTGAAAACAGAAGTAGTGTCCTAGCAACTAGCATTAGTAATATGTTGCCATCCAAGATTGATCCTTACATTTGAATTAGTTTTGCTCATGAGGAAAGGCATGTTTTCTTCTAACTACACCAATACCATTCCCTTTGGTTTCTCAAAGTCTATTTATCAGAGCCAGAGTTTTTTGCAACCATAAAATGTTTTTTGTTTGTAGGCAATGCAAAAAGGAGTTATTGGCATAAATATATTCACAATGTGGTCATACCCATTAACAAACTCCACTGCTGATTTAAAAGCATCTCAGAGATTTCGGGATTTCTACTTCGGCTGGTATCTTTTCGTTCCTTGTTGAATCAGAAACGGGAAACATTTACAGAGCTAATGGGAAATAAGATGTGTGGATTGTAGGGTACTAGAGCCATTGGTGTTTGGAGATTACCCGCAGGCAATGAAGAAGAATGTTGGTTCTCGCCTGCCACCGTTCACAAAAATCCAATCTGAAGCCATCAGGGATACTCTAGATTTCATTGGAATAAACTACTATTATTCTTTGTATGTCAACGACCGCCCTTTAGAAAAAGGCATTCACGACTTCGCACTTGACATCTCTGTTGAGTGTAGAGGTAATTCAATTTGTTCATCAATACAGGATTGCTCATAATCTGTTATATCCCTAGGATTTTTTGTTCACATACATAGTGGAGTCTGATGCTTCTGAAACATACTTGTATTGTTATGAAATCGTCAAGCCAAGTGGTGCATTTAACGAAACCATTCTCTCAAGCAGGTTCAAGAATTGATCCGCCAATTGGTCAGGTAAAGTTACTCATCAACAACTATTCGAAACATTAATGACTTCACCTGTTTCAGATATTATGCTATGAAGCTAGATATCCAACACGAGAGACTAGAAAAGAAAAACACTGAAAGTGTCCTCTTTTTTAAATGAGTACTATTTGGAAACTTTTTCAAAGCTGTGATAAATACAGACTTTTCATTTTTACTGCAGGGCCGCCCAACATCTATTCCGGCTGATCCCGAAGGATTGCAACTTTTGGTGGAGTATCTGAATGAAGCCTATGGGAACCTTCCCATTTATATCCAAGAGACAGGCAAGTCTATTTACCTGCTGTAGATCTCGAAATTTTTTGTTCAGATATTTTAAGAAATACCCCTAAACCACTATGCAAATATCTGTTCCCGAAAACTAAAAAAAAGGTACTATCCAGGCATCAATGCATCTAGCATATGCCTTTTCTTTTCTAGAACATATAATTTATCCTTTAAAAAACACTTACTGTTTTCCATAAAAATATATTTATAGTATACAAATTTATGATATCATTAAAATATCTTTTAAGACAAATCACCATATGATTTGTACATGTTCAGACTAGTATTTCAAAAGTTACTGACAGTTCAAGTTTAAAAAAGTTCGGCGGTATCTTGTGCAAAACAAGGCATTTATGACTGTAGAGAGCGTTTATACCATCTTCCCGCTCTTTTCTGTCTTCAGGTTATGAAACCAAAAATGGCAGCCTCCATGATACCGACAGGGTTGGTTACATGAAGAACCACATAAGGAGCACATTGACTGCACTAAGGTGAGAGATGTCAAATCATTAGGATAGGTACCTAAATTATAGCTTGGATTAGCAGCTTACCAAGGATGGTAAAAAGGGACAATCACAAAACTCAGCAATATCATATCACACCACTCCATGAATTGTTCAGGCAGAACCCTTTTTCAGTAAGAACTACTATTGTTTAGATAGATTTATCCTTATCCTGCTTTGCTCTGCAGGAACGGAGCCAATGTCAAAGGCTACTTCGCGTGGTCCTTCACGGACATGTTCGAGTTCGGGTCAGGATTCAGGTCGCAATACGGCCTGTACCGCGTCGACTTCGAGGACGAGGCGCTTCCAAGGCAAGCTAGGCTCTCTGCTCGCTGGTACTCCGAGTTCCTCAAGAACAAGGAGATCCAGATCAGTGAAGAGAACGAGCTCGACGGTGCAGGATCACACGCTCAGCAATGAGTCATGTGTAGTTCGATGCAGTGTTAAGTACAAAACAAAACTGGCAGAAGAATTTCCATATTTGTATTAATAAAGAAGAGGTTTACAGAGGCCTACGGCGAAAATGGAAAAAATGTACAACAAACGGGAAACGGCACAAGTGCTTGGCCCCTACCAAAGTCCAAGTAGAAAGAGATCTTGCTCCTGTAATTTAATCATTGCTCAATGCATCCACACTCCTTGTAAAGATATATAATAAAAAAGGTCATCCTTCTAATGTCGCCAGACACAATTATTTAAATCCCAGCTCTCTACTATTGTTAAATTGAAATTTTGATATCGCATCTATTGTCCACGGGGTAATGATAGCTGCATTTAATCAAGGCAAAATTAGCTCCTGAACATCATTCTTTGCCACAGGATACTTAAAAAAAGTGACTTCGCCGGAACACATTCTTCAACCATGTCAATATACCGCTGGACACTATACTCCATATTTTAATCAGTTTAATTGTAAAGGCACCGGATATATTGCCAGGAGAGTGTGTTCTGGCAAAGCCACACTTTTTTAATGTCCTGTGGAAAAAATCACGGTTGAAGGATGTCCAGAAGCTAATTTTTCCTTTAATCAAATTTGGTAGTGTAATATTCCAAAATTTTAAAATATTAAATTGAGTGAAATTTCCAAAAATTTAAAACTTTTGATTGAATTGTGTGCTTATTTCAAAAATGGAAGACAAATGTTACTCACTTCTAGAAATTCCCTAATAAATTAAATCTCAATTTAAATTCAAACATGTGTGGTTGAATTTGGTTCTTCTTGAATTTTACTTGGATCACAGTGTATTTGAATTTTGAATTACATTCAAAATTCAAACTAAATATAAATAAAAACAGAAACCAAATCTAAACTAACCCACCAGGCCAACCCGCAACCAACAGGCCTGGCCCGCTATCCTATCTACCTATCCCCCGAACCAGCCCAACAGGAAGCCTAGCTGGCTAGCCCGTACCCCTTCTGTCTCTCTTCTCTCGTTGCCAAGTGGCCTCCACCCACCAGTCCGGCACTGTGCCTTCATCTCCTTCCTCGCACGCGCCCGACGGGATCGGTTCGCCGGCCGCGTCTGCGTAGGCGCGCCCGCACGCGCCCTTCCGGAGCCTTCCATCGCGAGAAATGCTCGCTTTACCCCCGCGCTGCGTCCCGCTCGATGGCCGCCACGCCATGCCCGAGCGCGCCTGCCGAGGATCAACGGCGCACGACCTTGGCGCGCTGCTCGCAGCTCTAGCCCTGGTGGGGGCTATTTCCGCGGGCTATAAATAGCCCCGGCCGGCAAGCCCTTCCGCACATCCCAAGCCTTGGGGCATCACCCCAACACCGCCGCCAGTAGAGGGAAGGGAGGAAGGAAGAGAGGAGGACAAGGAGGGAAGGGGCAAGAAGAGAATGGAGAAGGGAAGGAGGAGAGAAGAGGAGGAGGAGCCCGCGCCGGAGGAGCCGGAGCTGCTGCTAGTGCCACCGTCGCCAAGAAGCCGGAGCAGAGGAGACCGACATCACCGATGCCGTACCGCAAGTCTACCCCGCGCCAGCATCCATGTTCTCCTCTGCCCCTCGGTGAGCCACGCTGCTGCCTCCCTAGCCTTGCCAGACCGGCCTTTGCACCGCTTATACCTTGCAAGTCCTGCCGTCGAGCCGCAACCGCAACCGCTGCTCGCCGTCGCCGTGGCCGCCGCGATTCCGGAATGTCGGAACCCAGCGCGCTGCCACGGGCATGTCGCGAGCACGAAGTCTCCCTGTGTCGCACACGCACAACCGCGCTCGCAAAAGCCTCGCCTGCCACCTCACAGCGCCTCTTGTCGCGCTCCACTGCTCCGCGACGCCCATTCCCCGTCGTGCGCTTGCCGTGCCGCAACGTCATGGGCGCGGTCACCACGCGTGCACTGCCGCTTCGTCGTGCGCGCCGCCACTCCGCCGCAGCCAAACAATGCGTGTCGCACACGCAGTCACGCGCATGGCGCTCGGGATCCGGCCGGTACACCGGATCCCGGGTTAACCTGTGTGGCCACGTGTACGCCACATGGTAGTGCTACGTAGGATAGGGTGACCACGTGGCTGAGGGAAAGTCGATTTACGGATGGAATCAAATACATGTGTTAGTATTTTATACACGGCAACCTACCGAGGGGTATCCCGAGGTAGTAGATTGGTTGGTGGGAAATCGTCAGACCTGAAACTTGAAGGTAAAAGTGAGGACACAAGACACGGATTTATACAGGTTCGGGCTCCCAGAGTAGCATAATACCCTACGTCCTATTTTATGTGTTGTATATTGCGTCCTGCGCTTGGGTGTTGTGTACCTTGATTGTTGCCTATTGATGATGGTTCTGAGCTGCCGATCTAGATACCCCTACCCTCCTTTATATACTCCACGGGTAGGATTACATGGTATAAGTCCTAGTAGGATTACAAAGTAATCCTAGTAGAAGTTTGTCTTCTTCCTTCCATGCGGGTACTGAGGATCTATCCCCAACAACGTGGCGTTGACGTGGCATGGGCCGAGCCCACTAATTAGCAAGGGGCCCACTGACCGGTGGGCCCACCAGCCGACACGTGGCACACTCCCGTGCTGCCACATGGCGCAACCCGGAGCTGACACGTGTCACCTTAATTTAATATTTTCCGAAATTAATTAAATAATTAAATAAATCCTTTAATCTTTAAAAATTCATAACTTATTCATTTGAACTCCGAAAAATTAAATTGTAAAATCAAGCTCGTGTTGTTTGTAGCTAGTTTGATGTTATTTGCATCTTCTAAATTTAGCTTTCTTTGAGTTTTTACCTAGATGTAATGCTGATTAATTTACATTGTGCTGTATCTCGTTTTGTTCAGAGCCGAGCTACGACCCTCAAGACCCCGGCTACGCCGAGAAAGATCCCAGTGACTACGGACAAGGTGTCATGTTACTCCCAATCATATAGATCCTATGCATGCTTAGTTGCTAGCGCTTTATTTGTGATGCTTGGATGACGATTAAATGCATAGCCTATGTTTTTAGGGGGTGTTTGGATACACCCCGCTAAACTTTAGCACCTGTCACATCGGATGTTTGATACTAATTAGAAATATTAAATATAGTCTAATTACAAAACTAATTGCACAGATGGAGTCTAATTCGCGAGACAAATCTATTAAGCCTAATTAGTCCATGATTTGATAATGTGGTGCTACAGTAACCATTTGCTAATGATGGATTAATTAGCCTTAATAGATTTGTCTCGCGAATTAGACTCCACCTGTGCAATTAGTTTTGTAATTAGCTCATGTTTAGTCCTCCTAATTAGCATACGAACATCCGATGTGACCCTGCTAAAGTTTAGCACCTCGTATCCAAACACCCCCTTATCCATGCCTTGATAATTGTTTATCTTGTATTCGTTGTTACCTACTTGTGGATTAGCTATAGACCCCTAGCTAGTCCACCTTTCTATATCCATATACATGCTTTTGAGTTATGGATGGGCATATGCTATTGTTTTGGTGATGGGATTCCTTGTACACTCTCGCATGTGTTTTGGGTGAGTGTGATTCCTTGACGTGTTTTGGCGGGAGCAAGCCGCGGTTGATACTAAGGAGTGCCTTGCTAGGAGAGAGCATTCTGGACTCTCTCTACCCCCTGTACCTGTGGCGGGTACCTTGTTTGTCACTAAAGAGCAGGTGGCGTACTTATACGTTGCAGGTGCTTCGGCACATACTTGTGGGGTAGAGTGCACGCTCTCAGCCCCTAAGTACCGAGTTAGTTTACCACGAGTCACAACATCTATTTTCGTACATACCATTCACCTTGTTATGGGCGGGGTTCGGTCCGAGACTAGTGGTGGATAGTGCTTAGCCTGTAGGCGGATTGGAGGATCAGTGTAAGCAGTTCGAGGCGTTGAACTGCTCTGACCAGACTGCACCCCAGCGTGAGTAGGTTTCACAGCTTGGAGGTCCTCAACTGGTGACGGCGTGCCCTACAGTTGAGGACGGTTCCAGACTCGAAAAAACAGGAGAGTGCTATCCACTTACTAGGGCTCTGGCTGTTAGGTAGGGTTTGGACGGATCACTACCGTTCAGGCTCCATCCTTGCTGGAATGGTTGTACAACCTTTGCAAAGTGTTTAAACCTATAGCTATAATCCGTATCCACTGGTTATGGACAATGTTGTTGACTACGGCTACTTCTAACTAGACTTTGTTTACTCTTCTACCTTCCCTTTTTGATAGGCCGGCGTTTAGCGTTGAGATCTGAGGGGAGGGAACTCTCACATCGCCTAGTCTGTTTGGGTACCAAATCCTTGGGTGAAGGATCTGGTGATTTATGCCGACTTTCTTGATGTGAGGTATTAACCTCGGAGATGGTATTGCTTTGCTGCTTTCTTGATTGTTGTTGCTGCTGCTACTGATGCATATACCTCTGCAACCATAAATAGGATTACCCATGCATATAGAATTATTCCCCCGTTTCCTTGCTGCTTTTCAAGGTCGAAGCCCGACTATGACTTCAATAACGACGGATGGGAAGACTAGGGATGGTCCCTCGCTCAAGTCACATCTGGAGATGGTGTTCGCCATAGCTTATGTTTCCGCTACGTAGATATTTTACCTTTCTTGATTCAGTCCCGATGGACTTTTACCGGCATGTGCCAAAGTGATGTACTCGATATTTATGATATTTATATTTTGTTGCTATTCTATATTTCTGTGTTTGTATGAATTTGTACTATCTAAGATAGAGATTTGCACGTGATAGCTTTTCTAGGACCATCACGGTGGGAGGCTTGAATTCTCGGAATGGAGAATTTGGGTCGTTTCAGGTAGAAGAACCAAGTTTAAACTTGAATGTCTTCCTCAAAAGTTTCACTGACATAACCTTGAAAAAAAAAGTTTCACTGACAGATAAGGAATCGTGACGGGGAAAAACTTAGAGGATGTTTGGATACACCCCGCTAAAATTTAGCACCTATCACATCGGATATTTAGATACTAATTAGAAGTATTAAATATAGGTTAATTACAAAACTAATTGCACAGATGGAGTCTAATTCGTGAGATGAATCTATTAAGCCTAATTAGTCCATGATTTGACAATGTGGTGCTACAATAACCATTTGCTAATGATGGATTAATTAGGCTTAATAGATTCGTCTCGCGAATTAGCACAGGAGTTCTGCAATTAGTTTTTTAATTAGCTCATGTTTAGTCTTCCTAATTTGCATCCGAACATCCGATGTGATACTACTAAAGTTTAGCACCTAATATACAAACAACCCTTTTGAGTTGCTGTATCATGCTGCGTTCTGATCATTGGCCCGGCCCAAACAAAGTAAGGACTTATTCAGTTCAGCACAGGAAGAACCCAAACCCACTGCGGCACCGCACCAGACCACCGTCGCCATGTCCGCCGCCGCAGCCGACTGGCTGCCGTCAGCATCAGTGACGGCGTCCGGCCGCCCGGTGCTGTCCGCCGGCGAGGTGGAGCGGAACCTGCTCCCGCTCGTCGACCTCGTGCCCGAGGAGAACCCGCGCCTCGCGCCCCTCCGCGGCTGCCTCCTCGCGCTCACCTCCCACCGCCTCATCTTCCTCCACGAGGCCTCCCGCTCCGCGCGTGGCCTCCCCCTCGCCACCGTCGTCCACGCCTACCCCCCGCACCGCAGGCACAGCCACAACCCCCTCCGCTCCATCTTCTCCTCCTCGTCATCCTCGTCGCAGCACCACCGCATCCGCCTCCAGATCTCCAGGCCGCCCGCGGGATCGGAGGTCGTCGCCATCGTCGTGACCTGCAAGGCCGACGTGGATGTCTTCTTCGGGAGGCTGCTCGAGGCGATCCGTGCGAGGGCCTGGGAGACGACCCCCGCGGCTGCTCCGGCGAGCGGCGCCCCGGTGGCGGAGGGGGCCGCGCTGGCGGAGGATGTCGCGATCCGGATGCCCGTTGTTGGGGTCTCGGGGATACTGCGGATGGAGCAGGAGTCGTGGGAGAGCGCCGGGCAGAACTTGCAGGATGCGTTCCAGGATCTCAACGCCCTCATGGTCTGAATTGCATAGCTATTATCCCAGATTGATCACCATGGTCTAATAATCTGAACTTGAGTATTGTTTTTTTCCTGCTCCAGAGCAAAGCTAAGGAAATGATGCAGCTAGCAGAGAAAATGAGGCTGAAGCTATTAACAAACGCATCTACTGAACCAAATTCCAATGATGAAGATATGGGTTCTAAGCAAGACATGCAGGATTTGCTATTGAGTGTTGGCATTGTGTCTCCTGTGACGAAAGAAACTGCTGGTGCTTTGTATCATCAGCAGTTGTCACTACAGGTAAGCACTTGCTTGTGTATGGGTTTCAAATTTTCTTCATGTAGTGGAAGAATTAAGATATTACTGATCGTATAGCTTTATTTGGACTGCAAATTGGCTTTGGTAGTGCACGAATTCTGTAAAAAGTTAATGTAGATTAGACCACATATTCAGTTTAGGACTTCGACTTATGCGCAGCAGTATATTATAGAATAAATCGCTTGTGTTTGACAACTATGTTTTTCTCCATCTGCTGGGAACCTGAACTTCTATTGAGTAGTAATAATGGGTCATTTACAAATGTCAGCTAGACTCCTCGACCATTTAATATTTAACTATTACTAGAACTTAGTCAGGAGCAACCTTATCTTTAGCTGTGAATATGTGCACATAGATAGGGTAAGGGGTATATTACAGGAGAATCTCTAGAATATTATCATTTATTAACACATCAAGCATCAACAAACTACATGATTCAGAGTCTTATATTTAATTGGCAGGAAGGCAGGGATAAAAACTTTGTCCATGCCTTCAGAGTTTCCTGCTTATCTGAGAGACACAGCTCCATATTCTCATCTTCTCCTTAAGCTGCATTTTACTAAGAGCTAGATTTGTTATTTGTTATGATTATTTTGTTCGTTCATTGCCAGCTAGCAGACTTCGTAAGAATACCGCTGGAGAAAGCAGGTGGTATGATGGCACTAGTCGATGTATATTGTCTCTTCAACCGTGCCAGGGGAACAGGTCTGTGTTTTTTCTATTAATAATATCTGCATAGAATTCCCTTGTTATCCACGTTCTGAAATTAGTTTGCTTTTTTTTTCTAGAGTTAATCTCACCAGAGGATCTTTTGCAAGCATGTTCGCTCTGGGAGAAAGTTGATGTGTATGTATATCATGCTTTTGACGATTACTAAACTACCAAAATCTCTACTTTTCTGAACACTATCTATAGGATGATGGGAATAGCAAAGAGTAGTTTAGTGCCTTTCCAGCTGGCTCATCACCAGCCATTGATCATGGTTTTGATGTTTTGCTTATAGATGTTGATTTGTAATGAGCAGCCCAGTCATGCTCAGGAAATTTGATAGTGGGGTGAAGGTGATCCAGACCAAGACACATAGTGATGAAGAGGTAAGCCTTTGCAACAAATCTTGATGCTATCTTAATGCATACTGAATGGCCACTAAACCACATATTGCAGCCAATTGGTATTGACTCTGTTAGTGGATTATACTGCCACCACTATTTTATGTACTTGTCTACAATGTACCTTTTGCCACTAGAGCATTGTATTTAGCACTAGGCACTAGTATGCGCTGATATATTTCCTCGATAATAAACATAGGTATTTGCAAGAATCTCATCACTGGCACAAAAGCCAGATGCTCTTCAGAAAGGGATTAGCCCAAGTGATGCTGCATTCACTCTGGGAATTGCACCAGCTTTAGCAAAGGAGCATCTTCTAAATGCAGAAAATAAAGGTATGCTATGGCTTTACCTTTAAAGTATTTTGCAAGCTATGTGTTTGATTTGGAAATGAAACTTAACTACCCCTGTTTCTCTCAGGTTTGTTGTGCAGGGATGTCAGTCCAGATGGATTCCGCTTCTTTATCAATTTGTTTAATGAAATTGATGCCCAAAATATTTATACGTAAGTAGATCGTACCCTGCCTACCCGCAGGTTCCTTTTGAGAGTTTATATCCTGTACTAATTGTGAGCTTTCCAGGCAAAAACCTCATGGACTGTACCACGCCTGGATCTCCGTTGCTATGGCGTCTCAGTGACACTGTTTAGATCGGCTGGAGCATATTGATGCGATCATAATATCCTTTGAAAAAATTTGATCCAAGTTTTGTCTGAATATCCAGCCACTGTGTATCAAGTGTACCACACATAAAGACGCATCATGTAACACAACTAAAGACGTGATGTAGCAAATTTATGTATTCTGTTGAATGAATGAGCATTTGAGTGAGGTGTAGTTGCTCTTTGGGAGTTGTATACATGATCCCATCATCTACGTGGTGTCTGCCTTCTGATCTCAGAAACGTTCACCAATTCGTAGTAGGCATAGCGCTGAATAGGCAGAACAGTGTAACTATGCAAGGCAAAGCATGTCGATCGCCATCTCAAAAAGAAGTTTGCGATACATACAAGATGCGGCAGTGAGTTGGCATAAGTTAATGTGCGGTAAAGCATCACGAATTTAATCTAACAAAAAAACTTACATCTGTCATAGCACTGGATTGGCAAAGATCTATGGCAAAGCATGTCAATTTAAATTACCACATCTCTGAACGTATAGGTAGGAACACATGATTGTTTCAGTCAGTTTTGTGGAACCGAGCAGGCGATAATACCAAGCCAAAAACAAAAACACAACCGAATCTGGTACTAGCCCCTCAAAAGAGAGCGAGTTTCTTTTTCTTCACAAACACCCACACTATCTATTTGTAGATTGTATTATCTTTATAACATGTAAAAAGGCAGCAATAAGTTGTTCAGGCATATTCCTCTTCCTGGGAGCCCTGCCAAAAAGCTTCAAGCCTGTGCAAACAGATGGAATAGAAACACAGTCAGTTGCCAGCAACAATTTCTTTGGAAGTTCAGGCACCATAGCTGGTCATGTACAAGGAGTTCAATGCTATGCAGAATTGTCAAGTATGGTACAGTCCCTAAAAACTAGCGTGGTAGAGCAGAACAGAGGAAATATGCCTGTCCAAGACTGTTCAACTTTGTTCTATGCCTACCGAAGCACTGAAATCCTAACTATACCGAGGCAGCAATCATGGAGGTACTGTGCATGCCCTATTTCAAATTTTCAGCATTGAGCATATAATAAGAACAAGTACAGCAGTTCGTTCACCGAAGTATTCAGGTAAAGCACAAACAAGTCTATACAGTTATCTTACCTTGTTGGCGATGTTGTTGGAAAGCCAATCAAGCCCCTCGTACAACCCTTCACCAGATGTAGCACAAGTGCTCTGGATGTACCTGCATCCCAGGGAATAATTTGTCTTAATACTAGCATGCATATATCTGTTAGATTCCAAAAGGCAACAGTGACATTGGGAATCATTTGAGACAAGATACATAATACAGCACTGCAGAATGGAGATAAAGATTCTGCTCAATCACAGTATCTCAAGCATTGTTACCCTAAACGTTAAATGCTAAACAGTTGGTCACCTACCGTTTAGCTCTTTATTCGGACTAGACAGCCAATTAAACGGGTTAAACGGCCATTAAACAGGCTAAATGGGTGATCAAATGGACACGGCCTACGTACTGTGTAGCGTGTAAACGGCGTTTAAACCGGCTAAACGGCCGTGTAGGCGAACATTTTCTCAAGTGGTGCGAATTAATGCAACATTGGCGGTCCCATGTCCCAATGAAAAGATTGGATAATATTCATATATCTTCACATCCAATAGAAATGATAATGGAAACAAGAACGCCTCAAACATACGCTATAGATACTTGCAAATTTGTCCAATGTACACTCCTAACAAATCTCAGAATGCCAGGAAAACTTTAACCATGCTATGTGAAGGGTAATGAAAATGAAATTTCTTACCAGTGCCGCTGACGCAGGGAATGCAGGCCAAGCTTGTCAGTAATTTCAGCAGCATTCATGGCATTAGGAAGATCTTGTTTGTTTGCAAATACAAGCAGCACAGCATCACGCAGCTCATCCTACAACATAGAAAGATATCCAAATCATTAGGAATTAGGTCAATTAGAATGGATAGAGGAGCAAACAAGTTCTGTTCTACCGAATAAGCACTTTGAAGGGGAAAAAAATACGGGGATGCTGCCAGCAGCAAAAGAGTGGTTTTTAATGTTTTAGCATCCATATGCAATTATGCATGCGTCATAAGCTGCTCGGAGGGCTCTAAGACAAATTCATTATTGCAATATTGTTGAAACCAAAACTTCTTTTATAGACTAGATATTTGCATAGTGAAACTTTTTTACCACAATAACACTAGCATGTTACCTCATTCAGCATCCTGTGGAGCTCATCCCTAGCCTCAACAACACGCTCCCTATCATTGCTGTCCACAACAAAAATGAGACCCTGCGTGTTCTGGAAGTAGTGCCTCCACAGGGGCCTGATCTGTTTTGACAAAGAATCAATAAACAGCTGCTCCACTAAAAGTCTATTTGAAATAATGCTACAGATCTTGTCAGCAGAAAATATTCACTAAGAGTTGATACTACAATAGTCCATCCGAGATATAGCTCAATTATAAGCGCATTTAGTTACCTTGTCCTGGCCACCGACATCCCAAACAGTGAAGCTAATGTTCTTGTACTCAACAGTTTCAACGTTGAATCCTGCAAAATTCAAAGATAAACCAATGCTATCAACCAGTTCAATACAGTCAAGCCAACCGGGAGTGGATAGCAAATATGTCTCATATTTTACCAGTTTCTGATATACTGGTACATGTTCTGTGTGTCTTAACAAATATTACCAATCGAATGCTCCTAAAAAGATGACATGTCATCCAGAAGGCCTCACTCTTTGCGAAGTTACTCTTCTAACAAAACCTTTTTACACGAAAATGACTGAATGCAAAAGACCAATGTTCAGGAATCAGGATGGAATTTGCTCACTTTTTCATGCCTTGAACCATTTTAATCAGATTACAGTAAACTGGGTAATTTTCTCGAACTGTAAGAAAATGTAACGCCCAAATGCAAATTGTCAATATGTTTCGCTTCGCATTTCATCAGAAAATAAATGTTCCGTACAGTCTACAGCATCTTCCAACGGTATAGATTAGCATGCAAAGGAGAGGCATATAGTGGAGGAAGGGCTCACCGATGGTGGGGATGGTGGTGACGATCTCGCCGAGCTTGAGCTTGTAGAGGATGGTGGTCTTACCGGCGGCATCAAGCCCGACCATGAGGATCCTCATCTCCTTCTTGGCGAAGAGGCGGCTGAACAGCTTCCCGAACGAGAGCCCCATCTCTTCCTCTGCCACAACACAAAACCAGAGAGGTTTCAGCCAACCGCGCACAGATCCGCACAGAGTTCGCTTCGATTCCAACGCGCGTCACCCGGCTCCTAACGTACATGCGTGCCCGAGCAACCGATCACATCCCACGGAAATCCCCCAGGAATGGATCCCAGGTGACGAGATCCAAAGCAAAGCGCGGGATCGAATCGAATTCGCATGAGAAAGCAGAGACACGCGAACGGGCATATTCGCCAACGCTAGCGTGCAGTCGAAGCTAAATCATGCCGTGTAGCGGAGAGAAACAGCACCCGATCGCCGGCCAGGCGATCGAGCGGATCAGATCCGCGAAGCGCGGGGCGGAATTCACGACAGCACGAAGGAGGCGCGGGGGCCACTCACCGAGACGGTGGCGAACGCCTTCCTCCGCCGCCGCGCGAGCTCCCTCCCTCCCTCACCCCTGCGCCGCCGGGCTTCGGCGATCTGCGTGCGCGCGGATCGGCGGAGGCGGGAGCACCGGTCGGGAGCGACAACGCGAGCGAGCGGATGCGACGCGAGGCTCTGTGGCTGCGGTGCGGTGCGGTCCGGTCCGAGCAGCTGGCCCGAGGCGGGCTGCGATAAAATAGAGAGGAAGAGCGCTCGCGCGGGGCCCGGCCGAGTCGACCCGCGTCTGCCGCGAGATGGAGCCACTCGTGATCCCGACGCTTGCTAGGCTGAGGCTGCCGTGTGGGGGCGGGCTTCCAGGCATGGGCCCAACTGGAGACTATACAAAAATGGGCTAGTGGCGAGTGGCGCGGTGGGTGGATTCGATCTTAATCGCGCTTTATTCCGCGGGCCGGGAAAGTGGACAAGTTTGGTTTGATTTGGGCTAGTTGGATATGGAAATACGTTTTCAGGCGGCCCGCCTAGATAGAGTCAGTGCCGCATCTTGTTCTTCGGCTGCTTATCAAAATTCAGTTGCCTCAGGCTCTTTTGGTCCTTTTGTTCTTCTTTCCGATGACTTGTTCTCTTTTTATTCGAAAAAAAAACAGATGGCCATACTCCGAAACACTATGGCCAGCTGTTTGCTAGTGTAGTAAACGGGTATGGCTTGATTCGCATACTCCGTCCCTCCATGCACACGCATGGGCATGGGACATGGGTCGATCGTGGACCTCCACACGCGCACGTCAAGGCTAGAGTATACTACGAGAGATTCTTGTGTGCACACTTTATTCTATCTTGGTTCGTGCAATCATGCTTGCTTGGCACCCGCATCTCTTCACTAGCTATTTGCAGGTAACTAGGTAAGTATTCTTGACTGTAATAATAATATTTACTTCCTCCATCCTAAATTATTATTCATATTAACTTTATAGATTTTGATATACATCTAGTACTCATATCTAAATACATAGCAAAAGTTAGGTATCTAGACAAGCTAAAATGAATAGTATTTTGAAACGGAGGAAATATTAAACAAGAAGTCTTATTTCTATCCTCAATTATATATTAGCTGAAATAGCTGAGGAGCAGGTTTATAGCTTCTTTATATAAGTTAGGAGGTTGTGCAGTTGACAATTACTCCTTCCGTCCCAAGTTGGATGTTGTTTTAACATTTCTAAATCCATATCTTTTGCTATTTATTTAAATATACATTTATATCTAGAATATACATTTATATCTAGATACACGGTAAATAAATTGTGAATCTAGAAATACCAAAGCCGAGTTATAAAAAAACTGAGTAATTTAGATCTGTAGCTATAGCTTTTTTTTATTAACTTTCTATTAATCCAAATTGGGCCGAGGGGCCTCAAGCATCCACACATGCATTCTTATCATATTGTTAGCGCTAAAATCGGGCCAACACACGAACGCACTCGAACGCGCGGTACACGAAGGGGTTCCTTGCAACTCCTCTGCACGGACCGGTCATACCGGTGTGGGTGGCCGGTAAGACCGGTTTCACCGACGATGAAAACCAACGAACGCTCGCCCGGGAGGACCCCGTCAGGGCAGGCGCACCTTGGGTTGTTGTAGGGTCGGCAGTGTTGGGATACGAGGTAGGCTACGCTAGCGCAAAACAAAATTTTTCTACCGCGTAAACCAGGAAATCTGTCGTATATGGATCACGGGATTACCACTCGACGCACTGGTGCAGAAGATGTAGAATCACGTCGGGGCAGCGAAGTTGATCAGCGTAGTCGATCGCGTCGACGTTGAGCAGCTCCTCAGCAGCCCGTCCACGTACAGCGAGGTCCTCCTCGTGCCGCGGCTCGTCGTGGCTCGGCGGCGGCTTGTCCAAGTGCTGCAGGTGCAACACCTCCAAGGTATCCACACGTGTAGGGAGGAAGCGTCACAAGCCGGACTGCTAGGTCTGCAAGTTGCAACAGGACGAGGACGTATCATTAGTATTTCTAAACCTGATCCAACTCGTATCATATCTGAATTGGGCTTCCAGCCCCTTAAGTGTGTGACCCTATGGGTTCGGATACGTATAGACATGGCCCGAGTACTCCTACTCGGCCCAATAGTCGGTAGCGGCCTCTAGCAAGACGTGCCAACTCCTATACGTACATGGAGATCATATCAGACGAACCGTCACAATATCATGTACATGCTATTCCCTTTGCCTCACGATATTTGATCTAGCTTCGAGCCGACCGCTCTTTCTCGATCCTGTGATTCAGAATCCCTTTGTAAGTTAACCGTACATAGTATGGTCATGCATTTCCGGATCCGATCACTCGAGGGGCTCAGAGATATCACTCTCAATCAGAGAGGGGCAAATCCCATCTTGATTGACCATGCCTCACAGCATGCTTCCTGACAAACCCGAAAGCTACCTTTTTAACTACCCTATTACGGTGTAGCGTTTGATAGCCCCTAAGTAAGTCGATCCACATCTTGAATACATGCGACAATCCCAGGTCTAAGAACAAAGTGTACTTGTTGTGTAAAGAGAGAACTACTTCTCGCGTTGGGTCAGTCCTAACACATGTCTCTACATACGCCTACATTATTAGTTTGACATCTCCATATCCATGACTTGTGAACCATAATCATCAACTAATACATGTACTAGTCTAATATTCATGTGTGTCCACACATGAACTCCGACTAGGGACAACTTTTAGAATAACCATACAAGTAAAGAGTTCCACGTACAATTCACATAATTGCAGATTAATTCAAGTAGCCTTTAATGGATATTCAATGAACACAATATAAATCATGGATACAAATGAAATATCATCATCTCTATGATTGCCTCTAGGGCATACCTCCAACAGGCAGGCCACCTAGAACATTCTCAGACATCATAGAGACGAAAGAAGTACAACAGATGGGGATTGGAAAAGGTAGAGCAAAGAGAAAGGGTAAAAAGGTAAGACGAAAGAAGTACAGTAGATGGGGATTGAAAAGGCTAGGGCAAAGAGAAAAAAAGTAAAATAGGTAAATGGTAGATGTTAATGTTCTTGATCGATTGGGTACCCTCAATCGGCCGTGTCCGTGGGGAGATCTTGCCCCGTTAGGAGTTGAAACGCTAACAAATCCCATATCAAAATACAACTCATAACTCTCGGACTGCACGGATCAAACCGGTCTAATCACCCTAGCAACCCGGTCTGACCGGTCTAACCATCCTAGCAACCCGGTCTGACCGGTCTAACCATCCTAGCAACCCGGTCTGACCGGGTTTTTTTGCTTTTTTTGCTCGAACTACACAGACAAACCGGTTTTCCTAGTTCATAACTCTCTCGGAAGAACTCCGGACGTTCTACGCATTTTGGTCGAGTTGATCTACTCAACGAGAGAGCCAGTCTACAGAGCCACATAGGGAGGTCACTCGACACGAACACACATTCAAAAGCACACGAAATGGAGCAGCAGAAACGTGTCATTTCGGTTGATCGGTATCTAGCTTAGCTAGCAGCTACTACAAGCAAAGCATGTGCATCGCATCAATCACACCGCACGCACCGTTGTCACGGCATCCAACTTGGGCAGCCGGATGTAGCAGCGTAGTGCGTGCGCCGTTAGCCGACAAGTTACAAGTTACCATGGCTTCCACTGTGGATCATCCCAAAAGCTCGAGCCCTCCCGGCCTACCACTTGCACACACCCCAAAAGGATCGAGAGCGAGAGCTGCCACGCCGCAGCATTTCTACAGGCTAAAAAAAAAAACATGCTTATCGCCCGCCACCAAACCAAAATGCCACCCAAACCCCCAGGAACCGACACGTTGTCACGTAATTACACGGCCGTCGGCGGAGGCACGGAGCGCGCGCGCGCGCACGGGACGGGACGCCCGCGCCGCGGATCACCACCAGCGCCCGGACGCCAGCGAGCTGATCGTGGCGGCCGCGTAGGAGACGGCGTCGGCTCCGGAAGCGTCAGGCTCGACGGCGGCGGGGAGTTGGACGTGGACGACCTCGCCCTGGCCAGGGCCAGCCGAGCCGGGCGCGTCGAACAGGGTCTCGATGTCGTCCTCGAAGCGCCCGGCGTCCGGCAGCGGCAGGGCGCGCAGCTGGTGATGGTCGTCGTCGGGCAGCCAGCCGAGCGCGCGGGCGGGGTATCGGGCCTCGAAGTCGGCGGGGTCCATGCCGAGAGCCGGCAGGATCTCGGCGATGGCGTGGTCCACGTCGTCCGCGTCGCGAAGCACCGGACCGGGCGGCATCTCGGCGATGGCGTGGTCCACGTCGCGAAGCACCAGACCGGGCGGCAGCGCCGCCACCAGGGGTTCCACCTCCTCGTCTTCGGGCTCAGGCTTCGGGGTCAGGAGCGGCGTCGTCCACCCCGTCGCCGTCTTGGTGGGCAGCAACGGCGCCTCGTCCACGGGCTCGGCCTTGGGCTTCAGAGCCGACCTCGCCTGGGCCTTGGACACCGGCGGCGGCTGCAGGTAGTCCGCGTAGCTGCTGATGTCGAAGTTGGTGATCGCGGCGTGGCCCCGCAATTCCAGAGCTGCGAGGTCGTAGGCCCGGGCTGCCTCCTCCTGGGTCCCTGCACGCAAAGAAAGAAGATCCAAGGGGACCAGCCAAACAATTCAGGTGTACATTCCGTGGGCCTTCACAGCAGCAGGAGCAGCATGCAGAAAAAACCTATTGGAAGCTTAATCATCACATAGCAAAAAGGCTAGTCGTCAAGAAGATCATACATTGGCAGTTGGCACTAGAACGCAGATATCAAATTGCATAATGCAAGTTACACACAGCTTACTGCTAGTATAGGGACACAGGTATTGCCAAAAGGATAAGAATGCGGAATACATGATGATAGGGCAGCAACTTTGTATGCAATGATTTTGTAACAAAAATGTGGTTTCTTGAGATCAGTAGCAAAATGCAGTTGAAGGCCAAGGAAAGAGACAGATACCAAATATCCCCAAGTAGAGGTACTTCTTGCCGTTAGCATAGCCTATCCTGGCCTCCCACCTGCCATTGTGGTGGTGCCTGCAAATCCAAAATTCTCATCAGTATGTACTCCCCTGATCACCGAGAAAAAACATTCAGATTTGCAGCATGGTTTCACATTGCAGACAAGCTGAACGAAATCTCATCCCAGAAATTGTGGCATTCCGGATTCAAGAAATGCTGATCTAGTGGGTGGTGGTGCGTTGGGCGGAGCCACTAAGCAAGCGCTTGATTGGATAGATACATTGATGGTTCAAGCTAGGTGCGCGTGGCGTGCTTACTTGGCCACTCCCCTGTACTCGGAGGCGCCTCTCGAGAAGCAGCTGCTCCTGCGCCGCAGAGTGGCCAGGTACGCTTCCCTTGTCATGCGCTGCATCCTCTCATGCTCCTGCTTGTACGATTCCAGCTGCATTAATTTACCAAAGACAGAGCTTAGCTTCACACAATCACACTAGTACGGTATGAATAGAATTAGCAGCAAATCACAGTACTGAAACAAGGACATGCGCATACTGAACTCTCTGAACTTACTGTGAAGTTGAGTTTGCAGTCTGAGCCCCAGTACTTGAGCGCTGCAAGATCGTAGGTGTGGGCTGCTGCCTCCTCACTGTCAAAAGCTCCTGCAAAGAAACAAGATTAGGATCTTAACTCATGTATTCCTATGTTCTTGCATTTGTATGCAAGTGTCTGATCGTTTTGTGCAAACGTTTTGTTTCTGAATGAAGAGTATACTTGGAGACAAGCACAATGCACTCCTTTCAACTTTACCCAAAAGCACTTTTCCCCGTCCACACTCGATCTCTCTTTTTGTTGAAAAGAAGGGAGAAAGCAGTTGCAGATTCGAAAATCGAAATCAATCCGAACAGCACAATGCAGTTCATTCGCAGCACAATGCAGTTGCAAATAATTTGAGAATCATTGCATGGAAAAGTCAGTGAGCTTTTTCTGGATGTAAGAGGATCTCCAACTCACCAAGATAAACTGTTGGAAGCGAGCACAGCAGATCATCAGACATGAAACATCCGCACATCACACGAATGCCGAGGCAGCCGAGCACAAACCCAAACAAAAAAATTCAGAAGAAACAGAGAAGAATGTCAGTGAATTTTGCTACAGCGTGAGAACTCAAATGATCAAATAAATGGAGAGAAACCAGAGAAGAAACAAAAGAATCGCATTTGTTCATCAGCTGGGCACATAAAGGCTTCACCTTGCTTGCCCTTCTTGTTCTTGGCCGGACTCCGGGCATGCCTGTCCCACAGGTGCGCCTCGAACTTCCCCGAGACCCGGTGCCTGCATCGACGAACAAGGCGGCGCGCCTCTCACTCAGAATGCAGAAATCAGAAGCACAGAACCGAACCACGTCGGAACCGACGAATTAAAGCGAAAGGTTAAGCCTTTGGCCGATCACGCACCAGGTGACGCCCCTGTAGATGGAGCTGTTCCTCCTCGGGACGACGGCGTCGGCACTGCCGCCGGCGCCGTTCTTGGCCCTCCTGCGGTTGCTCCTCTTCTTCTTGCTGCCGCACTTCGGCGGCCACGACGCCGGCACGTAGCAGGAGCCCGAGGAGGAGGACGCGGAGGAGGAGACGCAGGAGAGGGAGGAGGAGCCCACCCGAGACGAAGGGGAAAGCGAAGTAGCCGCGCAATGCGGCCTCGTCATGGCGAGTGGCCCAGGGTTTAGCCCGGCCGGCCGCGGTTTCGCTTTCTTGGCCCGTGATCGCCCCCTTTGCCCTTCTACGTTTGAACGGCTCGGCGAGTCGGCGGTGGTAAACAGCAGCGTGCTGACTGCAGACTTGCAGAGCGGTGGGTGGCTGCGCTTACTACTAATGGGAAGAAGATCAGGGCCAGAGCCGGAAAGAGCAGGTGAGCCTTGTCTATATGGAGGAGGAAATGGCTCACCGCACCACCTGCTCTTTTGGGAGGAGGGGTTAACCATGGTTGGTCTCACTGAGAGCTGGTGATGTACGGTGAAAAGACAGCGGTAACCGTGGTTAGTGCAATATACACCGAGCTGTCCAGCTGGGCCCAATGGTCAGCGGCTGAGCCGTGTGTGGAGAGGGCAAGGACAGGAGAGCATACTGGAGGAGCCGAGGGGTTTTGGGAGCAGGGCTTGGTGGGTGGGTGGGCGTCTCGCCTGCGTGGGTTTATGTGAGCGCCGGCGCGTCGACGCTTGGCCCTGAGGCCACGGCGACGGGAGGACGAGCCTTTTGCGGTCAAGGGCCTGGAGAAGTTGGGCGTCCGCGCTGCAGGGACGCACAGAAATCTCGCAAGACGCAACCGCATGCCGAGGGACCGTGCTGAGAAATCCGGGCGTGGATGGGACTCCGCTGCGAAAGAACCTTTGCTCCGTCACTCGCTGCGAGTTCTTGCGTGCTCCCCCGTGCTCCGAATGGTCTCACCGGCGTTCAGACTTCAGAGCCTGTGCTTCGCAAGGAGACACGTGCACCCGTGCGGGGTGCGTACGTGTTGTTCGCAGGAGGCACGAGTGTGCAACTGCACAAATTGTGCAGCTGTGCTGTCGGTCACATCATATGTGCATGGAAGTACCATTTACTACCAAAATACCAAGAACCAATGCAACGGCCAAGGGTTTAGATTCGTGTTTGAGCAGATTTAGGGCGAGTAAAATTTCACTGTGCAATGGGTTCAACAATTTCGGTGACTAATTTGTCAACGTATTTTGCGGTACCCGTTGCCAGAGTCCAAATTGTAGAAAAACAAACTCCATTGCGGTGAGAGAATTTCGCCGAGAACATGTTGGTGGAAGCTTGAAAAACCAAGTCCAAAGTTGGTAGGAGTAGCATCAGTAATTCATTATTCAAAGTTACCGGTTGTTGCTTAAATCTAGGTCCAGAGTAGTTTGGTGGCAGTGAGCTTGTAGTTACAAAATCTAGGTCGAACACTGAGGTTCTATTAGTCCTTATCAGTCCACAATTAGTTAGACTATTATCATTCTGGAATTCCAAAGCATACTGCCAACAAGCTCGTGATCGGATTGTGTTTGCCTTCCACTCAGCGGGGCAATGAGCCAGACGTGGAATTGGCCCACCGATCCCCATTATGCGCACGCGCTATACGGGCGGGGATCGATCACCTCCTCTCTCTCTCTCTCCAGCCACCATACAGACTCCAGCTGTTGCTTGCCGAAGCCCAAAACTGTGCAGGCCACTTCTCGGCCGGCACAGACCTGGGCCGCCAGCCCGCCACTACCCGAGCCGCACGCATCGAGAGCAGAACGGCAGAAGGGACGCAGCGTCCACGGCTCCACGCCCCGACGCCCGCCCAACCCGCGCGCTCGCGCACAGCCAGCCACGCGTCTCCTCCCTCGGCACCCTTCTTCCGTTCGGCCGTCGGCCCTCGTACGAACGCCAAATTCCACTGCCCTGCCGTCGCGTTGTGCGTCCGCGCGCGGAGAAAAAGCCTCCACTTGGACGACCACTCCGGGTCTCCTCCTGTAGAGCGCCCGGGCGGATCCTCCAGGGCCGACACTTGGCGAGAGCCGAGTGCGGAGGCCTCTGCTCCGGCCTCCGGCCGTGGACCGTGGTGGTGGGACGACGCGGGAATTGCGCGGTCGCTGTGGGGTTGTCACGGCCAGGATGAGGGATCAGCTCAAACCTCTACTCCGATCTCGCCATCGCCATCGCTGTTTGGATACTAAATGTTAAACTTTAGCAGTGTCATATCGGATGTTTGGATGCTAATTAGAAGAACTAAACATGAACTAATTATAAAACTAATTGCACAACCCTGTGCTAATTCGCGAGACGAATCTATTAAGCCTAATTAATCCATCATTAGCAAATGGTTACTGTAGCACCACATTATCAAATCATGGACTAATTAGGCTTAATAGATTCGTCTCGTGAATTAGACTCCATATATGCAATTAGTTTTATAATTAACCTATGTTTAATACTCCTAATTAGCATCAAACATCCGATAGGATAAGTGCTAAACTTTGGAGTATCAAACAGCCTTAAAGTGAAGCGGAAGCAGTATCAAACAGCCTTGAAGTGAAGCGGAAGCACCAGCCGCGGAAGTGCTTCCCGGCAATCATTCTGCCTGCCTCCTCTGCTTCGAGTGGCCGAGGAATTTCTCATTCCAGGACGATGGAGGTGGAGGCAGCGCGCTGGGTGCACAGCGCTGCCATCGAAGGAAGCATCCATTCCATTGGCCCGATTGCCGGCCCACCGCCACCGGCCACTGCCTCAGACCTCTTTCCAAGCAACAGGAGCCACCGCTTTTGCGGAATAGACAGTGGTCAAGGAAGGAGGCAGCATGATCAGTACTACCACGAGTTAATCTGAGATCATCGGCGCTGTGGCTGTCCTCGATCGCCTGTCACGCGTGTGGGGGAATGCCAGGGCCCGGGCCATCATGCCATTATTTCCTTAAACTTCCTGGCCGTCCAATCTTAGTTTAGGGAGCATGTACGGGACGTGACGACAGGTGATGCTCCACATGCCACAGCCTCACATGAGGGGGGCAGGGCCATCTATGCATGCTTTGCTTCCCCTTTTTCTCTAATCCAATTGGCCTGTACTACTTTGATCTACCATCACCACCTTGCTTAGTGCTCTAAAAGTCAGCCATTCATATATGGTGTTAGTTGGTGTACAAAATAAAGCATTCTGCCGGCTGAATTGTTAAAAGCAATGGAGATATGGAATGCACCCCATATTCTAGTCGGTTGCAATTAAGGACCAGGCCGGCGTTTAGCCCCTAGCATTTGGTTTGCTTTGCTCAAGCTGCTTCCTAGTTCCTTGTTAACCTTCTACTGTACCAAGCATATTACCCACGAGATGTCTTTGAGGAAGGGAGGCAATCACACAACCAGCAGGCAGGCACCCTGCAGAAGAACGGCCAGTGAAGTCAGGAGTAAAGCACTTGGCGCCTTGGAATTGTAGTTTTTGTTTGGATGGTCGCCATCATCCTACCACCAAGGCACCACGCTCTTTAATTAATTTAACGTATCGCGTCTCCTTTTTCTTCCATCGCGAATATTGTATGTTTGAGTATATCACTGTCACTCTATCGCCTCGTTATTCTTTATTGCTAACGGCACACATGACGCAAAGACAAATAATGCTCACGCACCTTGCTTGCCGGCTTGCCAAGTCTCATCATTTCACACGAGAAAGTTCCATCCACACACCATGTTAGCACCCAACTCAATCAGCAGCATAGAGAAAAGATTATCAAACAAAATGTTAACTGATGTTCAAGTCCTAATCAAAACTCTCTACTGTTTTAACCTGAAAAACAAACGCTCTTTTATTTAGGTCACTGCAAATTAAGCTATGAATAGGCGTACAGAGCTTAGCTTAATGTAACCGGTACGGAGTTCCTAAAAAACACATGAGGGAAGCAGAATATGCCCGAGGAGATGCTCCTGATTGCTCACCATTGGAAGATTTGGTCCCGGCTACCGAGGGATCTAACACAGAACTTCCAAACCCTCTTTTTTTACTGCTTATTGCATAAATTGTTTGGTTTATTGCCGAAAAGGCTTGAAAGGTTAAAGTAACAAGTTGGCATCTCGAAAGTCAAAATATAATACTATGGCGATGCTGCTTCGTTTGTTTTAGTATGGTTTTAAGGAATCCCTAGAGTGGGAAGCCTCTACTCCCTCCAGATGCCATGCTTGGACTTAAATTAGCCATACGCAAAAGGACCTTCTAGGAGTATAGAAATGCATTTGGCTCCAATTAGAAAGATCTTTATATATTGCTCCAATTAGAAGATAATGTTCATTTGCGTTTTTGGCCAAAGCGTGGAGCATAGTTATTTACTTATTTTGATTGTTGATACAAATAAAACAATAGTATAGCAAACCTTCTGCTTTGGGCTGATTACATAAGCCTCGTATAAAACCTTAAAGATGTTTGTAATAAAGATAATCCCCGGCCTTTACACTAACTAAGGATATGCGGTCATATAGTTGTAATGTGGTTTTAATCGAAGTATGCAAGCAACAATTGGGTTAGTTCAAGTGTTATGGTGCCGCATCATGTTGGTAGTAGCAGAAATCAGGTCATACTAACAAATCAAGGTGAAAACAAATTGAATTCATACGGACAAAAATAACTTCTATCCTAAAATATTCAAATGAACCCTACTTTTTTTTGTTCAACCTGCTAGATAATTTTTTGTATAATTCACAACACTCTGCAGTCTATAGACATGATTAGTCACGCCTTTTCAACCTCGTCATTCACACCATCTTGAAAGGAAACATGCTTGGTTAAATAAACTCCAACCACCGATATATGTATGTATTTTGTTTTTTCTTGAAACAAAGGACATACGCAAATGAGTGTTATAGTGTTTGTAAAAATACGTTTGATAGCATAGGAAATTATTTGAGGTTTATATTTATTTTGTTAATATACAATTGGTCAAAATTTAGAGCTGTGAGAGTGAACACAGCTGCACCATATAACTCAGCATCTAGTCGCGTCCTGGAGACTTTTCTTTTTTTTTCCCAGCCAGGCGAAGACAAAAGTGTGACCCCCTCATTTCTCTTCCATTTTCTCATTCCGCTGGTGGGGTCCACGCTCCAGTTCTTAATTATCCTCTACATCAGTTTCAAGCCATAGTTTTAGTGGTACCACTGCTGCTTAACGCGAAACAAGATCCCTCTCCCAAGCCCCAATCCTCACATGGTTTCGTCGCGCACCCACCACATGGCCGCCTTCTCCCCTTCCACCTCTACCCCCAATGGCGGATGTTAGTCAGCGCTCCTCGCGAAGCAAAAAAGGAGAAATTTTTGCACTCGCGCACCCCGCTAGGTCTCTGTCAGCCATGGTCCGGTCGAACAAGGTGGCGCCTTGTCGCCTAACCCACTCCTTGTTCCGCTGGAAGTAGCCCCGGCCCAGACCAACGCCAAGTCAGTGGTCGATGCCCGTAGCGAGCTGAGGTTGTGTCTCCACCAAGTCCGGCATCGGCAAGGGTTGCGCGTCTCACGTGTAGGTATGCGCATCTTCCCCTCTCCCATCCCTAAATGAATTCGTAACAATCTTGCCCCTCTTTTCAATTTTTTATCCGTGTCTTGCCCCTCTTTTCAATTTTTTATTCGTGTCGGGTTCTCTGGTAGCCGTCTGATGGCCAGTGGTACATACATTCTTAATTTTATTCCTAAATATATACTATCCTATTACATGATTTTTAAGTAAGTGTAGACTTTATTTTTAAATGAGAAATAAAATTTTCTTAATTACTTGTTGAAACTAACAATCCTAAATATACATCTTCATATGTTTTGCAAGTTGTGTTTCTTTAAATACATTTTTAAATTTTTTTACTAAAATATAGGTTCCACGGGTCGCGATATATTTCGAGAGATGTCACAGCAACTCCCAAACTTCAGTGACAAGGAAATCGTTGGTTGGTTGTCTTCATCGATAATTTAATAGATCACAGCAACTACGCTAGCCAAATTAAAAAATAACTAGTGCTTTAATAATATCATATTAAAAATGTTCAGTTTCTTTTTTATGCAGCGATGACAATATTTTTGTTAAAAAATCTTTTATCTAGAACCATCATTAAAAGAAAAAAATCTTTATATTATTTTTATATTATCATGAAAGATGTATATATCTATTTGATTTCAATGATATTCTAAAAGTATTCTTCACAAAGTAAAAAGTTTTAGAGGTGAAACCGCATATTATGTTAAGGTAATACTTTAGAAAAACATAAAAGGCTAAATATTTATATCAGGTTCGGACCGCTCGGGCTCGCTGCACGCCCCACCCTTGTTGCCGTCCATTAGCGCTGCCTCCTCCATGCACCGCCTGTGCTTGTTTGCAGTGCCTCGTGCACACTGTACCGCCGTGGCTGCCCGTGCTCGTTGCGAGCGCTTATTCCTACCGCGTCCATCATTGTGGCCTATCGATATCGTCTATCTCCACATCATGCTGCTAGTGCTTGCCACGACGGCCCTCCAGCTACCGGGGGAAGAAGAAGAAATAGAAAAACTAGTATTTCAAAAATGTTATTCTTTGCTTTGAAAAATGTTAAATCTGTTATACTCATACGTAGCCTATGAAAAATGTTGAATGTACTCTGTCTACAAAATATAATGTTATTTTCGAATGATAGTCTGATTCTTTAGAGTTATTAAATTTGTTACGTTTAAAGTTATTAAATTTGTTAAGTTGAAATATTAATTTATTTTAGATTTCTAGGCTAATATAATGGACTTTAAAATTACGAAGTCCTTCTCTCTCCCACGAAATCAGTCGAACCGTTCGGCCCCGACGGCTGCTCTTCTTCCTCCCCGCGACCCATTTCCTCCCTTCGCTCCCCCAGCGCGCGCCGCTCTCCACGCGGTCGGCCCGTGCGCCGCCCTCCACACTCCCCTGCCCAGCTGCAGCTCGAGTCCGACTGGTGCGGAAGCACCCTCCTTTCCCACGACTTCTCTGTTCTCTCTCTCGGCCTTGGTCTTCCTTTCCTAGCGGCGACGACAGGGCGAGTTGCGCTGCCCGTTGTTCGTCGAGCGACGGGCGCTTCGCCGGCGACGAACATCCGACAGGGGTATGCCTGCCTATTCCCCTCCCTTCCCATCCTGCTGCACGAAATCAAGCACCCAAACCCCTAACGTATGGTATTTGTATTCGGATCTGACCATGACTTTACCTACTAAATTCGATCTTTTTGCAACAGTTATTGGGTGTACACACCCATGTCCTATACTGGGTCCGCACCTGCTGATGGCTCCCCCTGTATTGTGGATCTGCAGGTTGTGATCTTTCAGCCGTAGGCGCGAGATTTGTCTTTGCTTGAACTGAGTGACAGTAAAACGGAGACCGGTTAGCGTTGTTCCTGAAATCTGTTGGTTCATGGGGAGTCAGACAATGGCATCAAAGGCTGGTGGAGGTGGAGGGGGCGGGGGCGGCGGTGGCGGTGCCGGTGCAGCACAACGCGGGCAGATGCAGAACCTGTCAAGACAAGGGTCTTTGTATAACCTCACCCTTGATGAGGTGCAGAGCCATTTGGGAGAACCCCTGCATAGCATGAACCTTGACGAGTTGCTTAAGAGTGTCTTTCCTGATGGCCTGGAGCATGATGGTGGCACTACCAGCCAGTATGAGCAGACTTCGGGCCTCTTGCGACAGGGGAGCATCACCATGCCACCTGAGCTCAGCAAGAAGACTGTGGATGAGGTGTGGAAGGGCATCCAAGATGCACCGAAGAGAAATGTCACAGAGGGTGGTCGGAGGAGACGGGAGCGGCAGCCAACGCTTGGGGAGATGACTCTTGAGGATTTCTTGGTGAAAGCTGGGGTTGTCACACAAGGATATCTGAAGGACTTGAACGATGTAGGCAATATGGAACAGGTTGGTAGTGCTGGGGTTTCTGGTTTGACGGCGGGAGCACAGTGGTTAGACCGCTATCAGCAGCAGATTACAGCTATTGAGCCCCATCAGCATGGGCAACATGGTGTGCCAGGTGCTTATATGCCGAGTCAGTTAGCCCTTCAGCCACTGAACGTTGGGCCGGGTGCTATTCTGGAATCATACTCTGATGGCCACATTACCTCGCCAATGATGGGTGCACTTTCTGATTCCCCCACACCTGGTAGGAAGCGCGGTGCCCCAGGAGATGTGGCGGATAAGTTGATGGAGAGAAGGCAGAAGAGGATGATAAAGAATAGGGAGTCAGCTGCTCGTTCAAGGGCTAGGAAGCAGGTTGCAACAAATATCTGCTGCCTTTCTATGTTTAACATTCTTTTGGTTAGCAATTCTTTAGATATAGACCAGTATTCATGAAGATTTATGAATGCTAATTTCTTGAGATAGTTTTTATTGTGATCATTGAGTAGAAAATGTTAGACATGATGACTTGCTGTCTTCTTAAGCTGGGGTATTACTTACACTGTATTTGCAACAGGCCTACACTAATGAACTGGAAAACAAGGTATCTCTATTAGAAGAGGAGAATGAGAGGCTAAAGAGGCAAAAGGTACTATGTCATCCGCATTTCACCAGCAAGTGTTGTTTTCCTCTATGTTTGGTTGGTGCAGACGTGCAGTTACCAATTAGTCTTTTCTCTTTTATCCTCACTTTCTGTTTCAGAACAGGTGCAGATTGTCTGATAGGTGTCAGGAAATAAATGTGATTGCTCTTACTAACAATTGGATCTAATTTTAGTTCACACTGTGAAGCTACTTTTAAGACCTGCATTTATCTAAACATCACTGAACTCCCTACAGTTCATAACTTCCATTTTTGCTCTTTTGCAGTATTTTTTTTGGGGTTCCCATTAGTGGAGATAAACCATGTTTAGTCAGTTTAGATAGGTATAGGAACTAAGATTAGTGCAGCATGTGTTGGTTGATCTAATTATAAGATCTGTGCTGTTTGTCCCTTAAAAGTATTTATTGAAGCAGATGCAAGTGCCAAGGGCTAATTCTTGTTGGTAATTGTATCTTACTATTTGGGTTTATCTTTTATTTACATTACAAAGTCCAACTGATATTGTTAAGGTTACATTATGCTATGGTGAGTTATGTGCCAAATAAATAGATAAGCATGTTTATTTAAAAATTTTGAGAGCCATTGTACATCCATTCAGGGGATGTGAATGTACAACAACATTCTGATTGTCTGTCCTGCATCAGAAGGGGTCGGATCGAAGCCCTCTATATCTAATTCTAACTTCGTAGAGTGGAACAAATACAACTCTATGGGCATATGGTATTATTATTTATAGTAGAGAAGGGGGTTGTTATTATCATTTGGTTGTGGAAACTGTCTTCTGAATTTTTTCTAGATGACTCAAAAGTCCTAGTTGTTTTAGTGTAACTTGGTGATGTTTCATGTTTTAAATATTTTTGAAACTGTGCAGGTTTGAGTTCTTTATATTAGGGGTTCAGACTTCACTTACACAGATGTATTACAGTATTAGTAACAGTATTATAAGTTATAACTACTGTTCTTATCTTTATATTGCTATACTATTGGTTGGTGATATGTAACTGCAAATTCGGAATCGATATCTTGGTCTTAGTTGCTACTTCGTAACGTTGATAGTGGTAACTTTATATTTTATACCACCACCCATTCAACTAGTATGTTGCTTGATAGGCTTACCTATGCGTTTGGGCAACCTTCAGTTGCACTCCTGCCCTCAGTTCATTGATTCACAGCTCAAATTTAGTTCTTGGTGAGGCGATTTTGTTTTGTTGGCTGCATATATTAGTCTTCTATTTGATGCCGATGGGATTAGATGGCTATTTCATTATGAAATAATTCATCTTACAAGTTGTAGTAAGATTGTCAGAGATTGAGCAGGTTGAAGCAATTTTCTGATATTGTATTCTCACAATCTATTTCCTACGTGGCAAAAGAATGAAATGAAACCATGACATTGGCACTCTGCCAGTGATGCTAAAGCTTAGATACCTGCAAATAATTTGTTGGTCTGATTTCTTGCTTGTTTTATTTAATTCATCATCCATAAGTTCCCACAGTAGGTTCTCACATTCAATTCATTGACTCGTATGCTCTGTTTTATGTTACGTTCAGGAGTTGGAGAAGATACTTTTCTCTGCGCCTCTGCCAGAACCCAAATATCAACTGAGGAGAACAGGCTCAGCAACTTTCTGATTATGTCCAGAATATCTAGTTTTGTAGTTCTCTAAGTGCTGTGGCTTGTAAGTTTTTGCCTCTTTGGCTTAGAATCATTTGCTAACTTGGGAGTTTTTGGCTTATCCTAGCTCGATGGTTTGCTCTCTAGATTAGCAGGAGCCTAGCATGTGCTGTCTGAGCACCGCCGTCTCTCTCCTGAGGCCTTGCTACTAGCCTAGTATGTAAATCTAAATCTGCAGGACGCATTTAGGTGGTTGTAGCTTTCTTTACATGGTGACTTAACCCCTGCTCTTCCATGTGTGTGATTCTGAGCTCGCGAAACTTGCATCATGCCAAATGGATACATATAACTATGAGCAGTATGATTTTTTTTTTTGAATCAGTTGGTGCGCGTGCCATTGGATCCTTCTTAGGGGGTGTTTGAATACTACGTGCTAAACTTTAGCAGTGTCACATCGGATGTTCGGATGCTAATTAGAAAAGACTAAACATGAGCTAATTACAAAATTAATTGCACAGATGGAGTCTAATTCGCGAGATGAATCTATTAAGCCTAATTAATCAATGGTTACCGTAGCACCACATTGTCAAATCATGGACTAATTAGGCTTAATAGATTCATCTCGCGAATTAGACTTCATCTGCACAATTAGTTTTATAATTAGCCTATGTTTATACTTCTAATTAGTATCCAAACATCCGATATGATAGGTGCTAAACTTTAGCACCTGCATCCTAGTCCTTAGCACATATCTACATCATAATCTGTTCGGGGATTTTTTTCCCCCGTTTACTTGTGGTCTTGCAGTTAGTCACGTTTACTTACCCTGAATCTAAAAAAACAAAGGTTACTACCCTGCACGCTACTGCATGTTCTGGAGCTGTTGCCTTGTCTGCTGGTGAAGCGTCGTTTACAGCGAGTCAGTGGGATCAAGATGCTGATGTGTATTCCTCCTAAAAATTCTTGCTGATGCGTCTACTTTACCAGGGCGAAGTGTGAATCGTTCCAAGCGCAGGTTGAGATGACAAATCAGCTGCAGCCTGCAGGCTCTCAAGTGTCACACCACGCATTATCAGGGCACTGATTGAATCTTGTTAGCTGTTGCTTTAATTGTGATTAGATCGATACCTGCTTATTCCTACCGCATCTGATCGGCAAATCAGATGATACAGCCACACAGGCACGCACACAAAACGCCACTCTCCCTAATGGACAGTTTGGACACATCTTGCAACCGAGCCGCTTCGCTGAACTCGCCCCACAGGCCACAGCCTCTGCACGAAAGTACGCTTAGCTTCGCAGAAAGCGTAAAACTGAAGTTGGTCTGCGACAGACTGACAGCGTGGGCCAACCAGCCAAGTGTGCAGCGACTTCAGCTGCGGTCACTCTGCGGAGCAGCGAGGGGCCAGGGCGACAGGGAAATTGGTTGGTGAAGGGGATGAGCCGGAATAGCGGCGCCCAACTTCCTCCGGCGACGGCGAGCGGCGACCGCCTGGCGGTCATCGCGTCTCACTTATCCCACTCTCGGCTCGGCAGTCCGGCCCACATGGCCGGCGAGAAGGAAGCCGCCCTCGCCGCCGAGCCCGTCGACGGCCCCACCATGTCAGCCTCTCTCTACCCTCCCAATTCTGTACTGCCACTTCAATTTGGATCAATATATGACGGAACGCTCGTCTTGAGTCGGATCGGATGTAGTTTTGTTTCCTTCTAGTACGCGGGAACAGAATCCTGGATTCCGGGTCGTAGCCTCGTAGGGTCAGTTGGACTTCAGAGCGGAGCCGTCTGCACTGAATCCCAACTCGGCAACTCGAGCGATGGTTCCTGTGGTCAGGATCCTATTCTACTCCGCCGAATCTGTTGAAATCGATGGGTTTTGTACGTGACGTCGATGTGCTAATGTGATCCAAGTTGTGCTTAGGTGTGTCACTCGGTTGGATGAATTTAGGCAGCTACATGGGGGAAATGCAGTGTGTCCGTGTTGCCATTCAGATGGCAACATTTCAACACCTGCATAAGGGCCTGGTTTGCAGGGGGTTCAGTGGCAACCGCATTCAGGAGCACAAACTCATCTCCTCAACAGGTGGAAGCGGTTCATTGAGCTCCTGAAAATCTAGATTGCTCTGGCAGTATTTGTTTGTCCATTCGGATGCACTGAACCTACAGCTGGGGAACATGCAGAAATCTTCCTCTGGTAACTTCTCTGTAGCACACCCAGCCAACCAGTCAAGTTGTTGGCTATCTGCAAGATGTATCTGTGTACAAGGGCAGAATAGAAACGAACAATCAAATATTACGCACATACACTTCGCTTAGCATTCACACTTGCCGCGATGATGAGCCAAATACTAACCAACACTTGCTGAACTTTAAGTTTCATCTTTCCTTTTTCTGAACGAAGAGTTGGCTTTGGTTGTTTCTATGATTTCTATACTACCCCATTCAGATGATTAGTTCTTTGCTTTTTGCAGTTTCGACAAAATTATCAGGAAGGAGATTCCATCTCAGGTGGTTTATGAGGACCAAAAGGTAATCTTATCTGTGCTATTTGGATCAACGATCAAGTCCTTAATTATCTGAGGCTAATTCGGAAAAAAATAAATTATATAAGGCTACCAACCTTCTGTTATCACCGCATTTAAAAATAATGACACCTCCATCACCGTTGGTGCCATGTCAGCAAGGATGATGTTCCTCCTTGACATGCTATTGACAAAACTCAAGGACTACTTATCTTCAGATGTTTCCACCTTGACAATCTGGGTCAGGAATCTGTTGAAGTTTAAGTCTCTTCTGGTGCCATTAAGCAGGGGGGCCATGCTCTGAAGTCTGAAGTGTTTAGCAATTTCCACTCCTGAAATAATACCTTCCATTTCCCTGGGAAGCCAGTGATTTTTCAAGAAAGCTCCTGCACATATATTGAAGAATTACTGTCAAACATACACCGCAAAGCTGCAGAACAAGTAGTTTTAGAACAGCATGTTTATTGTGGCAGTGTTGCTATAGCACTTGATTACACAAGAAATTTTATGGTGTCAAATTCAATGGTTCATTACTGCAGGTCCTTGCATTCAGAGACATATCGCCGCAAGCTCCCATACATATTATAATCATACCCAAGGTTAAAGATGGGTTATCTAGGCTGTCGAAGGTACTTATATTCACCTCTTTTTTTCCCTTTCAAATGGATTGTGCTGTGCCAATTCCATACTGTAAAGTATGTTCAAGAAATTCAGTAAAACATACTGTGCGTCTTGTACATTGGTGACTTCCATTATGCAGTATCAGATGCTTTAAAATAAGATCAATTTAACCGATGCTATATTTGATATATTTGATGATAGGCAGTATTTCAGGAAATCAATGTCCTCTCTACTGGTTGAAAAGTTTGTTTTTTTATGGTGCTAAACCTAGCTGCACATGAAGGTTCATGTATCTTTGCCACTCTATTTGTTCCTTTAGATACGAGAGTATAGTAAGTTTGTAGTTCATAAACTTATATTGTGATCAGCTCTCTAGTTTAACCAGTTGGTCATTAAAACAAACAATAATGGGTCCACCAATTCAGGACTTAAAATGTGCCTATATACCTATGTCATCAAGTATGTTAATGTATCTTTCCATGATGTGATTTGTGCTCTCATTTGTGGCATACTGTAATGAGAGATTTTATGAAGGAAAAGTAATCATGGCTTGGAATGCAGAGGGCTCATCTTTAGTAGAATGAGCAATAATTTTTCTTCCCCAGAAGGGTGACCGGGAGTATTATCTAAATCAAATTATAAGCAACTATTAGAATCGTCCAGATAATTCACCACCTCAACCAGTTATGTTTTAGTATCAACAAAATAGGGTTTAGGATGCAGCTGCTAGATGGGCTTTAATCCTTCGAGAGCTTACCTCTTAGCGCCTGTACCTCATAGACGATAGAATTCTCTGAATATGAAGGGCGAAATGATATGACATCATCGGTACTGGGCAGTGGAAAGCAGGAGAATCACATCCAGATTTATGACTTAAGGATTCAAGGTTGTTGTCAACCGCAATTCACTGCATATACTGATGACAAAATAATAAATACTAACTGTAATGCGTCCCTGTGGTTGTTTACAGGCGGAAGAAAGGCACATCGAGATTCTTGGCAGTCTTCTATATGCTGCAAAGGTTGTAGCAAAGCAGGAAGGGCTTGGCGATGGCTTCAGAATTGTCATCAACGATGGGCTCAAAGGATGTGAGTATCGTTCATTGGTTTTGACGAGATCCATCTTGTCGGTGGGAAATCGACTGATTCTTTTTGTCTTCTGCCACGTAGGTCAATCTGTATATCACCTACACGTTCATCTTCTCGGGGGACGGCAGATGACCTGGCCACCTGGATGAGTTTGTGTCGCCGTTTCGACAGGAGGGGTTTACACGATTGGAATTCACTTACTACTGCGGTAAGATGCATACTGTAATACTGTTCCTGTAAACTGGACTCTGTAAATGTAATTGAGCCAATGCTGACAGCGTACAGACGCAGAGGACTCCATGGGACATGTGTAATCGTTAGCAAAGCATAACGGACCGTTCATTTGCAGTTTTTAAAGTGTTGTAAAGCATGCTAAGATGGAGAACAATCATCCCTATGATTCTGTATGCGGATATCATCCGTTTCCCTTCTCTGCTTCTCATTTTTCTCCTCCCCTGTGATGCCAACGATCGCCTGCTCTTCAATGCATCTCCGGAAAGTCACGATGGCTGCAAGGGGCCGCCCCAAAAGCCGTGGCCCCTCATCTTTTCAGCTTGATTAAGCACAAAAACTTGTCCGTCCACCAAGAGCCACATAATAACGCCTGGATACGCAAGCTTTGTGGGAAAATAATGGACTCTGCACAGCTAGAGGAGTTTGTTTCCCTATGGATATGCATTCAGGACATCCAGCTCCAAATGGGGGTCCAAGATAACATTAAGTGGCGGTGGACACAGGATGGGGTGTACTCCACCAAATCCAGGATGGGGTGTACTCCACCAAATCAGCCTACCAGATTCAGTTTGCAGGCTCCTTCGACCACATCAGGAACTTCATTTGGAAAGCGAAAGCTGGGAAGAAGTGTAAATTTTTAACTGCAGATCTTGCAAAAGGAGGGTGGCCGCACCAAACGTCCTGCACCCTTTGCCATGGACCGCAAGAAAACTGGCGTACATCTCTGTCTCCAGTGGCCTTTCGCAAGATCAGTTTGGATGCAGGTTCTTGGCTGGAAACATTTCACCATTCCCAATCAAATCCAAGCTTCCGGCTTCCAATCCATTGCTGAATGGTGGGGTTGGAACAGCAATACCGAAGGACCAACAACATGCCTTTAATGGAGTCCGCATCTACATCTTGTGGAGCCTTTGGAAGGAAAGAAACCCAACAATTTTCCAAAATGAAGTGTCCCCAGCGTGCCGAGGAAAACATAGAACAGCGACGAAAAGCTTTTGCGGATAGTTTCATGTAGCGCACTGCGGTGAGCGCTCCGGGGTGGGTCTTGCCACCCTTTTGTTTTGTTTGTACATAAACCCCTTTTCATCTTTAATGAAAGGCAGAGCTTCTGCTTGTTTTTTTAGAAAAATCCAAACCCCCCAGGTTTCAACAGCAGCAACGATCTCACGGCAGCCGTACGTGGACAGGTGGTCGCGCGCACGCAGGGCGCACTTGGTACGAGTCCCCACCAAGCCACCAACTCCGGCGCCCTCCCACCAAACGCCCGCCTCACTACTTCACTACACCAACCCCCAAAAAACCTCCCACTCTGCCACCTCCCGCACCGCCGCCGTCTCGCACGCGCGACAGAGGACGCGCGCGATCCCCCCTCTCCTCGCCCACCAGATCGCGCCATGGCCTCCACGGCGTTGGGCGCCGCCAAGTTCCTCCACCTCGACTCCTCCCCGCGCATCGCGCCGCAACGCGCGATCCCCACCGCGAATCTCTCCTTCTCCCCGCTGTCCGCCTCCTCCTCCTCCTCCTCCTCGCCGTCGCTCCTCCGCCTCCGATCCCCGTCGCCGTCCGGCCCGGGAGGCAGGCTGCCACCGCCCCCGCCCCCGCGATCCTACGGCGGCGGCGGATCTGGCGACGCCGCGGACTCCGGCGCCGGCGACGGTGATGGCAGCCGCGGGGGCATCCTCGGCGTCTTCCTGGCCGGGTGGGCCGCCCGCGTCGCCGCGGACCCGCAGTTCCCGTTCAAGGTGCTCATGGAGGAGGTCGTCGGCGTCACCGCCTGCGTTCTCGGCGACATGGCCTCCCGCCCCAACTTCGGCCTCAACGAGCTCGACCTCGTCTTCTCCACCATCGTCGTCGGATCCATCGTCAACTTTGTCATCATGTACCTCCTCGCGCCCACCGCCGCCGCCTCGTCCGTGGCCTCCGCGCTCCCCAATTACATGTTCGAGCCCGGCGCCTACACGCTCGGCTCCCGCGTCGCCACGCTCTTGTCCAAGGGCGCGACCTTCACGATGGTCGGGTTCGCGGCCGGGCTCGCCGGCACCGCTCTCTCCAACGGGCTCATCGCGATGCGGAAGCGCATGGACCCGTCGTTCGAGACTCCCAACAAGGCGCCGCCGACGCTGCTTAACGCGGCCACCTGGGGGCTCCACATGGGCGGCAGCAGCAATCTGCGTTACCAGACTCTGAATGGGATCGAGTACGTCCTCGGCAAGGTCGCGCCGGCGCCCGTGTTCAAGGCGTCTGTTGTTGCTCTCCGGTGCATCAACAACGTGCTTGGTGGCATGTCCTTCGTGTTGCTTGCCAGGTTGACAGGAGCGCAAAAATCAGATAAGCCAGCGACGGTTGCAGAAGAGAAGGAAACGTTGATCGCTGTGGGCAATGCTGCCGCAGATGCCATCAGTGAGGCAAAGGAAGGAGAGGGTAAGTAAGTGGGTAGAGGAGAGTGCAGTTGGATGGATGCGTGCATGCTTGCGTCGTGCATCAACTGATCTTCCTTTGCTGCTGCTTGACATAGACCAACAAACATGTAGACGATAAGTGAGTGGGTTGGAATAAGGAGTGAGGCTCGAACATTTTCTTCAGTCTGTTTGTGGTTTCTTGGTATCGCCGGATGACATGCGGACGACATGCTTAGTTGATCTTAGAATAAAGTTTCTCTCTTGTTCATTTGATCTTTGACTCAATGGATAGCCTGCTTGCCGTACCTGAAGTTGTTTGATTTGCATGCAATTTATGATCCTGAATGACCCTATGATGTAAAGATGAGTGAACTCATGACCCAGAAAAAAAAAAACTTGATGCTACCTAGTGTTTCCATGTAACCCAACCAGTGGCAAAATGCAGGCTGAAGCTTTTGCTCAAATTGAACCGTGGATTCAAATTTGTAGTTCTGGTGGAAGTAGATCTTACACTCCAATGTTCATGGAAACTCCAATGTTCATGGAAACAATGCTACAGATGTGCATGAACGTCGCTGTATTTAATTTCATTGTGTTAACCATCAGCCTTCCTTTTTTTCTCTCTCTTCAAAAATTTTAAATACAGGGGCTCGTATTGCTTGTTTCCGTGGCTGTACAGCTGTTGCTAGCAAAGTTGAAAACGTCGGTAGAACCTACGCTTCAGAATGCTCCCTGTTGGTCGTGCATACCTTTCTTAATCTGTCTTTCATTTGTATGCTGTGTACTCTCCTGGGGAAATCTGGTGTTAGCTGTGCTTAATTATTCATGTGTTTTGTGTTTTCAGAACAAAGTCTAGGAGCAATAGCCTAACATATGACATATTCATTCGTGATCCAATTGTTCTGACTATATCCAGCCCGTGCATAGCCGCATATTTCATATTGGGGTTCATCTAGGCTTTGATCCACTTGACAAATAGGATTTTGGGTGTGCTTGGTTCCTCGAACTAATTTTAGTCCGTGTCACATTGAATATTCGGAGACTAGTTAGGAGGATTAAATATGAGTTAATTATAAAATTAATTGCACAAATGAAGGCTAAATCGCGAGACGAATCTATTAAATCTAATTAATCCATTATTAGCAAATATTTACTGTAGCAGCACATTGTCAAACCATGGACTAATTAGGCTTGATAGATTCGTCTCGCTATTTAGCCTCCGTCTGTGTAATAGGTTTTATAAATAATTTATATTAATACTTCAAATTAGTATCTAAATATTCGATGTAACGTGTGCTTAAAAATAGCAGCCGAAACCAAATGGGTTTTGTAGTTTGTTTTGTTCTGACGCTGTTGTTGTTGGCAGACATTTGAGGTCCGGCTGGTCCCGAATGCAGATGCCTCTCCCACCTTTGTTGGTTGACAGTGACACCCAGCGATTCCGCCAGGTCCAGTCCTGAAGAAGTTTCGACAGGTCCAGCAGTCCCGAGGTCCTGAGCTGGGAGCGGGACGGCACGCGGAGCCCGTGCCTCCATGGCCAAGCACGGCGGCTGCGGCGGACTCGTCGCCTCCGTCACGGCTCCGGCGCCGCTGCCACACTTGCCCCCGCACCAACGGTCCTCGTCGTCCGTCTGTAGCTGCCACAGCAACTTTTCTCAATCGCCTTGGAATGGTTGCCATCGGGCCTCGGATTCCGTGGCCGTGATGAATCCAGCCGCAAAGCGAGCGGACTTTTGGCGCGTTCCCGGCGGTGCGGACGCTGCCAAATGTGCCGTTCGGAGACGGCCGGGCTACTTTACTCGATATGCCGGGCAGGAATTCACGCCGCCCGGCCGCCGGCTCTTGTCTGTTTGGGTTACGCGTTGGACACGCCGCGCGCCTGCGCCTGCCACACTGTGGAATCACACACATGTCGCGTCTCGCGTGCACGTTACAACAGTAGAGCCACGGCGCCGTCTGAGGCTCAGTCCAAGCCGCATCGGTCAAACTCCGGGTGCAAAATATGCCTCGTCAGGGAATGCTAGAGTTTTTTCGTGTGTTTTTTGTTTTCTCTTGGCAAGGAGACAAGTGTAGTAGAATCGTAGAAAGGACCGAGGCGTTGAGGCAATGATTAGCGTGGTCATTGGTCAAACTGGCGAGTCCAAAGGCTTGGGCCTTCGAGATCTTGGAATGAATCTGCCATGTGGGTGTGCCATGTGGAGGTTCACCCTTGCTTTTGTTATTCTATAAACTCGATTTGCACCACATTTGATGCCAAATTGCAAATGATCAGATGGACTGAGCGAAAGGTACACTGCTGGTATCCCACTGACCCGTAAAGCAGCTTTGTATATAAGCAAGGAACACAGGAAAGTAGTGATTAGACTGATGGGAATATAGGATGCCTGAAAGTATAGGAAGGACCGCAGGAAAAGGAGCAAAAGGCGACTGCTTTCTGATGGGCTGCTGGCCTCCAATAACATCATGTTCGGATCTAACGACAGTCCCAACCCTCCACGCCATCTAATTTCTATGACATTAATAATTAACCTGCCATGGAAACAAAATGATGATATGGCAGCGTATTTATCGTGGGGAGAGAAAGGGGAAAAAACGAGGACATCGTCCAACCACCGAAGACATCGCCAGAATCACGTTAGGGCCGTGCGTGATTTCTCCCTCGCGCCGTTTGTGGGACCCACGGACGGAACCTCGCAGCGCCGCTCTTCGGTCGTCGCGGCCGTCGCCGTCTCGTGCACGCGCGGCCCGCCGCCGCTGCTCCGCTTGAACGCCGTACCGCTCGCCGGCCCCGTCAGCCGCTCGCGGCCTCGCCCAGTGAGGCTCGGCGTTGCGGCCCGCCGCCGCCGCTCCGTCTGAACTCCGTGCCGTGACGCTCGCACCCAGACGCCGCCGCCCGTGACGAGGCTCCCGCACCACCGCCAGGGCCGAGGCAGGCCGCGGCTAACTGCTCGACAACCTGCACAGACCGCCGTCTCGGCGATGCGGCCCGCGCGGAGCCCCCGCCCAACGGTCCTCCTGGTCACACGACCTGCACAGCTCCGCTGGCGGCGCGAAGCCCCTAGCCTCGCCAGCACCGGCAAGCGCGCTAGCTCGGCAAATTGACGCCGTCGTCCGCCCTTGGCTTTGCAGGTGTTGTCCATCACGGCGAGATGCTCCCAGCCCTGGCCCCACGTCGTTGGCCGCGGCCACCGAGCTCGCGCGTGGCAGTTGCCTGGGCACGGCTCGTAGCTCGCTCCACCCTCATCGAGGCCCTGCTGCCGCCCTGCCATGGCCCCGCGCGGCCGCGCCGCTCGGCCCACACATGTGCTCCGCGTTGCCCATCGCCCACGAGCTACCTGGCCTCGCCGCGGACGGCGCACGGCCAGCCAGTGCGCACGTTGCGCCGGCCGCCCACGCCAGCGAGCGCGCTAGCTCAACGCCATCGCCCGCTCCGCCGGCCACGGCTTGGAGCCTCCGCCCGCTTACCTCGCCGGGACAAAGGAGAGAGAAGAGGATGTGGATGGAAGTACAACAAACGACTTGAAAAGTGTGTTCGTAATTTATTACGGGTTCACATGAAGAAAGCAGGGGTTGGAAGCGTAGTTTGTGGAGATGTCTCGATGACACGGCGTCATCGAAACTATCAAGGGGGTGTTTGGCTCCAATATTAGGATATTAATTAGAAGAATTAAATATGAGTTGATTATAGAACTAATTATACAGATGGAGGCTAATTTACGAGACGAATCTATTAAGTCTAATTAATCCATTATTAGCACATGTTTACTGTAGCACCATATTGTCAATCATGGACTAATTAGGCTTAATAGATTTGTCTCGCAAATTAGTCTCCATCTGCGCAATTGATTTTATAATTAGTCTATATTTAATACTCCTAATTAGTATCTAAGCAATTGATGTGACAGAAATTTTCGAAGATCCTAAAGAAACAAACACCCCTATAGACTCTTTGGTAAACTCTCTGGGAGGGTTTATTTGGATGTGCTACTACTAAAAAGCTCATCTAAATTTTAACACTTTCATCTCTTAGTACCTGTTCTGAGACATGGTTAATGGATAGAGATAAAGTACATGAAAAGTTACTTTTACCCTTTTATCTTCTTGCCTCCTCCCTTTCTCTCTCCCTTTTGTCTTTTCCCAAACCATTAGCACTCCTTACTTCCTCCCCACCAGCTAATGCTTTTACTTTTTTGGAGTAGGCTAAAATTTAACCTCAGGCTAATGTATTAAGCACTTCCACCCTTTAGCCGAAAGATCCAAACAGGTTCTAAATTTAGCGGATTTGGATCCAAAACAGCTAAACACCTCCCAGCTTCAACCGGCTAAACCTAACTAGATGTTTAAATATGATCTTTTACCCCTTCACCGTGTCGGTAAAAATCCCCGCTACACGTGGCCTTCCGCTTCCCACCCGTGCCCCTTCCCCGCGTCGCCGTCTCCGGATCGCGGCCTCCCTCCCACTCCCCTCCGGCGACGCCTCTCGCACCAGCACCTTCCCATGCCCTCCACCACCAGCCCTGCGGACCCCGTCACCTCTTCCCGCCGCCGGGACCATCCCGCGACAGGAGGGGGTCGACTCCTCCAACGCTGGAGCAGCAGCCGACCGAGAAGTCGGCGCAGGTGAAGAGGAAACGCTGGTCGTTGTCGTCGCGCACCGCCATCGCAACGACAGCTACCACGGTCCACGTGGAGGTGCGCCTGGGTGGGAGCTTCGCCAACAAGGCGCGCAGCAAGCAGGTCGATGCCGGCTGGCCCGCCTAGCTCTCTGTCGTCGCCGGGGAGGCCATCGACATCAAGCTCACGCTGCCTCAGGTCAAGATCCCATCTTGCTGAGATAAAAGGTGCAATTCATAAAGGGTAGCATGGTAACAAGTAGCATTTAGTTAGTGGATCAAACACCTCTAGCTAAAGTTTAGCTAGCTAAAAATAAGGCCCTGTTTGTTTCCACCCTCCTAAAATTTTAGCTCCTAAAAAGTGACTAAAGAGCCAAACACTATGACTAAAAGTGACTAAAAATTTTTAGGAGGCTTCAATTTCTTTAGGAGCTCCACCCCCTCCTAAAACCTCCTAAAGTCCATCCTGGACCCCCACTACCCTCATTTATTGCCCCCCTCTCTCTCTCTCACCCTCCCTCCCGCCTAGGCCCCCGCCATTCTGCCCGCCGCCGGCGTCCTCCCCGCCCGGCCCCCACCGGCGGCGGCCTTCCCGCCGCCGCACGGCACCCCCACCCCTGCCGCCCCTGCTCCCTTACGCCGTACGGGCCGGCCGGGCGCTCCCCCGCTGGATCCCCACCGCCGCCGGATCCGGGCGAGAGAGGATCATGAGGGGGGCAGCGGTGCCGGGGAAGAAGAGGAGGGGAGGGGTGCGGCGACCGGGATTCGAGGGGAGGGGGCAGCGCTAGCGGGAGGAGGGGAGGGGGTGACGTCGGCGGGCGGACCACGCGCCGGCAAAGGGGTGGTGCGGCGCCGGCGATGGGCGAGCCAAGCGCCGGCGGAGGGGCGGTGCGGGGCCGGCAACGGACGAGCCAAGCGCCGGTGGAGGGGCGGTGCGGGGCCGGCGGCAGGCGGGCCAAGCGCTGGCGAAGATTGGCACCAACAGCAGGAGCATGCAGGGGCATGGGGAAGGCATCTTGGGTATTTTACCACTTCATTAATTGCCTTTAGTCACTTTTAGGAGGTGGAACCAAATATACTTTTAGGAGCTAAAACTTTAGGAGGGTGAAAACAAATATGCCCTAGGCCTCTAAACTTTAACCAGATGGGTGGATCTGGGTCTAAATCAAGAATCCATCTCCCTGAACATAAAAAGGCAATGATGTTACATGCTCTGCAAGTTGACAGGAAACTTGCAGGAAAACGGAGACTAATATTGTACTTGGTGTCAAAAGTCGCATTAATAATAGTTAAAGATCAAGAAACTTCACGTTTCATAAACAAGAAAACTTCTCCCAAAATAGGAATATTACACACAAAATAATCAATCATACAAATATGGGGGGAATGATAGTGGATGCAATGTGTGGCTCCATGTGCTGCCCACAATCGCCGAATGGGCACCCGCACAAAAGATAAAAATGCGAGGTGATACTTGAACCAATGTAACGCGCACGTCACATGCTAAACCAAACACAATCATGGGAGCTCCTGAGGCCGGATCTCTGATCACTCGGTGCTGACTGTACTCACATGGAAGCTTTTTATAAGGGCAGAGTTGAGTTCCCAGTCCTCGCTTCTCGGTTGATCTCATCATTCACTTTCCGGCAGCTTCTATCTGCCCCCTTCAGCCAAAGCGCCAACGCACGGCCATGAGAGCTATCAGCGTCTGCGCCTCCTTCGTCTCCGCCTTGCTACTTCTGCATTGCATCCTGACGCCTTCTGGTATTATGGTCTCAAAGGAGAAGATCCAATCAAGAAAGCTCTTGCAGAGTGTATTCGTCAGCTCGGAGAAGGCACGGCGGCAGGTGTTCCACGCAGTGGCAGCGGCGGCGAACAAGGCTTCTGCCGCCCAGGTGTCCGAGAACTTGAAGAAGCAGACGCCGAGCAGGTCCAATCCGATACAGAATTAGCTGGAGTAGGTCATGATTTGTGAGCGACTCGGAAGGCATTATCAGCAGCACTTTGTAGGGATTTGGTTTTCTTTTCCTCTTTTTTCCGATTTGCTAAATTAGAGACTTCCGTTTATCATTTGCTTGTACAGTAGAAGATAGCATAGGTAGATAGAAAAGGGGATTCTTTTTGTTGTTTCCTTCTCCCAATTGTCCATAAATTTTCTGTCACATTCACCCTTTGCGAAGAACATTTTAGTGAGATCAGGTTCTACTGCCAGGACTATTTTCATTGCCATTTTTGAACAGGTTCTTTCTTTTAGCTTCTGGGATTCTAATATGAAACAAAAGATATATAACTAGTAATTAGTGAAAACTCATAAAAAAGTTGTTACCGTTTTTTCAAAAATTTCTCAACTAGGTTTCAATAACCGTTGACATGTTTAAGAAATTGTTAAACTATAGGTTTTGAATATTATTCAGTTTTCAGAAATATTGAGGGGATCTTGAGCGTCTAATAACAGATAGAGACTTCCTCAGCGAAAGAACTAGTTTCCGGATATTTTATCTTTGGTCATGAATTTTCATACGCCATGCTAGCTAGAGACTGCTAGTCTGAAACTCTGAAGCACTGAAACGCCATCCCATGCCATTGCCCCTTGCTGTCGAAATCATCAACTTCAACTTTTCATGTATGTTTTGCATGTGCCGAATCTTCACCATCCACATGAACTGGGCTGAAATTCTGATTGAAATTCCTGGAGAATCTACAAAAATTGGGCCGAGATTTGGCCCATCCAAAAACGACCAAGCATCTTTATCTGGCTCCTTCTCCACGATAGGATCCAGTGCCCGCCACAACCTCCGAAAGAAGCACATCATCCAGAACGCGACCTGCGAGTTGTGCGGGCACGAAACGGCGGACCATATCATCTTCAAATGCCCCTCTGTGTCGCAGTGGCAGAGCTTAGACATGGCCACAGGGGGCCATGCCCCCCCCCCCCCCCCCCCCCCCCCCCCGGGCAAGCAAAATTTACATCAGTCAACGGGTGTTTAGAAAATTTTAGCCCCTTCTCCAAAACAGGAGGATTAAAATAGGGTTGCTAAACTTTAGCCCCCCATAATCCATTAGTCCCTCCAAATGGTGCTAAAATGGACTAAAAGGGCTAAAAGTGGTCCCCAGTTATCTTCTTTCCACCGGTGCCCCCCTCCCCGCACTCTCTCTCTCCGCACCTCTCTCTCCCCGCACACTCCGCCCGGTCCCGCCTCCTCCACCTCGCCGACTCCGCCGCACTTCGCCTCCGCCTCGCCGGCCACGCCACCGCCACCCGTCCCCGCCACCTCCGCACCCCCTCTCTCTCGGCACCGCCAGACCCGTCCTTCCCGTCAGTGAGGGAGACGGGGAGGAGGAGTAGGACAGTGGCGGCCGGTCGGATCCTTGCTCCCCATCCTCGCCGCTGCCGCCGGATCCAAGCCCAGGCCGCTGCGCCGGCTCCTCCGCCGCACGCCCAGGAGCTCCATGGTCAAGGTCCACAGTGCCGGTGGTGGTGGTGGACATGCAGGAGGCCGGGATGCGGCTCGTGCACGCACTAAGAAAAGCAGGAGTTGAGGAGGGGTACAGCAGAAGAGGTAAATGAGGGGTAGAAGAGTCTTTTGGCAATCAGAGTGCTAAAGTTTAGCCCCCAGCCAAACATCCCAGAGTGCTAAAATTTAGCACCCCTTCCTCCCAAACAAGCAGTGATTTTGGCATTATTTATTAGTTTAAAAGCTCAATTAACATTGGCTGGCCCCTCTAGATTTTTCGTTAAGCTCCGCCACTGCTGCGTCGGCGTTTTGAGCTCATCTCGGTGTCGTGGGATATATAAACACAATAAGTACTTTTATTTACTTATTACTCTCCATGGTCATATCTCCTACGCGGTAAAATCATGGGCAGAGCACGATGTCGTAGTTGGCACCCTGCGGGCAGTTGAAGGTGCTGGTCCGGTCGTCCTTGGCGTAGCTGTATGCGTCCGGGCACAGCCCCTTGAAGAACCTGGAGTAATCCGTCGGCGGGCACTGGTCCTTGTACGGGCCCTGGCAGCAGTAGGTGTCCCCGCCGAACTTCTCGCAGGCGCTGGCGCAACCCCCCGGCACCTTCAGCTCGGCGGGGCACCGCGCGTTGACATCGGCGGCGCAGCTGGGCCCCTTGCCGCCGCACTGGAACGACATGGGCACGTTGAAGCCGTCGACGAGGGAGACGTCGATGTAGGCCGGGTCTCCCAGCGTGTACTCGGCCAGCGTCGCGGGGGGCCTCCCGGACACGGCGCACTCCAGCGCGCCGCCGCAGTCGCCCGTCTCGCAGGACCCGCGCCCGGCGCCGTCGAAGGCGCACCCCGTGCGCGCCCACATCCGCGCGCTCGACGTGCCCGCCGGCACCTCCACCGTCCACGTCTTGCCAGGGTCCAGGCGCGCGCCGCCGCCCGGGAGCGCCGCCGGCCACAGTGTGTCCCGGCAGCGGTTGATGACGTTGAAGGTGATCGCGTCCGCCGCGGAGGCCGCGGCGAGGGCGACGGCGAGGAGGAGAACAACGGAGGGCTTGGCCACAGACGCCATTGTTGTTTTGCTAGCGCCAGATGTGTTGTGTGATGTGAGCATGGAGGAGTTCATGTGCTGCTGGGTACGTATTTATAGATGCACGGGACAGGTTGGTGCCATGGCACGGTGCGGTTGCGTGTGGAAAATTTCACAGCGAATTCCACAAGATCATGCGTTCGTGTTTGGCATGGCGTGGATGAGTTGTGCTAAAAGTCCGGTCAACAGGTCTGCGCTCTAGATTATACCCGTATATACATCTCGACGTACGGCAGGGTGTAGAAATGTCTGCAGTTCCTCCAGCGGTGCAAACGGTAATGCGTGCATGGCTTGGCCGCTGGCAGGTGGCAGCGGGCACGGCCAAATCAACGTGTCAGGGCGGCAGTACGCATGGATGGGCTTCGTCCTCAAGACTTTGTGGATACGTACGTAGTCGACCCGACTTTGTGGATCCGGCGGGATCGATGAGAAGATCGCGGTGCTCGGCCGCGGCACATAGCCACGTACGCCGTCAGGTTTGCCGGACACCGGTTCTGTTTTCTTCTCCCAGGCGGAGAATTCCTACGGGGTACCTGTTGATTTCCGTGCACGAGTCAATTCAACGGTCAAGAAGGTGAGGCTGCCGAGACTCACTCGGAAGGCCGGCGTGAACGTGCATGCAGTGTCAGTCAGATGGGCCCCTCTGTGGGCTACTCGTATCGTATGGGCCAAGGCCTATTTGCATGGCTCGTGGCTGAGTGGCCCATGGTGGTGTCCGACACCTTCTCCACGCGGCCTACACGAAGTCTGTATCTAACTTCTACCGTAGCTACCACACGGATCAAAGTGCGCGCTGCGCAGCGATGACCACAGCAAGGCCGACAGAGAGAGAACAAGGAAGAAAGGAGGAGCGGAGACGTGAGGCATGGGCTTCCATCGTTCCACCTGGCGCCGAGTGAAGCGCAATGTTGAATCTGCGCGCGCGCTGCAGCGCGCCGCGGCGCGCGACGCGGACGGTGGATCCCACGCGGCCCCGCCATGTGCTGGCCCGCGCCTGTTTATTTTTCTTTTCTTCCTTTCCAATTATTTTTTCTATACTAATTAAATATTGTATATACGCATAAGTTTACGCATATAAGTTATGTTATCATGGAAGTTGTACACATAAGTTCTGCACGTTATTGAAGTTGTGTAAAAAATTATATCATAAAATTATGCGTATAAGTTATGATATTTTGAAAATGGAAAGTGCAGAATTTTAAACTTTCCAAAAAGGAAAGTCGGGGGATCGAGCGGCGAGCGCTGACGGCCCTCCTGACGCGCGCGCTGAGTAGCAACCCCCGAGTGAAGAGTGGGCTGGGCACGAGGAAAATAGAAAGAAAACCGGCCCAAGGCCCAAGGGTGTCCGGAGGCATAGCTGACAAAGCTGCACCACATTCCAATCCTCCTTCGGCGCCTACAATTGGGGGAATGGGAACAAAAACACACACTTCATGCTAATCACGTGTTTTCAATAGGCACAGACGGTGTGCTGCCACCGTGCGCAACCGAACATCTCAATTCTCTATGGAGGCTTAGGCGATGTACAATATTCATACGCTAAGATGATACTACTGTACAAAGATCAGACACAGCTAAGATGATACTACATCAGCTAAGAAGCACTGGAACGCAAGATAGCATCTCTGAAGCCCTCCAGAACTCTAGAACCCATTCATATCCAGAAGATAAGTGCGCCTCTTCATCAGTGCCTTCGCAGCAAACCTCAAAGGTCCATCGAACGCGCCTGAAACAAAGGCTTCAGCTTCCTTCCGGCTGCCATGGCCACCACTGCTTCCATCTCCTGCGGGCTTGATGACGAGCAAGGTCGCGCCTTGCAGTGCCAAGCCACCAGGTAGCTCAAGGTACGGAGCATAGTTCAGCTTCATGTTGCACGCGGGCACCTGCGTTCTGTTGGAACATGCCGAGGCTGAGAGCTGGTGCTCCCTGAAATCCTTCAGCTGCTCTGCCCCCATGCACAATGCGCCCTGTCCATCAGCGTCTGCCAAAACTAGGCTTCTCAGTGTTGGATGGTGATTGATGATCGATCGGAGAAGATAATGCCTTGTCGAAGCGGCAATCAAACAGCTGATGGTCCACACAATACGAAGTTTCAGCCCACCATTCGTATAGAAAGATTCAGGCATGCTTCCATTGTCATCCGAAGATGGCTCGTGCTCATTGCCAACAGCCTTGTGATTGAGCAAGGTACCACCCAAGATCACACAATTCTGAAGTGTACTGCCATACTCTGCCCGCCAATTCAGTAGAACCCCCTCCTCGATACCGACATCCCCTGAGGGCAGCTCCACCCGAAGATTGCGAACATCGGAGAAGTTCTTCAGCACTTGAGCAGGTGAATGCTGGGAGAGCTGGGGGAACAGTGGCCTCCCTACGCCGTTCGGATTGCGTATATCATGGAAGGGCTTGGTGATTGCGAACAGCATCAGCTTGAATAAATGTGAGAGGATGTTCTGGGGCTTGGGCGATGAAAGGTTCAGAGCATCATCTGAATCACCATCCACAGTCACAACGCGGTCAATCTTGACACACACATCATGCACAAGGGGAACTAGGCAACTGAACCTCCTGGACACGGCAGAGCAGCGGCCAAGTGAACGCACGTCCTCCAGCTTGTTCAGGATCAGCAGCACAAGTGAATCAGGCAAGCAGTCGAATCGGTCAAACTCCAGGACCGGGTCAGCATGGATTCGAGCCTTGGTATGCATTGCCCAATTCAAAAGTCGTCCTGCTTGCTTCTTCAACTGACTGAAGTACTCTGAAATTGCTACGAAATAGCTGAATCTTCCTTTTAATGTCGAAACTGATCTGAACTAGCTATCAATTCTTCAGGTCTTCGAATTCAATCGGCTTTCTGAAACATGAAGGCAACAAACTACAGTAAACAACCAAGTCGAACGGGGGGAAGTAAGCTGAACTGTACAGAGTAACATGCATAACACAAGTTTGATGTATGAAACAAACTGAACTAGGCAAAGCAACATCGTATCAAAAGCCGAACGAAAAGCTATCACTAAAATCGCCAGGTAGCACTACTTCTAATAAACAGCAAACAATGCTTGGCGACGACGACAAGCCATCACCCAAAACTGAAACGGGAATTAACTATGACTCGGCAGATAAATCAAAGTAATCCAAGAAGACAAGCAGTACCTTAAGGTCACCACTAACGCAGCTACGGACATCTCAAGAGTCCGGAGTAATGCCCTGCTCGAAGAACCCGATCCTGTCGCCGGAACCCAGCCGGATCCAGCCCCGCCGCACCGATAACCACAGGCGCGCCGGAGACCACTCCGGCAACGGCCGAAATCCGGCGCTTCAGGCTCCGAAACCGTCTGAAAGCTCACCGGCCCGAGCACAACTCAGCTTCGAGGTGCAGCAATCCGCGCTGACCCTCCGAATCGGGAGAGCGGACGGCGAATTCGCGCGAGGAGGGAGGAGGGTTTAGGCAGGAGGAGGAGCAGAGCTGGGGGAATTTTTGCTCTTGGAGTCCTGGCCTTCGGGGACGGTTTCTCTTAGTTTATAGTGCGAGGAGAACCGTGCCGGCCGCTCGACGAGGCTACCAGTGGAGGCGGGGCAGTGGTAGGATTCTCGGGGGAGGTAAAGCGCGGGTCCCGCCACGGCGGAGGTGATTCGTTGGTGCCCCTCCGCGACGGCGTGGCGGCCCCGTGACAGCGTTACGGGGATAAGAAAAAAGGTGGAAGAACCCGGTGCGGTGACCCGGTCGGTCACGCGCGCGGCCACGGCCGCCATTGGCAGATAACCTCCCCTGCGCAATTTGGCAGATGGCCGGAATTTCCTATTGTTTTGTGCATTCCCATCTTCTTCTTTCTTAAACTTTGTAACCCTCGGGAACCCCCTGTACGACAATTCACAAGGGACTCTGATAAAATTCGCAAACTCCCTATGTGGTTTTTCTTTTTAAAGATGATGCTAGTCCATAGGACATTGTTGCTATAGTCACTTTTTAACAAACAACATATACAAAAATATATTTCTTTAAATTAAAGGATCAAGGATTATGAAAACATGTTTTCGTGATGAATCTACCAGCAACAATTTCATATTATTCATCTATAAAAACTTTAAACTATTGATGGTCGGAGTTTAAAATATTTAACTTAGGACACAACCAAATTAACTTAAGTATAATATCAGAGTATTTGATTTCGTTAATCCTTCCGGTAGTTCAGCATTCGTTTATCGAAAAGGTGATGTAAAAGCAAAAACAAATCCTAACGGTGAAAGTTTAAAATGCGTTACATCATGGAGAGTATGTTTTATTTGATGTTTGCTAGTTTAAAAATGAACTAAGCAATGGTCAAATAGTATGAGTTGGAGGGAGTACTACTATTTATAAGCATATATCATCAGTACTCTCTCCGTCCTAAAATAAATGTCCATTTAACTTTCAAATTTTTAATCCTTCAGGTAGTTCGACATTTGTTTGTCAAAAAGATGATGTAAAAGCAAAAGCAAATCTTAACAGTGAAAGTTTTAAAGGCTGGATTTAATAATCATGGACAGTATGTAATACTACCTCCATATCGTTTTATTTTACGTTTGCTAGTTCAAAAATGACCTAAGCAACGACAAATAATATGAGTCGGAGGGAGTACTACTATTTAGGGGTGTTTGGTTCCGGGGACTAAAGTTTAGTCCATGTCACATCGAATATTTAGATACTAATTAGGAGTATTAAATATAGGTTAATTATAAAATTAATTACATAAATGAAGGTTAATTCACGAGATGAATCTATTAAGCTTAATTAATTTATGATTAGCACATATTTACTGTAGCATCACATGGTCAAATCATGAACTAATTAGGCTTAATAGATTCGTCTTGCAAACTAGCCTTCATTTATACAATTGGTTTTATAATTAACATATATTTAATACTTCTAATTAGTATCTATACATTCAATTCGATGCGATAGGAACTAAATGTTAGTTCCTGGAACCAAACACCCCTTACTAAGCATAATTATCATCAGTACATGTTTTTCATCTTCTAGGTAACTTTTAGATGCTTTTTTCACTCTCACAAACATTAATTGTATCATTAACTAACAACTTTCCCATGCATACACACTTTAGAGAAGACTAATTAAGAGTGACTTAATCATTTCATCTACCTTCTTAATTCTTTTGTCCGACTCTAAAACAGCATGCACTAATATATGAATCGGTGCAGCAACCACTAAAGCGGTAAAGCACGCAATCACTATTTAGACATGAAAACACAGGTACTCTGACGTAAACAGCGAGTGATTGCGAGTTAAAGAACGCTAGCTCCCATTACCACAGATGAGACCTGACAAAATCGCAGCAATAACCATGAGTCAAAGCGCCAGAGATGGCCACAACCACACATAATTGACAAGAAGCTCCTTATAGAAATCATGTTAGGATGTGGAATTCCTGTACGTGATGACGCATGATGTTTCGCTAAAGAACACGGAACCCTGTACATGGCGTGCCACAGGATTGGATATGGTATTCGTAGAATTCGCAGCCATGCTTGCTGTTTTCTCGGACACCTAGTAGAGTAGATGCAAGTCGGCACAAGTGAAATGAAAAGAGAATGTTTCCTATATTTACAGGCCGGTTACCACTTTGCAGTGCTTAAAATCTCTAGTCCAATCGAAGAGGTAAAGCACGCAATCGCCATTTTAGACATGAAAACTAACTACCCTGACGTTAACAACGAGTGACTGTGATTTTAAAAATCGTAGCTCCCATCACTACGGGTGCGACCGGGACAAAACCGCAGCAATAACCACGAGTCATAGCCCCAGGAATGGCCGTAACAGCCAGACAATCGACGTGAACTCCTTAAAAATCCACGGTAGGTTGCCGCTTTCCTGTACGTGACGTACTATTCGATTGGGCATCGATCGCAATCATCAGATCGCTTTGCTCAGGCGGCGTCTAGTAGAGTCGAGGCCGAGGTCGGCAGGGCCCCCGTCCCGAGAAACCACTGGAAAACGCCGCGGGAGCAAGTGAACCACCCGGCGGGCGCGCGCCTAGCTTCCTTCCCCGTCAAAGCGCTGCCGCGTCACCCGCGCTAGAAGCCAGCCGGCCGCAGCAAGCAAGGAAGTACGGCGTTTCTCCCCGCCCCATGGCTTGGCAGGGCGCGGCGGGCTGGGCAGGCGGCACCGCATTCCCGTCCGGACCGCGCCAACTGCGAACGCCGCGGCGCCGCAACTCCGGGGTGGTGGCTCCCGTACCGATACCGTTCGGTCCTGCCTGACCCCTGGCCCTGATGGTGCCGGCGAAAAGCAGCCCGGGAGTGGCACAAGCACGTTCGTGTTTCAGCCCGTCGTGCACAACTGCCCAGCTGCAAGCTGGGCAATCAAACGAACCCGTCGGGATCCAGGCGAGCAGTCCCATCGGCGTACGACCTGGCGATAGCTCGGAGTAGAGTCATCAGCGCAATGATCCCGTGGCTCATTCGGTCACTCCACAATCCACATGACGCGGTCCCAAATCAGAGACGTTATCCTCTCCTTGGGGCCGTGGCGGCTTGGCGCTCAGCTCAGCCCGGCCCTCAATCAGAATCAGCTCGTTGGGTTGGGTCGATCCCCTGGCACGGTGGCCCAGCATTGCCGCCGAAAACGACCCATGCGCTAACGCACGCGCCGCACGAGCATACGTGTGTCTGCCTGTCCGTCTGTGCGCTCGCCCGCCGCACATGCCGCGGCGCCGCCATTCCAAACGCAAGCGCATGGGCCACGGGGCACGGGCGGTTGATGTCGGAGAGGGAGAGGGCCTTCTGTGATCCGAGGCCAGGCGGATCAGGATCGCGCGCGTTCACGCACGACGGCGTCGTCTCGCCCGCCTGCCTACAGCGAGTGTTTAATTAGGACTCCTCGCTCGTCGCACGCCTGGCACCGCGACGCGCCACGGTAGCAGACAAGGCTGGTGCGGGCGCTTATCCGAACCGATCTCAGGATCTGCACCCTCCTTTCGTTTGCTCCGATCCGATGCCAATTATGCGCCGCATCATCCTGCTGTTTAGGATAACGATGCGCGCTGTATGGACTACGTGGAACTGACCAGTTCCTGACGGGCGGGACCATGGGCGAACGGCTAGTAGCCACACTGGTCGCAGGCGTTTGGAATTTGGATCCGCAGGCTCATGTTGCGTGCGAGCATATCTCACCTGTCCTGACGCACAATTTCCATGCAGCACGAAGACGTGCTACGGCGCGTTACAATGCTGCTCTCTCTGAAAGCAAGCAATCTGCTGGTTACTGTTGACGCACGAGCGGGCTACGAAAACCATATACGCTTGCTGGGTCCACTGGCTTATTTTTAGCACCTGTCACATTGAATGTTTTTCGATACTAATTAGGAATATTAAACATAGACTATTTACAAAACCCATTACATAAATCGAGGCTAAACGGCGAGACAAATCTATTAAACCTAATTAGTCCATGATTTGACAATGTGTTGCTACAGTAAACATTTGCTAATGATGGATTAATTAGGCTTAATAGATTTGTCTCGCCGTTTAGCCTCGACTTATGTAATGGGTTTTGTAAATAGTCTACGTTTAATACTCCTAATTAGTATCTAAACATTCGATGTGACACGTGCTAAAAATAAATCACCGGAAGAAAACACCCCCTTATTAAAACCTTTGCCGGCTGAAGGTTCACGCGGGAGGCTAATGGCCATATATGTGTCATGTCGTTGTGAATTGTGATTCGACCGAGCATTTGGTCGAGTTCATGGAGGCGCACCACTGTTGTCGCAGAGTTCAGAAAACTGGGATTCGATATAGAGATATCAACACAGTGCAAAAGTTTTTTCTTCATAAGCAAAAAAAACAAAATACTAGCACAGATCACAGTATATTTCTCTGATGTATATAAAGTTTGTATGATCAACCGGCCACGACGTGGGCGACACTATCATTAGTTGCCCGGATTTTAAAAGAATTATAAAGTGTTCTAATCGAAGACAAAATTAAGCTCCAGACTATTCCTTTTGCTGCATCGCTAACAATTAATTGATCTGGCTCGGCAGATACAACTGTACTACACTGATATGTGGAGTTGCACGTTTCAAATTTGATCGAAATGTTTCCGTGTTTCAGCGTTCACAAGGCCGTCTGATCGCGTTGCCAGGCAAAGCTACGAACTCCTTTTCTTTATTGGTTATTATTGGGAACTCGCTTTTTTCTGATATGTTGGATATTGCCTCTGCACTGAATAAGGGAATATGCTGTTGTCGAATGTCGATCATACGCTTGGGGTCAAGTGAAGTAGCTGGCACGGAGTCACCTGTGATGTTCAAGTTTGTCAGCGACACCGTGACGTGATGTTATGTCAGAGAAACGCGTTCCCTGAGGAGAGCGTCCGCGGTACCGAGTACTGATGGTAGCTGAATGTTCAAGTTTGTCATGCGGCCTGTGTGAGCATTCATGGTTCAGAGTGTTTGTGACTGCAAAGGCAGGACATAGGAGTACACAAGTTATATACGTTTTAAAAAAAAAGGAGTACACAAGTTATGTATGTGACATTCTGGACCTCTGGTTGTGTCAAGCAGGCAGGGGCATCCAGCCATCCACGACCTACTCGTGCGTTTCGAATTTTATGAGAAAAAGTGAAAAACCAGTGACAGTTTAGATCATAGGAGCACTGAAAACAAGTCTTTTTTTCCCTTTTTGTAACTGGAGGTTTAAATCAACCGTTAGATGAAGTTGGTAGTTTTAACAAACATTCATGAAAAATGATAGTGCTCATCTTGGATATCCAATTATCCATCCAACAGATTTGACTGAACACATATTTCGTTAAGAGAAAAGTAATGACAACAACACCATTTAGAAAGAACCCTCGAAGTGCATCACCTGTCAGTTTTAACGAGAGTGTAGTAACCACTGCAACACATTTCACCAAGGCCTCAACTCAGTTATGACACGTCCACTGCCTGTTTTGAACAGCATTGTTCGGGTTACACAGCAACTGCATGCCAACACGTCTTGAGCAGAATAACAGAGGGTCAAATCAACAGCCCAAACACAATTTCGCAGGATGCACAATACGGATGTTATGATCCGTATTACTCCATCAAACCAACTTACAAACGAGGAGCAAAATTTATCCCGGCACAGCCAAGAAATGCTCTCCTAATGCACTGATGACAAAGCCACTAGCTCAGATGCTCCAGGACAGGAGGCTCACCTTGACGTGGCACGACGTGGACACCACCTTGGCGTCGGCGGTGAACCTGTCGACCGCCACGGTGCAGCGCGCCCGCGCCGGCACGGCCCACGTCTTCACGCTGCCGAGCTGCAGCCGCACGGGCACCTCGACGTCCACGTCGAACGGCACCGACCGGAGCCGCTCCGCCGCGGCCATCTGCCCGCGCACGCTCTGCGAGAACCGTATCCCGGACCCCTTCGCCTTCGCCACCAACACCGTCACGTTCCGAGGCCCCTGGTAGAACGCCGGCCACGCGCCGTCGGCGAGGAGCACGCCGTCGTACGACACGGAGACGCGGCTCTTGCCCCCCTCGTAGTGCACGCCGATCTTTCCGTTGGGGTTGTCGGCGCGCACGGTGGCGTCGAACCCCGGCGAGAACGCGGCAGGAGCAGAGGCGTTCCCGACGCCGGCGAGGCCCGACACGGCGAGCGCCTGGACGGTGTACGCCGGCCGCCTGGGCCTGAAGACGAGGTACATGACGCCAGCGGCCGCGGCGAGGACGACGGCGAGCGCGAGGATCGCGGCGAGCAGGCACGTGCAGACGCGGACGCAGGAGCAGCGGCGGCGGCGCTTGGCGCGGCGGGTGTAGTGCTCGAAGAGGCGCGCGTTCTCGGGCGGCGGGACGCGGAAGACCTTGTCCTTGGGCACCTGCACCACGTACTCGCCGGGCTTCGCCGCCGGCGGCTGCTGCGGGACGGGCTTCTCGAAGTGGAAGCTGTAGAGCGGGCTGGAGGAAGGGTCGGAGGATGGCGCGGACACCGACTGGTTCATCTCGCCGGAGAAGTCGGAGCTGGACGCCGCCGGGTGGACGCGGCCGTGCCCATTCCCGTGCATCATGGGTTGCTCCTCGGAATCAATCTGCATGCACCGGCGCGCGGGATTATAAAGACGTATTGATTGTTCATGAACGGTGTGAATCATAGACTCCTACAATAAATTCATAATTATACAGGGTGTGACTCGGTTTTTCTGAAAAAGATTTAAAGGATGCCGTGTTTTTTTTCTAAGAGCATTGAGAATGCAGTGTGCTGGTTCGGAAAATCAAGTGCGGTGTGCTCTTGGAAGTCCTTGGTTGCTTCCAAACAAAATTAATCCCCCCAAATAGTCAAATATTGAATCGCTCCTTATTTTTGAAAAGGAAAGGTATTAGCTCAAAATGAAGAAAAGGAAATCGAGAGCAGAAGCCCGGATAAACTCTTCGAAATGAACAACGGCATGTTGCCATTCCGCCGTTGGACGATCTTTCCACATCGGAAGAGAACCGCCAGCAGCTATGGAACAAAACTGGCATAACCCTCGATCAGAAAACCCAGCATTTCAATCACGAGCAGAGGATGTGTGGTAGGACAAAATTGACCCAGTTCTACTTCTGGCCCCCAACAAAACCTGTGCTCATCGCGCGCAAATGCAGCGGCGAATCAATCGAAAGATGAGTTCGAGATGGAGACGTACCTTGCCTAGCTGGTGGCTGCTAGTGCTCGTGGTTGGCGATGCTTCTTCTTGATGTCAAGATGTGTTCGGTTTCTTGGGGGATTTCAGAGTGACGACGCGGCCGGCGTCGACCGGGGAGGCGGTGGACGTGCGAGGCAGTAGAGCTGAATAGCTGGAGCTGAGCTGACGGGGGACTCAGGGAGAGACGGGAGAGGCGGCAAGGTCTCGGGGCGGAGGGGTTTTATACGGATACGGTGGCGTGGGCGCGGAGGCCCAGGCGACGCGATCGGGTGGCGTCCAGGGGTAGAACAGTTGAAACCGTGTCGCGGCGTGGCGCGGCCGTGGGTCTGTGGAAAACGAAGGAACCGGCTTGGACTGATCTGATCCGGGGGCTCCGGGCAGGCACTGGGGCTTGGTGCACGGCAAGGCAGCGCGTGTTCACAAGTCGCGTCGAGTCCCCCTCGTATCCCGTGAATCCGTGATCCTGGCTTTCGCAGCGAACCGTGGGCCATTGCACGCTTATCCGTTTCAGTGCCACGCGGTAACTGAACGGATCCTTCACGGTGAAGGTTCGTCCCAAGGTGCCACAGCATGAGCTGCATGGCTGGCGACTGCTAGTCTGCTACTGCTACTACCAACGTTGTTGCAAGCTGTAGCGCCTACTCGTTGTCGTTGCCAAGCATTTGGGCGGCGGCGGCGGCGGCGGCTGGCCAGCTGGTGCACAGCCCAGAACGCGCCTGACAGTGGACCACGCAGGTTCAGCACACGTAACCAGGTGATGGGCTGGCCTCGTTCATGCTCCAGTTAACAGCTTTAGGGGCAAGCTCACAGCTGGCATCCCGTCAGATGGTATACTCTTGGTTATCAGAAAACCTTCATAAAAGAGGTTGCGCTCTTGTGAAAATAAATACCCCCCCACCACCAACCGAACGACCCAACAGCATATCACGGTCAAGGTAAGAAAGATAATATAATCCACCAGGTGATCGTCTGACATTCAATTCAGTTTGGTAAATACAAAAGGCAGGGAACATGAAATGAAGAAAAATAATTAGCATGGAAAATTACCTTTCAGGACCACTAACAGGAACTTGAGCTCGAAAGGTTTTAAGGAACTGCAATATCTGCATGAACAAGTCCGATATAAAATAAATAAAAGAAAGGCCCGTATTTTGAAAAAAAATTGGATTGCTACATTAAAACCTGAAACACTTGTCCAATAGTGGATGATAGAGAACTACAACAAAGTAACAGACACAGCAAAAGTTTATCCTAAATATTACTAACTTTCAATTTTCATTTTTTTTTGGCAGCAGACAACAAAAATGATGACGTGCAGCATGCTGCAGGAACCAGCAGCTCTCAATACTACAGAATTCAGAACTGTATAATGGAAACCAATGACACCTAGATATACCTGTAATTTTCAATGACCAAGAATGAGAAACCAATATACCAGTCAAATCAAGGGTAATACACAAGTTAACAGTCACTTATTCGATATAAGCTGACAGGCTGGCCTACCTGAAGGCTCAAAAATGACCGAGGAAGTATAGCAGGAGCTATTAGTGCTTGCAGCTGCTCGCTAATCTTGATATTTTCAACAGAAACCTGCGAAACAAGGGATCATAGTTCAAATTAGCAACTAACACTAAAATACCAAGGTTACAAAGGAAAAAGAAGATAGATTTTTCTTTTCTGGAACAAAAGAGGGCAGGATCTCTCTTCTATTCAAGAAGGCTGAAGAGTTGAAACAGTGAGTTTGGGTCAGAAGACAAGTGCCAAAAGTTTAGGCATCGCAGTACAGGGAAAACAATAGCCATATCAAAGGTCAGCATTTGCTCAAAAACCCTGAAAGTCTTAATTAGTTAATTGTCAAAGAAAACAAGAGACTAAAGCAAACAAAGCAAAAAAAAATAATGCAAGAATGTCCCAATATTGCAAATGACTTGTGTGCATCATCTAATCAGTCTCAGTCTACCAGTGATTCGTTGTCTGGTAATACAGCATCATCTTGCATGTGAATTAAATCATGGAGAGTGCTAACTGGTAATGTAACCCAACTATTGATACAACGCTACCTAGCAAGCCAGTACCCCATGACTCAGGCCTATTTTTTAACATGCAGACTAAATGCATCGCTATGTAAATGCCAACTCTTTCCATTGCAACTTTTTAAATCAGATAATCATAATTAGATGTTTTCGAAAAGGAATATTACCTCCTCAAATTGAAGAAAGATGTTGCGCTTAGACAGGATAACAAATTTTGCAGAGACCATCAGTGTTGCACCTTCTTGGTCCTGTAGAGATTTATAAAAGAATCAAACATGTAAGAAAATTGAAAAGATGAGGGTAAAAGAATAAAAGTAAAACTTAAATGTATAGGAAGGCCACTCTCCTATGTTATAATAAACATTAAATATTCAAGGTGTACTTGAATAAACAAGCAGCATGTCCAGTTGGTCAGCTCAATAAGAAATCTCAGTTAACAAGGGAGCTGATTGCAGTCAAATGCTCCTGCTACGATTCAGGTCAGGGTGCCCCAGGCCAGGAATGTTCGCACCAGCGACCAAGGCCCGAGTAATGCGCCCCACTCTCGCGCGGCCGGCAGCACGGAGAAAGCCTTCGCCCGCACGTCTACGGATAGTGCTAGTCCACACTGCCAATCCAGAGATAAACCAGTTTAATTATTCTGTCAAGGCTCAAAGATAATGCCCACGCAACAAAAGAATGCTTCGATAGCGATCCTGTAAGATATTAAACTCGTGTCAAACAAGATTTTCTTGAGAGACACGGACGCTCTGTCGAGTTTTTCTTTTTTTTGATACTTGACGCTCTGTCGAGTTGCAGCAGGGTTCTGAGCGTACTGTCCATGACCATGAGGTATGGTAGCAGACAAATATGCAGATGGAATGCTGTGACCCTGAAGATCTATACACTGTAAGAACAGCAGCAGTCTGAGAGACTCAAATCGAAGGTGAACAGATGCTTTTGTAATTCTTCTGTTGCCATCTCCACCAGTTTCAATCAAATAGTACAACAGAAACTCAACCACATGGTACAAACACATTGTTGTATCTCCCTATCACCAAACCGAAGTGTCTGGGCAAAACTTGTACACCTCTTCAAATTACAGCCAAAGGAGGGGGGAATCAAACTAAAACAAACCCGCCAAAACCTTGAAAGAGAAAAAGAAAGTTAAAACAAACACATTCATTCACACAAAAAAATCTACATCAAAACTTTGTATTTTGGGTATTGTGAAGTATATGCACAGTGGCAGTGGCAGTGGCAGGCTCCTGATGCTAAACAAGAGCGCTCCATCAATACTTGGCAGCTCCTTCGCACTTCAATGAAGGAGCATTTTTGTCTCGAACTTGGTAATACATCTGATGGCATTCTATTTTTTCCATTTCAGACAACTCTGTAGCATTCACTGATGTTCATTTTCCTCTCCTCTTTCACGATAATCCTCTGACTCCACCGCTTGTGCAGTACTCTTGGCACTGCTATCAGAGACCTTACTGAACACTGCATCAATGTCATCGTGAGTCTTTGCCTCATTAGAAACCATATTGCTTTTACTCTCCACAGCTAAAGCATCCCCAGCATCTCCGACATTATGTGGACTTTCGGGATGCAATGCTTCAGTAAGTGCATCCTGCTTTGTGGATTCTGCAGACCTATTCACAACAGAATCACAGTGCTCCTTGAAAGCAGCATGAATGTCATCCACAGATTTTGCATCAATGACATGGAGCTCTCCACTCTCTTTGGGCTCCGAATCAACATTAACACCTGAGGTGTGTAAAATTTCAGTGTCCATGGTGGGCTCAGAAACCACACCATCACTAACTAGTTTAAAGGCAGTCTCAATATCCTCCAGAGATTTCGCATCTAGAATCGTCATCTCAGGATTGGTTGTAGTTGTCACTAACTCATTTGTAGCGATCTCCGGTTCACTTGATGCAGCTGCTAAGATTGCTGCTGATGGTGTATCATCAGAAGGCACTTCTGACTCATTGCGTGGTGGCTTCAACTCCATGTTTATTGCTTCAGATGGGCTTGCTTCAAGGATCCGTCTCCGAGGATTGTAGACAGTCTGCTCAGGGTCACCATGAGATGCTCCAAAGGACCAACTAAATTCAGGGCCATTTAGGTCATCAACCACTGGAGACTGCTCCCTGGAGTCTTCAGCACTGGGTTCTGACATGGTCAAGCTGACATTGTCAGAAGTCTGAGGGCTAATCATGGAATCTGCAGCAACACCATTGGTCAGGTTTTCATCATGGGAACCCTGATCTGGAACCCGCTGATCCAGTCTCATTGGTTCTACTCCAAAGTCTCCCACTGTGTCCAATTCAGACAGGAAACTTTCATCAATTCCACTTTCTTCCATAGGCTCGGGATAGATTTTACCAGCCTCGTCATCAGAATCAAGTAGATATCCTACAGTTGTTTCGTCGGTCATGTCACCTATATCCACCTTGTTTGGTTCAGCAGCCATGGAAACAAAGGGATTCAAGACTTCTGCATGTTCACTTGATGGAGACTGGATGGCATCACTAGCTCGAGGATATGAGGAAACAGAGCTCAGGCTTTTGTCAAATCCAACATCAAAGTGTTCTTCAATTACATGCAAGCCAGTCAAGGAAGCATCTGATTCAGTAAATATTGCTGTTTCATGCTTTTCTTGCATGCTGAAGTTCTCAACAACTCTCTCCTCAGGGATAGGGTGCAGATCCCTAGATATGACTGGCAATGTTTCTGTGACAAGTTCAGAAGGCAGCTCCACAGACCCATGAATCAGGTTATCCAATGGCATTTCATTGTTTGAATAGGATATGGGATCAACATTTCCATCTTTCTCAGCTGTATTGCTTGCACCAAGTACAACTGTATTTGAGCTTGATGCCACATCAGTGTCAAGGTACTTCGGAAGGTCCCTGGAATGTGATTCACCCTCCACAGTTGGCCTGGAGGATGAAATCCATTCTGAGCATTTCTCTTCTGTGTTAAGTTGGAAAGAAGGTTTAGCACCAAGGATGCTGTCACCTGCATAACGGGAGGTTGTTCAAATAAAAATTTGAAAAAAACAAGTATTGAGCTATTAGTATAAAGTAGTCCAATCAAACTTGCTTACCATCTCCATCTTCCCAGCTAAGCAAGTCAGGAACTGGATGAAATGGCATCTTGGAATAATCTTCTTCATGACCCTTTCCTTTCGTTGAGGCAAGATGTGCTTCCCTTTCTTGCGATCTTTCAAAGACAAAATGATGTAAAGCAATCTCACGGTCATCGATGTCACTGTTGTCTAATTCAACATCTATGGAGTTGATTCCATCTGAGCAGTCACTTCCAACATCCGCAAGGTCACTATCCTGTCTCACAAGAGCAGGTGACTCGTGTTCCATGTGTAAATCCTTTTCATCATGGTCCTTGTGATCCTCCTGATCAGCAACTGAAGAAGCCACATCAGATTCAGTTACAGAGCTCAATTTAGACTCACTCTTATCGCTGAACTGTCTTTGGAAATTGCTCGCATTCCATTCCACAGTTTCAGGGACAAAATATGGCCTGAGTCTAGAAAAACGCCTCTCCTGGATTGCATCCGTCCTTCCAAAGTTGAAGCTTTCGTGCCTTCTGAAGATCATGTCACGACGAGGTGACGTCCCAGATTCTCCAGCATTTAAATTATCATGCACAGGGACACCACTGTCATGAGGCTGTTCAAGGGGAAGATCAAATGGGTTTTTCCGTGCATGCAGAATTGAGGGAGCTGAGCCAGGAATTGCTGCTTCTTCAGAATCATAAGGAAGATCAAAAGGGTTCCTTCTTGGCACTGCAATAGGAGGTACTTGTGCACGGAAGCGTGACAAATCATCTAAACTCCTACCAGCACCATTACTGTCGACATCAATCAGGTTATTGTCGATTTCAAATCTTATGCTCTTCCTTGATCTCCGCCTAGCCATCAAAATTTCCAACCTGCGGTTCCTTTCCATCTCAGAATACCCAAGATCCATCAGATTTTTTTCATCATCAGCTGTCCAAAGAAATGCAGCTTCTCTCCCATCATCCTTCTTCCCCTCCACATTATCTTTAGCATCATTGTCACCACCCTCATCGTTACTATCATCATCAATTTGATGATCCTCTGAGGCATGAGAATCAGTGTCAGAATCATCCTTGGGAATGGGATCAGGACGAGCAGAATCAGCACCCAAAAGTGGGTCAATCTCATCAAGAACTGGAGCAATGTCAGTCATAGAAGCATCCGGAGAAGAACTCTCAGCCCCATCAGAGTCAAAACCAGATGAACCATCCTGACTGCTAACTCTTGCCCATGGTGAGCCAAGAGAGGAATCAAGCAAGTTGTCCTCAACAGCATTGCTAGTATCAACATTAAGCCTGTCAGTCTTTTCCCATTGGTGAATAGAAATAGAAAAGGCTGATTTACTAGTTTCAGCAAGCTCTTCAGTTTGGTTCTTCTCAGAGACATCTCGCTCTTTGCTAGCTGCTGCTGTAACTCTATCCTGATTCAGATTTTCCTCCATGTCAACATGTTTATGAGCATTCTCACTGGATGAAAACAAACCAAAGGATGTATCTTTGTCATTCAGAACACTTAGATGGGCAACATCAAATAAGCTAGTATGCCCATCAGCCCTATCTTGTATGAAAAATGAACCTTCTGGTTCCCTTTTCTTATTAAAGATCAAGTCCTCCCTGATCCCAGACTCTTGGCGAAGATTGACCATAGAAGGAAATGGTGTTAGTGTTCTAGGTATGTTTCGCAGGTCACCTCTCTCATCTTCTTCATCAGCTTTCCTCAAAAGAGGGACATCATCATCCAGATCAATATGCTCACTAGCCCTCTCTCCGAAGGAAACTGTCTGTTTAATTCCCCTCTCTTTGAAGTTTGATGTATCCTCCCTAAATTCAGGCACTGAAAGTCTCTGATTTGCTTCAAAGTGAATATCACTGGACGAATTTCCAACCTTGAAAGCTGAGATTTCTGGAGTGCCCTTGTGATCTTCACTAGCCTCAGGTAGATTAATTTCACCATAACTCAATAGAGCTCCGAGAAGAATAGTAGTACATATAATTACAGGTGAAGAAGAAAGCAGGAACGCAAAGAACCCTGGTGAAGATCTATACAATAAATAGAGCAAAACACCAAAACCGAAGAGGATTGGGTGTTCGGAAACAAATCTATAGCCCTTTCTAATAGACAACCTCAAAACTTTCTTGATACATAGAGCTGCTTGTTTTGCCTCAAGGGCCATGGCATGTAAACCCCTTAGCCTCCAACACAAACCTACCAAAAGCATAATGAAAAAGAAGTTGTTAGTTGAGTAGAACAAAGTGGCTGTGTTTCGATTAATTGATAGATACAAAGGAACTTGGAAGCTATGCTAATTTAATAAACCCAAGTTTAAATTACCCTGCAAGTTAAAACCAAGCTGATTCAGGCTCTCTTTTTTTCTCCAAGAGTTAACGCAGATGGCACTATTCATTTGATCTAATGAAACTAATCACATCTCAAAACTTAACGCAGATGCTCGCTATTCATTTGATCTAATGAAACTAGTCACACACATTTGCTATCCACCACCCTCACAAATAGATCCACAGAGACTCATCAAACAGGAACAGCCGAACAGGAATAGCCCAGCACAAGCATAAGGCATGTCCACCGCAATTAGCTCGCACTTGTTGACAGAACAGCACAAGTCAGACCTTGAATTTACAGGCTGATTACTAGATCACTGTCGACAAAACAGCACAAGTCCAGCCTTGCAAACTGATCACCAGATCATCAGCGATGATCTGGTATTCTGGTGATCATCGCTGATAGCTTCATATCTCTACTCCTAAAAAAAGCAAAAGGAAGACAATTTTTTCGTACGTCATTCCTTCCGCTAGACTTCGTCCCGCGCTAGAGGCAATTGGCGCCGTCCGATTCAGACTTTTTCGCCGTACGTCGTGCGCCTCCGATCCGTGGCCCTCGCCCGAGCATCTCCTTCCGTCCAATCCCCCTCCACCCCTCCGAGCCGTCCCTCTGCCTGCCTCCCCAGTTCCACGCCGCCATCGCCTCCGCCAACGCCACCATCCCACACGCATCCACGCCTCCGCCGCCTCGCCTGCGCCGCCGACCCTAGCATCCCCCCCCAAAACAAGCCAATGTCCGTAGCCTTGAACCCCGCCGGCGCCGTCATCTCCAACCCCGTCGTCCGTCGCCTCCAAGCCGTCCTCCTCCGCTCCCTCCTCGATCGATGACCCATCGGTTGTCTACGCCGCTGCCGCGTCGTGGTCGCGGCGCGGGAGGACTGGGACCGCTGCGAGTGTCCAAGCGGGCGCACTTCACGCCGGCGCACCACCACTCGACGTCCGCGGCGGCGACGGCGACGGCCACCACGCGCCTGCACGGGTCCGCGCCGTCGGCCGCGGTGGCGGCGCTGTGCCCGCCGCACCTCCTCACGGTGGCGTCCCCGGCATCCTCCTGGTGGAGCAGATTGTGCACTCCAAGATCTATCAGAGCACCTACTGGAAGGAGCAGTGCTTCGGCCTCACCGCCGAGATGTTGGTTGACTAGGCCATGGAGCTCCACAAGGCCAAGCACGAGAAAAGCCTGTAGAAGAGGAGCCCTCAACTAATCGGCTGCCCTCGCTGGCCCCGGCCAGATCGACGGGCTTCCTGATTCGTGAATTCATGTTCGGTGCTGTGCGTTGCAGAAGCTTGGCGTTGACTAGGAGATCTTCGTGGGCGTCCTTAAGAAGGGCGAGGTCACCAAAGGTCTGTCCTTTTGCGTCGTCCTTTGCCGGATCGGTATTCTGAAAGATTTGATTCTGATATGTAGGTCTGAACTAGGGGAAGCCGGATGCTACCATCTCCTTCACCGACAACGATTTCCTTGTAATCACCAGCAGCAAGACGAACCCGCAGATTGCATTTATCCGGTTAGGGGAACAAAAAATATGCCATTGCTTTTTCATTCAGGTTCAGGATATTTGGGAATTGGGAGTTTTTTGCTGATGAGTTCTGTTGCTCTGCAGAGGAGCTATTAAGATCAAGGGGAGCATAAGTGCCGCGCAGAAGTTCACCCCTGACATATTCCCCTAGCCAGCGAAGCTGTAGGAGGTCATATTGTATTATTTGGTCATGGTTGGATAATAAGGTTTGCAGGCTTCAACCACTGTGTACCTGATAGGATGAGTGGTACTAAACAACACACGATCATCTGATCTTTATCAGTGGAATTTGGATAATGCCTTGGTTAATCTATCACTTAAACAGTACTACACAATTTTAAGCTATTCCATATATGTGCTGTTTTCTTTTCTCTGCATTATTCTTTTTTAGCTGATTTTTTTCTTTTTTTTTCTCCGCTCCTGAACTGCCAACAGCACACGACGACGAAGGGGCCAAAGTCGGCTGCAGCGTGTGAAGCCATGGAGCTCTACAGCTTGGATCCAAGGAGGGCGATCTTCTCTGCGTGGATCCATGGAGGGCGGACTCCTCTGCCTGGATCCGCGTCAGAGGTGCCCAGCGAGCGCTGCCTGCCCCGGCCTCCACGGAACAGTAGGGAAATGATGTGGGCTCCATGATTCTGCTTGTTGAGGTAGAGATTAGGCCCGAAGCTTAGGTACACTATTCATCCTGCTTCTTAATCTGGCCATCATATGTAATTTTGACATGATTACAAATGTAGCATATATATTTGTTTGCAGCATTGATCAACAGCTTAATGTTTGTATGTTAGATTTAAGCCAATGGCTGCTTCAGGATGCACTAATTTATTGGGTAATTTGTTCAGTTCAAGGCATTCTAATTATTAATTAGTTCTGGTACAGTTCATATTTTTGCCCCTCTTTTTTCCCACCATTTCTTTTATTTTTCATTGAAACATGAACTGTATGGTGGTGTGCGACTATCATGCAAGTTGGAAACCTTTTGCCATGGTTGCAACATGTCCATATTGCTTAAAAGAATTTTAGAGCCTTTATTTCAGTTCAATAGGACTGTATATGCACAATTCCAATTTATCAATTATACACAGCTTTTGAATTATTAATCACAATAATTATGTCCAAAAGCCAGTTATATTACAATAATAATGCTGATAATTTGGTTACATATATGAGCTCACATAGGTATCATTTGGTTACAGCAGGGAGGATGTGGGGAAATTCTTTTCATTTATCTGACTTAGTGTCTTGAGATTCATTCTGTTAGCGTTCGCTGCAGAATGTGGGAGAACATTTTGAGACTTGGAATGCAGGAATTCTAGGTTCCGTGACACTGGATGGCCTGAATGGGGCAGAAGAGAATTCACATGGCAGAAATGGACCTATCAGGTTACTTCGGATGTATTAAGCTGAATTTATTTTGTATTGATGAGAATCTTTTTTTCTTTGTAGTGATATTCGAGATTGACAAGACACTCTAAAAATTGCTGTTGGAGATGGTCATCATGGGCCAAGATAATGCTTTGTCGACCAGATATGGGAGGTTTGTTCCTCTGTTTATTTGTTCCAGCATTGCCCTGTTCGCAATATTGTTTAGAAAACTTAGATAGTGTATATTGGAGTTGTTGAAAAAATTCTGGTTGGACATATAGATTCGATTTAGATGTCTATTTTTGTTGAGTTATCATTCTAAAAATTTATGGTACAACTTGTATAGAAAAATCAGTAGATGCATCTTTCAAGTTCCTGTTATATATTTCTCGCAAAAAAAAGGTTCCTGATATATGATCTTCCTATGGAAAGCACTGATTTGAAAATTTTTGTCTAGAATGTTTTTAACTCATTAACTCAAATGATTCCTGTCAGTCAGCTTCCAGGTGATGTTTCTTTGTTTTGGTTTTTCACTCTTAGCTTCAATTACTCATAAGTGCATCCCTTGGTTTGTTATGTGTAATGGTTTTTATTTGTTCTGTCAGGCATGGGTGAAGCCATGGAGTGGAAATTGGGAGATAGCAACTTTGACAAAAAAAATGTTATCATGTCTGCTTATCCAAATATTTTTTATAATTCTTCCTTTTTTTCAGAATCTACAATTTTTAGTATGCACATATCTTCTTTTGCAGCTGCGGTATTCCTTCTTAGACTACCATGGATCATCATGCAAAATGGTTATTCAGTTTTCAGAAGAAGCAACAATGATCTATCTACCTGGGGAAATGGATCATTGTCCAACTATGTCATTTTTTCTGCTCATTAAGAAATGTATTTGCATCAGAAAAAGCAACATTCTAATGAAACTCTAGGAATCACTAAGAAATCATTAGCTAATTTCTATCTCTTATTGGTTCTTACATTCTTTTACCCTCCATGTAAATATGACTAGCCATTTTTCTACCGAACAACCATGCATGATACACATGTTTACTTGATCTTGTGTAGTGGTTTTAGAAATGAAACCATGGTTACATATTATGGTTGCATTAAGGTAGATTCTAAAACATTACTCCATACATCTTTTTGCAGCTTGTTAAGAAGCAATGTGTCTAGGCAGGCAGGCCCATGATGATGGAGTGCTCAACAACAGGTCTTTCATGAGTCATACACATGTATAGGCTTCTTTGCCGACCAATGACCGGTGCTGCCTACCTGACATTCAACTTGGCTATCCCCATCCCATATACTTCGTATTTCCTCTTTGATTTAGGCAGGTAGCTTGAACTTTTATTAGCTCATTATCTTTGCTTTTACTTACACTTGTTTCTTCGCAGTATAAAAAATGAATATGCTAATTTTTGCAATGTTTTAGTTGAGTTACAGTCCTTGACATATTCCCTGCCCTCTTTCTGTTTGATGGGACAATTTTACATTATTACTAGACTTTTAAGGATTGCAAATAAAATATGATTGAAGTTTGTTGTCCTGATTCATATGATTATTTGCAGAACATGTGATTAATGAAATGTTTGGACAAGAGCAAATGACCATTAACCAAATGTGATGTGCTGTGCATTCTTTCAAAGGTTTTTTGTTTAAACTTTACTTTCTGGCTGATCCAAACGGTATGTGATGTGCATTCTTTCAAAGTTTTTGTAAAATTACTTTCTGGCTGATCCAATTTGGATGTGGTGTGCATTCTTTCAAAGGTTATTGGATAACACTGCTTGCCCTCCGTGCCATCTAGCTTTGTTTAATACAGTGACTACGTTTTTAGATTAAATATGTCTTTAAATTTATTTTCACACTATTATTATCTTATTAAATACTCTATGTTTTGTAATATAAATATTTTGCTGCTCGTGGCAATGCACGGGCACGATCCTAGTTCTGAGATCAAAACCTAATCCCCAATCCGAGGGCGAGGGGTAAAGAAACCCGATCTTGGCCCTCAAACAGCCGAGACATCGCCACCTTCACCGCCGATCAAGCAAGGGGCAAACAGATCTTCACTGCCGACAACTCAGCACCATGGCCCAAATCCCCATATCAGCGAAGCGAGATCGACTAACCCATAGTCCATCCCAGGCTCATCAACTACAACCCACCAGTTGAATCAGATGGTAATAAGGAGCGTAACGTACCTTTCAGGAAGCTCGGCAGCAGCCAGCAGCTGCGAGCGGAAGCCGGAGAAAACTCCAAGAAGGAGCGGAAGAAACGGACAACCGGAGCCCTGTGGCGACGTACAGCGACCCAGCGCCGGCAGCTGAGGCAGGAACGGAAGCGAGGGCCGGGTCAAGGAGAGCAAGGGATCGCCCCCGAGGTCAAAGCCAGCCAGCAGCAGGTGGCGTATGCGCGAAACGTGCGCGCGTATCCGTGCGGCGGGATACTAGAGAAGCAGCAGCAGGCGGACAGGGAGGTCAGGGAGTAGTGGGGGGCCTTGGACTACCGCCCCGCCACTTTCGGCTGCGGTCGCGGCGGGACGGGGTGGGCGGCGGCGGCGATGGCGATGGTGATCGCCCGAAGAGGGGAGAGAAGAGGGGGGGTGGGAAAGGGAAAGCGGCGGCAGTAGCAGCAGCAGAAAGCGGGGGGCGGGGGAGTGGTGGGCCCCGCTATTGCGTCTGCGTTGGCACAGTTGTCGCGCGGGTGGCTTCCGCGCTTCGCCGCTCGGGCCCCGGGGCGACGGTGACGGTTCCGTGCGGCTGACGGTGGTGGCCCCCTGGCACGCGGGGCCCAGCGACAGAGTCACAGAAGGTGGGCCAGGTAGGGCCCACTGCCTGCGCGGGCCGCCGAGGAGCGATGAGACACCACGACAGCGGTGAGAATTTTCGGGGGTGCGCTGGCGCAGGCTCCCGCTGTCGGAGGCCGGCGGCAAGGTCACTGTGCTTCGCATCTCGCGATCTCGCTCGCTTTAGCGGCACTGCACACCGCACAGCGACAGATGCCGGGTATGGTTGCCTGAATCAGCTGCTGCTGGCGGACAAATCTGCCCGGCAAAGTGGCACCTCCAGTTGTGCTTAAGCCAAGCATTGTACTGCACGTCGATTCCAAAAAAAAAAATTGTTTGAATTCATCATCCATACGTGACGTACTGGTTGGTAGTCACTAGTCAGGAAATCTCGTGGCCCTGCTTTCATGGCCGTAAGGGTTGAATCAGTCTGAACGGCCGGTGGTTCAGTACTTCACCCGTTCGTTGACATATATGGACGTGCGGTCGAAAAATCGGAAATTAGAGCTCGAAACTTGGGGGCTGACGGCAGCCTTCCGGTGATCGATCTGACCAGAGAACTGTCTCTGTCACCGTGCAGCGATCCGGTAAAATTTCTATCACATTAAATATTTAGATACTATTTTGGAGTATTAAATATAGATTAATTGCAAAATCAATTGCATAGATGGAAGCTAGCGAGACGAGTCTATTAAACCTAATTAGTCTATGATTTGACAATGTGGTGAATATTTAGATACTATTTTGGAGTATTAAATATAGACTAATTGCAAAATCAATTGCACAGATGGAAGCTAATTTGCGAGACGAGTCTATTAAACCTAATTAGTCTATGATTTGACAATGTGGTGAATATTTAGATACTATTTTGGAGTATTAAATATAGACTAATTGCAAAATCAATTGCACAGATGGAAGCTAATTTGCGAGACGAGTCTATTAAACCTAATTAGTCTATGATTTGACAATGTGGTGTTGCAGTAAACATGTGTTAATGATGGATTAAATAGGCTTAATAGATTCGTCTCGGGAATTAGCCTCCATCTGTGTAATTAGTTTTATAATTAGCTCATGTTTAGTCCTCCTAATTAACCTCCGAATATTCGATGTGATATGAATTTTAGTTCGGACTAAAAATCTAAACACCCCCTAAATCCGACCAGGTGCAGGTGCACAAGTCAAAACCTGCTTGATCTCTCCAGGCAGAATAACCCAGGTCTATCATTGGGTATCCATACCCTCTTCTCCATACCTACTTCAAATGGAAAGGGGATGGGTAGAAAATTATATACCCATTAGAAATGGAAAGGTTACAATTAATCAATTGGATATATATATATATATAGCACAAAGTTAATTATCCATTGGATACGGGTGGGGTTGGGAGGGTAAGGAGTGGATAATAATTATATGAATTTGGGTGTGAACAGGAGTGGGTTTGCCCATACCTTATCCACCAGTGGCATGCCTAGTAACCCACGCGTATATTATAAATAAACAGAGAAATTCGTAAGCAGAAAGCACCGTTGCTATATTTCTGCACACGTTGATGCCAACAATTCGAGCAAGAGCGCAGACTTTTCGTGCATGTTTGTCTTCAAAAAAGAGCTATACATGTACTAGTATGCATGCAAGCACGCAGTTAGGCTAGAGACAGGGCCAACCAAACCACGCGTGATTCCGTCGTCCTTGAGAAAAACTGGACCTCAAGAGAGTCAGGGAGTGGGTGTCGCGTGTCGCTGAGAGCCTGAAACTGTGAAGGAGACAAGCCACATGCGTGCATTGACTGAACACGGTACCAAAGTTTCAGAATTTTTTTATAAAAATATTTCATGAATCCATTTTTATTAAGAAACATATATTAATATAAAAAAAGGAGATCCTGGAACCTGACATCTCTGCCCGTTCAAGGACATCTTCAAGAAGCTGCAGAGAGCAACGATCAACCGCCTGTACTGTACATTTCGGGGGTGTTTGGGAGGGAGGGGCTAAACTTTAGCCCTGTCACATCGGATGTTCGGATACTAATTAGGAGGATTAAACATAAGCTAATTACAAAACTAATTGCAGAACCCCTAGGCTAAATCGCGAGACGAATCTATTAAGCCTAATTAATCCATCATTAGTGAATGGTTATTGTAGCACCACATTGTCAAATCATGGACTAATTAGGCTTAATAGATTCGTCTCGCGATTTAGCCTAGGGGTTGTGTAATTAGTTTTGTATAGTATCCAAACATTCGATGTGACGGGAGCTAAAATTTAACCCCCTACCTCCAAACAGCCGAAGAAGCTGATCGATTCATTGCTGATCAGGGCTCGGACAGACGCCAGCATCGCGGGCAGCAGGCATCTTCGCTGTTGCCGCAGTACCTCCGCCACGGCACGTCGGGGCGCCGTCCGCCGCCGCGCGCGGGGAAATCGACGGGCCGCGCGGTGCGGTGCGCCGCAGGGACGGGTGCGTTGCGTGCGCGTGCACGGAGCCGGCGTGCGCGGCGGTGGCGCCCGTCGTGGGCGCTGGGCGGCCTCGCTCACGCCGAAATCATGCCACGCGCATCGCGTGACGGCCTGACGACGGATGCGATGCGGTTGGTGCGTACCGTGCGTCCGGAGGCGGCGGGGCATTGCATCCACCCATCCATGGCGCGCGAGTCTCGTAGGCCGCTGCTGCCATTCTTGAAGCTTGAAACAAAGGTAGGTTCGATCCCCCGCGTCTCTCTCTCTTTTTAATTTCTCTCCCATATAGGAAAAGTATGAAAATATTTATTTCTCGAAATCAAATAAAAAGTTAGCTATCAATTGGTAGATATTGATATGATGTATGATAAAGGTATGGGTTTGGATTCCTTGCATCCTCAATAAAACTTATTTGATTGCATTTTTTTTCTTTTACAAAAATGTAAATATTAGAGGGTGAAAAAAATGAAAGTTGGGATGCAGCTCGACTAGTAGATAATTATCATACGTAAGGTAGGGTTCAATTTCATAGATTACCAGCAAAAAAAATTATTTCTATTTCATGTGCAATATATTTTATTTCTCTTTCGTAAAAAAAATATAAAATATTTACAATAAAAAAATTAATCAGAAGTTGGGGATCTAGCTCAATTGGTAGAGCATTATAAGTGCACGTTAAAGGTATGAGGTTCAATTCCTTGCATCTCCAAAAAAAAATTTCTCTTCCGTAACAAAAATATATAAAAACATAATAAATCTAGTGCAGAACTAAGCAAAAGTTGTGACGTCAATTAGTAGAACATCATTCTATTCGATTTCTTTCCTCGAATGTCTATTGATTTTTTATTTCCTTTCCATGAAAAAATAAAATAAAATAACTAATAAGACCCCTTTTTCATTTCTCTTCCCGTCTTCCGAGATTACAAAATAATTGCAGTGCTAACTATACAAAAGTTTGCCAATGTACCTTTCTGTCTCAACAATCCGAGCTCACAGTTTAATAACATTTATTAAATGCATTGCCGTTTTGCTGTGCACACTCTCTGTGCTTGACGATCAGAGCTTAAATAGTCACAGGGAGGGTGCTAATGTTATTCAACTGAAATCATTATTTTTTAAAATTCAGTGACGTTTTGTTGTGCACAACTAGCCTTCACCAATTCTGAGGCAATCGAGCGCCTTTGCTGAATGGATTCTGAGAGGGTTTGGGTTGGTGTCTTCACGATGAAGTACTAGCTAGGGCTGTTTCTATATAGGGAAGATGGATCTAAATCTGCAGGGGAAATAAGTACTAAAATGCTTGGAGTAATCCTTCTCATCTAAATAAGGAGAAATACAAGTCTTCGCGACTTTGACAAGTGTGCGAAGGGTAGTAGCTGAAGAAAAGTTAGTGCTTGCATGATGAAAAGAAAAAACTTAGGTATGGCTCGGAGGCGCAATGACAAGAAAAGTGCAATAAAATTAGTAAGTACTAAGTACGAGGATGCCCAAATGATCGATGTGCAGCACACAGAATGAACGAAGAATAAAAGAAACTGATCTTGTGCACCTAAAAGGACGAATCCAACGCAAGAACTGATATCAGAGAAGTTAGGTACATGGCGTTTGCGACCGTGCAGTGTCGCGACCTCCTCGTGCCATGGATGATACATCTTTTGGGTTCCAACTCTGAAGCCACAATGTCGCAACCCTAATCATTCGTCACGTGGCGTCTTATCCTCGCTTTTTTTCTCCAGCCACCAGCTAAAGCTAGCAGATTTGCAAAGGCAGCGAAAGCCAAAACTGGCGGTGCAAGATTGGTGCTTTCACTGAATCTGGAGCATAAATATTATACAGGCATTTATTTTTCGATTTCACATTGCAAATTAATGCACATCTAAAAAACCATCAATTTATGCAAGCTGCAGAAAATGATATGCTAGCAGCAATGTATGTTTCAGTAAATTGCTACCACATGCAAATGTATCCTAGAGATAGTACACGGAAACAATATCAAATAACTGATATTAAATTGTTCAAACAAAAATCATGAAGCATTTCCAACAGAATCCAGTTCACAGGGATGACAAAAACGGTTCTCTAATAGAAAGCAACAAAAGTAAATATCCGGCTTATCTCCATGCGCTTTATTCGACAAAAGGACTAGTCGCATGAAGAACATCACATCTGGTAGCTGCTGCACCTGCACGCCCTCAAAGGGTCTCTGTCAGTAATGCAGCGTCACAATCAATGAAGCGTTCCCAGGCATTGACCTCAATCCAATAGGCAAGAACGTCGGCAAGAAGAGAACTTCGTTCAGCGTTACAAGGAGCAGCAGGGAATTCATTTGAATTCCGAAATTTCACATGCATTTGGCATGTTGCTCCATGAGGAAGAACCAAACGTGATGCCACCACCGAGGACAGGTTTGCACTCGGCGTTCATGTCGTTGCCCAGTAGAATTGCGATGGCATTGTTGAAAGTGGAAGGATCAGCTGAGTTACCAGAGAATAGTGCATCTGGCCTCAGGTTTTCACGATGAGGTGAACCTGCCGACTCATGTCTAGGCTCTACTGCCTGCTCACCAGAGCCCATTGAAGGACTTTGTGCTGCAATTTTTTTTAGATAATGAATAAGTGATTAACTGAAAGAAAGGGTGTCAATGACTAGAAAGGGTCAGCGAATTATATGTACTCACCAGGAGAAATTTTGGAGAGCTGAAAGATATCAGGTGATGCGGCACTAACAGGAGTGGATTCAGTGAATGAATATCCACTGAAAGGAGCGCATTCATTGATGAAAGAACTGTGATGATCGTCCCAATATTCCGGGCAGAGATCAAACTCTGGGCTAACCACCGTAGTAGTCTCACATGGTGTATTAGCAGAGGAACTTGAACTTCTGACAGATGGTTGTCGGTTCTTCCCGGATCGTCCCTGAGCTTCATGAAGCAGCTCTTCCAGAAGCCCACTGTTTCTTGGTGATGCACACTCAGATTTCACTGATGGGGTTGCTATTGGAGAGTGCAGGTAAGGATCAACTAACTCGGTAGGCTGCATTGCAGGAGCCAAAGTATACTTGAGCCAGCTATTTGGATCAGATTCAGTATCTTGGAGTGAAGGGAGCTCCCTCTTCAAAGGACCATTGATGGGCCTAGAAGCAGAGAAGTTGCCATTTAAAAAGGCATGGCTGCCAGAAAGTGCAACCCCAAAAGGTGCAATAGTCTTGCTGCTAGCATTGGCTTCATTGAGATAATCAAAACCTAGAGCCTGCTTGAGCTTCTCAGAGCCATTTGAAAATTGGTCCACCGAGGAAAGCACGCCATCAATGGTGTCGCTCAATGCAGGGAGCACACAGCCAGATTGTTTCAGCATCCCTGAGTGGTCTACCTGATCCATGAAGCTACAATTCTTTGATGCAAAACTCTGGCCGAGCAAATTGCCTATTGAAACTGCTGAAAGGTGTGGTGCATAGGATAAAGCATCTGGATTAGCAATGAAATTGTCACTGGTAAAATCTGGTAGATAAAGACCGTTCCCACTCAGAAGATCATTCGATATATTCTCGCTGCAGTTAAAATCACCAGAGACTTGCTGATCTTCACTTGAAGATTGATTGCATACACTAGCAGGATAGATAGGAAGACCAGCTCGTTGGCATCTCTTTATTCGAGTGTTCCAGTAATTCTTAATTTCATTGTCAGTACGCCCTGGCAACTGAGAAGGGTGCTCAAGGTTAATGATGACAAATAGAAAAAATAAAGGCTAAAATTATTCAGGATGAAAATAGGAACTTACTAGAGACATGCACACATGATAAGGCATATGAAATGTTTCAAAACACAATAGCGTATTTTCCAAAACACAAGAACATGAGAACTCTCAAGTTCTAAATTTAGGCACCTTGTATTTCAGACAAAGACAGTCTGGCTAGTATTGGTAGAGTTAGCTAACATGAGAATATGAGTTACCTAAGTCTCAAGATGTAGGTTTGATAAGAGATAAGACACAATTGCCGTGTTGAGTGTCCCTTCCAGTTGATTGTTGAAATTCAAAGAAAAACTAGTAGCAAGGTCAACATGCTTTTAGTGACAAAGAAAGTAGAGTCAGCCTCTGCGGTAGCTATCTTTGCTGCTTAGGTGAAGTATTCCTACCTTTGAATATGACTACCAACAATGTCTTTATCCATAAAAGAGTAACAATGACAAGTCATATAGAATTGAAAACCAAACCAAAAAAGATATTTGAAAGCGATCATTTTCTTGGTGCCCCAGATCAGGAGTGAACTAATTTTGTGGACCAGGATCTTGATACCAGGATGATTTGAGCAGGTTGCTGCACGAAAGTTACCAGGTCTAATTTTTAAACCAGAAGATGGCATTTACTGAACTAAACTATAAAACCATCTAAGTTAATACCGAACAGTAACGGTAAAGCAACATGAACATGCTAGTGCAGTCCGAATGCATGAAACGAAATAGTACGCAAACTAAACCATTACTACTTTTCACGAAACGGTAATTCCTAAGTACAGAAATCCACATCTTGAATTAAAAACTGCACGTACGTGCGGACCCAAAGAACGAAATCAATTCTGGAAACTCGGTAAAGAACTGCATGGTCATGTGCAGAGGAAGGAATCGGCATAGAACTTACATTAGCAGCCATCCTCGCCCACTTGTTCCCCATCTTGGCGTGGAGCTGGATGATGAGGCGCTCCTCCTCGGGGGTGAAGGCCCCCTTCTTGAGGTTGGGCCTGAGGTGGTTCGCCCACCGGAGGCGGCAGCTCTTGCCGCAGCGGAACAGCCCGGTGTTCTTCTGCACCGCGTTCCAGTTCCCCTCGCCGTGCTTCTTCACGTAGTCCACCAGGATGGCGTCCTCCGCCGACGTCCACGGGCCTTTCTTCAGGGGCGGCCCGCTACCCCTGTGAGGCGACCCCTCGCCGCTGCTCACATCGTCGGCCACCGGTGAGTCCATCTGGTCCTGCAGCATCATGTCGCAGTCGCTCTCGCTCTTCACCCGATACATCGCGGCGCGGTCAGGGCGCCTGAATTATGCGCGCAAAACAGTGTGGAAGCAGTATTAGATTAGCAATTGGGTTATTCCAGAAAATAATGAAAAGAGCAGTATCACTAGATGAAAACTAGTGCCTAATTCCCAAATTCATCATCAGAGAGAAAAGGAAATAAGGACTGATTAACGGCTAAACCATGTTCAGCTTAAGAACTCGAAGCAGTGTCATAACTACAGTTCAGCCGAGATTTCCGGTTAACAGAAGAGAAAGAAAGGTGTTTTCGTTTATCATAATTCACAGATCAAAGCACCACATGCCGTGAACGGCAATTCTCGAACGGCAGAATTGGGACGGAGAAGGATAAGGGAACCAAATTCAGCACTTTCCCGGTTTCCCCCTCAGATCACACCAGGTCACCCAGAACAAATCGGAATTCAGCAAGAACCGGAGCTACCTGGCCGATCTCGCAGCAGCCGGTGCCGATCGAGTCCGAGGTGGTGCTGAGTTGAGCTCCTCCAATGGCCCCCCTGCTCCTGTGAGCTCAGCAGAGGATTGCAGGAAAGTAGGCGACTTGTGTGGAGCAGAGGAGTGAAAACCGGGGGAGGAGGATCTCGCCTAAGCGAGATGCCACCACCACTTAGAACCAGAGTATGTGGAGAATTTTCAGGGGAGGGAGAGAGTTTTGAGGAGTGAGAGAGGAGGCGGAGGAGAGAGAGAGAGTGGGCGAGCCTGGCTGCGCGAGTGGAGGATTTGCTTGGGGGCAGACTATAAAGCTGAAAGGTACAGCGCCAGAGAAGCCATGGTATTGGGCGTGAGCGCATGGGCACCTATTTTCTCTCTAGCCCCCCTATTTTCTTCAAAATTGTTTCTTCTCTTTTAACTATTGCAGAATACATCTTTATTCACAACAAGTCCTATGCTCTAGGCGACTGAAATTGCAAAGTGTTTTCACACATACATGTTTGTGAATGCAGCATCGCCGGCCGTCGCAGGTGCCTGCATGCGGCAAGCGGGGCACCCATGGAGCGTAAGAACGAGATGTTAGCACGGCAGTTGTGGCGGAGAGCCGCCATGATAGAAAGTGAATGAGAGGCGGGAAAACACGCGAGGAAGAAGAAATTTGCCGAGAGGTAGAAGACACAATCCTGACCTCTCAATCTCAATCCTACGTTAGGGACATTAATTGACCGTTTGGATCTTTTCAACCGTCTAACGTATAGCATTTTTCTTTTTTCGACGTGTTTCATGTTCTCATAGGAGGTCTCCAAAAAAGAAGATCATAGGTCATATCATTATCCTATATTTAGAGGCTACAATGTTTTCGTGTAAGTCACCACAAGATTCATATGATTTTTCTCGGTGCTAGCATTAAAATTGCAAACACATACCAATTTGTTGTTGTGAACTACTTCCTTTGTAAATTTGTGAGGAGTTGGCAACTTTACATGAAGGCTATTGGGTTACTCGGGATTGCTCCACTTGGTAAAAGAAAATAGTCAAGTTCCATTTATGGAATCTCCTTTTTATGTGTGTAGAACTTAGATGAAATGATGAATATACCTTGTGAATGAGAAGATACCTTTGGTTAAACGCCCAAAATAATTCCAACTTGCTCAAAGCAAAGGTGGCCTTTATACCAAATCTAGAGAATTTTTCCCTTTCATAGTAATGGTAGAGCCTTTCTCGGTTGCTGTTTATAACTCAAATCCATTGTGCTACTACTTTCCCCCCATCTGTGGTTTCTTTCTTCCAAACATTAGAGTATTAGACCATGATCTCTCCCATTCAGATAGATAAACAAAAGACAAAAGAACGGTCCTAGGTTCATGCCCGGATACATCAATGCATTCATCAATGTTGTGTATGCAAATCGAGCATTACATTTACATGGTTCCACGTGACAGCAACGATCATGAAACATATCTATGAGACTATGACTTCTCACACATTTTTCCCACTCTCACTAGCTGGCATGTCATTTCAAATATTAATTTGTCCATTTTTTGCTAATAAAACAGTCTTGTAGGTCATTTTATACCCCATATACAATATGATATGTCCCCAGGGGTTTTATTGAAAAAGGAGAACAAAAAGTAAAACCTCAAGGTTTCACGTGGAACGAACGAACGCTAATTTTAGCGGGGGTGCACTAACACTCACGGTGACGATCGTGTCACTCCTCCCCGCTGCTCAAAGCCTCGAAACTTTGCCGCTCCGAGTAACGCTCCGCATGCCAGTTCTCCCGGACGACAAGTCAACCGTTGCAATTTGCATGCACGCATCCCTCCCTCCTCAGGCGCCAGCTTTTACCCACCACCACCATCACCAGGCGATCGACCCGCGGCCCGAGCCCGAGCCCGTGCGCGCGCGGCATGCCAAATCTACTTCTCTCGCCGCGCACGGCGAGAGAAGCCAGCGCCGGCCACCAAAAATCCGCGGCGAAAGCTGATCCAAAAGGAGAGGCCGGGTGCAGTGCCGGCGCGGCAACCCCCCTGCCGGATCGCGCGTCCCCCACCGGTTGCTTCCAGGGCAAAGACACCGCCCCCTTTGGGCCTTGGCTTTGCGTTTGCGCGGCGGGGGATCGAGTACACGGGGACGACGGGAACAGCAGGCCGGCGTGGTGTTCGGTGGGCGATGGAGAGGAGGAGAGGAGAGGAAGCCTCAGCGGTCGCGGTTGCTAAATCGGGGGGCGCACGTGGTGAGGCGATCGGGCGCTTGTCCCTGCGTGTGAGGCCCGGAGGGGAAACCGCACATGCCCCGGTCCATAAATTTGTCTCTCATCGTATCTTGCCTGCCTGCGGCGGCTCAGTTCGTGTTCTAACAAAAGACGCTAGGTCTGATTAGGAGTGGCGCAGGCATAAAATAGGAATTGACCTAGGATACATTATTGTGAACACAGTCATTGGAGTCGATCGATCAGCTCTCGGTGCTTTTTATGTGGAGCCACCTTTTAGTACAAGCCAGCTTACTTGTACTGTACTTCTTATACACATACAAGTGTGGATGCTTTTTTTTTTAAGGATTGCATATTCAGGTCCTGTTTGGTAGAGCTTATTCTGGCTTCGGCTTCACCTGTTTTACGTAAAAGAGGGCATTGTAGCGCAAAGTTGAGGCTAAAATGAACTAGAAGCCGGGTAAAACTCACTATTTTTGGCTTCACTGGTGAAGCCGTTTTTGGGAGAAGTCCTCCTAAATAGGGCCTCAATCTATTTTGAAAATAAAGTCGCGTTTACGTGCCCGCTTAGCAACTTACTAATTGTAGAAACACAAAGAGAAGTGCTTCACGTACAAGCACAGAAACACTCAATGTAATTTACTAATTTATACATGCAGCATTGGTTTAGCATAGGCATGCACATGTGTGAAACTTCTTGAATTTATGTATGGGGGAGCGAATCTTACGAAGGATTTTTTTCGCATATCTCATATTGAAATTAAGGCTCTGCGTGCACCGTGGAAATTTATTACTGAACGGTAGGTGATGGACTTCAGCTGTACTTTGATTTCTTTTTCAGGATTCTAATAAAATTCTTGCATTTGAAACATATCCTAGGCTTGATTTTTATCGAGAAGACTCAAGTGACACCTTTTTGAGATCTCATGCAAAAAAAGGGGTACCTACTCCTATGCAATAGCTTTTTCTTTAACCGACTTTTTTTATTGAAAGCTGATTGATTGAAGAGTTTAACGTTGACGTAAAACTTGCATCAGATGCAACGTCTCTCTTTTTTAAAAAAAGAATCACTATATGGGAGGACGATAATACGTGAAGATAAAAAACCATGCTAGTTTACATGCATGGGGACCTGCATATATGCTGTAAAATAAATGCGCTTTTCCCGTGAAAAGAGTTCCGTGCAATGGAAATGCAACATGTAGTAGGTAGAATAATGTTGCAAACACTTTGGTGTAGTCTACCAGTAGCATCGTAGATGCACCAACATATGGCTTCCTTTCGTCCTTCACATCAATTCTGGAACGCAAATTTGCTTTCTTCACATGGACCTGCTGGCATTTATTCCCCGTCAAAACACTCCCACAAAGAAAGTGGTAAATAAAGGTAATATGATTTCACGTACGTGCATGCGACGCGATCATGCTGTAAAAGAGCTGCAGCATTAGATCCTCTGGAAAAGAAAAGTTACCGGTACAGTACAAAGAAGCAGAGTATACGGTATACCATCCCCAGTAGTACTGTGTACCTGTACGTACCTAGCACAAGCGCAGGCATGTGTCGGCCGGTAATTTTCCTGCTCCTCCTCTAGCCTCTAGCCCTCTAGCAGAGACCGGTAACTCGGACAGTTCTGGAAAAGGAAAGCGAGGACAGGGTAAGGTACGTGGAGACACTACTCGGTCTGTGCTCACTTCAAGGGTACTCGATCCGTATTAAATTCTGCTACAATGGTTGGTCAGTGAGTGGCGACTGGCGAGGACAGGCGCGTAATTTCTTGTACGACCGGCGCAGGGTTGATGAGCCAAGGCCTAGCTATGATCGAGAGCCACTTTTACGGCAGGACACGAGCGATTCATCAGAGCCGTAGCCCACGGATCTTCGCGCAATCTACAAGTACTGCAGGGCTTTTACTGTCGCTGTACTGTGGCCGTAATGGTCATGCTGCCCCACGTACGTATATTGCTGTGTAAATTTTTAAATGAAAAGCTTTCTTATTAGAGGAAATGTTTAAAGAAAAACTGGAATATTTTTTTTTGCGTGTGAATATATTGTATTCGTCGTCGTCGGTCATCCTCCGTCACCACCATATCGCTTGCTAGTAGCTATAGGTCCTTTTTCTGCCGCCAAATAGTTACATCCGCACAGTTCAGCAGACATCCTCAGCAATCAAACTCGACGGAAACATCAGTTCGAAAAAAAGGAAAGGAAAAGGAGGAGGGGCGAGGGCCATCCGGCCATCATCACGCTTCGATAGACACGGCCAGAAATCAGATTTGGTTTGGGAAGAGCCGTGCATGCGGAAATGGGTCGCTCGCTAGCTAGCAAACCGGACGCGCACGCAACAGGCACGGAAGCAAAAGGCTTTTGGGCGCCAGCCGCGCAGGATTGACCCGAAAATCCAGTCCTGCTTACGGTACACCGTCCCCCGGAACAAGAAACCTACGCAAAAAGGGGAGAGGAGAGACGAGAGAACGGTGCACGGGTTTCGTGCCATCGTTTGCTTTGCTCTTCCGGCCTCACCAGTCGTCACCGCCGCTCTGGTTTCCTGTGAAGGGCTCTCGAGTCTGGACCGTTCCGACCCGATCGATCACCGGCGGCCGGCGGGCGCCACGCCAATCAGAGAGCCCTGAATCTGATCAGCCGCCACCGCCAGCGCGCAGTTTTGGCCGCCGCGCGCCCGCACGCCACGGCGGCGAGTTGGCGAGGAAAGGGGAAGGATGCGGGCCCACGGGGTGACGCGCCAGCGTCCCCTTCCTTTTTCCCGGCAACCCTGCGTGGGCGCCTACCACGGGAGGGGGCCCACCGGTGGGTCCGGATGTCCCGGGCGCGGGATGGCGTGGGCCCCTAGCTCGCGGCTCCAACCATAGACCGGACCTGCGGTGCGGACCCCCACCCGGACGAGTCAGGCGGGCACAGCACTGGGCGAGGCGAGCAAGCAACCGGGGCGAACATGCAGGCCTCGTGGGAGGCGCGCGCGGGCCCCACCGCCCCCCCGCGGGAGGGGGTCGCGTGGTCCCGCCCGCCCGCCCACGTTGCGCGGGGCAATCGGTGGCCCTCGTTGTACCACGACGCTCTGGCGCCCCGGAACCGGGAGGCCTCTGCGAGTCTTGGGTCCATCCGTGGAGGCCGGAGCCCGGAGGCATCGACACAGCAGGCAGGCGGTGGCGTCCGTGGCCCTAGTCCTCCCCGCTTGGGGCAAGCGCGGTCGCTGCCTTTCGTGGCGCTCCGAATAATGCTGCCATCCCTGGGGTGGGGTGGGGGGTGGGGGGGGGGGGGGGGGGGGGTGGCCGAGAGCGCGTGCGCCCGGGCTCAGAGATCACACCGTTTTCTCCGGCCCGGGGACGTGCGTGCCGCGGAGATGTTCGGGCGGGCGGACGACCTGCGCGTTGCGTTCATCTAGAAATGGATCGGATGGCGGCACGGCACGCACGGGCCGAAAACACAGTGATCGAAGACGCCGACACGCCGACGCACGCATCGCCGTTGCTCCAATCGCCGGCGCGCGTACCACCATGAAATAAATCCCACAAGGTTAAGTTGTTGGCGTTGCTCCATCCGCCACCGGCGGGCTGGGTTGCACGGTCGATCCATCGGTCGGCGATGGATGCATGGGTTTGGAGGTGGACAGGGACGGCACGCGCGTACGGTGCCCGCCGCATTCATTTCCGTTCTTATGAGAAAATAGTGTGCGCGTGCGCGCTCACCAACTCTTGTAAGAAAAGGAAAACGAGCAAAGCCCTCGATGCGTTCGTGCCGGGTTCTTCAGTTCTTCTTCGTGGCTGCACTGCAGGTTGCAGCAGCACTAGTACTGTGAACAACGCAGCAGCAGAGTCGGTGCAGTCGCCGTGACATCGGCGGCGGGCGCTGCCCTTCGGCCCGCCCGACCTCGCATGTGGCGGTCTGATCGTGCTTGCGCCGGCCACAGCACAGGAATCCGCGGGTACACCGTACGCGTACAGGGCGCTAGGTGTGGCAGCAGGAAAGAAAGATACTACCGCGTCAGGGTTCGCAGCGCGGCCGTTAATCAGCTGATGCGCGCGTAGATTCTTCAATCAGATAGATGGCTACGTCAAGGTTCGCGCAGTTACTTACCCGGCAGCTCCTGTCCTGAAAAAGCGTAGAGAACCGTAACAAAAGCAGACAGCGGAGGAGAGCAGGCATTTCCCTGAACTTTGCTGCGAACAAACCGTCGGGTTTCCAGACGCTGAATTTCCAACAAGGCCTAGCGCTACACTGCTACTCGTGCATCCGCGTGCGCACCCAACCTAGCTTGCTCGACCAAATCTCACTGGTACAGTTGTAGTGCTGTATACTGACGTACTGCACTGCTGTGTTGGAACGAAGCACTGCGCTGGGTCAATTTCTGGTGTGTGTAGGTGTACCTACGTATACGCGTTTCCAAGGTCAAAGTCGTGGTAGTCCACGGTTTATTCGTACTTCTCCATTGACCGACACGCTGAAATCTCATTGATCCACCATCTGCGTGCATGTGAACGACTGAACGATGGTGCAGGGACGTAAATGCAATCGATCGATCTTGTACGCAGCTCATGATCTCGTTGCGTTTGCACACGCGGTCGGCTGGGTCGTTTGGATGATTTGCTGAAGCAAGCCGCCGCGCCGAGGAAAAAAGGTGGCCGGCCGGCCAGGGGGCCGAGGGTCGTGCCGTGGCCAATCGCGCGTTTGCTTGTGCGCATCGATCGATGGCCGGCCGCCGGCCGGCCGATGAGCTCAGCGCAGGCGCCCGCGGCTGCCCGGATCTGATCATCGAGCGGACAAAATGGCGTCGACGAAGGGCGTGGAGACGCGTACGTGGTTTTGGTGGGTGCGACAAGAAGGGATTGCATTGGCTGCGGACGTCGCGCAACGGCGCGCGCGTATATACGGCGGCCGGCATCCCGGCGTGCGCCATACATACATGCATGCATTGATGTATGTACGCCTATTACGTAGGCCACTGGCGACGCATGCAAATCAAGTGGATCGATCGATCCGTCTGGTAAGCCCCCGAAAGTCCTGCAAAGTTGCAGCAACTCAAATGATTGTACGTGCCAAGATACCAAAGGCCAACAAGGAACCCCTACAGAAAGAAGAAGAAGAAAAAACTGCACGACAACTCAGTAGAACTGCGATCTAATGTGTCTATGAACCATTTTTTGGAGCTAGAACTAGCCGTGTGCGGCCTGATAAGCTTTGAAGTTAGATGAAGTTCAGAAAGGATGAAGTTCACCAGACGAGATCGTGCAGATGCATCTCATCGTCTGAATCCTCAAACTGGAAAAGGAGAGAGAGGAAAGCAGCACGCAACTCATCACATGTGTACGTATATGGCCGGAAACGTACCCAGACCATAGAAGAGCACGCATCCGTCGTGACCTGCCGAGTTTATAACTAGCACGGCAAAAAGAATCACAACGTGAAATTTCCAGCGAAAATCATGCACGTTTTTAGGTTGACAGTAAGCGAAGAGTTTGGCACAAGCATTGGCGATCGATGATGATGCAGTATCATACAGCCATCTGGCTAGCTAGACCACGAAAGTAAACGATACGAGTGCCATCTTGTACGTCGTTAGAGTTGGGCGGGGGGTTATGCGCAAACGAACGCAACGCTGGGCGCTGGCACACACTTCTCTTATTGGCCTTCTTCGGCTGACATAAAGGATAGATGACCTTGACGCGATCGCAAGTGACGAGCTGCGCGTTTAGCTTGGTCTACGTACGCAAGCATGCATGCACATCCTTCGCGTCGCGCGTATGGTATGGTGCGCGCATGATCCTGCCTGCTGTGAGTGAGGCCCCGTTTTCTTTTTCTTACGCCATGCATCAATAATTTCTCTGACGGCGACCTGTGCCTCGTCATGCATGCCAATTGCCAAGTGGGCGGCTCACCAGTTGCCATCAGATATATACGGAGACAGTCAACAATACACAGTAACAGAAATGGTAGTACGGATGGTTTGCTAGAAGCCTGGAGCTGAAAATTTTGTATAAGGTCATGTTAAATTTTGTATAAGGTCATGTTTAGTTCACTCCAAAATTCCAACTTTAGCACTATGCAAAAAGAAGTTTCCCCATCACATCAAACTTGCGGTACATGCATGGAGTACTGAATGTAGACAAAATCAAATACTAATTGCACAGTTTTGTTGTACTTTGCGAGACGAATCTTTTAAGCCTAATTAGTCAATATTTAGACAATAATTCACAAATACAAACGAAACGCTACAATGTTGCTACAGTAATTTTGGTTGCCCAAAGTTGGGCAACTAAAGCCTAAGAAATGTGAGGACCCTTAAGCATATGGCATGCCGCACAAATCTTTTTTCATATATAGAAAAAAATGGTACACAGAAAAAGAGAAACCGGCTATGCGTAAATATGTAAATGGGCTGGACGGGCTATTTCAATTCAGCCCACAGGCTGTCCAGCCTACAAAGATCGCCACTTTTGGGCCAATGAGCACAGTGCAGTCGCCGCGGCCCACACACTGTTTCCTCGACAGGAACACAGAGCTGCTGTTCTTCTCAGTCTCCACAGTTCTCCACGCTCCGGTGCGTCTCCAGCGAAGCGAGGCACCACCATGGCGGGGAAGCAGTTCGCCTCCCTGGCGCACGCGCGCCCCGCCTCTGCCTCCTCCCGCCGGCTCCTCGCCGCCGCGGGCGTCCTCATCCTCCTCTCCGCAGCCTACTTCCTCCTCCTCTCCCCCTCCTCGCCCCGCCCCACCGCCGCCGTCCTCGCGAGCCCTAGCTCCTCCACCACCACCTCCTTCCTCGCCTCCCTCGAAAGCTTCCTCGCCGCACCGCACCCCTCCGACTCAGCGCCCGCTCCCGGAGACCTTGATGCCGCGATCCGGGCCCAGGAGGAGGCCCGGCTCTACGGGGACCCCGCGTGGCCCGCGCCCGCCGCGGGTCCGCTCAGGGTCTACGTGTACGAGATGCCGAGCAAGTTCACCTACGATCTGCTGAGGCTGTTCAGGGACTCGTACCGGGAGACGGACAATCTCACGTCCAATGGGAGCCCCGTGCACCGGCTCATCGAGCAGGTGGGCGTGCGGTGAGATCGAACTGCAATTTTGTTCTGTTTATCTTGTCGAGATGATACGAGGCGCCTGGCTGTAGATTTGGTTGTGTGTGGTACTAGTTAAGTTCATGACAGTGGGGAATTTTGTCCTTATTGTGAAAAACTGAGAATCGTAGCACATTGATTCACGTGGATTGCTTCCTGGTTGGAAGTGGGATAATTATACTCTCCTAGCCTCCTTTATGATACACCTGCTCGCTGATGCTTTGGAAAGCTTGATGTTGCTGAACTGGGCTGTATGCTTGTACGCTACTCCCTCCGTCCCAAATTATAGGTCGTTTTGGCTTTTTTAGATTCATTGATTTTGCTACGCACTTAGATATACACTATGTTTAAATGCATAGCAAAAGCTATGAATCTAGAAAAGCCAAAACGAACTATAATTTGGGACGGAGGGAGTAGATCCCAAGAGGGCTGGTAGAATTTTCATCATACAAAGTTTCTGTTGTGAGGTGAATGTGATTCACACTAGAGTATCGCATCTTATTCTTAAAGCAGTTTCAGAATTTCTTTTGAACACTATCAAATTTACACGTATAAATGACTCTTGGCATTGTTTTGGGTGGTGAGGTGAATCATACCAAAAGCAATGAATGTTGATACCACAATTCTAGCTACAGAATCATATGTGTAATTATGTAACAATTATTGGGCATAGTTTTCAATACATCTCTGTTCAGCTAATAATTGTGTATGTAATTATGTAACAAATATCGCATACTTTTTAAGATATTGAACTTTATTCCATCTGTCTACATAATCAAATTATTTCTTCATTCACATTTGCAGCATTCTATTGACTACTGGCTATGGGCGGATCTCATTGCGCCTGAATCACGAAGACTTTTGAAGAATGTCCTCAGGGTTCAGCGGCAAGAAGCAGCAGACATTTTCTATGTGCCATTCTTCACAACAATCAGTTACTTCTTGCTGGAGAAACAAGAATGCAAAGCACTTTATAGGGTGTGGGAGCATCTCTTAAGGTTTAATTTTCGAAAAATGTTTGTTTTAGGACATCCACACACACAAACTAGTGTTTATGTAGGCAAATTTATTGATGAAACTAAAATTTAGTCCTTCTTGTTGGTAGTCTGGATCTAACCAGTGAAGGTTGTTGGATCCCCCCCCCCCCCCCCCCCCCCCCCCCCAAGTATATCTAAATTATAGTGACCGACAACATTGTCTGATTCTGGTTCTATTAACAGTAGGACACCATTTAAAATATTTACCTATATTGATGGAAATTATTTTGTTGTTTAGTCATCTCTTTTTATTCCAAGAGGGCCTTATCAACATTACTCCTTGATTTCAGGAAGCTTTAAAGTGGGTGACTAATCAGCCAGCTTGGCAACGTTCAGAAGGCAGAGATCATGTCATTCCTGTTCACCACCCATGGTCATTTAAGTCAGTACGGAGTTTTGTGAAGAAGGCAATATGGCTTCTACCTGATATGGATTCAACCGGCAACTGGTACGGTATCATTGTTTCCCAGTTGCCACTTTACCTTGGAAAACTGCTTGCATACTTCAGTTGAGCAATACAACTCTCACTGTCTTATTTCAGGTATAAACCAGGACAGGTGTATCTGGAAAAGGATGTCATCCTTCCATATGTTCCAAATGTTGATCTTTGTGATTCGAAGTGTGTATCCGAAACTCAATCCAAAAGAAGTATATTGCTGTTCTTTCGAGGAAGGCTAAAGAGAAATGCTGTAAGTCTCTTGGTACCACTTTTCAGGTTTTGACAGTTCAGGTTCAGAATATACGCACGCAAAATTTCCGCTTGTGCGTGCCTTATATGGTTTTTATGCATCTATTTCATTGAAATTTTTATCTCTAGGGAGGGAAGATCCGCAGTAAGCTTGTGGAGGAACTAAAAGGTGCAGAAGGCATAGTTATAGAAGAAGGTTCTGCTGGAGCTCAGGGAAAAACAGCAGCTCAGGATGGCATGCGCAAGTCTCTCTTTTGCCTGAGTCCAGCTGGAGATACCCCATCTTCTGCTCGCCTGTTTGATGCAATTGTTAGTGGATGTATCCCAGTTATAATAAGTGATGAACTGGAGCTTCCTTTTGAAGGAATACTTGACTATAGGGAGGTAAACATGGAGATCCAGACAGCTTTTAATATCTTTATGCTAATTTCACATGCCTTTACCAATCTCTCTTAATCCGTAGTGGTAAGGTTATTCAAGGTAGGCATGAGTCTAAAATTTATTTTTCCCTCCAGAAAATGAAGGATATCTTGGTAGTTGCATTCCCTTAATATCAACGAATACATTTGTATTGTCAACAGTAGAACAGCTAGTTGCACATTTGTTCATAATGGACGGTTCTGGTATTATATTCTCAATGGGTACTGATTGATTGACAGTTATTTGATAAGCTGAGATATAGACCTCAATGGGACAAACCAGCCTCATCTTATCTATGCTGTGCTTGCCTAGGCTCATTATTTAATTGGTTCAATGGGAAGCTTTACTAGCTAATTATTTGGAATAGAGAAATTAACACTGGAATCATGGGAAATTGGAGTTGTTTTGCTTTTGAAGTGTCTTGCCACTGATAATGAGCTTATTTGGCTCCCTGTCGAGCCAACCTTAGAAGCTTTCCTTTTAGGATCATCCAAATGCCTAGCCTGAGATTAAAAAAAAGTACCCCTTGGTTTTCAGCTCCAATAAGTTCTTGAAGCTTCTCTAACTGTGATGGCAGTGGGATATTGGTGGAAGGTGGATTGCGGTGAGCATAGTCATGTGAGGTTGGACCTTGACAGTGACACTGGAGCCATGATCAGCTCGTCACGCTTTGAGACAGGGCGTAGAGAAGAGGAAGGGTAAAGAGAGATCAATCTATTGCTTTTAAGCACGCTGTACACTGGCTTATATATGCCAAGACGTTCCCAGTTAATCTCCTTGATCCTCTCAACAAACCAAACCGATCGATGTAACAAACCTAACCGACTCCTAACAAACCGACTAAGCCAAACCGAAGATACACGCCATCCGTGGCTACAGCAAAGCATTGGTGCCATTCTGCTCCTTGTCGCTCCTCTTCTTGCGCCTGTTGTAGTGCAGTTGCTACATGACACTAATATTGTAGCCGGTGCGTCAAAATCATTTAACCTCAAGCTTGTCTGCTTGGTATGTACTGCATCGTGAACTTCTGATAGAATGGAGGTGGCTTGGTTATAATGGTACTGTTAACTGAAGAGAACATGCCTGCTACTCGGATGTACACCAAACTACTGTGTGCTATGTGGAACCATGCAGCAGAATATGGTTGCAGTCTGCCGGAACTGCATTATCATATAGTGTCAAGGTTTCTTTCAACCCTGTGGCTAACTGACTATACCATGATGATATATCATTGCATCTCACTGTTTCTAATGTTCCATTTAAGTTGCTGCTGTTCAAAACTACTTTTCACTTTAGTGTGAATCTGCAGTGCTCAATGATATGCTTTATTGTGCAGATAGCATTATTTGTTTCATCAACTGATGCTTTGCAACCTGGCTGGCTCATGAATTACCTAAGAAGAATCGATGCCAAAAGGATCAGAGAAATGCAATCTAATCTTGTGAAGGTGATCACTTTATCCAACTCCTTTTGTACATACAGCCTGGGAACATTCAGTATTGATGATTAATAATTTACCTGTGATTCGTTCACAGTTTTCAAGGCATTTTCTGTATTCAAGTCCTGCTCAACCTCTTGGACCAGAAGACCTTACATGGAGAATGGTAATTTCGCTGACATTATTCTTGCAGTTGTATCACGAAATAGGTTGTCTAGTACTCTGTTCAGCTTCATGAACATTCCTGTTACTTTAGTGCTATTTAGTTATAAGGATCTTAGGTTAATTGTTTCATTGCAGTGGCATTTATATTTCTCATGAATCTTGTTACTTCTACTTACGAAACACATGGCCTAGTCTGACCATTTTGACATTCCAAAACCAAAATGCAGATTGCTGGTAAACTGTTAAACATCAAGTTGCACATCCGACGTTCTCAACGTGTGGTTAGAGAGTCAAGGAGCATATGTACATGTGAATGCAGAGTCGGGAACACCACGAGGATGCTTTGAACCAATCTTTCCCTTTGTGTTTTTAAAATTTCAAACTTCTGTAACATAGCCAATTTTCAGTTGCCAATAGTGCGAGCTTTGAGTTAGGCAATTTTAGCCAATGTATGTAAACCTAACCGTAGTTCTGTAACCAATGTATGAGTTTGAAGTTCGAACTGGGAAAAGTTGTGATACTACCCGTGTGTTTGGTTACTGGGAGGGGTCCGGAACGGGTTCGACCCCCTTCATCCTGCGTTTGGTTCAAAAGAGGTCTGGGTTGGGTTCAACCACATGGGAATATTCCCACAAGATCCGGGTCCAGCGAATTCCTCCAAAATCAACGGACCGCGCGAACCCAGATGGACGCTATGTGGCTCCATCTTCGCGCTCGCCCGTGTGGTCGCTGCCTTCCTCGGTCGCCGTCGGTGTGCGGGGAGGAACCGGCGTTGCTGGGCGGGGAGGAGAGGGTGGTGGTGGGGAGGAGGCGGCGTCGCCGGGTGGGGAGGAGAGGGTGGCGGCGGGGAGGAGGTGGTAGTGGGTAGGGAGGGGAGAGCAGGAGCTGAGCGGGGATGAGGCGGCCAAGGGAGCTTCGCCCGCCGGTGGAGGCGGAGGCCGGCGCAGAGGGAGGAGTCAGGCGGCGCAGGGAGCAGGAGATCGGCGGCGGGGGAGGAGGTTGGCGGCGTTGTGGAGGAGCAGGGGGCGCGCGGGCGTCGGGGAGAAGCCGGCGGCGCCATGGAGGAGAGGAGGCCGGGCGGCGCCAGGAGGAAGAAGAAAGAGGGAGTGAGGGACAAAAAAGAAGAGGATGACAGGTGGGTCCCGCAGCTGACAGGTGGGGTTCACAATTAACGGTGTTAAAAGGACATCCATCCCAACCCTCTCAACCTCTTCAACCAATCAACCTCTTCGATCAAATAAAAGACTGGTCCAACCCATCCCTCTCATCCAAACACGAGTTGGACCCGACCCACGTCGTCCCAAAACCAAACGCACGCTATGATTTGCGAAATGTGAAATCCTATCGTGGCCGAGATTCTACTCGGGTGCCCTTTGCCCAGGCTTAACGTAAAGGCCCACTTTAACCGATTGTGAGCATATCTACGATTCAAGCTGTTGTTTTCTAGTTCAACTTCAACCTACCATGAAACAAATGAACCATATTGAATCGTCAATGCATTTGGTTATCTAGAGCTTCTCTGTCTAGTTAGACAGGAAACTATCAGATGGAGACCCAACGTGTACCATTGTATTTCAAGAATTCAGGGCATAAACGGTGGCGCCAACCGTCGTCCCAACGTCGAAGTCCTTATTGCATGTCAATCTCTTCAGCATGAAAAACCTGTTACATGCGCTATTAAAGGCCCAATTTTATTTGCATACAACAGCTGCTACATGCACTATTAAAGGTCCAAATTTATATGCTACTCCCTCCGTTCCAATTCCGTCGTTTTGATTTTTCTAGGTTCATAGATATTATTATACAATTTGGAATGAAGGGAGTATATTTTTAGAGATGGAGGGAGTATTTGATAACGTGTCGCAAAAGAAGTGGCAAATTATTTTGGAAGAGAGAACAGGGAAAACAATCAAAACACCATCATAATGCCCTCGTGTATACATCCAGAAAACTACTTAAGTACTTAACTGCAAATAATGGGAGTGAGCGAGTGCAAATAACCATTAAACCATATGTCAGCATACCAGCAGTAATTCCGAATATCTTGCATACTTGAATTCACATAATTGACCGCCAAGGGATCACTTATTCTTTGAACGGCCGCAAGACTGAAGTGTCCACATGGTTAGCGCACTACTAGAAACTATACAAAATTGATCCTGCAACTGCAAGACCTACGTTCTTCCCCACAAAAGGAACAGTTGTGCGGGAATGGGTATTTATAAAAGCAGAACATTAGTTAAATTAATGATTCCACAATGGCAGTCTTGGCGTAAGCCGTTTGAACCGGTCCTGCTTTTACTTCTGTAACGCCCAAAAAGATCTGCAAAAGGCATGTATGACCATTGGTAAGAGATAATTCCATTGACATGTATGCACAAATATAGAGACTTGATTGAAGGAGTATCACGTAAAACACTTCCAAATGCTGAGTGGCAATTTAAGAACATTTAAATCTGATACTGTCTTGCAATATCAGCTGTAGAATTAAGACAACAATTGGGACTCAAAGTCCACATCGCCAAGAATTTGCTAATAACGAAATCAAAAGCTGGATATGAAACAATGGAAATGGTTCCACACTGTTCATCATGGGATGCCGTATATAGTGTTTGGTTTGAGTAGGCTGGATATGGATACAATGAGTTGATCCATCCCACCTCATTACTCAAGCATGATGGACCACTCTATTCTAAAATACTTGATTCCTCAAACTAAACACACCCTGATAACGTATGGATATAAAACTTATGTGATACATTGTCAGATAGCCAGCAGTAAAATAAATAGGAAACAAAATTAAATAGTACTGTAGCAAAGTATGGATTTACTGTAAGAAACTAAACAGGATACCAAAGCAAACTGGCTGTTTGTGAAATAACTCCATCCCTCAGAAACAAGAAGGAAAGTTCAACAGTAACTATAAGTATGGCTGGTGCTTAGAACTGGAAAAAAATTCAGAAGTTTTTACCTAACTGATGGTAATGTTGGTAGATAGAATGCACATCTTCTGTAGTCAGATAAAGAACCCCCGGCAGTTCGAGGATCCACAAAGGCAGTTCTTAGCTCTAGGAACACCACTAGAATCAGTTCCAATATCACCATAGTCATAAGTCAACTCTGTCATGGGAGGAATGTGCTTCAATGCAAAGAACATGATATGCGGGCGATGATCATCTTCATGGTCAAACTGAACTGGTTGCCAGAAGACATTAGGAGCACAACTATGGTTCATGAAACGCGAGACGTTTCCCATTTTTTTTGCACTTATCTTAAGAGGCAGAGGCTCAAAGGTATCAGCTGAAATATTTGTGCTTTGCTCCCCTATCAATTCAGGTCCGTAATTCCATTTTAAAGTCTTCTCACCAGGACACAATGTTTGAAACATATAATCATCCTCATGACTATTCAAATCACATTTAGCATCATCAATAGCCTCACCAACATACTCGCATAAAAATGAACCAGCTCGTATGGGGTCCCATGAACGAAGACCCCAGCCTCGATTTCCGGTCTTAAAGACCTCAAAGTGGATCCTAACTCCTTTTTGGGTCACCTTGTTACGGCAGTTGAATGAACACCGACAGGATTCACCACATTCATAAACCATAGGCTTGCGGCAGACTAGCAATCCTGATGAGCCATACGGTAAGTTGCCTCCATTACGCTGTGCACAACTGCAGTTGGCATCACCAGGCAGACAAACACTAAGACATGTGCAACCCTGTACAGGTTTTATAGAGCTGGGTGGTTTCAAGTGTTTGATCTGAGTAATATAGGTGAAATGATGCGGTCCTTCATCATTGTCAATGTCATTAACAAGAAACACTGGGAGATTTTCTGCACCAGAAGATAGATCGGGGTGTAAAACACTGCCTCTAGTTGTTGGATTCTCTAGCCATTTCTGGGACATCTTCCAAATTGCAACCCCATCAGGTTGTCCTGGCTCTCTCAGCAGCTTGTACTTGAAACAAAATGTTCCACTCTTTGTTTTCTCCTTCCATGACTCATGAATCCTGTAGAGGCCATCATAAATATAAACCTTCCCAGTCAAGCAGCCTGGATCCTTATAGCCCCGTACTACCCGGATTAAATTTTTTCTGGACAGGCTCCTCTCAAGAGCCAGGTTGCCCCTCTCAAGCTTCTGGTCATGCCGCTCCTCGTTGTTCCTGCTATTGCCTCCTGAACCGCTGTAAACCAGAACATCTGTATCATCATCCTTGTTGTCATATCCACCTGCAGCAACAATACATATTGCAATGGAATCATCCTCATCACCAAACTTGGCAGTCATATAATCAATTCCGGCCATGCTAGGAGCATGCAGACCGATAATACATAGCTCCATCCTGAAGTAGAAAATATCCCCTATTTCAACGCCAGGAACAACCCCTATCCTTTTCCCCGTGTTGGCCCTAAGATTCCTGGCCATCATGATGGCGCCAGCCTTCAGGTCTGCACGTTTGCTAGTCTCTTGTTCCTCATCCATTTGAAGATGCCTACGCCGCAGTGCCTCAAATGTCATGAGAACTGCCTCCACAATTTCCCTGGGATCACCAGATGGAGGCACCACAGCAAGCTCATTGTTAGCAGAAGCTTTCTTGTGAGAGGGCTTGGGGCGTTTAGTCTTCATGCTATTGGAGCTATCGCTGCCCATACCATCGTTCATATTATATCCGCTTAGGCGGGATGGCCTCTTAATCTTCCTTCCAGATGCTGATGTCTGGTTAGCAATATAATTCTCGTCATCGTCATCATCATCGTCCAGTGATATAACATTAGGCCGTGTTGCCCTGTAAGCTGAAATGGGAGTGGCGTCAATGGGGCCATTAGCATTGGCACTCACATCTGAAGTCCAATGTGCAGCAGACTGCCCTCCAGCACAACCCTGATCACCAACTGCAGCATTCTCACTGCCAACAGTATCCTGATCACAAAAAGTGGCAGCCTTGCCACCATCAACATTCTGATCACCAAAAGTATGAGCCTTGCCTCCACAAGCATCCTTGCCGCCGAAAGCGAAAAATGACTGGGCAGAAGATTTGTTCCAAGCACCAAACCCCCCTTGAAACTGCTCAGCAGGAGTGACGAATATCAACGGTGGGGTGGTTGACTGGTTAGATGTATTGACACCCAAGGGCGCAGGGAACATTGGAGCCAATGTCCTCAAGGGCTTGATATCCAGAACATCCTGATCAGGAGTAGGCATGAAATTTGATGGCCGATTCATCTGAACTTGCAGCAATTGAGTTCCTGTGTGAACAAAGCACAGTTAATGATCATGTCATCACCTACCTCATTAACAAAATGGTAAGGATTTAGGCAGCATTTAGAATTTGCAAGTGACTTCTATAAATTATATATGTACACTTCACTAAGCAAGAGTGTAGAGCATCAGACTATGATGGATCATGGACAATAGATTGCAGTAGAAACATGTATTAAGGATAACTGCATAACTAGCCGAGTTGCAGTCGCCTAATAACAGAACCTATTAGTTTAGCAATGACAGAAAATCCAGGACAAGACTAACTGCATTCTGATTTGCTAGCAATTCCGAATAAATCATCAATTGGAGATGGCTGATGGTAAGGTCTGCTGGATTCCCAATCCTCAAACAGTGGTCACCTCGTCTGAGTCACCTCTGCTGATTCACTAAACCCATTTCAAGCCCGGTAGCAAGATTCCTCGTCCACTCTATCGTGCATACCCTCCCCAAAACCAAGATAAGTACGACCTTCAATAGGCGAATCAAACCCTCAATTTGGCCAAAAAAAAGTCAAATCAAAGTACCCCGTAGAACATATTCAACTTTCAACTACGAAAGGAAAAAAAATTCGACTTTCAATAGAATGCTTTGGGCTCAAGAACGGCATAACTCCTAACTCGAATGTGGCAGATAGCCTGGAAAATTATCAATTTTCCCAGTACAGAACACCACGACGGGAAGTGGGGTTTTCGCAGGCAAATTTCGGAACTTCCACAACTACTAGGGTTTAGTGGGAACGGGAAGGGGAACGAAGAGGTGCGCGGCGATGAGCGCGAGCAGGTGCCGCGGTTAATGGTGGAGCCGAGAAACACCTCGGCCTGGCCCCCTAGCTTCCGCCGCGGGCGGGGGCGAGAGAGGAGAGGCGATTAGGCGAACCGCGAGGCATCGAGCGCGTCTCCCCGCCGCCAGGCGCCAGTGTGTGACAAGGGGAACAAGGACAAGCGACCGGATCGATGCGTGGAAGGGAGAGGGGCCAGAAACCGGCGGCGGCGGTATCGAGAAGTCGCGCACCGACTGAGTTCAGTGGGAGGGAAACGACCCCTCACCTGATCAGAATCCTCGCAGCTGCGGCTGCGGCTGCGGCTGCGGCTGCTTGGGGGCGGGAGCGGAAGCTAGGAGACGGACGCCATGGATGAGCGAGTGATCTGCTGGGCGGAGAGTTGAGTGGCGGTCTGACTGGCCGCTCTGCTCAAGGGGGAGGGCAGGATGCGTTGGGGTTTTTCTTCCTGCCCAACGCTCTCGCATCTCTCTCACTCAGCCGGTTCGCAGTCCGGTGGTCGTCTCATCTCAGCCACTCAGGCGTTTGGTTTTTCGGACCGATCGGACGGGGAGCGCGTCGATCGCTGGAACGCCCTCTGGATGCTCGTTGCAGAGAGACCCTTCCCTTGGTGCGGTAATTCATCCCGGAGCTATTTTTTTCGTCCCCAAATATAATGTGAACTATTTTTAGATTTATTCTAATTTAGACTATCTCAATGACGAACTTTATACATAAACAATGAAATATATATCGTGATTTAGTACCATCAATTATTAAATAAATTTTCATGATGCAGTATTAGTAAGAACAAACAGATGACACAACGGTTCAAATAATGACGTGGTCTATCCTTATTTCTAGTTTATTTTGGACTTTTGGTTGATCCAACTAATAATAACAATTTTGAGTTTTAGATTGATAAAAAAAGAAACATTAAAAGATGTGTGAAATAATTTTGGATCGATCTTGACGTCATGCTGCACGGACAGGATAGTGCAAGAGACAGACATATGAATTTTAGACATAGGAGTTAAGTTGCGATAGGACAACTGGCTATTCGTTTAGGTGCTAGGCCTATTTTAGTGATATAACATTTCAAAACGAAGATTTATGAAATTTTAAGATGTTTATTATTTGGTTAATAAGTAATGTTGCATTTTGAAACAATGTAGATAATAGAAAAATTAGATATATCACCATTAATCTCATCATCCGATTGCTATGAGCGTATTTGATTTCTGATCATTACACGTCACCTCGAATTGCGGGATGCCAGATTAAATTACCTCTCTCTGTTTGGTTGGTTGCCACGCAAAAAAAAGTTAACCGGTTATTGGTGATTTTTTTCACCCCCATATTAAATCCCTGTATTTTTGGCTGCTACTGGCTTGATGGGGGCATTTAGTGTCCGGCGACCAAACATCCTTAAAAGATTTGAGAGAGTAGTAGCGTGTAACGGTGTCTTCGCTGCAGCTGCTGTCGCGAACTCTAGGAAATGGACTACCGGAGGCTAATTGCTTCTCAGATCGTTGAGCCTAATTGCTGAACGCTTCATCGGAGAGGGTCCATGTTTTCAAACCAAAAAAACTCTGATGACAGGGGCCAGCCGGCCAGGCACCGCCCCTTCCCTCCGCTTCCTCAGCTGCATGCTCAGCAGTCAGCAGTCTCCGCAACACAACGTGGCCACGGCCGATCTCAACACCTACGACCGCACCAGATGGATCCCCGCAGACACGTATCTCTTCCAGAGTCACACGTGTGCAGCTGCATGAGCCCAGCTCACTCCCTTTTAACAACAGCTCAACGCGCAACTGTCTCGTCGAGGAAGAGGAAAGCAGGGGAGGAGGAAGAGAGAGCTCCGATGGCGGAATCATGCCACGACGTGGAGGTTCCCGGCAAGCCGACGGAGGTTGGGACGGCGCTGCTGGAGACGGCGACGGGCACGATCCAGGGGTTCGCGCCGGTGAATCAGATCCACCAACACCTGTGTGCGTTCCACTTCTACGCCGACGACATGTCCCGGCAGGTGGAGGCGCACCACTTCTGCGCGCACCTCAACGAGGACGTCCGCCAGTGCCTCGTCTTCGACGGGCCCGGCGCCGGCGCGCGGCTCATCGGCGTGGAGTACATCGTCTCGGAGCCGGTGTTCCTGACGCTGCCCGACACCGAGAAGCCGCTGTGGCACACCCACGAGTTCGAGGTGAAGGGCGGGGTGCTCTTCATGCCGGGCGTGCCCGGGGTGGTGGAGCGCCGGGACCTGGAGAAGGTGTGCAGGACCTACGGCAAGACCGTCCACTTCTGGCAGGTGGACCGCGGCGACGCGCTCCCGCTCGGGCTCCCGCAGATCATGATGGCGCTCACGCGAGAGGGGCAGCTCCGGCAGGACCTGGCTGACTGTACGCGAGCTCTCGTAGCTTGTTGTTTTGTTTGGTGGCCTTTTTTGTGTGTTTCTGATCGGCTGCTTGTTGGAACGGCGTGCAGGTGTGGAGAAGAAGTTCGGCGTGTCGTTCCAGAAGGAGAGGGAGAACCGGGCGTACATGAGCGGGCTGGAGCACGGAATCCACCCGCTGGCGAACGCCGCCGGTAAGGGACTCAAGACCGAGATCCGTGAGGTGGACATCCCGGCGACCACGACCGCCGGCGCCGCCAGGGTCTTCACTTGATCGCCGTGGGTGGCGTGGCGAGTGGATCCGTGGATGGTGGGAGTCTGGGTAGTATAGTAGGGTAGTAGCTACTAGATGGTGCGGGTTAGTCGGTGGGTTAACAGCTTTGTGTTCGGAGTGCCTCCGTTCCTTCCAGACAAGTCTCGGACTCTGCGATCCGTGAACTGTGAATTTCGGTGTATAACATAATAATAATGGATCGTTTTGAAGTGCAAGATGTGTGAATTGGAGTGAAAAATGGACTGATACGTGTTGATTGAAGTGAAAAATGAATTAATTTTCTCTGTTGTGCAATAGTTTTCTCTGAAGCAAATCGAGAAAGGGCGAGCGCTTTTATGGCGAGGCTCCAATTGAAATACGATGGTTCCGTAAGAACATTGAAGCAACTGCAAAAGCAGTGTGCCAGTCAAATGGTTGAATGTTGAATGCAGAGTACACCAAAACCAGGCCTAAATGCATGAATGTTATCGAATGTGAAGAACAGGAATAAAAAGCTATCAAGTCTCAAGCCATCTTCACAGGAGTACAGGACACGCAGCTCGTCGTTCACATCTCGTATTGTTGTGAAAGAAGGGAAATTTGGACCAAAGTTCCGACACGAAGGAAACGGAAGATGCAGCTTCATTTCCTGTAAGATCAACGGCTAGCAGGAAAACATTGTCCTTCTATATGAAACAAGATGATTGCCGTGCGAACAATGGAATAGTAGCAGAAGGTTTCAAATTCCTTTGATGAAACCTTAAGCAGGTCTCAGGTGTCAATCACCATACACATACGTTGAGCCATACTACGAATCAAATTTACCAACAATTCATTTGATTTAGTGGCTTGAGCAGCTCTCAGATGTCAACCTGAATTCATATATGTACTTAAATATCGAACCATACAAATCGAATTTACCACCAATCTCAAATTTCTGGACAAAAGCAACCTGATCAACGGAAATGTTAGAGCGGAATTTACAACTGTTTACATGATCTCAACCTACAACATCTCACAACCAATCATCACAGCTCTGCTCCGAAGCCTAGAGCACAGACGAATCCAACAGATCTACGAAAGAATTGGGTTACCACTCTAGCCGAATCCTCCGAAAATTACGACGAAATCGTCACACGACCATTCCTCAGCGCTCGACAGCACAGCAAGAAGGCACGAACCAGCAAAAAATCGGGGAAAAGAATGAGCAGCCTTACATCCGGAGAGGGGAGCACGACTGCGGGGGAACGGGAGGGGCGGTGGGGGGCGCGCGCGCGCGTCAGAGGAAGCCGAGGAGGACGGCGGCGCCGAGCACGAAGAGCCAGACGATGTGGACGAGCAGCAGCGCCTGGCCGGAGACGGGCGCGGAGCCGGCGCCGACCTCGCAGTAGCCGCGCCGCGCGACGCGGGCCCCCGCGCAGGCCGCCTCGGGGCAGCCGCACCAGTACGTGACCCCGTCGGCGCCGCAGACCGGGTCCGGGCGGAAGCACCGCACGGGGCACAGCGCGACGTCGCCGTCCGCGTCCGCCGCGGCGCATGGGTCCCCGGGCTCCGCAGCCGCCCCCGCCGCCGTCGCCGCGGCGGGCGCCGGGGAGGAGGAGGCTAGGGTTTGCGCGAGGAGGAGCGAGAGCGTGGCGAGGAGGATGAGGTGGACGAGGCGTGAGGGCGGCATGCCGGGCGTCGCCGGCGGCCGATGGTCGCCGGCGAGGGGCGGGGCGGGAGTCACGGCGGTCTCCGGGGCGCGGGAGGACGCGGCCGCGGCGGTGGGGAAAAGGGGTGGGATTGCGGGCGCGGTGGAACCCGTCGGCGGGTTGGGAAGTTCCCGTTGGGCGTTGGCGACGCGTCGGCCGGTCGGTCGGCGACTCGGCGTGGTGGTGGGTGGGGTGGGTTGGCTTGGACTTGGCTGGACCGCGTTGGCGTTGGGTTGGCCGCCTGCTCTTGTCCCGTTTCGCCTTGCCCAAGAATAGCATTTGCCGAATTTTGGTCGCTCGTTTCCGCCGAGTTAATTAAGGCACGCGAATTGCAACGTGAAGATATATTTGTAGATTTCCATTTTTTGTAAAAAAAATACATAACTTGGAGACGTTGTGATTTTTGAAGTGTTTTTTATGGTGTTAAGGATAATTTCCATCTGTCATTCTGGAAGTTGCCAGCTGAGGAATTGAGGTAGATTGCCTCCTCTGGAAGAGAAAGCGATGGGAATTACTTTACCATGCACCGGCAAGCGATACCTTTCTTTAGTCGTGCTTTCTTCGCTTTCGCTTTCTTCTCATGGATTTCCTAAATCTTCCTTTGATTATTCAAATCTAGGCCTGGTGCGAGCTTTGTGATCACATTACCCCCCCAAAAAAAGTCTGCTAACCATATGGCAAATAGGATTATAGGAAAGGAGTGGTCATAACATCAAGAAAACAGTTGGAAGACATGCGCATTTGCCCTGGTGCGACCAAAAGTACAGCAGAAGCAACTCATCCAGGTTGAAGAGACGGCGTGGTGCTAAGTGAAGAAAACAAGTATTGTCTATGGGCAAATTCATGAAGAACGCAAGTGCCTTGATTTCACCAGAATGCAAATGCCACTGCTCGGATATCATTCGCTGTAGAGCTTCAAACTTCCACGAAAGCATAGTTCCATTAAGTACGTATGAAGTTTACAGGACACTGAAATAAAATCCGACAAATTGGCCATGTCCAGTCTGTCACCCCAAAGGGATCAAAGATTTCAACAGCACCAGAAGATGAAATAAGTTCAGACTATGGTCGGTGTTTCTTAGTCAGCATCCATTTCCTCCAGAGCTGCCTGAGCAGCAGCCTTGGCCTGCTCCAACAGATCATTTGGTACCTGTACCACAGGTGAGCAAACAAGTTTAGCTTCAAATTCACACAGAAGGATGAACAGAGGCCATTTTTCAGGTGAATATCCCAGTACCTTCTGATGCTGGCGGTTTGATTCGTCACAGACCCAGCTCAACTCCAACTCGAAAGCTTTGTCCTTTGCTTCGTCATGCACTCCATAAATTCTGCATTGGGCATACTGTGAGGATACAAATCTTGAACAGCAGTAGCATTTTCAGGTTCATTGGCATCAAATAAGCAGGAAAATATACAAGAAATTTGGCAATATCTTTAAATATCGAAGTTAAAACACCCACACCTAACTTGTTTTCACTATCATCATCATACATTAGTTGTAAACAACACCTCTACTGCAACAAAAGTGGCTTTTAAGATTGTCTATGAGAATAGTTTGCAGTATTATCACAGTAATAATACAGTGCAATCACGATATTCATAAGCAGTTCTCTAGCGATAACAGTCCTACCAGCAAACTTTTAATCTCAAAAGGTATAGTATAAAGGGAATGCACCCACAGAAGTTCCTAATGACTAAACATGGATAACTGGGTACACCCTGCCAGGCATTGTATAAATATAGAAAATCTAGAATGACATGGAGGAATGTGGAACGATGAATGAAGCCAATTAAACCAAATCAAAACAAATTACAGCAAAGCTATAGACAATAACATGCAAGGAAAAAATAAAACTAACAATTTGTGAAGTGGCAAAATTGCACTATTATGGGAAAGAAACTCAGACGTACATCTTTGCAACTTCAACAATGCCTTCCCGGCAGGTAAGCTCTGAAAGCTTCAACTTCTCTATCTCACTGCAGACAATAATTAAACACTTGGGTTTAGAATAATTCTAAGATCCATATGCTTAATAAAAGAAGTTGGAACAGAGTTACAAGAAAAATTCCAGAGGTAATTTATAAGTAAATGCAAAAACAAAGATTGTGGAACACAAAAGCTAAAGTCAATAGTTATCTCGATCAGATTATTTTAGAAGTCAATATTTTATTGGAAATAAGGGTAGATGTACATAAAATTTGAGCTCCAATTATGTACAAGAATCCTGCCAGTAGCATTTCTGGTGAACTACCAATGGCAATAAAAAGGAAGCATACGCAGGAAAGATCATTTGACAAATGTAATGGTATACTAGCTATTATATCAATACGCTAAGATTGGTTCAATGGTCCCATTCATAAAGCAGCACAAACATTGTAGCTATCAAACAGTTACTATTGAATGTTAAGATGATATTTGGATGCCACTCCTTTCTCATGTCCTTTCCTTCTCAGTAAGCTAGGTTATAATATGTGGTTTATACTACAAGGCAATAAATATTTATTGGCTATGTTTTATGTACCGGCAATTGATTGCGATAGAAGAAGAAACAAAGAGAGCATTGGTAATGAAACAAAGTAACTGAAAAAACTTACGTTTTTGCAGCCTGTCTACCCTTCCCCAATGCAGCACCGAAGTATTTCTGTTCAAGTTTGTAAAGTCAATAAACATCATGTATTTCAAATTCACAAGACTCCTAATATTTAATGGTACTAAAAACAAGTTCATCTACTGAACATGAATGCACGACTGATGGAACACATAATTCATGTAAAACCTAAGATGATGAGCCTTTGCACTTGCATTGATACAACTCTTAATGTAATACAGTAACAACTTACGTAGGAGACTCCTGAGGGCTCTATCATGTACAGCTGTGGCCCATCCCTATCATAACCTCCAAGAATAACACCACAACCAAAAGGCCTGACACAACAGAAACCAAGTTAGGATTGCCAGAAAATGTATTGAAAAACACAAGTAATGAAAACTCCAGTAATCATGGGCCACTACTGTTGAATATATTACCTCAGCCACCAGTACAGCGTGCAAAGATGAACATAACTTGCCACACGATCTGCCAATTCCTTCACAGAAATGGGTTCCCCATAGACCCTGGTGCATTACAGTTTTAGAACATAGTCTTATAAAGATGCTCATATGGTCTAATTGTCTAAAAGGACTAAGTGCTTACTTTTCGTAGCTGGCAGCTTCTGATTTGGCCCTTGAAACAATTTGCCTGCCATCTGCTGCCAAACCAGCAACAGACTGCAAATGACAATAAAGTAGTCCGTGATTACAACGCACACTTGATAAAAATAGCTAGTTCATGAACCTTTGCAACAATAGGAAAGGCATCACTGCAAGAAAAATCTCAATAGAAAAACATCTTTACTGCTTTACATCAACAATTAGTTGTATAGGAAAAAAGATAATAGAGCATGCATTTACAGTCTTGCTCCTATATTCAGTCGTTAATAGTGCATGTCAGAAGGCCAAATCAGAAATGCAATCTTGCTCCTATATTCATTCATCTTGGTTTTAATTTTTACGTCAAAACTACTATCAAATTGTAGTCAAGTAAATGCATTACCAAGCCAGAGTGCCGGTGCACTGAATGGATCCTCTGGTTGGACCCCTCCAGCATCATCTTTGAAGTTACCAGCTTCTCAACACCCTAAAGGACCAAACACAAAATCGCAATCCAGTCAAGACACAAGAGGGGCTCACCAGATTAAAAGCTGAACAGAGTAAAACTCAAAAAGCCCAATCTTACCAGGACAATGCCATCTTTGCACTTGATTCCAACAACAGTCCTATTGACAAATATCAGGGCATCACCGTAAGATCACATAGCAAAAGGGAACAAGTGAAACAAAACAGAATGGGAGGCGGAATCGAACCCGCTGTTGTCGACAGCCTTGGTGGCGTACTCGACCTGGAAGACACGGCCATCCGGAGAGAAGGTGGTAACTGACAGATCGTAACCTGTGCCTATGCTGCTCATTGTCGACTTGTTTGTGTCACCTCAACACTGCTAGTACAGATCACTCCTGTAACACAAAACCCCACAGGATTAGTTACAGCACACAGCGGTCGATTTGATGCGAGGAGGCGCAATGTTTCGTCGAAAAAAAAATCGTACTACAAACATATATCCGTATTCAGTAGTCACGCCACTCCATAAACAAATCCGCAAACCCTAAATCCGGTGGGTTGGGTGAAACATATCGGGATTCCAGGGCTCACCACAAAGGAAGGGGTAAATTCCGCAGTGAAGAACTAAACGGGGAACCAGTGCGACCAAACTAGGGTACCCTAACCGACGAAAGCACGGATCGACTAAAGCGACGGGGTGGATCTCTCCGCCACCCGCCAGTGGAGCGGGGATGGGGCGGCGGGTACGCCGATGGGCAAAGGGAGGGAGGAGCAATTACCTGGATCTGGACCGGCCGGCGAGCAAGGTGGAGCGGCGGGGGGTTCGCTGAGCTCGGCGGCTTGGGATGGGTTTGGGGAAGACGAGATCGATGAGAGAGGGGCGTGAGTAAGTGCGTCCCCTTTCTTTCTTCCGGCCCAAGCCGAGACCTACGAGACGGGCGGGCGGGGCCGAGAACACGAAGGCGATACGGTTCGTGCGTGTTACGTTCGACTGGGGCCCGACTGGACGAGTCAGGGTAACGGTCCAGATTGCGCGTGGTCCGGTTCGAGGGTTGGGATTCGTCTGGGCCGTTTCAAGTGGGCAAAGTTACCCATGGGCTCAATTTTTCGTTCTTAATCATGGTCGGTCTCTGTGTTGCTATATGTTATATGTTTCGAAGCTGTTGTGCAGAAAGATTTTTTTTTTAAAATCGAGAACGTGAAATGCACTCTTTTTCATCGAGAGTATACCGGCCCTTCATTTGTTTGTGAAAATGCAATTTTTGTAATCTGCCGTTGTTCCTGCAGGCTGCAGCCATCGAAGGCCCCTAATTCAGTTTAGACAGAGTGCTAAAATTGTCGTTTGACTTGGTCATGCCAAGCCGCGAACGTGTTTATAGGAACTGAACCTGAAATTTAGTTTAGACCCGCGCACGTGTTTTCATCCTGTTTTTTAGCTGATGTATAGCTGCTGCAGACGGGGCATGACTTTGGCCGGGGACCGGGGGGTTGCCCGGTGCACCGGCCCGCAACCAGCCAACCATCCATTGCACGAGCACGACCTGGTCGCCTCACAAGTCACACCAATGCAAGTTGCAACGCCGAGGTTGCAGTCTCGGAGTGTTATTTCTCTGGAGCGAGCATTATACACTGCGGATCGTCTGATACGTTACACAGCAGCTGCATTCACCTGCAGCGCAGTCCAGCTTCGGGCGGTTGAACGGGACATGGAACACGAGACGCGCGAAGAAGGCGATCGAGGCTGCGTTTCACAGGATGACGCATTTCTGGGGGCGCTTGCCGGCGTCGGACGTCCCCGGCTTCTTCTTGCCGCCGCGCACCGGCTTCTCCTCCGTCCTCTTGCTCCTCCGTCTGCGTAGAGATCTCATCATCCCATCAGGCAACAGCTCCATCTGTTTCCTCAGAGAGTACGTGGGAAAAAAAAAGGATACTTTTCAGAGGGTTACGTTAAATTTCAGTTCACTCACTTGGCCATCATGACCTTGACGAACTCGTCGTAGTTGATGCTCCCGTCGCCGTCGACGTCGGCCTCGCGGACCATCTCGTCGACCTCCGCGTCGGCCAGCCTCTCCCCGAGGTTGGCCATCACGTGCCGGAGCTCCGCCGCCGAGATGAAGCCGTTCTGGTCCTTGTCGAACACGCGGAACGCCTCCCTGAGCTCCTCCTCCGAGTCGCTGTCCCTCATCTTTCGCGCCATCAGCCCCAGGAACTCCGGGAAGTCCACGGTGCCGTTGCCGTCGGAGTCCACCTCCGTGATCATGTCCTGCAGCTCCGCCTCCGTCGGGTTCTGACCCAGGGAACGCATCACCGCTCCAAGCTCCTTGGTGGTGATGCAGCCTGCCGCCAAGTTAAATATATTAGGCCACGACCGAGCTCATTAGCCATTACAAAGAGATGAGATTAAATTGAGGCATTATTACCCAAAGCAAAGTACAGTAAATGAAAATGAAGGCGACAGGGAAATGGAATATTGTTCTTCAGTAAAAAGTTTTAAATCTCCCGCTATAGTTCCACTATCGTCTGCTCTAGCTTGAATTCAAGGTAGGGTGCAGCTATTTGCACTTATGTACAATTTAGCCGCTATAGTCTGCTATAGCCCGATTAGCTCCACTATTAGCTATTTTATAGTGCTGCCGCTAAACCCCTTAGCCGCTTTAAAACAACTAAACCACCGTTTCGCTCCTAACCACAATTCTGATCCTACCTTTCAGAGATCTTAGCAGTCTATTGCTAGTAGCACAATTCAGACTCAAAACGAAAGAAACGCTCAGCGTAGTCACACAGAATAGGCCGTTTCCATCAACCAGGCAACATGATAATTAATTGCTACTAGTATGCAACAATTTGATTAAGAGTTAATTGCATCTTATCCCATCATGACAACACGGAGGATATGGTATTGTCCATGTTTTATCACACACCCAAATTAAACTAACTGATCTCATTTTATGTGCTAAATTGTTGACCAGATTATCACAGATCTAGATAAAATGTTCTTAAAAAGGAACATATGTGTATTGAACACTACATACGCATTCCGTAGGCACTTTCAGTAAAGAAGAAAAAAAGAATCGATGGATTGCCGACAACAGAAAAACACATCCCGGGCTTCAAAGTTCAACTTTGTTTGAGATTACACCATAAACCTTTGAGTAATCTAAAAAAGGAATTAACATTGCATATTGAAGTAAATAGCAGTGGGAGCATTTTTGGATAGTCAGAATATACTTAAGAATACATTGATGACTAGTCCACTGTTCTACCATCAATTAACTACAAGTGTTGTACGTTCTATTGTATGCCAACATGGCTCGCCGGTTCATGTTAGGTTCCAATTCTCTTCCAACATCACTTTATTCTTCAACCTTTTTTCCTGTTCGTGATATGAGAGAATCAGAATCTGGTTCCACGGATCAAGTAACAAAGTAAACCTTATTGCTTCCCTATACAGCTATTCAACACCGCGTAGCTACTGACAACTAAGATCGTATCTCGACGAACTTAGAAAGCTCTTAGATCTGCTGGAAATGCTCTTAGAGCATATCTCTCCAGGTTCGAGAAAAAAACCCGACTAAGTTCTAAAAGAATCTGTTTACCACTTTACCTTAGATGAAAAGCATGGCATTCACCATTAGCAGAATACTGTTACAAAATCAGTATGACTAACAAAAATGAAAAAAAATGCAACACGATCGATCGTCCTCACTTCCACGTATTGATCTTTACCGTCATTACTAGCCAATCCGCTATTTGATTTCGTGGTCTGATCGCTATGCCTAGCACCCGTGCATCAAGAACACTGAACTAGATAAAACAAGAGCTTTGGACACTAATCCTAAGCCCGAGGCGCATAATAGATCTAGCATGAAACAGCCATAGCCGGCCAGCGCCCCATCGGATGGAAACCAATAGGACTATAGGAGGACGAGGAGTGGGCTGGATCAGGCGATAAAAAAAATAGCTCGATCGGTGTGGCCGTGAGAGGTAAGTCAGGGGAAGTAAAGGATCGGAGAGCAGGGAGAGGGGAGGAGATTGATACCGTCGCCATCCTTGTCGAAGAGGCTGAAGGCCTCCTTGAACTCTGCAATCTGGTCGTCGCTGAGCTGGTCCGCCATGGCGATGAAGCTTCGAGAGGACGAGGGAAGCAGAAGCAGGGAAGGAGGCTACGGGCGCGCGTTAATGGCTACTGGCGTGCGCGAGCTGGGGTTTTATTCGGAAGAAGGGCCCCACCTAGCAGCAGTAGACGATTGGGTATTCAACTGTAGTCTGTGGGCCGTGGTGGCAGAATCTGGTTCTTCACCTTCCACTCTACTAAAAAAATATTTCTTCCATTCAAGGACTTTTTCTTTATTATCCCCTCAAAACAAAGAAATTATATCCTAAGCTGCATATTGCTTGAGAATATCTGTGTTCTAGGACAAGTGTGTGTGGAATGTTGGTCTCGTACAATACCACGTAGGATATTTGGTGATATGAAGAGTGAGAGCGCACGAGGTGAGAGAAAAATGTTTGTTTTTCGCAAAACAACAGCCTCAAGCTATATTTAGGGCCATGCAAGATGCCACTACCATATAACTCATTATATTTTTTATGCGCACAAATTAAGCAAGATGAAAAGATGATGACGATTGTCGAAAGCCACGATGCATATTGAGCAGGGCAAACAGCGCACAATCATTGATTCATCAACGAAATCACATCACAGATTCATGCCAGCAGCACGAGCATCCTTGTCCTTTGTGATTACAAAAGGCTATTACACATCTTTACCCTGCATACTATTACTATCTACTCAATGACAGCGGAAAACTGAAAAGGAATAAATGTAGCTCAAGTAGCAGCCAAACTGAACCTCGAAGAGATTGTCTATTTTCCAGTGAATCTCCAAACAGAAAGTTAGCAACCACCATTTAAGAAAGCTGATCATAATGAGATACCGGGGGATCATACTCAGCAGAGGAAAAAAGTTATAAAAATAACCCTTGCTACCGAAACGAATGCCATGATAGCCAAAAGAACAAATAGCCAACTGCTTTCGTCCTAGCAACTATACATGAATATCTGACCGTAGAATGAACTATGATTGTACCAAAATGATTTTTTCCACCAAGTTGCTTTCCGTTTCTACTTTCTACCCATCATATCTGGACAGACAATTGCTCACCATCGGATTATACAAACAATGTGTGTGTCATAGATCTTTCCAGACCTTGTAGTCAGTATTTGAGCTGTTAGGATTTATCAGTGTATCCTGACATCCAATGAAGAAGGTAGGTTGCACATCCATATTGATCAAGGCATGCGCAGTCGATCTTGTACTTGCAACAATGCCGACCTCGTCAGCTGCAATTATGGCCTCTCCATATCCCTTATCTTTTACGTCAGCATTTTCTAACTGTTGATTATGGGAAACAAACATTCAAAACTGGAAGACATACAATTCTCAGGAATTGCAAAAGGGGAAGATCATTACCCTGAATTTTGTCTTTGCACCCCAGATGACGAATGTCTCATTGCACGTATGGTGACGATGATTGCCACGCAAACCACCTGGCTGGATCTGTCCTACGTGCAGCGATAAACAAGCAAATGCACCACCTAAAAATTGACATCAATAGTGTCTATCAAAGGATTCAACAAAATTATCTATGTTTTATTCACATATATGCTCCTTTAAGCACATTCCATGCGATCATAAACAGCATAACTATTAAGTGAGTAGACAGGTCTTTCGCTGAAATTAAATATGCATTCGCCCATGATAATCATGAAGAAAAAAACGGACCTCCGCAGCTACTGGATGAACATTAAGTGAATTTTCTAAATTCCAATACATGGATAGTCATAGTGGCTTTCCAAAATGAAAAGGCTCCACAAGTTCTTTAATTGATTGATGCCTCAACTATCCTAAGGGAATTTGGTTCCACACTTTTTCTACACTTGTGGAAGATTGATATCTACGTTTAACTTCAACAAAATCTCTAATATAATCAATAGAAATATTCAGAATAAGCATTTAACAGAAGTCAAGTTGAGCTGAACATAGTTGCCTCCAAGATTATGAGCTAAGCTTTTTGGAGTGATGGATGTTGTCGGTTTATACAAGGAACTTGTTCTGACTACCAATCATGCACGGGAGAAAAGTCTCAAGTTTGACACAGTAGTAAGCAGTAACAAACAATATTAGCGCATTTGATGGCCCTCCGCTTGGCCAAAAAAATGACATCAAGAGATAGCACAAACTAATATGAGGAAAGCATAAATGAAACAGAAGAAAATACATTGTATAGAAAAATGTTCTTCAACTTGGTTAGCTAAAACAATCAAGTTCTGGTTACTAAATCTTTACGGCATAATTTCTCTTTTTCTTCACTTCCTCACTTAGGTCTAAAGGATGCAAACCAGTATTCAATAGGACAAATAGGGCACTTGAGGGCAAAGCAAACAGATATATTTAATTCTGAGTAAATGTTTCTAATTAGTTGCATGTCAAATAAGCAACTCACATATCCGTTGGTCCAATAATGTGCACATTATATTCTCAATAACTAGTATAAAATTGATGAGATGGAAAGGGTTCAAGGCAGTCTCCAGAACATCTATACGGAACACAGTGTACCATGTGGACAGTATGGCAACTGACATAAAAATCCCTTCAGTTAGGACCATGCCTACAACTGAGTTAGGACATCCATAGGCAATCCAACTGATTTGAAATTTGGATATCAGCGCAATGCAATTAGAATGGGATTTGATGGCATTATAGCATCCAAAAAACGAATGGGATTCGATGGCATTATAGCAGCCAAAAACCATGCTAGAAGTCTAAAACTAAGGTTCAGCAATTGATTTCATGTGCTCCCTCAAAATACAAGTTCAAAAGCTGAATAGTGTACTGCCAATATCCTTGTTTTATGAGCGACATAGCAAAGAGGCTCCGGAAGGTTCAAAACCACACATGATATCTCTGTTAGCTGCAAGTTTCAATAGCCTCATGATCAGAAATCAGTTCTTCCTTTCACCACTAAATACCAAAGAATAAACATGAACTCGTTTTGCAGAAAAGTGGTATCTATTCCAATTATAATCCAGCCAGATCGACTTCAATTGTAATCCAATTTACTGCATTCAATCACATTATCCATCACTCGTTACCAAATCAGCAGGAGGCGATTTGCCTCATCACCAATCTAATCGCTGTCCTCAGACTGTAACACACACTGGAGCGCACCTCCAAACAAAAAAACACAGGAGCAAGGGGGCTTCAGTCGAGGGGGAGCTCACCTGGAAGGCCGGCGTCGCGGGCTGCGGCGACGGGGTCGAGCAGCCACCCGCGCCCGTCGCGGGCGATGGGGGTGGGGTGAAGCTCGGCGGGGAAGCGGACGAGGTTGGCCTGGGGTTCGTGCACGACGGCGGGGCGGCCTCCGAGCGACGGGGGCGGGGAGGGGCGGTGGAAGCGGAGCGAGAGCCAGGTGAGGAGGACGAAGAGGGAAAGGAGGAACGGGAAGGACGCCGGCCGCTTCAGGAAATGCAGCAGCGACGACCCCAGGGAGGAGTGCGGCGGCAGTGGGGTGGTGGTGGGGAGAGGCGGCGGTTGGGTCTGGATGTGCAGCGCGATAGCTCTCCTTGGGTTCGCCATGGACGGACGCCGCCCGGTGGATCGGCGGTGGCGGTGGCGAACTGCTGGTGGAATGGGGAAGACGGGGAGGAGTGCGGCGGCCGCAAAGGGCTCAGCCCACGGGTGCAGCTGGGGCCCAGGGAGGCTAACTATTGGGCTGAAATGAATTATTATCCACGATCCGTTTACGGTGTGTAATTTGGGCCGCAGATATACGGCGGAAAGGTCCGTTGGTCCTGGGATGGACGGCCCAGATGCGCACTCTCCTTTGCCATCACACTGCAGCAGTGGTGTGCTTTGCCACGTCATTTCGAAGGCTAGCTCGAGATATTTTTTCCCAGAGCGCTCCCTGATCCAAGCCATCACAGCCATCGATCGCAAAACGGACAGCTCGTATTTCTCCTCCGCTTATCCTCTTCCTCCTCTTCCCCAGCCCCAATTCCCCCGCAAAACCCCAGCCGGAGCTCGCGGTCGCCGGTCGCCACCACCAATGGCGCCACCCGCCATGGCGTTCCAAGTCCTCACCCTCACGCCACTCCCCCTCTCTCTCCCCAGCTCGAACCGCCGATTTCGCGTCCGCGTCCTCGCCGTCGCGGCCGACCAGACCCCTCCGCCGCCGCCGGTGCCCCCTTCGGAGCCGGCGAACAGCCCTAGCCGCCTCCTCCGGGAGCTCGCGCAGCGGAAGAAGGCCGTATCCCCCAAGAAGAAGCACCCGCCGCGCCGGTTCATCCTCAAGCCTCCGCTCGACGACGAGCGCCTCACCCGGCGTTTCCTCAGCAGCCCGCAGTTGTCACTCAAGGCGCTCCCGCTGCTCTCCTCATGCCTCCCCTCCGCGCCGCTCTCCACCGCCGACAGGACCTGGATGGACGAGTACCTCCTCGAGGCCAAGCAGGCGCTCGGGTACCCGCTCGCGCCCTCGGAGACGCTCGGCGAAGGTGATGACTGCCCCGCCCGTCATTTCGATGTGCTGCTCTACCTCGCGTTCCAGCATCTGGACCCCTCCTGCGAGCGCACGCGGACGCGGCACGTCCGGAACGGCCACTCCAGGCTCTGGTTCCTGGGCCAGTACGTCCTGGAGCTCGCGTTCTGTGAGTTCTTCTTGCAGAGGTACCCCAGGGAATCACCCGGGCCGATGAGGGAGCGGGTGTTCGCTCTGATTGGGAAGAAGGTGTTGCCCAAATGGCTCAAGGCGGCCAGCCTGCACAACTTGGTGTTCCCTTATGATGATTTGGATAAGATGATACGCAAGGACCGGGAGCCGCCATCCAAGTGAGTGTTCTGTCTTCTTATCCATTTACTGAAAGTGTGGGTTTCTTTGTTATGCTGAAAATGTGCTACTGGAAGCATAGAAATTGGAATCTTGTATCTGACTATAAGCTAAGATAATTTGATTTGTTACTGGTCGGTGTGTGCATGATGAAGCAGCCATATTTTTTCTGAGTAGTTACATTGCGATTTACAGGAGACAACAATATTAGTGGTAAAGATTTGAGTGAGATTGGGCTTAGCTACACCCACCTAAAAAATACAGTCGTGCATCTTCAAAATTAGTGAAAACAATATCCTGATAGCTGTATCTTGTCAGTGCTTTATGTCTTGTTAACCTCTTTACAAATTGGTAATCGACTTTCTGAATGTATTTTGTTAGCTTTGAAGCATGGTAGCATGAACAGGAGGATGAAAAGGATTAGTCATTTCCCCTCTGTGTCACTGTATAATTCAGTGTTACCTGTCCAATACTATGTCTGCAGCCTTCATGGTGGAGCTGTCTCTATGCATGCCTAAATGTTATAATACTAATACACTATTTGCTATATTCCATCCCTTATAGTGTATTGCTATGTACTCTTTCCACTATAGAAAACGGAGTACCATGAGAATATGGAGCTCATAGTCTTATCTTCACATCTTCACGCTGATTCCATGCATTGTATTGCACATTCTTTATGAGTTTAGGATTTCTTACCGCAATCTGCGTTGCTTGTTTGAGTACATTTTATTAAAATGTCTATTTGTGTCTCAGGGCTGTATTCTGGGCATTATTTGGGGCTATATATTTGTGCTTTGGGATGCCCGAAGTCTATCGAGTCCTTTTTGAGGCATTTGGGATGGACCCTGATGATGAGAGCTGTCAGCCAAAATTGAGGCGCCAACTAGAAGATGTTGATTATGTCTCAGTGGAGTTTGAAAAGAGACAACTCACATGGCAGGATGTTGCTGCCTACAGGGTAATGGCTCTTACAATTGTTGGTTCCTTATCATCACCCTTTACTTTGTTCTTGAATTGTTAAATTTCATGCAGCCACCACCAGATGCCCTTTTCGCTCATCCGAGGCTTTTCCGAGCTTGTGTGCCACCAGGCATGCATCGTTTCAGAGGAAACATTTGGGATTTTGACAGTAGACCCAAGGTCATGAACACCCTAGGATATCCCTTGCCCATGAATGACAGAATTCCTGAAATCACAGAAGCAAGGAATATAGAGCTTGGACTTGGTCTACAGGTAATTTGATGTTCCTAGTCCATATTTTTTTCTTCCCTTGTGTCATTCCTTTCACGTTCCTTTGACTATGTGCAAAGCATGTCTGCAAACTCTGTTTCCTGCAACAATTAACATGAACCATAAATCAGAAAAGGAAATCAAAAGGCTGATAATTCTTGAGCATCGAGTGGAAGATGTTGCTGTTCTGTAGACTGTAGTAAACAAATGGTTCTCCATATTCTCTTCATAAAATAGAATAGAGAAACCTGCCTGGCCACTTCAATTAGTGTGTTGTTTTCAAGAGAAAAATTACGAATTCTAGTGTCACAGCTCAGTTCACAGATAAGCTCTGTAGTACCTAGTAACTAAGAGAGCTATGTTTAGATTTCATTTGCAAGGAAGAATTATGTCAAAATTTAATTATTTAATATGTGTTGTTTACACTAATTTTGCAATATGAGAAGTGATACCATCATGGTGACTTGTTTTCTTGCAGCTCTGCTTTTTGCACCCGTCAAAACATAAGTTTGAGCATCCAAGATTCTGTTTTGAGCGACTCGAATATGTTGGCCAGAAGATTCAGGTATGTTGTGTCTTCTTATAACGTTTGCAGCATCTTACCGCTGTCCAATGGGCCAACGTCATACTGAAGATCTGAGCATCTTTGTTGCCAGGATCTTGTGCTGGCTGAGAGGCTGCTCATGAAGCATCTAGATGCACCAGGCAGGTGGTTGGCGGAGAAGCATAGGAGGATGTTGATGAACAAGTATTGCGGACGATACCTGCGGGACAAGCACCTGCACCACTACGTTATCTATGGGGAATCGGTGCAAGAGAAATTTGAACACAACCGACGTCTCAGGAATCCTTCAACAACCTCTGTCCAGCAAGCGTTACACGGGCTTGCATACTGCGTGTATGGCAAACCTGACGTGCGGCGCTTGATGTTTGAGGTGTTTGACTTCGAACAGGTTCAGCCGAAAGCAGTATGAGGATGGTCGCCATGGTATTGATGCCGAGTTGCTGACCAACAACACCGCCAGTGGCAGGGGTAAAAATACTGCAGCCTCAACAGGAGATCTTTCCATTCTGAAGCCTGAGACTCGAGCTGGGAGCCTAGAACGGCAGATGAGCCAGTGGGGATCTGGTCTCCTGAGCTGAATCCGTCACTTCCCAGCCAATTGTCCGTCTGAGATGGTTAGAATAGAGATGTTGCGAATCGACTGCAGCATTTTGGAGTTGCAGCTTTGAAAATTGGTTGTAAAATATTATTTGATCAGGAATGCAAATAGGAGCAGCATCAGCAACATGACAGATTCGTTTCCTGTCAGAATTTTAATTTGTAACCGAGAAGCAGAGCGCAGAGAGAAGGATAATACACGCATACAGTTTCATCGGCCATTTTTTGTGCGTGTATTTATGCAGATAATTCAGTTGCGGCTATGATTTATTTCGTCACCAAACTGAACTGTCATTTTATTGGAAGACTTTTTTTGTGGTTTTTTGAAAGGAATAGAAAATTCCATTAAACCATGGACACATCGAGATTTGTGAATTGAGCGAACGGCTCGCGCAGTGTAAAAAGGACCAATAGACATACAAATGGGCCTTTAATGGGCCGGTTCAGACCGTAACCCAAAGCCAAACCCCCCGAACCCTAGCTCGGCTGCGGCTGATTCCTCCCCGGCAGCTCTTCCCCCAAATCCTCTCCTCCGCCGATCCCTCGTGCTCCATCGGAAGCAACAGGAGAGAGAGGAAGATGTCGTCGCTGCGGAACGCGATTCCGCGGCGGGCTCACAAGGAGCGTGCACAGCCGTAAGTTTCTCCGCCCGCAGATGCTCCCTATTTTGTAATTCGAATTTGAGCGGCATGGCGCCGCCGTCCGTCGAAATTTGGGAGCTGAATTGGGGGTCTGGGTGGGGTTTTGCAGGGAGGCGAGGAAAAAGTTTGGGATTCTTGAGAAGCACAAGGACTATGTCGTCCGGGCGACAGCTTACCACCGCAAGGAGAAAATTATCGCGGTATTGCTTCTTTTTATGCTTGTGTCTAGTGCTTAGGAAGTGGAGAATTTGCGTGTTGTATCAGGTTTAGATACCTTTAGCATGTTATTAGCTGTTTAAATATCTGCAGCTTTAGTCTACTCTCTACTGTACTTATGGTAGTTCATGGTTAAGATGCTGTAACTGTCATCATCTAAGGTGCCTGTTGTTTGTGATTGATTGCAGAAACTGAGGGAGAAGGCAGCATTCAGGAATCCAGATGAGTTCTACTTTAAGATGATCAACAATAGGACTGTTGGTGGAGTTCATAGGCCAAAGTATGTACAATGCAGTCCCTCTGCCCTCGGTCAGACTCACTATTGTAAAGGTTTGGTCTGGACCTATGTTTCAATTTTGACTTTGCTGTACGTTTTGTTAGGCCTGAAGATAATAAGTATACCGAAGAGGAACTTCTATTGTTGAAAAATAAAGATATGGGATATATCTTTCAGAGTATTCAAAGTGAAAAAAAGGTTTGTGATGACTTCTATAGTATTCATAGCAAATAACTACAGTTTTGTTCTTGTTGCTGAAGCTGTATTCTGTTTTAATTTGGATGGGACCACTTCATAGAAAATCGAGAAGTTAAGCTCAACACTTCATGAATTGGATACCAAGCGTCCAAACAAGCATGTTTATTTTGCTGAAGACAGGTATAATTAATGTGTTCGTTTTGCTTACCATTTTGGAATTGTCTGCTATTTAAGCTTGTGTCAGTATTGAGATGGCTTGCTCTTTTGTATCAGAGAAGAAGCCAAAGAAATACGATCCAGGATAGGAGAAAGCAGCAACATGCCTAGTTTTGACAACATCCCTTCTCGTATAAAGAAGTAATACACACTTCTCTTTTTAATAGGGCATATGTGTTACACTGTTACCTTTATAGCTGCACTTACTTGCATCATGCTTATGGAGAGTCATTTTTCACTTTTTAGTCCGTCTTATTCATATTTGTGTCCATTTAACCAGTAAACTAATCAGTTGTCATATTCTATATGTGACATGGGATTATGATATTGTGCAGTTTATTTCATTGACGGCTACATGGTAGACTTATCTGCTCTTGTCTAATACTTGCCTTTTCCCCTCACCCCTCTAGGAAAACAGCTTCTTCATACAGGGAGTTAGATGAGAGGAAGCAGAGGCTTCAAAAGCTTGAGAAATTGTATGGAGACATGGCCTTGCAAAAAGAATTGAAGGTATTGCATCAGTTATATTTTGAATTTTTAGTTTGCTTGAGTTTTACTTTTTAAGGGTTTAATTGAAACAATATGTGACCGGGTTGATGCTACCAGTCAATTTGGAACTAAAATTCTTTAGTATCAGTAGAATGTAACCTTCCTTTAGTTGGTGGTAGCCACAAGTCTGACAAAATGCTATTGGTGTATTATGATCTAAGTTGCTCACTCAGTCACTCAACTCGCTTGGGAAAGAAATGATAATTCTGTAGAGGCTGGCTGAATGATTTGCTACTAGGTTACTAGTTTTAGTCTTAGCTCCATTTTCCAGCATGTTTCTGAAAGGAACTTTCACTATCATATGGGCTTTGTTTTCAAGTCACTGGCAGCCTCAAGTTACCATGAATAGACCAAAAAATCTAGTTGCTCACTCTGCTAGATCAAAGGGAACAAAAACAACGCAATGAATGTCAGTTGGAATTTGGCTTTTTTCCATCTTAACATGGCAATGGTTGTTGCTGTATGTACTTTTGTGCTCTGTTGAATAAATTTCATATTCTGTCTTTACAAGTAAAATAAAATTTGAACTCCAGTCAATCAGTTGGTCTCTTTCATATTTTGGGCTTTGGCAGCTGTTTGCCTAAACTGGCCTATTTTGGGATCTATAAACCAACTACTTTGGGTCAATTTACAGGCAGCTTGTGATGGTTCTTGAAATGTTGTTTGCTACTTATTTAGAATGTGCAGAAATATTTGTACTGTTTCACTCTTCACGACTTATCTAATACTTGGCAGAAACCTGGACACAAGAGGAAACTCCGTGAAGATGAGACAGTGAATCCAACATCACAGCCTGTTTATAAGTGGCGAGCACAAAGGAAGCGGTGAGGTAATAATGTGCCCACAACCCTTTCTGTTGTGTTGACCTATTAATTTTTGCTTACCCTCATTCTTCAAACTTCAGATGATATGAATGATTGACAAAGGGAGAAAAAGTGAAGTACTGCAACTGGCGGTAAAATGGAAACTAAAACACTTGGAAACTGGCGGTTGGACAGCTCTTCTTGAATCCTAAAATACTTGCCTGTATTCTTAGCCCTCTGCAAGAGCTACTAGATCTCTTTGTTAAATTGTCGGGCAAACAGAAGTAGGATATGCTGTAAGAGTAACTTTGATATATATGAGGAATTGGATTCTGTATGGTTCAATTCAATGGGCCATGTCTTCATTCATTGTTCTTTATTCTGCGGTGCTGCCAAATTTGCACGTTTGAACTGTAGTTTCTTGACCTGTATTTGGAGATCAGCAAGCAACGCAGAGGCAATACTACCTAATTGTTGGCTTGATCGCATTTTCTGTTGCACGACTAGAAGTGGAGTTGTCCCGTCTATCGTAGAGCTCAAATCGAAGTATAACAAAATATGAGGATTTAACAGAATTTACACAACCCAAAAGAGAGCTATTGCATTGCATTGTTTATTTATCATTCTGAAAGCGCTCTTGAAAATGCAAGCTAATCTGATAAGAACATGGTGTTTGGTTCGTAGAACGGCAATGCAAATGCAAATGGAATGGGATTGCAATGCTTTCAAGTATGGAATGAGCTATTACAATAGTATGGGATGGTTCAACTACGGTAACGTAATCAAATAATATGTTTCTTCTAATTTGCAAAAACAACTTTTGTTTTCTGATTACAGAGGGAAGGGGTGGTAAGAAGCTTGTATAGCATGGAGATTTGATTACAGCGTTAGCTGATTACGGATGGGTGAAAACAAACAGCTGTAACATGATTAATTACCATCCGTAATTCGATTACATTACATTTTGCCGAACAAACACCACATATCGGTCAGGTTTGCATACCCAAAAAGTGTCGTGCCACTTCAATCCTGATCGTATTGATTTTTCTTTGAAACTTCCAACGAATTTCAAATTCCAACATGTACACAGCAACAAGAATCCAAAAGATCAAAAGAAAACAGCTCAAAATACTCTTTACTGGATCACTTTATAAGGTGAACCCTAGTCCTGATACGCCAGGTTCATCATTCTTCAATGCAACAATGAAGTGTTATCTAGGACTTAGGAGACTCCCATCACAAATATCTCGAAACAATGTGTTCTGCAATGGACAAGCTTGATGTCAAACCAGGGGATTCTATTCCGAACAAGTTAACCAGCCCAGTAATACCATGGATATCCTGCCCCTGCAGTCGTTCAACTTAATCAGTCATGAATGGGCATGAAAGCACGAGAATTTTTTTTTTTTTTTGGAGCTGATCTAGAGAAGATGCCAATCAAAATTCCAAACGTATGCTACCAGAAAAGCACCTGAATGACAAAATCCGAAGGAGGCTGTCCAGGACCAGAAAGCTTTGGTCTAATCCCAGAATAACCAGGTTCCAATGACCCGTCCTTGAGATTTGGGAAATACTTCCTTACCACAGGGTAAAATACAGAACATCGGGTGGGGTTGACTGAGTAATCAAATCTGATGAAGACAGACCAAGTTATAAACAGCCTAATAATTTCGAAAAAGCTCTACTGTGTTGGCTCCATAAATCATGCTAATAGTAATACACACTAGAAACATTATACTGCAACCAATTGCATTTTGAAATTTCCACTGAAAACACAGGTTCAATTATGTGCACAGATACCTATAACTTACCATCACTAGTTAGTTGCTGCAAATTTTATCATGCACTACTAGTATTGGCAAATTAAGAATACTAGCTTTGGCCTTCTGTGCATGCCAGTTACTGGTGGCATCTAGAATAACTTATTACAGCCTTCTTTGGTTATGGACTGAGAAACCAAGTGTGTGTGCCTAAACAGAGCCTGAAAATTTCACCGGCATGAAAAGGAATAGGAAACATAATTCCACTTCTTGGGTTACTCTTGCTTCAAAACAGTGGCATGGTTTAATATCAAGCATAGACACGTTTGCAGTGGCTTACCTATTTAGAAAACATGACACAGGATCCTCTCCACCATCTAGCCATTCAACATCTGGGCCAAATCTAACTTGGCCATTCAAGTCAATTGTGACATGGACCCCTATACCACCATCCTCTGGTAGAGGATATATCAAGTGGCTGAAAGGACTCTTCGTTTGAGAGAGGGTGAAGTAACATCCACGAGCATAATGAGGGTTGGGCACAAATGCTTGGTCAAGACCATGAAATTGTTTGGCAAGTGGAACTGCACTCAAACCTGCTGAGTTTATCAGAAGCTTTGGGAGCAAAACAAGCTGTGGGGTCACATGTGACCCTACAGGATGGTTCTGCAGTTCTTTGCTTTCACAAATATGGAGTTCGAGGCCTTCATATCCAACCTGCCCACCGATAACTGCAGTGTTATAGGATATGGTTGTTCCCAAGTTTTCAGCATCAGCCTGCATCACAGAAACAATCAAAATAAATAACAGCGCGAGCAAATTTAGAGTGATAACAAAGCTTTTACTTCAAATTCAAGAACTGATTTATCTGACGGTCAAGTACCAAAAGGGAGAGCATGAATGAATGAGAGTCAACTATCCCAGTACTAGGTGACAGTAAAGCTTTAAGACAACGAAGCTCAGGTTCCAGCTCCATAGCTTGAGAACCCTCCATCAACTGGAGATCATTGACCCCATTTTCATTAGCATTCCTGAGGAGCATATCCAGCTTTCCGGTCTCTGCAGCACCAGTTGCAACAATGAGTTTACCGAGTTGTTTGTGTGCAACCCCTCGTTCTGCACAGTACTTGTAGAGCATTTCCTTTCCCCTTACACAAAGCCTAGCCTACAAGAAGCAACCCGCAGGTAGAATCAGTAACACACTAATGTGATAGGGCTCTGCATAATTTTTTTTTGTGCACTTTGAAGTTATATTTATTTAGCAATAGATGCATAAGTTCTTATGTTGATATTCATGGAACAGTCTAAAATTCCAAAGCACAGCACCTGTGCAAACGCTCTGACCACTGACAATTGTCTAACATGGTGAGAACTGATCTTAGTTTTCTGCAGAATAAGACCTAGCCTAGCACTTTCCAGAGAAGACATGATTCATACAGCTCAACTGCAAATCACTAAATTCAACACATTTCTGTGATTCCAGTGTTGCAACCCGTACAAGCCCCAATTTCTACCAAGCACAAAAAGGTTCAACCCGCGAATAAGAATGTGTCAGGTAAGGTGCCATCTGGAACCGAATTTCATAGCTACATTACATCCATATTTCCATGGTGCATCACTAAATGTTACCTGTGGCCCCACCACTGCGCAACACTCTTCCAATTGACTGAAGTGGAAGTGATACTACTAACACCTGAGTTTGCAACTCTGTGCGGTAGAAATGATACCTTGCGGTACTCATACACAATCATACTCACAATTCAAGTCGAAGCTGCGCTAAAAATTAGGATCCGTGCGCACTGCAGCCTGCGGTGTGCTGAATTCGGCGAGGCAACGAAGGAGGCGCGCGCACCTTGAGGCTGCGCGGCGGGTAGTAGATGCCGGCGTGGATGACCTCGCTGTTGCGGGAGCTTGTGCCGGTGCCGAAGCTGGGGCCCGCCTCGACCACGACCACCTCGCGGCCGGCCATCGCCAGCGCGCGCGCCACCGCGAGGCCGACGACGCCCGCGCCCACCACCACGGCGTCCGCCGCCTCTCGCGGGGCCCCCGACGCGAGGCCTCGCGCCGCGAGTCCCCGCCGGCGGGCCGCCCCGGCCAGGCGCCGCAGCAGGAGCATGCCTCGCTGCTCCGTGGGGGTGTGGGGATGCTGGTTGGTTGGCTGGCTAGTTGCCAGGTGGAGAGCCTGGCGACCGCGCTCGGCTCGTACTGGCACGGCCACGGCCTCGTGTCCTTTCGGGCTCGAGGTGGCTCAGCACGGCCGAATTCATTTCGGGCTCGATGCCGTCGTCCCTAATAAGGGCAAGGTTAAGCTCACGCTCGAGAAGCCGTCGGCTATGTGAAGGATAAGATGCAGTGCGCACCTGCGGGCCGCGGCGGCCGACGGCCGGCGGACATTCCTTGCCTCCGCGCGAGCTCAAAGCTGTGGCTGCTCGCTCGTCTCAGGTCCTCGGCTTCGGCTGCCGACGAAGCGAGCGCCTCCGGTCTTTTTGCTGAGGGAGACAAAGAGGGACGGAGCGGAGCGCTTGAGCTGGGGTTTGGGAGGGTGACGGAGGAGCTTCCCGATTCCGGCCGCGAGCACGGCGGCGGCGGCCGGCGGTGGACGGCCAGTAAGACATACCAAGACAGGGGGCCATTTGCAAAATATTTGGATCGCGATTAATGATCGTGATGCAAACTAGGGGTACATTTGTAAATATTAGGGGTCAATGTGTAAATAATCGGATCGCGACTATTAATCGTGATCCAAATTAGGGGGTTATTTGAAACTAACTGGGGCAATATGCAAATAATCGTTTCGCGAATATTAATCGCGATCCAAATTAGGGTTTTTTTTTAAATACTCGGGGGCAATTTGAAAACAACCGGATCGCGATTATTAATTGCGATCCAAACCAGGGTGGTATTTGCAACCAGCAGGGGCTGTTCTGCAAAAACATTCGGCGGCGGCGGCAAATGCATCCGGCGACCGGCGACGCTGCGCTGCTGCCCGAAGACCACCGCTACCTTCGCCGGCGTGCGTCCCGCGTTACCCTCCACCGATTCCACGCCCCCAGAAGATTCCTCCGGACCACAGCGCCCTTCGCCGGGCTACGGGCCTGCCTTTCGCAGAGAAGCACCAACGGAGACGGTGAGGGTCCTGTTGGCTTCTGTAGCTTCTGTTCCTCTTCTTCTTCGGACAAACCTCTTCCTCTGTCAACGCCACCGCCCTCGTCGCCGCTTGTCTCTTGTCTGCGTTCCGGCGCGGCTGCGGTGGCTGTAGAAATCACACACCTCAGCCTGATCGTTGCAAACACTGGGTCGGAGTCACGGCGGCCACCAACAATGACAGCGTACCTTTTCATCGCATGTTAGCATGAAGGGAATGCTCCTGTTCCTCCTCCGTTTCCTAAAATTAACTCGGTTGGCAGGTTAGGTACTTAGGTTGGCACCATCAGTGTAGTATACTGGACAGGAGTACACTGGTATTGACTTGATTCACCAACTCGATCTACTTCGGGTCAAGGAAGACGAACAATTCAAGCTGCTGGCAGACCAATTCAATTTCAATGTACATTGTATACCTACCAGCAATTCAATGATTATGCACTGTACAAGTGCAGCTTCCTATGTTTGCCAAACTTTGTTTGGACTGTGAAGTCAAGCCAACAAGAGTAGATGGTGTTTAGCTTGCAGTAGACAGCAGCTCCTCTTAAACTTCAAGATCTACTACCTTAATGTTCAATCAATACCAAGACATCTTTCCATGAATTTGCCACAACAGGTAGTCAGATATAGGCTAATTCACAATGAGTTGTACTTCCCAAAAATTTGGTCAATACAACACAAGGAAGCAAAAACTCGTGGCAGGGAAAATGACAATATCATTTCAGTCATAAGCAGTTTCAAGTGTACTTTCACGGACAGAAAGCATTCTGCTAAAACATACAGCAACTTTCTTGCAGAAAGCAAGTTGCAAATAAGAGCTATGCAGGAAGGATTACATAGTGGCAGCAGAACCAGACCTAACATAATCTATATCACCCGATTTTCAGTAACCTTGTACGCCCATTACTTTCTCTAGCCAGTCTTCTGTTCATGTTGCCTTCTAGCAGTTGGTGTCATATACGGCCAGGCCTTGTAGTTCTGGACCTTCCAAGCGTGGGTTCTTCTCAAAGCTGTGGGGGGAAGCATAACACAGACAAGTTACTTCTTTTGGAAAGCATTTGGATTAGTTTCTCAAAATAAGCTTAATTTGTAAAACATGCACCATAGTAAAAATAAAACATGCATGCTGGAGACTACAACTTTCTCCAGGACAGAGAAGCACTCCTGTTCTACTGTTCTTATGATCAGAAAAGAAAAAGAGACCTTCCAATCAAAGAAAATGTATACTATAAAATAATGTCATGATAACACTGCACAAACAAGGGACAAAAACAAGTGCCTGGAACTTGGATTGACCAAGTAAATTATTCTCAAATTCCAGGAAGCCACTAGGTCGAGTGCAGGGCACTAGGACTCATCCAATTAGACAAGATATAGACTAATATTTTTTGTGGACCTGGATGCCCTTTCAGATTGATAAGATAAGATTCTAGGCATATCATTTTGATTTTCTCGAATCAATCATCTAAAAGTAATAGGGGAAGTAAAGGGCCTCTATTTTTTTTTTTGGTAAAACAGATTATTCGGGCATGTTTGCAACAATACAACACGGAGTAAATCTTGAATCAGTTATTTAAGGATTAATTACATATACATACGAATGAGTGCAAAAGACAAATGAAATGCCATTAATGATGCTGAACCAGCAGGTGCAGACATGAAACCTATCTAATGGGTGAACTTAGTGCACTCAAACTGGAAGAAGGATATTTTGAGGTGTAATTTATCTATACAAAGTGTGCCAACAAGATACAGAAATTGGCAATCAAACTTACTTGCTCAGAGGAATGTGTTCAAATGGTCCAGAAGTTGGAATTGTCCCGCACAGGTCATTACTTGAAACATCACTGAAAGAACAAGGTAGATCATCAACTATAACATTCATGTGGAGCGAATAGAGCACTAAACATTTGAAGGTGATCTGTACTTACACAACTTTCAGACTAGAAATTCCAGCCAGTTCCCTTGGGATCGGCCCAGTCAAACGATTGCCATTGAGCCGCCTACAAAGCACAGCCATGTATTAGCAAGGCATACTGATGTGGAAACCGTAGCAAACCTTTGCTGGACTAATGACCATAAACGTCAAAGCTGCAGTTAAAGCTCAGCGTATGTATAACTATCCCTAATTATGAACAGCACAGGCACAGTGCCTGAACTACTACAGCCCGACACAATTTAAAAAAGACGGATCGTTTATCTTCAACAGAACTAGTATCAAATCCATGTTTACTTGCTATGACAGATATTTCACAATATTTAAACAGCATTTGATTAGATAAACTCACAAGAATACGAGGGACTTCAAATTTCCAAGGGCAGGAGGTATTGTCCCTGAAATGTTGTTCTTGTACAAGTCCAAGCTTATTAGGTTCTTCAAGTTACCAAGCTCAGACGGGATTGTTCCTTGAATGTTATTCTTGTAAAGCTCCCTGTTTCAATGCTAATGGTCAATACTAGTATAGTTCATGGAGATGAATAATTGACAGGCACATGTCAAACTATGTGAAAAAAGTCAACTGTACCAATCCTCTATGTCATAACTGTAACCAAATAGAACATGAACAAAATTGCAGGTCATAGAAAATTGATCCCTACTTACATTTTAAAATTGAAAATTAGGCATTAAAAGCATAAATCATAAACAGGTTTCAGTAGAATACTAGCCTACTAGGGAGGTATGAAAAATGGGATTTTATCTACTTATAGTTTTATATAGTATAACTTAAGGCATGATATATCTTCGTTTACTCTAAATATAAAGGTATGTTGCTCATCAGGAGTAAAGATATGTCTATAATTAACGTTTACATCTACCACTACCAGCTTGGTAAAAGTACTGGAAAAAAAAGATAAGGTTCACAAAGTTGTTAGCTTTAATAGTTTAGGTTGTGGTAATATGATGTTTGATTACAAAGTCCGGACTGCCAAATTCAAAACTGACTACGGAACTTAGAATATAAAAATGGGCCTTTCTGGGTACAAAGGCGCCTTAACTCTAAGAAAGCTCTTACAAGTTGCTTTCATGAAAGCATCTATTATAAAGTAGGTACTGCCAATGTGCAGAGAACCCATTATTTGACGAGCACATGTGCTGTATATCAGTCACAATCGAAACTAAAAATTGATCAAGGGTGGGAAAAAGCTAGTTTAATCACTAGTCCAGTTATTGGTGTTTGCAAGTAAATTGATTCATGAGCCATTTCAATAGGCATAATGGTATTTATAAATGATAGAGAACTATATGACCAAAGCAGTTGAACAAAATAATGACGGTAAGTTCCAGCTTCCTACTGAGTACAACTAGCAAGATATATACCATTTGGGTAAGAACTTACAGATACTGCAGATGCTCCAATTTTCCAAGCTCAGGCACCAGATGACCAGATAAGTTCAAATTACCAAGATCTCTGTTGAAGAGGTGTCCAAGCAACAATCAGAAAAGAGTATTATTCTGAAATTGAAAGAGATATATAATACCTCTATGTAATTCTGATTAGTGCGTTATCTATGGAGTTTTCCTTTGTGTCAAGTTATCTACATAAATGCCACTCAACATTGACAGTCCTCTAATTTGCTTACTAAACTTCACGAGCCACATAAACTTGGCAAACTAACATTTTCTGACTAGTTTAGGATAATCTAGACTACACATCCAAACTCAACTTCACTAACTGCACAAATCAGTTCGCAAATTAAGCTCTATGTCTAATTCCTACTTGTCCTTTTGCAGTGAATCTACCTAGCTAGCTGTCATTCCTTTTGCAGCCACAAACTAACTTGAGGAACTCATCAATTCAACGCCCATTTTCCCATCAAAACAAACCTCTAGCTCAGAGAGTCCAGGCATGGTAAGAAATCCACGAATTAATTGGTCACATTTACGACAGTTTTCACAATCAACGATTTACTGAAGTTGGGACATGGGAATCAATCAATCAACACAACTAAAACGCGACCGGTAGCTCCTACAAGGACACAAGCGCAGGCATCCAATCAAACTCCCCAGTTCCCGCCCACAAGCCACGGCCCCAACTCAGAAGGGACCGTAGAGGGGGCAAAGAGCGTGAACGAGTGATAGCTCGGAGGAGGAGGAGGGAGGAGGAGGCTCACAGGCGCGTGACGCGGTTGCCGCTGTCGCAGGTGACGTGGAACCAGGTGCAGGGGTTGACGAGCGTGGGGTCCCAGCTCTGGAGCACGCCGCCGGGGTCCCTGAGGCTGCGGCGCAGCGCCGAGAGCGCGTCCCCCTCGGAGTTGGCCCCCGCCAGCGCGAGCACGAGCGCAAGCGCCAGGGCTCCCGCCGCCCTCACCCCCGCCCCCGCCGCCATCATGCTGGAGGCCGCTAGATCGGTTGGTTGCCGGATCTGGGACGCGGACGACGGAGCGCAGTAGAAGCAGCAGCAGCAGCGGTAGCGGTAGCGGAAGAAGGGGAACGGCAGCGGGGGGACGGGACGCGAGACGTCTCGTCTGGTTTGCTTTTTTTCTCTGCCTGCCCTGCCCTGCCCGGTCTGACGCTGGTGGGGTTGGCTGGTAGAAGTTGAACCGGCTAGTCCACTTTTGTATTGCTCCGCGTCTCGCGTCGCGTCGTGTCGTGTGGGGCGGGGGCGCCGGAGCGGCGAGGCTGTTGTGCTAGTAAAGTGGTGGAGTGGGGCGGAGCAGAGGCCCACCCGGTGGAGGTGGTGGGTTGGGTACTTGGGCCACGCACGCCTGCTGGAATCGAGTGGAAAGCGAGAGGGGATAGGTGCAGGTTGACCCGAGTCTGCCCCTCGGTCGTTTTCTATGATTCCATACTACTACTACTCTCTCTCACAGACCCACTATCCAGAGATTGAAGAAGAGCACTTGGTCTATTTAAAATGAAAAGAAAAATGCACTAGGAAGAGAGTCGCTTGTTTGTGTTTGTTAAGTGAGAGATACTCTCTTGCCTCTAATTTTAGATTATTATCTTGTGAAATGGCTTGCATTACAAGAGGTTCCTCCCTCCACTACCTTCGAAAAAAGCAGAGGAGGAGCCGACGAGGAAGTGCAGCTGAGGAGGAAGGAGAGACATAAACAAAGAAGAAGATTCCGCGGCAACTAGGCGCGCCGGCACTGAGAGGCGTCGACGTCAGTGTCCACTTCGCCTGCAAGCTTGCCGCTGGTTTCGCGGGCCTTGTCCCGTCGCTTTTGCGCCCACTTTGCACAGCACGCAGAGGCGCCAGACGTCAATAATGTCCCTCCACTTCCGCCTGCAGCTTTGCTGCTCTTTCTTTTCTAGTCGGTCAGAGGTTTTAGGCTTTTTTAGCTCGCGCAAAATGTCAAAAGGTTTGAGGGTCTCTGCTTTCCCGATTTACTTAAATGCTATCGGTGTTTTCGCGTAACCTGGCTTTGTGCGACAATCCCCGTTTCCGTCGTCGGCTCGGAGCTGCGCACTTGGGAAAAGCCGATTATTCGACCTAACACGAGAACCTCGACTGAAAATTGGCTTTTTGCAAAAAGCCCCGTTTCTGTTGTCGGCTCGGAGCATCAAGAGCTTCAAGCATGATCACTGGCGATAAACTCTTTTCTTCTTCTTCTTTTGAGTGAGAGAGAATCTATGCGGATGCATAAACAAGGCCCGTGGGCGGGGGGACGCGCGGTCCGTTTCCAGCCCATATTCACTTCTTTTCTGTTCACCTGCTGGCCCACTGCTGGATCGTGGCCCAACCGGTCGCGCGCAGCCCACCGGCGCGACCGTACGCGAGGCGCGCGTGACGTGGCGCCGGTGGGACAACGGTCAACGGGAGCGACCTGTTGGGATGGAATTCATCATTCGAGCAAGGACCGGAGGAGCCGAGCGACCGGCCGGCCAAGCTACGCATGCGATGTCTCTTCTTCCCGGTGGCGCCTTCCGAGTAACCAGCTAGCGATGGCAGGCCTGGCAAAGGATCGGTGAAGGATGACCGTTGTTCGTCGACGTAGCTCGACCGTTTCTCACTCTCAACATCTCTGCGGCACTCTCAAAAAGAAAAATCCTCGGTGATTACGAACGCAATTACACGAGTCCCCACGGCGTGTTACGCATGCAAAGAAAGGTATCAGGAGGACAGGAGGTCCAAAAGCACAACAAAATAAAGCTCCCCTTTCACCGGCGAGAGTTTTAAGGCCCGATTACCCTCCTAAAAGTATTTTAGGAGCTAAAATCTGGATAGAATTTAGCTAAAGAACCAAACACCACCTCCTAGAAGCTCCTAAAAAGTTTAGGAGGGGTAAAAAAATTTTGGAGTTCAACCCCCTCCTAAAGGCTCCTAAAGTCCCTCTGGACCCCACTACCCCTCCCAACAGCACGTAACCCCACCCCCGCGTCTATCCCGACCGCTCCCTCCTTCCTCCACGCCACCCGCCGGATTCGCCAGCCTCGCTTCCTCGCGCCGTCGGATCTGGCGCCCTCGCTCCCTGGCGTTGCCGGCTTCGCTCCAACCTCTAGCGGCCACCCCGTCACTCCATCCGCCGCATTCGCGCGCCCCACCACCCCGACCTTCCGTCGGCGGGACTGGAGGACGAGGCCCTAGTGAGCGGGACCGGCGGCGGAGGTAGCCCCGGCCTGTCTTCCTCCTCCCGCTCCGGTCCGCCACCGGATCCGCGACATCATCGGCAACAGCAGCGGCATGGACCCGGAGCTCCCTCGCGTCGCCGGATCCCCCCAGCTCCGCCCCCCGTCCGCGCCCTCCCCCCGTCGGATCCGCCGCCCTTCGCGCCCAAACCCGGCAGAGGCAGCGACGGCGCCGGGGCTCCAGCTGCTGGACCTGCCGGAGCACCGAGGCTCCCGCTACCGAATCCGCCGCCCCCAGCCCCAGGCCACCCTCCCGCTCCCCTGACGCCGGCGGCCCGTTGCTCCCCTTGGACGCCATCGGCTGGGCTGGTGGTGGGGAGCGAGTCTTGTTTGTCGCCTTGGGGCAGAGTGCGAGGAGGGAGAGTGCTTACTTGTGCGCGATCTTCCCCGGGTCCTTGGGGCCGCTGCTCGTTGCCGCGCTCGCCGCCGCGGCGGAGCTCTAGGCCTCGTCCTCTCCCTCGCCCATGGCGGAAGCTTCGAGCTGGAGCAGGAGGGAAGTGCGCGGATGGGAGAGGAGAGGAGAGCCTGCAGCGTGGGGGTGGATGGGAGAAGGAGAAGGAGCAGGGGTACAGGGGAGAAGGCATTTTGGTTCTTTTGCTGCAGTACTTATTGGTTTTAGTCAGTTTTAGAAGGTGGAACCAAACAGTATTTTAGGAGCTCTTAGAAGGCTCCTAAAACTGACTAAAAATGTTAGAAGCTAAAAATTTTAGGAGATGGGAACCAAACAGGTCCTAATTCTAACCTGAAAGCAGGTAAACCAACATCGGTCAGCTTCTGAACCTGCCAACGGCACCTGCTGTAAACCATTCTGTTTCCGAAAAAAATGTAGGTTTTCATTAAGATGGGGCTGCTGTAAACCTATGAATACGAAACCAATCATACGCATGCATGGAAACGTAGAATTAATAAGAGCGCAACGGAGAAGGTTCACAGCAACAGTAATGCTAATTCCCTTCATCTAATTAAGGGTTCTCATGTCTGCAACCATTTATCTTTTCGTCAGTGAATCCACATAGACAAATCTGGTTGATTACTGAAAGCTCAGATCAGAGGGCCGAACAATCAGCTTATCAACCAAAACGACACAGCGGGAAAAACTCCAGAGATTCCTACTCCGACCGGCAACAAATAACACGATCGACCGATTGCAGACCAGAACCCTCGTATATTTGTTGGCCCAAATGATCCCTTTCTCATTAACTACACGTATATAGCAGTTTGGGGTACATACAGAGATAAGCAAGGATAATTTAGGAATAAATAGTTACTACATAGATAGATAAGGTGCACATGCACCACCAACTACACCCAACACACATGACTTATGCTACCAATTTTCACCTACGGGTTCATTCCAGTATTGTGTAGTAAAAGTTCAAAGGCACGGACCTCGCTGCTGCCGTTAGCAGAATGGGAACTGCAAAGACATGGAAAATGGCTAATGGTTAGTAATAATCATTCAGTTGGAAATCAGATCAGCAGAGGCCCCCTCGCTCTTGCACTTTTTTTTTCTTTGCTATATCCTATATTACATGTATATGCAAATAAAATAGCGAATAGCAAGATGTACAATTCAATGAAAGTGCATGTATCTTCAAACAAAAAACTCAAGATGAACGAGCCAATGATCACTAGCTGTTCAGCATTTTCAAGTGAGCTCAAGAATTTTCTGAATTGAGTTAACGAATTGATCATTATGAGCATTGCCTAGCTTTAAAAGTTAGTAAAAGTAATGCCGATTTTGCAGAGAATGTTCCATTAAGGCTTCTATTGTTTTTTCAACGTACCCAAAAAATTGCTGATAAGTAGCACTATTTCAGATATTTTTAATTTGGTTTCATCAGGAACAAGTCCAGCTTTTGAGCTAGTTTGGATGTTGCCAAAGTATCCTAGCTACCTACCTGAGAGCACCAAATGGCAATACATGTCCCTCTAAAACCTGCTCAGGAACATTTGTTTCACATACGTACACAACTGAATAAGACAAAAATACAACAGTAGTACATACTGGATGCTACAGTGTTATGTACAAGTAGTACATACTGGATGCTACAGTGTTATGTACAGTATGCTAGAACTACCACTTTGCGTTTATTTTTATGAACGATATCAGTAAAGTGTAATTTCATCAGAAACGTTACTCTTGGTAACTATTGAACAGCACTACAGCAGGGAACAAAAAGATGAGACTGTATAAAAAACTGAAACAAAATATATCAGTTGATAGCACTTCATGCAGCAAGTGGGCTACTTGTTCAAATGAACCAACCAGTGTGAGGGTAACCAATGACAAGATGGGACCAATGCTTCAATTAAAGTGTACATCTGCCAGATGTACTGTAGCAATGCGAATGTGTGCCATGAGAATTGAATTTAGACTACAATACTATTCTTAATTTAAATTATGAAATTTCATTGCTTGCATTTTTTCAGTCACTAGGAGGGATAGGGCAAGTTCACTTTTAAGGAGGGTTGGAGACAAGTGAGTCTTGACCTCCTCCATCAGTTGCTAACTCTTATTTGCCATGTCATTATCAATTTATCTAAAGAGATAGTATAAGAGACAATTTCTTCAACGATCTAACTCTAAAACACTTCTCAAAACAAACCTGTGTCCCAAAATAAAGAAAGATGGTTGGAGCTGCCAAAATTGGGAAGTGTGCTTGAGACTATCTCTTGAGTACGAGCAACTTTTTATCTCTCCTCCACATAGGACAATTAATGACATATATTACCTAAGACCTAGCTGACATGGCCTTGGAGGCCTAAGGAACCAAAACCCCAATTAGGGATGTTTAGCATCACAATTGTGTGTGTGCGGTGGTGGGGGTTGGGGGGGGGGCTGAACTTTAGTGTCCAAAAAAACGTCATTGCAAAAGCCTAATAAAAGGGACCTAAACTCTAAGTTTTTTGCCTCCGGTGGCGTTACTTGTTGACCGACCCCGCTGCTTAGTCAAATTCTGCCATGTCATCTTCAAACCCACACGCGGGCGGACCAACACACCCCACGATCGCACCAGACACTACTCACATGCATAAGACAGTTGCCCTCTCTTACATCCCTTGGGGCCCACATGTCAACCCGAGCTCTTTCCCACCCTAAGCCTTTCTCCTAACCAGGGCACTTGTATCTCACTCCTTTGCACTCTCTCACATCCTTCAAGCTCAAGAATAAGAAACCATGCGGGACGAACCCTAGGGCCAAATTCACCTTATCCCCCATTGATCAAGCTCAAGAAGTCATTGGAGATCATCATGGAGGCTCCCCTTGATGGCTTCAACTTCATATTCTCCATTGGTTGAAGGAAGCAAGCTTCATCAACACCATTCCCTTCACCAACTTTTCTCATCGATCTTAAGAACCATGAAGAGGGCATGAGCAAGCATCTTCATCCCCACCCCTCTACTCCGATTTGAGGCTCTCACTTGTGTTTGGCTTGGTCATGATTAGCCTCCATTTCTCTCAAATCAATCCAATTTCATTCCAAATTGACACTAGCTCCAAGCCTTAGTTTTGCCCTATCATGCATGCTATGAAAATTGTATCTCTTGATGCGTGTCAAAATTAGTTTCCCAAACTAGCTCCGATCACCTCTAGGATGCCATAGGACTTACGAGTATATCTTCCTCAAAATCCAAGATTGAATTATCTACAATTTAGTTCAGATTTCAGCCTTCATCCTTGAGGCTATCCGTTAGACCGCTCCCTAGATCAATCAAACCGGGACCCTCAATCTAATTACACATAACCATGAACAACTTCCCACAACCCGCAGTTGAACCACCACCTTTCGTTGTTGGACCGCAAGCCTCGAGTAGAACTAAAGTCTATTGTGACTAAGCAACTAAGATATTCTCGGTTGGATCAGTGCTTGGGACTATTCAACCAACATGAATACACATAATCTATGCCCTAGTTTCTTGCACACATCATCGATGCTCGTCTAAACTTGTACGGTTCCATGAGCATCCTTCCATGCCATCTGTCTTTGCACTGTTATTTGTAAGTACGTTCATATAGGTTCCACCTCAGGAATCTATAACAGCAAGCAAGCCTGGAGCCATTGTGGTGCTTCTCACATACCATGCAAGCACCTATGTATCTCACTCTATTTTTCAAATGTGAATGTCTTATAATTAGAGTAAAGTTTGTGTATGGGTATAACAATGTTTAGGCATATGCGATGAGTAGAACCTATTAGGCATGAATACCTCTGGTTAACTTACCTATTCTAGGATGAGTATGGTTGTTGGACTTAATGTTTACACGATTACACTTATGCTTAGTCATACTTAGGCTGTAGAAGTCGATTTGTGGCAAGGGTGGCACCGCACCACTACTTGCAAGCTTAGTCATACCTCTGGATGATGCTTGAATTAGTAAATTCTAGATACTATGTCTTTTGCTTAATCACTTGACAAATTGCTCGCATTTTAGAACTTACTTTAAATTGAAATTTGCCATATGCATCCACCAAATGTATAGTACTATGGGTAAGTCTTGCTAGTATAAAATACACTAATGGTGTTGATGTAAGTTGTTTTGCACATTCCTCGAAGGCCATTGAGGGTTGCACGCGGGGGCGTTAGTGCATGGGTTGGACATGACTACCATAGTGTGTAACTAGACTAGAACAAGTTGTTCATATATATACCTATATCAGCTTTTTGTTGTGCGTATTCTGGTGTCCTCGCTCATATTTGTGTACACAACACGACCATGATCCTTATTATAATTATGCTAGTGGGTTGTACTTGGTGCATCCTAGGGATACACGAGGTTAAATTAGTTAAGCCGAACTGGTAATTCATTTTACGATTACACATAATTAATTTAACTTTAGTGGGTCCTTGTAGGACGAGTCCGTCCATGTAGTGGATTATTCCCCCCAGATGCAGGATGGATCAATCCATCCAAAACAATTGGATGGGGGCATCCCACTACGTCTCACGCAAATGTTGTGTTCCTCTGTCCCTCACATAGGCTGCTCTAGCGCGAGAGCGTTGTGGGTGATCTCAAGCCTAAGCTACTCTAGTAAGGCAAGTGCCATGCAAGCAACCTTGATCTTGAGCATTGACAGGGAAGGCCAGTGAGAGTGAGGGTAGTTGTGGTAGTGCTGGTGAGCAAGCTTGAGCTCTGGATAGGAAGATCAAAAGCTCCATCCAAGCGAGGGCAAGGAGGGGCAGCTGTTGCTGGTGCGGGCCACAAGGTCGAACGGACCTCCATCTTCGATAAAGAAGTGTGGTTGCGCCATGTAATGCTAGGATTCACATACTAGAAGAAAGAAGATAGGAATGGTAGGCTAACATGTGGTTCACTGGGCTAACGACGCCTAATGGTGTGGAAAACGCCATGCATCTCATCCGGTCCAATGCCTCATACCAAACAAAAAACTATGGATCCATCCCCTCAACTAAACACAGGATGGAACAATTTGATCCTAAAAATAGGGATGGGGTCACCCCATATCACCTTATCCCAAATCAAACACAAGCTATGTAACTAGAGCAACAACCTTACTAATCTATTTGGCCTTCTCAATAGAAAAGACTAGCCTAACGAGTGATTGATGCCTCAACTGCATAAGTTGACATCACTACCATCAATTTTTGATGTGGGCGTAAACACGACAATCTCCACTATATGTTGTTGCACTATTCATGCATGGTTACTTCTCATGCGATCACACTTTCAACTAGGTGTTGATCAAGTTAAGCAAGTCGATAACCTCATAGTATGTTTCATGATTGCCCTAGGGCATGCCATTTTAGTCCGATACAAGATTAGGTTGAGTTGTTTTCTTAATTTTAGAGATTAGTCTCTTCAAGGTCAAGTCTCCCTACGTATATTAGGATGCGATTGTATCTCTTTTAAGGAGTAAGTCTAACTAACCCCCACCAAAGTATTGAGGTCTGGTTTCTTTAGCCCCTTAACTCTAAAACTAGGTATTTGACCCCTCAAAATATTCACCGCTGTCTAGATCACTCCCTATGGTGGTTTTTATAAGTGGTTTTGCTAATGTGTCAGGCTATGTGACAGATGATGCGCTAATGATTCACATGTTACCCCTCTCTTATTACTTCTCTTCCTTTGTGTGGTATATGGCCCGACATGTCATCTCTTTCTTTCCTCCTTTCCGTTCTTCGAGCAATAGCACCCAAGAAAATGGCACAAAAGTGGTGGAGGCGTGTGGCCATGAGCACCCCTCACATGATATGCACCAAACAAGTGAGAGGATGTTAGTCAAGCTAAATCGATGGCATGTTAGGCCCACAACCATATGAGCACAATGGACGGGCAAGAAAGACAATCAACATGTTGCGCAAGTATGAGCCGACGAGCGGCGACACTGCGAAAAGACAATTCATGGAAAATTTTATTTGATTTTATCGTTCAACTAGAGCAGCATGCCAAAATTTGGTAAATTTTGCAAATATGAGTTGATATGTCCTTGCTAAATTGAGTAGTGAGCTTGATTGATTAGCATAAAACTTGCACCACATCTTCCTCAAGGTAACACGCCATATTAGCAAAGCTATCTTGAAAACCACTCCAAGGGGTGATTTAAATAGTATTGATTACTTTAGGGTGTTGAATTCTTCATTTCATAGCTGAGGGAATTAAGCAGCCGAGCCTCGATACTTCAGGGGTTAAGTAGACTTATTGCCTCTTTTAAGCAAATAATATATCATGATTATTAGTACCCTCGCCAATACCTACCCTTGTGGTGCGGGTATTGCGCATGGGTATGGTCGAACAATTGTTGGGTTTTGGGTTCATCTAAAGTATGCCCATGACGCCATTGCACACAACTATGTGACCCTAAAGGAATTTGTATGTTTATATTGGAGGAGTTTATGACTTGCGCATTTCCAAATCAACAAAGGCACGAATCAATTTAAATTTTAGGTTTCTAGAATGTGTATAAAATGGCATGAAAAATCTTCAAGGACTAAGATGGGGCAAGTAGAGATTACAAATGTGGAGATTGCAAAAAAGGGCTTCATGGACTAAATTGAAAGGATTATAGACTAGGAAGATCTCTACTTCCAATCGGAGCGATCTCCTTGTGGCACACTTCACAAAATAGACCGCAAACAGAGGTTGCGAAGAAAGAACTGGAAAAGGGCAATCGAAAGTGTATTTTATGTAGGGTGCTAAAGGGTGTAGATTACATCCTTTTTCAATGTATTATAGCTAAGTTTGTGTGGGTTTGCTTCAAGGAAGCACTTGGGTGGGATAGGGTCCGAGATACCTTGAAAGACTTCATCAAAGTCTGGCTCCCATTAGGGTGCAGAAACTAAGATTTCAAGCTGTTTGTTGCTTCTAGAATGGTGTGGGTGTCGTGGAATACAAGAAACAAGATGGCTATTGATAAGATCTTTCCAAAATCAACTAATGAAGTTTTTTGCAAAATGCATGCTTGTCTATAGAAATAGCGTTTGCACTTGCGGGATTTAGACAAAGAGACACTCGACGAATACTGGGGGAGGATGCGAACATGACTAGAGGAATTTTGGGGGACCTTAGGAGGCTGAGTACACGAAGATGACTTCATGTAGCATCATTCACCTCGCCGTTGTATAGATTTCCTACATGTTTTCATAAGTTTTAGATTCTGGATCTTCGGATAGCTTCAGGCTTTTGTTGTCATTTTTGTCTGCGCTCCAGCGTCAGTTGGTAACCCTAGCAAGATGACTGGTGTGTGCATGTACCGAACTATTATTTGCTTACATAAAAGTAGGGATGATTCTTTATTAAAAAAAGTAATCTAATTGGTCTTATTACAGAGTCAGCGCACTTTGCCTGAGCTAGTGTTGCAATTCTGGGTAGGAGCTTATGTAGTGATGCCTCAGGGATGACTGAAGCTAAATCTCATCTACAAACTTCGTTAGATCTCTGATATCATATGTGATCTTGGATGTTCACCTAAGTAGATACATATCGCTTTCACATGAAGATTGCAGGGCACAATTTCGCACTGGACTCTAACCTCATCTTTAGCATAATTACTCCCTCTGTTTCAAATTGTAGGTCATTTTGGCATTTCTAGGTTTATAGATGTTTGTATTTGAAAGAGCATCTAGGCCCCTAGTGGGTTTTGGTGTGTTGAATGACAACTAGATTAAAGGTCCAATGAACTTGTGAAGCATGTGAGCAGGTGTAATGTTATTAATGAATAATCTTTATGGGAAAGATTCTATTAAATGGCTCATATGGTGAAAAGAATAAGTGTGATACATGACATTGTTCATCTAAGCATGAAAAGCAAGCAATGGTGTTAAAGATGAGTTTGAGGCTTGGTTGATAGCCTCATATTGCAAGATTGCTTGTGTTGAAGTTAGAATGTCACAAGAAGGAATATTATGTGTGATCCCATGATGTTTATATATGATATCTGACAAGCAAATAAAGGTGAAGATAAAGGCATGATGGCATTGGGTTATTCTTCGATCTCTAAATAAAATGAGAAGCTTGTTAGCAACAAATGGGATATTGAAGTCAAAAGAAGATACGATCTCAAGTGGTTTTCTTTATTGATGTCAAAACAAAGCTAGACTCAATGTGGCAACGGTTGGATGAAGAAATCAAGCAAGGGATTAGCAACGAAGTACTAAGCGAGGTTTGGTCAAGTGGTGGCTTGAGCCACGAGCTTTGCTAGGGTGAAGTGGCTAGTGCTTGGAGGATTTTGAGGTATGAAGTCAAGCCTTACTGAGTATAGCAATAGGATGCATCAAATGTTTATTGAGTCATATAAAAGGATGACTTGTGATCTAGAATTGGATTTCATTCATATGTGTTGAATATTGGTCCAAGTCCCTAGCTCAAGGTTGACGTTCTCAAACCAAAGAGATAAAAATAGATGCAGCTCTCAAGTGGATATATTAATCAAGTATGGCATGGTTCATGATGATAAAGCTCAAGTAAAGGAATGTTGTGTTTATATTTTGATCTTGAGTATAGGTATGCCGTACTATCAAGAGGGATGTATCACATGGTTATTTGATAAAGTCTCAGTTCTGAAGTTTCCTACGTGAGTTGATGAGAGACACAAAAGCCACACGTACACGACCAGTCAAGCAGTGGCAAAACAGAAAGTTCCAGTTTTGGGAACAAGAGGCTCCAGTTTTGAGTGCCACGTGTCTCTAACGGCTAGTTGGTTTGAAAAAATGGAGGTTGTAGTTTTGGGAAACCAGTAGTTCTTGCTTGTGTGCTTCCTGCCTGTTCTAAGCTAAACTAAAGCCAAAATAGTTCTTCCCAACCCCTCTTTGTGAGGTTGTGCAATTTTTGCTAGATCCTGTGAGTTGGGTAGTAGAGAGGAGCCATTCGTGAGCATTAGTAGAACACTCAGTCCTTGAGCACTAGTTTGCTTTGTCAAGTTTCAAGTGAAGCATTTGTTATTCTTGGAGGTGTACCTCCTACACTGCTAGGCATCGCCGGCTGGCTCCCAAAGGTGTGGTGAGCAGCGGCAAGTTTGTGAAGGTTGCGGCCTTGCCTCCATAAGGAAAAAAGTCATAAGAGACCCGGCATATTGGAAGGGAGTTGAGTAGACTCGTATTCCAATGGGCTCCTCAACGGTGATGTAGGATTCACAGCGGTGAATCGGAACTTCGGTGAAACAAACCCTCGTGTCTCTTTGCTGGTTTGATCTCATTTGCATTCATTATTAAACTTGTGAATTTGGTTGATCTACTCGGGTATGAGTGTTTGTGGAGTGCAGGAAATTTGTGAACCTGCTGAGAAACACCCTGTGAGCATACTCTCCAAGTTTGGTTTGATATTGAGCTCAGTTTCACCTCATAGGTTTGGGGTCTTCTTTGTCCGAGCCAAAATCGGAGGTTCCGGTTTTGGAAACCGGAGGTACCGGTTTCTGACTGAGAGAGTTTTATTCCGTTGCATAAGTGTCGTGTCCCAGCTTCGGATATTTTTGTAGATTTCTTCGGAAATTCCGTAGGTTGCGGAATTTCCGAAAACATCTCCGGAAATACCGGAAGTTGCTAATAAACTTGTTTTAAGTTGCGATAATTTCAGGGTACGCCTATTCAACCCCCCTCTAGGCGACATCAAGATCCGTTCAGTATGCATCTAGACATACACTATATTTAGGTGCATACAAACATCTATGCACCTAGAAAAGTCAAAACGACCTACAATTTGGAACGGAGGGAGTAGTTACCAACTTACTGAGTATGGGTAAATCCTATCCTGCTTGGCTCCCCTTTTTTTACTTCAACTTATCACTTAAAACTCTACTTTTTAGAAAATGTTGATCACTTGACTCTATATTAATAAACCATTTAGATAATATATTTTTAGACTATATACAAGGTACCATGCAATAAGATTATTTTGAATGTTGACTTTATTTGGCTCAAGATCGAAGGTTAGCATTTCGTTTTGGTTTAAAAAGATCAAATAGATTTTATGTCAAAGCTTAGTAGTTAAGATGCATCGTGTCCTCCTAGCACATTCTCTTAACAAATTAGCCTGCCAATTTTGGCAATTTGGTTTATAGTACATCCAAAAAAGCTTAGTTTGATATAAAGTACAATGATATTGCACCATTTGTTAAATTTAATTGGGCTTGGCCCACTTGTTTCCTAGTTCGGTCGAAACTCCAAAATGTCTTGTGTGTTACAGGATAAATTCATGGCCCGTGCCATCATTACCAAACATCCTCATCTGTGGAGGAACTTTGTCACTTCTCTAAAACACAAGAGACTGACTTTGGTGGATCTCATTGGGTTTCTACGAAGAGAAGGTAAGGACGAAAGACACATGCGCTTGAGGTGGCGAAAGGAGTTCTAAAGCCGATCTAGTGTAAAAGGGACTTCTGATCTCACAAGAAAAACAAGATCAAGTTTGATAAGAAAAAATAAAGCCAACTAAAACAACCCAATTATAGAAGAAGGAAAAGGAAAAAATGAAAGCGCTATTATTCACCTAATTTGTGGTTCGACACCGGTCCAATACAAACATGTGTGGTGACAAGTCCCTATTTCCTTCTTAGCAGGTCGCAAGGGTGTTCTCCCGTTGATGGGGAACAGGTCTCTTGCTATTGTTCGAGGAGTCGACACAGTTGATCTAATGTTCACTTCATGAAACGTTGTGTGGCCGAGGAATGTGTAACATGCACTATCCATCAAGCAGAATCTCATCGGCGTGTAACTCCTAAGTTAAGATGGTGATAAATTAGTATTGTCCGTTCAATAAATATATTGTATCCAAATTAGGATCTTTTATTGGTAAAGGCTATGAGTTCAAATGCTTGTTCTACTTATCTGTGTCAGCCATGTGCAATAAAGTGGTTAATCATGCATGTAATGATAATGAGCCTAATGTGTGGCATTCTTGACTTTTTCATCTGTATCTTGGTTTATGATCTGCCTAGCCAGGATGCGTTTAATCCCAAAGTTCATCATACTTAAAGGTTCTAAATGTCAAATATATGTGCAATTAAAGCAACCTCGTAAGCCTCACAAGACTGCATAAGTGAGGAACTTGGCATCGTTAGAACTAGTTCATACGGGTCTATGCTAGATGAACGGTGATGGAAATACATAGCTCACTACGCTATATGATTCGACTAGGTTGTGTTACGTGTAACTTCTAAAGAGGAACAATGAGACATTACACTATTTCAAAATCTCTAAGGTTGAGGTGGAAAACCAACTTGAGAGAAAGATCAAACGTGTTAGATTGGATCATTGAGTACTTTTCGAATAAGTAAACTTCATTATGTGAGGAACATGGTATAATCCATGAGATGATGCCGTCCTATTTTCCCAAGCCAAACAGTGTGGCTAAAAAGAATAATGACACTTAACTGAGATGGTTAACACCATGTTAGAAATTGCGGTTCTTTCCTACAAATGGATGGTTGAGGTTATGTTGACTACATAAGGTTCCCACAAAGAATAAAGAGAGCCTATTTGAGAAATGGAAAAAAAGAAAGGCTAACACTTTCGTATTTACGCACTTGGCTTGTTCGGCAAAGGTCAACTTACACTTCAAAGTGTAAGTTTGGATAGAAAATCATTGCTTGTATCATTCTAGGTTACGCCTTTCATAACATTGGAAATAAGTTCTATATAATGAAATTTGGAGTAACTAGCATGCGTGTTGGTCGCATGGATATGTCACATTATTAGAGAATAGTTTTCCAATGGAGACACCTAGCTCATCTAGTCAAGAACCCATCTTAACCCTTGAACAACATGCTTGATAGAACACTTTGAACAACCCCACTTGAGGAAAATCAAAATGATTAAGACAATGAAGGGCCTCAAAAGAGCAAGAAACAATGGCTTGCAAAGTCTTTTGGTGATGACTCCATTGTGTACCTCGTAGATGATAGCCATAGAACCATTGTGAAGGCTTATGCATATCCAGAACTTGAGCATTGGAATGAAGCGGTCCCGAGTGAAATGGATTCCATTACGTCTATTGCAACTTGGAATAATGTTGATTGATGGAAACCCGTAGGAGTTGAGTGGGTGTTTGTGAAGCTTTGATACGATTGAGAAGCACAAGGCGGGACCTATAGCCAAGGGTAACACCTAGAAGGAAGACAAGTATTTTTTTATTACCTACTCAGTACTCGCATGTTGTCAAATTGACCACCATTCGAGTACTACTCTCACTATATCTATACAAGGTCTTATGGTTAACCAAATGGACGTTAATATGGCTTTTCTTAATAGAGAGTTAACTAGAAAATTTACATTGAACAACCACATGGATTTGTAGTGATAGGTTAATCAGGAAATACGTGTAATTCATTGAAGTATTTGTATGGTATTAAACAAGCACCCAATCAATGGCATAAAAAGTGCGACATAATTTAACATGTGTGGGCTTTAATGTGAACGAAGCCGACAACACTTACTATGGTGGGGGTTGGGAGGGGTCTTGTGTATATATGTCAATGACATACTGATATTTGGGACTAATCTTAATATGATTTAAGGAGGTTAAAGAATTTTTTTCCTCAAAATAATGAAATGAAGGATCAAGGAGTGGTTGATGTTACCTTGAACATTAAGCTTAAGAGATAAGGTAATGGTGAGGTTACCCTCATGCAATCCCAATATGTTGAGAAGGTCTTAAATTGCTTTAGCAGTGCCCTCAAGCTGACTCAAACATTGTGTAATTTCAGTGTGATATTGAGGAAGAACCGAAGGATCACATTGGATCAATTGATTCAGTTAGCGTTACGAGGCCTGATATTGGCATTTGTTGTGAGCAAGCTAAGCCAGTTTTATCTAATTCAAGAGACTGTCATTGTTGTGATAATTACCATATCGTTGGCTTCTTAATGTATTTAGCTAGCACTATGAGGTCTAATATCTCATTTGTTGTGAGCAAACTAAGCCAGTTCAAGCCTAATCTGAATGATGATCATTGCAGTGCTCTTGAAAGATCGGTGAGTTTTCTGATAGTGATGCAGATGAGATAAAAGCCCTGAGTGGATATGTATTCACTCTTGGAGGTTGCACAGATTCATGGACATTTTGCAAGCAGGTCATCTTAAATTATGATTGTTAAGGTGAACAATTCTCAAGACAAAATGAAGTCATCTGGTCATATCAAAAGACGGTTAAAAGTTTGCAAGAAAATAAAATATTCTAGAGTAATAGAATTGGACTATGTCTACATAGGTATAACCTTGCACGTCCTTTCACAAAAGTTCCTACGTGGAATATGATAGATGAGCCATCAAAGGAGATGGCTTGAGACCTTAGTAAGTTATGCAATTGTGATAATCAATCCTATGTGATCGGAGATCTCATAAAGTAGGATGACGAAACGCTATTGGCTAACTGGAAGGAGGGTACCATTGTAAAGTCCCTCTCCATTGGAGATGCAATTCTCTCTTAATCTATATGACATGTTGGTTTTACCTCAATGTGCTCTAATTGGCTTGCTTAAGCCTTCAAATTATCCGACATAGCATCTTTAAATAGCACACATGTATGAATTAACTACCATGCACACAACCTACGAGATTGGGTGAGGTGATCTATAAAAAGCTCATGGAAAAGCCCTTGAGTAGCACTTATAAGCTGCTTTCAAAAGCCTAGTGCTGGTTAGGGCATGAGTGAAGCTTGGTAGCACAAACTTTCAATTCAAGGCTAAGTCGATTATCCATTTATGATCAAAGTATAGCTTGAGCTCTAGGTGGATGTTCAACCCTAACAAGGTCTTGGAATTTGATAATTGGTATATCACAAGTGTACCTTCTGCTCTAGTTGAAACGCTGGTATATCAAAACAACATAGAAACTAAGAGCATTTTTCATGTGCCTTAGAATTTTGTAGGGGTTGTTAGATTTAATTAGGCTTGGCCCATTATTTATTAATTATATCAATAAAATCTCAACATCCAAGTTTAAAGTTGAGAGTACTTGTGTATGAACCCTACATGGGAGGTTAAGAGGAAGGTGAACCAACTTATTATATGGATGGATTTGTTGTGCACCTATTGAGAGTCTTAAAGTGAGAAAGGTGTGCCACACACGTGCGCACGTGCCATGTTGTATTCAAATTTGACGTGACGTGGCAAGATAGGTACGGGACATGACACAATGTGGTGCATGGAGATGGTGTTTTGCCATTTACGAGGATTCAGAACACAATCAACATATCGATTCACTCTGAATTTTTACTTGTAATCGATACAGAGTGATTCTATCATACCATTACGCGGCATCAATAATGATCCAAGTTCTAACCCCTTCTCCCTTGGCGCCGAGGGATCTCTTCTCTCTACGAAAGGTTAGACACCCAGCGCACCTGAGCCCATAGCACATCCCAACACTTCAGAATCTTTGCCCTTGCACCCCGTGTGTGCATAACCGAGGCAAGAAGGCCTCATAAGCACTGGGATAGGAGACCGATAATGTTTATGGGGAGGGATCACGCTACTGCTCGCTAATTATTCTGTGACGACAATCGTGTACTACATCAACCAAGGTGCATCAATCATCTGCAGTATGCCAAATCATTGCAATGCACCGAGCTTTGTATAACTACATCAACAAGCTCTCACTAGAATATTGACTGGTGTGCATAACAATGCCTTTGTTGCTCAGGTTCTTTTTTATTACAATAATCACAATTGTGAATGCTACACATATGTATGTGTACATCTAGAATAGCTTACTCAAGTTGTATTATACTGTTCATATTCCTGGTTAGATGCCTTCTCTGTTTAGTGAATTTGTCATGATTTATCTACTATTTGAACAGATTAAAATAGATAATAAAAAGCACCTAATTCCGACACCATTTATATCAGGGAAGTCATTCCAATCGATTTGCATCACATGATGTTATACTAGACAATTGAAAGCGTATGCCAATGCAGAAGGAAACAAATTTAAAAGAAAGGATGGGTGAAATATCTACTTAAAGAATAGTTCCTGTTTTTACCAAATAAGTCATGAATTTTAGACCTAAAAGTTAGTTAGCTGCCACAGACTTTTTCCTCAGAATCTATATTGTCTTATTTTAAAAAGGAAATGAAGTAAAGCTGCATAGGACCTGGTAGTTCATTTCAACTGTGTAGAAAAGATACATTTCAATTTCAGCATCAAATCAGCATGATTTCTTTTTGAAACAAAGGGTGCAAGTATATATCACATGATGGATTAAATAACAAAGTGGGTTGTTTTAGAAAGCTACACGCCAGCTACTTACTGCTAAAGCAGCAAAGCAGTTTTTGAACAGTGACTTCAAATAACGTATTTAGTAATTGCAATTCGGTGTTATAGTCCAAACATATGTGTAGTACATGCATTATGAAGTATTGTACTTCCTATATTTGTTACGTTTGCACAGATCTCTATTTGAAAAGAAAATAGAGCCATTATGGATCTGAGAGAGAGAGAGAGAGAGAGAGAGAGAGAGAGAGAGAGAGAGAGAGAGAGCAATTTTCAACTTGGTGCAAATGGATCATTAAAATGGAAAAGCAGCAGCATATACGATTGAGGACCACAGAACAGTACTCTTAGTTGGCCAGAATGATTGAAGCCATCTGGAAAGTTTTATAAAGTTTAATCTCTGGGTACTGCATATCAATTCGTGTCATCACCGTGTACCTGTAACAGTGTACTTATGCTAGCTGAGACCCATGTCCTAGGTAATGCTAATTACTTGGACCACTGTGATCTTAAAAGATCCACCACTATGCAATATTCCGGACCCAGTATCAATCAAATATAATTGAACCAACAAAAACAAAAGTACAGCACAAATCAACAAAGATGGAAAGAATCAAATAACAAAAGGCAATTGCATGAAGCAATGTTAAAAACATGAAAGCGAAATAATCAGAGAACATGAGTAACAATCCCCAGCCCAAGTTCAATCAAATAGTGGTGGAAAACCAAAAAGGAGTAATCAAAAATAAAAAGTGAATTGGCAAAACTAATAAACTTGAGTGTGACTTAGCTTGAAATTGATATCGTTGTGCCAGGATCACAAGTTGTTTAGGATGCTAAAGACCGACCAAAACTATAGACTAACACTAAATTTGCTTGTAGTGCTCTTGATCATCCAAGGAAGAACAAATGAAGGCAAACAGAAGAGTGTGTTCAACTGTATCCACTATTCCTAATGAAATCATCTAGTCTTTCACGACATGTATTGGGCCGAATTCTATATCGTCTTTGTGCTGGATGGAAGGTGTTTGTTATGGTTTGGGCCTGACCGGTACTCGTGATGATACTACTATACAGGAATATGATGTTTGCTTGTAGCAGCTTATTAGGCCCCAATCATTTGCAGGCCATCACAAATGGAAGGCAAAAGAGAGAATAATGTAGTAACATCCTTTATTCGTAACGGAATTCAGATTCCAAATCAGTGCGAGTGAGAAAAAAGAAGAGGCTGATCTTTACAGTCGTTTCAGTTTGCTGCTGACTCTCATTTCCTAAGGCCTGATCACTAGTGAAAATTCTGATTCTTTTAAACACTGGTGTGACTGGGTCGCGCATTACTGCTGAACCAACGTGTACAAAGCAAAGCCAGTTCTACACCATCTAGTCTACTCTCACTTACACCAAGTGCTGGTGCGCAATACTGATGATCCGGGCACTTGCCAGCTGACCATCCCAAAGTGAGCACTACATGAAAAAGGCGTCCTCTCAAGCCTCCCCTTGCAATCCCCACCATAAAATCAGAGAACATTTTTCAAAACAAAAGAAATCCAGGAAGGAGAATCACACTTGCAGGTCGATCGACGGCGATGATAGAACACATCCAAAATCATCACTTGCAAGTTGCAACACAGTGAATTGACAACGCCCAGGCCCATCAAGTTGCTCTTGTTCTTGACAAACTATGGAATACTAGCAGCCAGAAGAAAAGAACACAAAAGCACAGACAAATTACCACACAGTACCATACACACCCTCGGTGCTGGTTGCTCTTTGGCATACGGTATGCAGTGTGAATTGTGAGTTGGATTGGAGCTAGCAGTTAACTAATAACACGCCGCACATGCAATACAAAGAGATGCTCATGTCATGCAAAGAGGGGGGCACGCGTCAAGCAGTGGCGAGGGGGATCGATTGATCGGGGTATCACACCTTGCTGTGCGGGTGGTGGTCGTAGAGCAGCGTCGGCGGCGAGAACACCGCGTAGTTGTGCTCCAGCAGCTCCGACGACCCGAAGCCGTCCTCGTCCTCCTCGTCGTCGTCGTAGTCCCCGCCGTACGGCGCGGCCACGGCGGAGGCGTCGTCGGGATGGTGGTCCGCCGCGGCAGGGCTGGGGCTGGCAACAACGGTGTCGCACGACGCGGCCGCGCCCCCGGGGCTGAACCCATGCGCGGCGCCGCAGTCGATGTCAGCGGCCGCGGTGGGGTTCTCGGCGCCCGCGCCACCCACGCCGGCGAGCTCGTCGGGGCTGTACTTGGAGGGGTCGGCGTCGCGGCCGGTGAGCTCCTGCACGAGGGCGCGGAAGCCGGCAGCGCTGGTCTTGACGCGCATGGGGTTGGAGATGTACAACACCTTGATCGGCTTCTTGCCCCCGCCCTTGCCGCCGGCCCCCTTGTGCTTCCCCGACGAGGCGCTGCCGCCGCCGCTCCCAGGAGCATTGCCCCTGGGACTGCGCTGCTGCCGCTGGCGCCGCTGCTCGTGATCCATCGATCGGCTCAGCTCTAGTGGAGACGCGGCGATCTGGGGAGAAGGAAGCGGGAATTCGGAATGCGCGAGCGGGGGCGAGGACTGCTACGACGTCTAGCACCGGCCATGTAAGGACAAACGGAAACGGGTGTTGAGGAACGGGGGATTTTTAGCTGGGCGACGGAGGTGGGCGCTGGCGTCGTGGAGGAGTAATGGCACGGAGGCCTGGGCTCGGTGAGGGGGGAAGGGGCTGTCCCCGTTTTGGGGAGAGAGACGGGGGCAGGCATGTGATCTGGAGAGAAAAAGGCGAGACGGGTAAGGAGGCTATTGGCTACGTCCACCAAAACAATAGTTTAACCCATTCAAGACAAACAATCAGTCCACTGGTTTTTTCGTTTGGATCAGTCAAATCACTGATTGTAAGGTTGTCGACCGAGATTTTAGCAGTTTAATAAGTTCATCTTGCGAAGAGAGGATGATATGTACTCAGTTGTTAATATTGTCTCTATATCATAGTAGCCTCTTGCAACTGAAATCTACTTCTACTCTATTTGTCCACTAATATAAATATTTATAAAATTTTAGGATAAGCAATATTACAGTACCCCTCAACATATAGCAAAGGGCCTCTGCCTAGTGGTTAGAGCATCTGAGTAGCACCCAGCAGGCTCGGGTTCGACTCCATGTGAGAGCGAATTAAACGGCTTAGAATATAAAAATTATAAAAAAATAGATATGGGATTCCCCTACTAACTTCGATCAAAAAATCACCAAAATAAACTAATGTAGAAGGAGTCGAGGAGCATTTATATTTCTAGATAAATTTTTAAATGTTAAAAATACGTATATTTGTGAATGGTGAAACTGCTTTTAGTCGTGGATACATATTATTTTAGAAAATGTAGTAGAGCCAAACATTGTAAATTTATGACTATTAAATCTTTTTAAATCATTATGTTTATATTATACATATAAAGGCTGAAAATATTTTTATATCACTATAGGTTATTATGCTCTGGAGATGCATTAAAAAATTAATGTCAAAACAAAATTACATTTTTAAAATTTTACTTCGATAAGAACAACATGTTTTTCAAAAGGAGCATTGGGGAAGAAAACTATTAGCTGATAGTACACCACAAATCTCTCCTATCAAGAAAGAGATGCCCGTAGGATTATAGCAAACTAAGAACGGTTTCAAAGCATATATTGTATTTAAAAGTGAATGGTTAATTAGTCTTAAACCGATAAAATATATATGTACTCTCTGTGCATAGAAAATATCAGTTTTGGAACTTCATCTAGCCATGTGTTGTGGGAGTCTTGTGCAAATATGGCCACTCAACAAAAAGGCAAGGTACTTGGTGCACACCATTTATACTTCCCTAGTTTCGTAAACACAGTTACTTTTTAAGTGATTTGAGAATATTTTTATGTTTTGGTACACTATACACCAGGCAAAGGTGTTTCCAATAGTCAATCGCTTTAATCTTTAGTGGATAATACTTATCCATATTTGAATATATTAATTTAGAGCAAGATAATTACTTTATTTTAACTAATTATCTTGTCCAAATATAAAATATTTTGAAGCCAAGGGTATATATTATGATCACTAACTATTCAAATTAGAATTAGCGTAACTCAATTGGTTACATTTCTTGTGTTGAAACCTTTTCATTCGGATTCAAAATCTAGACTTGGCATGTGCGCTAGCACATTCCTAGGTTTATTCAAAGGAATAAGAGGTATTATTTTTGTTCATATTTATTTTGACATTATTTTATTCAATACGTCTCTTAGCAAACATGAAGGCTAACATTAGCAGTAATCTCTCAAATCATACTTTGAGCTGCCACTTGCAAAAACAAGTTCGGGTTCTTTTTTCTTCTGCTAATATCAATTAAATAATAATAATATATTGGGTGGCGCTAGCATTTTCGAGAGGTTGTAACGGGAAAGCAGGTCCTGTCTACGAGGAGGTTAATGCAAAAGGTGAGGCAGCAGAGGCAGCATACGGTGCCCAACCCGACGCCGATTACGTTCACGACGTGGCGAGCCTTCAGAGGGTGGGCCTGCGTCAGCTATGGGTCCCACCATGACGTGCTATTTCCCCCCTTAATTCTTCATCACCGCCCGCCATGCCTTACCCGCCTCCCCTTACCTCTGTGCGACGCCACTGACGTGTGGGGGCCGCATTCGGCGAATCAGCCAACCAGGGTGAAGGGTCGGCGGCCGTTTCACGTGCAAGTAGAAGGAAGCCAGCCATTAGCCAAGAAATCAAATGAGCGAAGGAAATGGCGTGCCCGAGTCCTCCCGTGGGGCCCATGTCTTGGAAGTGGTGCTTTCCTGAGGCATTGCTGTAGCAGTCCTTTATGAAGCGTGGACCGCGTGGACCACACAAACGGTTCAATAAGGGAAGGCCTATCTACCGCGCGCTCAGCACAATTTTGTGTGCTTTAAAGATGCCACGACAGTTTTGTCAGGATTTTAATTTTTTAAAAAGAAATATGGTCGTCGCAGCACACCACTTGCTCCCTTATTAAATGGGAGAGCAGAGCCTCGAATCTGACGTGAGCTGTCAAGTTATCTTTCCAAATGTGGATCTTTTTTATCAAAAATACTTTATGAGCATGTACACATTAAAAATATACTACTGCCATTAAATATACGGTGGTTACAGATTTAATGAGACGTGGAAGTTGTAAAACCACATGAACTGACAAGTTCAACCGTACATTCTAAGCAAGAGTTTATACCATTACGTGTTGGTTTACAATATTACTTTGACATTATAACTTTTTATTGTTACTTTATAAAATTGAGCTATCACTCTATTCATATACACCATCTTTAAGCCTTGGCCTTTCATATTTTCAATATTTTTCTTAAAGAGCATTCCTAAATCGCGACATTGTAGGTTTTCATTGTTCCTTGAGTTCTTGCTTGGCAATTATACAGTTTGTAAGTTATGACATTACAACTTTTCAAGCATTATTTAGACATATAGAGTTGCTATTCTGTTTTCTGTACCACTACATCATAGGTTTTTGCCCTGCTGTTGTTTGGAAGTAGATCATCATCGCAAACACCTGTGTTTGCTAAGAGAGGCAACCCTGATCTGTTGATTAGGTCTGTTCGTCACGTGGATAAGCTAAAAGCGAAGAGAAATACCGTGCGCACGCTCTAGCTTACTACCCGTAACCTTAGTTTATGACCGTTGATGGGCTCTTCAGCGACATGTAGGCCATGGTGCCACCAGCATATAACCCTGGGTCAAGACACTGATACGCACGGATCTACTGTGTCTATCCCATATTTTCCGCACGGCCTCCACTTTTTGGACCACTTGAACCACCGATCGTGCAGGGCCTACGCAAATCTCCAATCATTTGTCGTCGTGCATGCCTGATTTGGGATATCATTGTCGCCGGTTGCTTATAGGTGCGGTTGCTGTGGGTGCTTCATGGCACTATTCGTTTGGACGAACAGCGGCTGTGGAGTAGCCAGCGCAGCTGCTTGTAAGTTAATTAGTTCGTAATCCTTGTGAATGTATGGCAGAAACCGATGCTTTTGTTGGAGGAGGATGGAGATCGACAAGGAGAAAGAGATGCCTCAATTGCGATTTTTTGCGCGCGCTTGACAAGATTTGGTACGGTACCAGTAGCATCGCCTTCCGATATGTGTATGTACATCTCCCAAGGAAGGGTCGAAGGCCCTGGAGCCGGCCGGGCGGCCGCTCGCTCGCCTCTGCTCTCTGCTGGTGACCTGTCGAAAACCAGCGGGATGGGCGCACTGCGGCACAGGGAAAACCGCAGGCTATATTCTCTCTCGATTCTCCAGGGGAGGAAAGCGGCAGGGGAGGGCCTCGAAGACGACGACCTCACTAAACCAAGCCCGGTCACAGTATTACTCCAGCTAGTTGTAGGTTAATTTTCCTCCTCGTGCTTTTTTTGTGGACGGATCGTCGGAGTTAGAGTTAAGAGTTACTCCGTACCACTTACCAGTAGACAAATACTAGTAATTGTTGTGTGCGTTTGTACTGATATCCACCGTTTCATCCCTCGCGTCACCCGGACTTGAAGTGTTGATTGATGGGATCACGGGATTTGCTGCGCACCTTGCGACTTTTCCTAGCTCCTTTGTTCATCCTGTCCCCGTTCTTTTCGCGTTTTCCTAGCTCCTAAACTGAAAGCTTGGATCGAGGAAAGATGCGCATTTTCCGTGCGAGAAGCAGTCAATTCTTTTGCTGGCCTCCAGGACGTGATTTGAGCGGTTGCATTTGCTCATTTGTACTTCTAGATTGTTTCTGACAGATAAGAGAGGGTTCAGGATTCTATCCACATCATACGGCAGCAGCTAATAGCTTAAGCTTAGTGAAGAATTCACGGGCGCTGCCTGGTTCCAAGTTTGTTTGTTTTTTTGATTTCCTACCTTTTCTTTTCCTACTCACACATCAGGTACCAGCCGGCAGCCGCGCGCTTCTGCATACTATCATGACGGAATCACAGGAGTGGACTTTGTCACAAGATTAGGAACCAGGAGGTGCTGAGCGTGCTCACTTGGGTCAACCCCAAATCCCGCGGGAAACCTGGCCTTTTCCCTGGGCTGAAAGCCCACGCGGAAAACTGGGCACTGGGCTAAATCAACATGCCCTTTAGAAGTCCGCGCCCGGGGCTACGAGAATCCTATCCACGCGTTTTTTCTCGGGGCAGCGCTTTCCCACCTCTCGAGTTCGGGTGTCTCTTCCCCGAGTGGCTTCTTGAGTTCGGGTGTCTCTTCCCCGAGTGGCTTCCTTCTGCTCCACCTCGGCGCCGCTATGTCCCGGCCGCACCGCTCCGCCTCCATCGTCCCGCCTCATCTCTATCCCGACCGTGCACTCCATCTCCATCCCGACCGTGCGCTCCGTCTTCGTCCTAGCCGCTCCGTGCATCCTCCGTCATCCATGCCTCCATCCCGGCCACGCCGCTTCATCTCCGGCCATCTTGGACATCTCGACCTACGAGATCTCTAGCTCGACCGCCGCCTCCACATCCATAACATGAGTTCTCTCCGCTTCCTCCTCAACTGTTGCCTAGGGTTTGCCTAGGATTTGTACTCGTCGTGCCTACAATGCGACTTCTTGAAGTTAGCATCTCCATTCCTGTGCCAGATCTTTGATTTGAATTCTAGTTGTGCTGCACCTCCCTAATGTAGAGACCACTTGCATTCGCAGATGGGAATGCACATCTGTTGTGATGTTTCTTAACTTGTGTCACTATGATTTGAGTTTGCATGGTCTTATTTGTTTCACATGCATGTAGAGGGTTACTTGAAAAAGAAGCTTACTTCTGCTCTCAAGGGTTACTTGAAAAAGAAGCTTACTTCTGTTCAAGAGCGCATTTCAATGTATGCAAACTGATGCAAAGTATTACTAGTTTGAATGTCATTTTAGCAGAAGTTCAGACTTCCATTACACTTCCATATATGTGTGCCACCGATTCTAGAAGGAATTCAGCTCCACAAATTACTGCAAACTAAAGTATTATAACAGTTTGAATGTGCAATTATTTTAGTAGAAGTTCAGATTTTCCGTACATCTCCATTATTCACCTGTGGCGCAGGCAGATTCCATCCATTTCACATGCGACTTCTTTAATGGTTCAGTAATCAGTATATCCAAGTGCTTTAATGGTTTGTCACTTTAGCTCATACTTGAAGTCAACATTTTTTATCTGCTTAGGTAATTTGAAGATACTTAGGTCAGCCTATGAATGTTGCATGTGGCTATTCATTTTTTGAAGCTATTCTCAAAAATTGTATAATCTTGCAGTATGTATAAATCATTTCCTTGTCTGCTTCATATACTTGTTATTGGATTTTTTAATTATGTGGCTGCTCTACCCATTATCTTGCAAGCGTATAATCTATTGCCACCTATTTTTGAATTATGTGTAATCTTGCAGTATGTATAAACCATGTTTACTTGTCTGCAAGCATCAATCTTTTAATTTGGATGCTCATGTCAGTCCTCTTAACCTATTGCCACTTGTTGGTTAAATTATTCTCTGGAACATAGGTACATCCAGAGCACACTGTTCTACTGATTAAGCATAGGTACATCCAAGTGCTCAAGTAATTTGAATAGACCTCCAGCTGGATGTTCTACTGATTACATAAAAAATCCAAGCAGTTGGAGTGTATAATATGGAATTCTTTCTTTGCAGATTAGTATATGAGAGATATGGGTACTCCATGGATCCCCACCGATTAGGATACTATTCGGTCCTAACAAGTGGGCTCGCCTGACCAGAACATGCGGGCCAAGGATTTGAAGATATTTGGAGTACACGCCAAGGAGGCCGAGCGATTCAAATCAACCCGGATATTGCGGGATAGGTATTATAATCCGACTCATATTACCTTCCATGTAACAACCGAGTAGATTAGATTCAAACCGACTAATAACCCTAGGTTGTCAGCCTATATAAGGTGGCCAAGAGCGCCTCCCGAGGGCAACCCAACGATCTCAACTCTCAAGCAATACAAGCAACCAGCATACAGGACGTAGGGTATTACTCTTCGAAGGTCCGAACCTGTCTAAAACCCCTCGTGTCCCTCGTGTTCTTGTGATCACCTTCGAGTTCTTGGTCTCGCGATCCTCTCTTCCTACAAATAAACCACTTGGGTAACCCCCTGGTGGACTGCCGGGCCACCAAATCTGACAGTATACTAGATCTGACACGGTAACTATGTTGCTAGATAAGCAATGACTGTGAGTACACTGTTGTAAACCTGCTTGTAATTATAGTAGCTATCTTTGTGATGTTGGCTTGTGATCTTATTTACACTCACTCTCACTAATCACTATATTGTCAAACAAGTTCTTTCTTAGTTATTGAATCAAATATTAACTCTGAACATAGATGGCTCATGACAATTGGTATGCATCCTTAATATTAACTCTGAACATAGATGGCTCATGACAATTGGTATGCATCCTTTTATCCTCTGTGAGAGAGTACTGCTTTCTCTTTTGTCAGTTCTGAGAAAGTATACTTAGTCCTTGGGAAAACTCTCTTTTTTTTGGCGGGAGAAAACTTTCATTTGGAAGAAACAAAACAGAACTTTTGAAGAATGAAAGGAACTATAGTGCCAACAACAGCCATGACATTTCGTGACTTTTGAGCCTGAACTTAGACATATTTTCTTTGTATGCTTGAATTCCAATACATATTTTGTGTGTGCAAATAATTCATATTTTCTTTTGCCCAAAATGGCCTTTGTTTCCAGATGTTAGCCACTGTTTATATTCAACAAGGTAAGTTAGCCGTATTCTAATGACTTGTTTGTGCTTTGCTTGAATACTTTGGTGAATTGTTGCACTTTTCTCTATTCTACACTACCATAATTGTTATTTAGTGGCTGCACTACCATACCGGACAATTCTGCATAGATTAGAGATGATTCACATGTTTTTTCTTTGGTAATCTGCTATCTGCTTTCTAATATCAGCCTAGCCATCCATGACCAACCTTTTATTCTAGTTTTGCTACTCCTTCTAATCTATAGATTCAAAGCATGTATTGCTTCACCTTCTATTGTGGTACTTATGCTATTCAAGAAGCATGGAACCTTTTGTACCGCCTAGTTTTGTGACTTTGATAGCTCCACATGGTTTTGCAGAAACTGATGGAGCGTTGAATAAGAAATATGTGTAACTTACTTTGCACCTAGTTGCATCTCCTTAACACTGATCTCAATTTTTGTTTTATTGTTTATTTTGATAGAATTTATGAGTGTTGAGAACCAAAAGGCATGAAGAGAGTGATTGGGGAAGGCCCTTGGCTTCTTTTACTTAAAAAAACTCGTATTGGTTAAGTTAAAGAGTGTAGTTTTGTGACTAAAATGTCGAGAAATATGCAACTCTTTATGTTTTGCATGAGCTGGATGTATTATGATATTGTACCATTTGTGTGAACTGAATCATCAAAGTCCACTACTATTTGTATCTCTTGCTATTATTATTCCTCCCGCTGGATATATATTCCCTCCCTGTGCTGCATGCCCCGCGTCAGAGCTTCCAAACGGCAACTGAGGAGAGGGGGCAGCAAATCTCTCTGGTGGAATGGCCATGGAATGGATTCGAAAAGTTCAAAATACCCCGCAGGGGCATATCTGTCCTGAGCTAATCAGCCACGTCCTTCCAAAGTAGCCCTTGATGTGCATTTGATTCAAAGTTCAAACACATTTTTTTTTTGTCTAGCATGACAGTTTCCGTACGCGTTGTATAATAAAAAATGGAGAGTACGTACTAGTGCTAGAAAGAACAAGAACGTCAAGCAAAATATGGGCACGCGGTAGCCACAGAAATTCAAGCAACTGGTATCGGCGTATATTAATCCTGCTTTATCTATGGGATCATCTCCTAGCTAGGAACCTACACTATGGCTGTATTGGCAAAGCCATTTGCATGAAGTCGATGTGGTCATTAGACTCCGATGAAGGACGCTAGCGCCACCAACCCTTGGCAAAATGGCAACCGCAGGTGGTGAGTCGGAGATGGTCCATGGCCGCAGCTGCAATGGTCAGAATAGCTATAGGTTGGCTCAACCTACCCCACTGGAAGCCCATCAAGAGTAAGGGCATAGCAAGCACATGTGCTAGTGGCTCTGGAGGAAGGTTTGCCTTGGGTTGGCTACCTTCGTGCCAGTTGTGACAGGGGCATCTGGAAAATGATCGTGATATGGGGATGCACCTTGTCCTGAAACTGAAAGTGAGCGATGCAGGGATAAAATGGGCAGAAGCGATCGATCGAGTCAGCGTTGGCTTCTTGTCCCTTCTCCTTCGTTTTGCGCTGGGCGCAGCGTTTGCTGAAGGCGCGCAGTCAATAGTGTCGTTCGGGCCAAGTTGTCCGTGGCCGAAGCACTGCGTAGGCAGCACAACTGTTCCAACGTGAAGAGAAGAATTCAGACTTTATTGCACTCACAATTCCAAAATAAAAGGTAAAAAAATGGCTTCAGAGTTCAGAGCACCCAGTCCCTGCATGCAGCAAATTGTTCAGGCCAAGTGGCCATTACCGTATGCCCAATTAAGTAACTGGACCATGTGTGCTTCCGTATTTTATATAGGGAAAGCTATAGCTCACCTGGGTGAAATAGAACCCCTCTTCACCCAAATTTTTCTACCCCCATGTGCACCATTTCTTCTCCAACTCTGGTCAAATTCCGACGAGATTAGGGGAGCCGGGGTTAGGTTTCGGGGTTTTCGGGGTTAGGAACTCACCGGCGGACCTAGAGGGAGGGACGGCAGCGGCGGCGGAGGTGGCGGGCGCGGTGAGGCACGGCGGCGGGGGCGCTGTCAGCCGAGCGGGGGTGGAGGGCGGTTGGGTAGGGTCGGGACGGGGGCGATGATGGCAGCGACGGCGGCGGCGGAAGGGGTAGGAAAGGCGGCCGATGCAGAGCTCCGGCGGGACCCTAGCCTGCCCACATTGGATGGGTGTGGGCACGATGGGGCGGCGGTAGGAGATGGAAGGTAGAGTCGGTGGGAGTCGGGGGGGGGGGGGAGTGGGGGGAGAGGAGAAGAAGAAAAGGTAAAGAGAGATGAAGTATCCGAGCCGCCGATTTTACATCTAATGGTTGATAAGTTCGAGCAAGGGGAGTCCCTGTTTCACCGGATGAGCTATAGACCGCCACAAGTACCCCAATATATATTTTTCTCACTGCTAAGGATGGGCACGGTTCGATCGATTTCTACACATTGAGTCGTTGCCCTGCCCCCACGACGAATTTGTTGCACAAGGCGTTGGAGCACCCCGGCGGCAAGCGGCGCATTGTTGCCTCCATGGAGCTGCCAGAGAGCTGCAGCGTCGTGTACAGTGGCAAAGCGTGCCGATGGGCAGTGAATGAGTCCAGCGTTGGAGCAAGGCCAACAACCATAACTGAAAGCGTGGCTCCACAATTTACTAAGCAGCATAGTCGGGAGTATTCCACACCATGAGCAAATGCTTACAACTTCTACACGTTTTCTCCTCCTGGAGAAATGGTGTAGTGTCCGAGTCTGAAACTATTGATTGGATAGTAATCTCTCCTGTAAGTTTCAGGCTCCACGATTATTTTTCTTCTGAAATTTGACTTGGTACTAGCTGAGACGACGAGCAAACAAGGTAATGTTCTTATGTTTGTAGTGGCATAGTGCGTAAATATGTCAGACTTTTGACTCTTTAACCACCAATAGCCAAGGCACTCTGCTCCGGTTAAAAATGTTTGTTGCTTCGACCAAAATATGGTTAAACTTTTAAATTCTTTTGCCGCCAATAGTTTTCAAAGTATTTAGTTATAAGAACATTGTTGGCGCTAGAAATCGGCCGATGGCCTTCAGCGTCGGACACACGACCCGGGAGAATCTGGTTAGCTCCTGTTCGGGTGATCGCCCTGGTGCGATTCACGTGGCGTGCCAGTCAATCTAACCTGTTGATTGACAAGAAAAGAAACCTGTTAAATTCCAGGGTTTCGATTGGCTAAAGTTCCGATCTGTCTCGAAAAGCGTATCAGCGAATTGACCGATTTGCTATAAAGATGAACGGTTATGATACAACCGATAATCACGTAGCGATTGTGAAGAGAACTACTAGAGTAAACTAGACACAGCTACGAATGCAGCACTTGAAATAGATCCAATCGGCTATACGATAATAATAAATAAAAATAAGAGTGACAAAGCCGATAGTTCAAATCTCAAGCTGGATAACTGGTGATAAAACTTAGAACAAGAGATAGAACCTACAGTTCTAGTTAATATCGATAACTTGTGAATAAATCTAAATGAAACGACAGTGATGCGCCTGAAGTTAAAGCTTAGATGTTACTCGATAAACGGAACTTACCAATCAGCCGGAGATCGTGTCGATGCAGCCCAGCCAATCCGTACGAACTCGTGAAAAAGAAGAAGTATTGGCGAAGTCGCCGACTTGAAGTAAAGTATGATGAAAAAGTAGGTTGTTTGTATTGATTGATGTGTTCTTTACAAATCTCTAAAGATGGCTATTTATAGCATGTTACAACTGATTTCTTAACCGACTAGGATCTATCTCTAATTTTAAATGAAAATGAATATTTACAAACACAACTCGTATCGGAGTTGGTTATTATACTCCCACGGGTCAAACTTCCTCTATATTCTTTGTCTAACCCACTTTAAGCCCATATTGGCCCAATCGCTCCAGCCTTCCAATTGACCGATCTCCACCAACTCCGTCCACCCAAAACACTATAGCGCCAATCGGCCGATTCCCAATTGTAGCACCAATCGACCAATTCCCAGTCATAACCTTTTAATCCGCAACATCGGCCAATCCTTTCCTCCTTTGACGCCGATCCCATACGTGTCAAAATCTGGCGTCAACAAACATAAAAGGCATGTGCATGTATTTGTCTTGAGAAGTACGTACTTCTGTAATCTCTTATTAGATACACTAGTCCATCAACCCATGCTCCCGCACGGGCTAATAATCAAAATTGTTTACCTACTACTCTCTTATTTTTCAATACTTCAATATAATACTTATATAGATATGTACCTATCTTTGTCCAGTTGTGATTGATTTTTAATTAATAATTACTCTATGCACGTTTTCACCCATATTCGTACTTTTTCCATTTTGTATCACACCTCCAATCCTCCATATATTATGTTTAGCATACAAATCAATATTTTTCATCGATTCCTCACATACATGTATAAATGGTCTAAATGGTGGCACTCATCATGTGTATATACTTTAACTTAGTATTTTCATATTAACAATGACATAAATAGGTAATTTAGAATCATATATTAGTTTACTTTTTGACATTTCTATATGATGCACACGAAGATATTAGATTGATATTTAGGTGTTTATTTTAGGTTATTTTTAATAACGACACATCGTGGGTAACATAGATAAAATTTTAGAATGACATTTTAAGTTATGCTTTATAATGATGTGTATTAAATTAGATGAAGATTACAGGGTTACTTTAGATTATTTTTTATAATAGCTGAGCTCGGTAATTTAGATATAGGTTTAGAGCTCATTTTTTAATATTTTTCACAATGACAGTGGTGGGTAATTTTTTAGAAAATATAATTTTTTATGTGGGACGAAGCCTGGGGCCGCCCGTGCTTCGTGTGCGGTGGCTGCTACTCGCCTCCTGCCTTCGCTAGAGGGAGCTCTCCGCCTGCTGGACTACTGCAGTCTCAAGCCACCCCTTGAGCTCACGACGACTATGGAAGCCCTCAGGGTCCTGCAGGTCAGGGATCGAGCACAGGATCATCGCCACGGCGGCCACGTTCTGGCTGGCCCGCACAAAGTGGTGGACACCGCCCCCGTCGCGCATGATTTGCTCATGCACGTGGCATGAGCGGTTGCGGGCTGCGCCGCACACTGGCTCACCTCATTGTTTGCTCAGCTTGGCATGATCGCGCTCGAACTGCGCACGGTGGTTGTCCAGCTCTGCCGCCTCAGCGGCGAGGCATTCCGCCTTCTCGCGGAGGTAATCCTCCCGCTGCTCGGCAGTAAGCTGGTGTGGCTGGTGGTTCGGCTGGGGGTGCTGATCCCTAGGCTGGGTGTGGGCAACGAGCTCTGCCATGAATTAACTTAATGGTACTTCCATCTTCTAGAAGGTTCTGGTGAAGATGCGGTCTTTTAAGTTGGTTGGAGTTGAACTGAAGTTCTGGCAAGCCAAGGATTGGCTAGCACCGGGCGATGTCAAGCCCATCTTTGACCTGTTGGTCTTCATCTTCACCATATGAAATGGCCTTGGACTTGTACTCCGCTGATGAACTACACCGGCCTCTGCACTCCACGACTCCTCGTGCTCCACGACGAGCATCGCGCTGACCACTTGTGTGGTCGCGGCGATTTAGAGTAGCAGGGGCTCTTCCGGGGTTGGTGAGACCAAGGTCGTGGGGTGGCTAGGAAGGCTTTGAGCTTGTCAAAAGCCTCCTGAGCCTCATCGTTCCAGCGGAACTGGTCGGATTTCTTTAGTAACTTGTATAGAGGCATGTCGCGCTCCCTGAGCCGCGAGATGAAGCGGCTTTGGGAGGCTAGGCACCCCATTAGCTTCTGAGCGCCCTTGAGGTTGGTGATCAGCCCCAAGTTACTGATGGCGGCAATTTCCTCCAGGTTGGCCTTGATGCCACGCTCGGAGACGATGAAGCCTGAAAGCTTGCCCTTAGGCACCCCGAAGACACACTTCTCCAGGTTGAGCTTTATGTTGTAGCGGCGAAGACACTCAAATGTGTCTCTCAGGTTGGTGATGAGCTGCTCCGTCTTGCGAAATTTGATGACGATGTCATCGATGTAGACCTCTACCGTGTCCCTGACCAGGTAGTCGAGGCAGCGATTCATGCACCTCTGGTATGTGGAGCCCACGTTCTTAAGTCTAAACGGCATCGTGGCATAGCAATACACACCAAACGGAGTGATGATGGAGGTCGTGAGCTAGTCAGACTCCTTCATCGCGATCTGATGGTAGCCCGAGTAGGTGTCAAGGAACCAGAGGACCTCGTACCCCATGGTCGAGTCGACCACCAGGTCGATGTGGGGCAATGGGTACGGGACCTTTGGGCACGCCTTGTTCAGGCTCGTGTAGTCCACGCACATGCGCCAGGAGCCGTTCTTTTTCTTCACTAGCACGGGGTTGGCCAACCACTTGGGGTGGAAGACCTCCTTGATGAAAGGCTGTTAGGAGCCGGGCAATCTCTTCGCCAATGGCCTTCCGCTTCTCATTGTCGAAGCAGTGCAGGCGTTGCTTCAAAGGTTTGGCATCCAGCCTGATGTCGAGGGCGTGCTAGGCGACTTCCCTCGGGATCCCCGGCACGTCAGAGGGCTTTCATGCGAAGACGTCTCGATTTTCACACAGGAAGTCGACAAGCTCACCTTCCTATTTGGCGGATAGTGCGGTGCCGATCCATGCGTGGGTAATTTTTTATATTTTCCAGTGCAGGTTGGGCGAAGCAGCCATGGACAGGAAACGAGGCAAAGGAGCTGAGGAAACGCGTGGTTCGGAAACAACCAGGCTCCTGCCTGCGGCTCCTTATGATGGGTTCCTAATCATCACTGTTTATTTACTGTCACGCTTCTTTTTTCTCTTCTTCTCCTTCCTCTCACAAATCGGTAAGGAGTTGGAGGAGCTCCGGCTCCAATTCCTTAGAGCTACTTACATGCTAAATAGCTGGTGTCAGGTGGAGATGGAAGCCAAGGAGCCGGCCAAACTTACCCTAAGGGAGTGGTAGGACAGGTCGTGATCGTCCGACCGCGCGGGCCCACACCTCGGAAGCCGTGCCTTTTGTCAGTGCACCGATGCAGCAGGCCACGCTCTATGTGCGTGCCTATGTGCGTGCCTATTATTCCTGCCACGACACACCGATGTCAGAAATTTCACTCGGCACCGCATGATCTCTTCGCGGCACCGCTTGATCTCTTCGTAAAGGAGCGAGCACAGTCCATTACCGTGGCTAAATTGTCCCATCGATCGAGCACTTACAAGATGTCAGCGATTTGGTACTAGAAATATGTCGTACATCAATACGATAGACATGGAAGATTAAGAACTATGTCGTTTACTGATAGAACTATGTCGTTTACTGATATGATAGACGTGGAAATTGTAGAGACCACATAAAATAATTGGTTTTCCAGATGTCTTCAATAACCAATGTATTTGACCTGGCGAAAAACAGCAGGGAAAACCGCAGGCTTTTCTTCGGTTCTCTCCGGAAGGGGCAGAAAGCGGCAGGGGCCTGGCCTTGAAGACGACGCCGACCTGTAATAAAACCTTGGACCTTGACCCCTAGTACTTCTTTTTTTTGATATTTTTCCTTATATCTTGCTTTTGTGGAGGAGTCACCTGTCCGTTTCCTATATCCCTGACGTCACCTAGCTTGAATATGATGATCCGATCCACGGGATTATCTCAGCTTCTGTTTCCGCAAACCGCAGAGACTTTCTTTTTCCCATCACGTTTTCTGGAAGCTTAGGTTGTGGAGGTATGCTTTTCCTGTGTGGAGCCGTCATGGAGTGGCTTTCGCCGCGGGGATAGAGGATAATGGATGGAGCGAAAGTTCGAAACCAAGGACAACGTGCTAGAAAAGCACTTGAATTCAAAGTTGTGTATGTGACCTGTGTGGCCACGGCGTCAAAGTTGGCCTCCAACCTGATCGATCGTATTCGTTGGGCGCAGGCGCACGCGCTCGCGCTCGCGCAGGGCCGCTAGTGCTAGCCAGGCGCGCCCCCGGGATCCGGATAGCAACGCCTGTAAGAACTCTGCCTGTCCCTTATTTCAAATTATAGATATAAAAAATCTATGAAATTAGAAAAGACAAAATAACATATAATTTGAAACGGAGGGATTACTTACTTTTTAACAATGGCGGTCCTCGCAACAACACGCTCCATGATAGGGCAATAAGTATTTCGAGACGGTTTAGAGATTTGCTCCCACCACCCGAAACGCCTCCCCCATCCTGGGGACGCAGGTCTAAGCAGATAGCCCGCTTGCCTAGATTGAGGTAGGAGCCTTCAAGTTGGGTGAACTGAGCAGGAGTACAGTAGGGTACTAGTAGTAGGTGGTCTTTTCTTAGAGCATTTTGTAGTGCCTAGTGCTTGTGGCATGAGTATCCTGCTCCGCGTTGATCTTAATACAATGATACGTAGTTTTTCTGCGTATTCGGGAAAAAAACAACGCGCTCCATGGCTCCCTAGGCGCGTGACTACTGTCCGTTTGGAAGACGCATGGATGTGGCCACTAACGGTGGCCTCTTTAGGGCAATTTTTCTCTTCTCCAACATTCCCCACAAGTATATGACCGTGTGTACCCTGTGCAAAAATGTGTTGTTATAAGGTCAACTTGTTGCATGAAATGCAACGTACCCTATGTTAAGAGTAACCTCTCCATTTTGATTTCCAAGCAAATCTATTAGAAATTTATCCTCTATTCTTTTATTTGGAAGCCCTGTGTTAACAAGTTTTTGAGATTAAAAAAAACTTATTTGAACCTGCCAGTGAAAAGGAAGGTAAAATAACTAGCTTAGCAGGTGAGCTCAAAAGGAAAAACGCATGGCTAGCATTTTCCCTAATGCGTCAAGCTTAAGAGCTCGAGAGAGAGAGATGACTATGTTAAAAACTCAAAAGGTATTGTACCTCTCCTTGAGTCCTGAGAATATAAAGTACTTATACGTACATTCCATGCACATAAACATATATTTGTGATACCTATTAAAAAAAAGTTAGAGATGACTAGGATTGGGACCTTATGTAAGCTCATGTGAAATAGTAGTATGCCGTAAGCAGGTGATAACCAAATGAAGATTAAAGTGATTCACTATACTAAATATTTTTGGCTGGTTCAGTGAGGAAAGCGCCCATGAGTTCTGCCTGTACACCATAACTTGGCTCTGAAGACCCAGAGCGAGCAGACAGGTTCAGTCTCTAAATCCTTGTCAGGCGTTTGAATTTGACCCGCGTCATTTATTATGCTTCATATGACCAAGAAGTTCGTCCACGCCAGGCGCTTCATATGACCCAAATTAAGCGTAACAAGTTTGATTTGTTTATTTTTCAGAATCCATAGGAGATCTGCAATCGTTACCTGAACTTCTGAAGACGAAAGAAGTGAAGCACAACGAACTCTGCACTACCTGCAATTGTCACAGAAGAGGGAAACTGTGCCCAAATGTGCCCCTCATTACTGAATTTCGGGTTTCGCGTATGCCTATTCTGCTTTCCTTACACAGCACAGTTCACCACCGTCGCGGGTCGAGAGGCCGCTGACGAATTCGAACCGTCAGTAACGTTACACGAACAGTTCTAACGCGAGCTGCTGCTTCTGCTGTTACATGGGCTAGAGAGACAATACTACAAGGCACACATCGCACCCATGTCTTCGCAAGACGGGTGCGTGTGCATCTCGCTGCCGGTGCATTGCCTCGCCTCCGCTGAAGTGTGCGAGCAACCCGCAGCGGCATCAACTCCGGTCGAGGACGAAACCGATCGATCAGTGGAGAGACGAGCGAGCCGGCAGATTATAATGCCGCCGATTCAGCAGCTAGAGCTACTAGCTCCGTCCTCTCGATCTCCTATAGCACGACGTCGCGCCTCTTCTTGTGGTTCTGCTCGGGGTTCCCTTTCCTCATCATCGCCACGAACTCGCTGTAGTCGATCCTCCCGTCCTGCGTTTGCCAACGAGATTTCCAGCCGATCAGTCGTGTTACGTTCATTCATCGTTCGGAATCCATTCGTATCACACTCGTTACAGGATGCGCGTGCTGCTGCGAAGAGAAAGGAGAAATGGTGTTGCGACTTACGTTGTCGGCGTCGACCTCTGAGATGATCTCCTTGATGTCCCTGCCGTCCAGGAGGCCCTTCTCCTTGAGCGCCTGCTCCAGCTCCTCCTTCGAAATGCACCTGCCAAGGCACGAGACCTGGTGAGGATTCCATGGCATTTTGATGGTCGTAAGGTCTGGGTAGGGGGTCAGCGATGCCAAGTTACCCGCTGCCGTCCTTGTCGAAGTACTGGAACGCGGTGTAGAGGTGCTCCTCCCTGTCCATCCGGTTCATGTGCATCGTCGCGGTGATGAACTCCTCGTAGTCGATCGTCCCATTCCCATCCGCGTCGGCCTGGATTTGTTTGCGATTGCCAAGCAATGTGGGATGAAGTGTATACAGAATTACGGATATGCGAGATGACAATGTGTGAGAAAACTCACGGCCTCCATTAGCTGCTCCACTTCGGCCTCGCTGAGCTTGGTGCCCTGCTTGGCCAGCCCTCGCCGCAGCTCGTCCACGGTAATGGTGCCGCTGTTGTCAGCGTCCATGCTCTTGAACATCTCCTTCAGCCCTCTGATCTCTTCCTCGGACAGGCATCCGGCAATGACCTGACAGGCAGGGATTTAATTTGTTCAGAGAGCTAGACACCCTAAAATGAACGTGTCTGGTTTTTTCTTTTTTGGAATGACTGAAAATGTGCGTACCCTCAGCGCGGCTTTCTTGAACTGGTTCATTGCCCTGAACTGCTTGAGCCTGTTCGTGACAGCGTTGTCCAGTGGCGTGTCAGGCGCTTCACCGTCTTCCTTGATCCAAGGATGATCTGCACAGCAAACAGATAGCACCATTTTGATTCAGTGACTTATAAAACTTGAAAACAAAACACACATGTCGATGTCTAGATTTTCAGCGCGATTTCAGTTGAACAAGGCAATTGGCCAACTGCAGAAGAGGCACAACATACTGAGGACGTCGTAGGCGGAGATCCTCTTCCTGGGGTCAGTGGTGAGCATCTTCTTGACGAGGTCCTTGGCGCCCGGCGAAATGCGTGGCCACGGGTCGCTGGAGAAGTCGACCTGCCCCCTCAGGATGGCGTTGAAGATGCCGTGCTCGGACTCTGAAATACGTCATCTTTCGCCGGTCAGAAGAACATGGTGGGATCGGAGCGCGAAGCGCAGGGGGAAAAAAAAGAGCAGTGGAGAAACTTGCCGGCCCAGAATGGCGGCACTCCGCAGAGGAGGATGTAGAGGATGACGCCGATGCTCCAGATGTCGGCCTCGGGGCCATAGTTCCTCTTGAGCACCTCCGGCGCGATGTAGTATGCGCTGCCGACGATGTCCTTGAACACCTCCCCTTGCTTGAAGAAGACGGAGAGCCCGAAATCGGTGGCCTTGAGCGGCGCGTGCTCGTCCTTGCTGAGGAGGAGGAAGTTCTCGGGCTTGAGGTCCCGGTGGATGACGCCGAGGGAGTGGCAGGTGTGCACGATCTCCACGATGGTGCGGAGCAGCGACGCGGCGGCGCGCTCCGTGTACTTGCCCTTGGCGATGATCCGGTCGAAGAGCTCCCCGCCGGCGCAGAGCTCCATGACGAGGTGCACCGACTGCTTGTCCTCGTACGCGCCCTTGAGCTCCACGATGTTGGGCTGGCCGGCGAGGTGGTACATGATCTGGACCTCCCGGCGGACGTCCTCCACGTCCTCCTTGGTCGACAGCTTCCGCTTGGCGATGGTCTTGCACGCGAAGCGCTCCCCGGTGGCCTTGTGCGTGCAGAGGCTGGTGACGCCGAACTGCCCGCGGCCGAGCTCCTTGCCGACGGTGTAGATGCTGCGCACGTCCTCCATGGGGCGGCCCAGGACGGGGCCGATTGGCGCCGGCGGCTTGGTGGGGGTCGGGGCCGAGCCGGCCGAGACGCCGGCCTTGAGGGACGCGGCGCCGGAGCCGAGGCGGGAAGAGGGGTCAGTGGAGGCGGCGGGGGCGGGCTCCGCATCCCCGGAGCCTGGGCAGCAATTGCCCATGGCGGCGGGATGACGATGGGGTAGCGGCGTATGGACGCCGGGGAGGATGAGGGTGGTGGGGGGATGCGGAGCCGTAGTGGGGACGAGGGGAGGCGGCCTAGGAATTCTATAGCGCGCGGGGATCGGGCGGTGGTCATGGTCGGCCGAAGGGTGGGTGGGTGGGGAGGAAATGGCGGGAAGGTAACCGCACGCCTCCTCCTCCCCGTTTTTGGTTTGGGTTGGGGCTTTTCTCGTTTTGGCACAGAGAGCAAATTTAGAGGGACGCTTTTCTGATTTTGCACTCATGTGTTAAGCTCACACCATGTCAGCATATGCACGCCGCAACAACACTCCACTCTGCATGCATTTGAAAGGCAAAAAAAGGAAAGAAAAGAGAAGTGATCCTGTTGTGCCATTATGTGTTTTTTTTTCAACAAGAACTTTAATACAAAACCACACTTTTTTTCGAAAAATAAATTGTGGCAAATACTTCCAAGTGTATTATAACTTGTTACCAGTTACAAACAGAGCTGAATGAGTGAGCTATTGATGCTGATAGTATGAACGGTACGAACATGAGTAGAATGGTTTGGGGGGAAAAACCATGTAGCGCGCCTGCCGCAAAGGAACAGGACAACAAGTTTGGGTCCAACAAGTAAGTAGTAACGCGGCTAGGATGGCGGAATAGGCCCATGGGTACCTGTTTTGCGGAGGCCCATGGGCCCATGGACGTAAAAAAAGCTGTGCTCGTGACGAGTCCGCGTGTGCTCGTAACGAGTCAGCAGTGCCTGCTGCGGTGCTGCCTCCACGTCACCCTCCGGAAGCGGCAAAGCCGATAATCGATCACGATCAGCATGGTTGGTTGCTGCCTCAGCGACTAGCGCGACAAGGTCAATCAGTCAGTACTAGCAGTAGTGCAGTACGATGCCTTAACCAACTACTATAGCACTAGCAGCAGCAACGATCCATGCCAGCATGCGAACGCAGAGGAGAGCCGTGGGCGCCTGCCCGCCGTGAATCCGCCGGGCACGGGAGCAGAGATGCGCGCGGCACGGATGCCGAGGCATGGCCATTGGCCAGGGGCCCCCACAGGCCACAGCCACAGCTATGCATCCCATCTCGCGGAACAGTGTGGCTGCCGCTTGCCGGGCAGGGGCGCTCCGCTCCAGGAGGCACAGCGCCGCGGCGGTGGCGCCGGCCGCGGAGGGCATCGCGGGAATTCACCGGGTTATCGCCTCATCGGCCAGTTGGCCACGCACGCCAAGCAAGCGGCCCTGCCGCAGCCCGTAGCCGTGCGGGAGCGCGGATCGGGGTCCGTGCTCGCAAGGCTGGGGATCCCCCGCGCCGCACGTGCACGGTGCACGCTCGCCGCGCTCCGATGCCGCCGTGTCTGATTAGCAACTCCGTCCTTGGATTCACCGCGGCCGCTGAAAAAAAGAAAGAGTACTACTGCGTGTGTGCTTGGCCTGGGCTTCGACCAGACGTAGTGCTCCATCGGTACTCTGTCTGCGCAAGTTTGGTGCTAGAGCTTGTTAAGCGATGCCGCCTGCAAGTCGCCATGGATGACATCGATCAGCTGTTCTGCTGCACAGTGTCGGCGTACCGGTCGGCCTCCTCAGTCCTCACTGTGCTGGCAGCCTCCATGCATGCAGCGACGCTGTGTGCCTGCGCCGCTGACGCGCGGCTTTTGATCCGATCGTCTGACTGACTGCCCGATGACGAGCCGGCCCGCCCTTTGCATGCATGTGGAGTTGCGGACACTGAACAGTGGACGATCGATCAGGCTGCAGCAAACACCGAGCGCACTCACAGGCTAGCACCGTACACCAGCATCTGAATTCAATGTGCCTCATCATTTTAGCAACCATCATGTGGGTGTGGTTTGCCAAATCCAAATCCCGTTGGATTACATGCAGGCATATGGCAAGCACATGCCGCCCGTCTTGAGGTTCCCCTCCTTGACAAGACGGGAGAGGTGACCTGCAAGGCTGCAACGCGTATACTGTGTACGGGCACCATGCCACTGCAGCAACTCATACAACGGAAAATAAAAGAGAGGGATCAGTACCGTCCCGTCCCAAGTGTCATCAGTCAAGTTGGGAAAACAACATGCAACCTGCCATTGAAAAGTGTTAGGAACGTCTCGTCATCTCCCATTACAATTCACAGCAATAATGCGTCAATGCGAATACGTACACGAAGGAAGAAAGAAAACCCAAACTGAGCTGACAGACGGTTACGGGATGAGTACAGCAACAAGCCCAGTCCCAGAATGATACAACAGAGCCATCCCTGTCATCTGGATTCTCCCGTCATGAAAAACGATTGGCGCAAGCTCGGCACCTGTAGCGGTCAATGGCGACGTCCTACCACTCCTCTGACTCCTCTCTCGATCGATACTGTTTCGACTGAACTCTGAAGCAACACGACACGGCAACAGTGAAACTGATGCGTGCCCTGCGTCATCGCCAGGCGCAAACAAAAATGGGGAATTTTAAGCTCAAAAGATATTCCATTTACTGCTGAAGAGTTAAGCATGAGAATTGACAGTTTTTTTTTGGGAGAGCACATGAGATTGACAGGTTAGGTTGGAGAATGGTGCATGGTAGATCGTCATGGCTCATGAACATGCATATCGACAAGCCAGGGGAGTTCAATGCTCTGTTCGTTTCAGCTTATCAGCCGACTTATCAGTCACCAAACAGTGTTTTTCTCTTACAACAAATCAGCCGTTTCAGTTTTTCAGCCGGCTTATAAATCCAGCCGAACAGGTCTCAAATTCCAATTATCTCTGACCCCGTATGAGTAAACTAATAACTCGTAAGCCAGGCACTGTTGAGTATCTTGATCATGTGGATTACGAACGAAGATTGGACGGTCAGGATTGGCTGCATGATGAAGTTGCACAAAAGGTCTTAAACTTAACAGGCGGCAGACCCAGCTCAGATGATCTACAAGGCTCCTCCGAGACCGAGAGCCACTGGCTCACTGCTCAGTGCTCACCCTATTTTAAAAAAAAGTGCGAGCAAGGGTTACTGCTCGCTAAATTTAAAAACCAAAGGATAAAACAGTAGACGAGCCAGGTAGGCCCAACATCATAGGGCCACGTAAGCCCGGCTCGTGCGATTACGAACGAGAGCCACAAGACTGGACGGTCAGGATCGGCTGCATGATGAAGTGGCATAGCGGTATATTTAAATGAGCAGGCAGACCCAGCTCGGATGAATAGATGATCTGCAAGACTCCTTTGAAATGAGACTCACAGCTTTACCCAATGGAAAAAAAAAGAGTGAATAAGAGTTACTATGCTGCTCAATGAAAGTAAAGAGAAAAGGATAAACAGTAGACTAGCGAAAAGCATGCGAGCTTTCCTCTGATTTGATTGTACAGTTTTCAGCTTGGCGACAGGAAATGAAATCCGGATTGTTGTGACGTGAAAGATATGATAGAGAAATGGAAACCTGTGGTGCTCCCGAGGGGGTTAGTTGAAGAGATAACGAGGATTTAACAAATCATGGGAAACGGCGCACAGGTTAGTACCGAATTATCAAAGGCAGGTGAGGAAATTTGCATCCAAAGCTCCTGATCGTCTGTGGCGCCATGGCTTGTTGTCAGTGACGTACAGTGTAAACTAGCTTATACAAATTGGGTAGAAAAACAAACAAGACCTAACTATGTGCGCAATATGTAACCACTTAGATTTTTCGATTTTGCAAATTAGGGATCGCAAACAAATATATGTTTTATCCATTCATTTCATCACAAAATTCTAATGTATTACCAAAGAAAGGTTACATCACAATGGAGCTAACTTGCGAATAAATAATGTTGGTGTATTGTTGTAATTAGTGCTATTGTAAGGGACTATTGTGCATAGTGTTGGAATAAAGAGAAGAGAGGGGCTGTGGTGGAAACCAACCCAGCAGAAATTCCCCCGGTCAACAAATAAGTATATATCATGCATTATTAGATCACTCGTATGAAACCATCGAAATAGAGCCTTGATCTTGTGCGTTTGTAGAGGGTAACCTTGTTTCATGGTGAAGCAAGCTGTGGTGTCTCGATCTATTACGGAGGCCGAACAGAGAGGAATGGCGTTGACTCTATGTGAAATGATGTGGCTAAAGAGTCTTTTGAAGGAGCTTCGGGTGTTGAGAAATGAAACCATGTTTCCACATTGTGATAATGTAGCTGCAATTAACATTGCAAATAACCCGGTCCAGTTCGACCTAATGAAGTATGTGGAGATTGACAAGTTCTTTGTCAAGGAGAAGATGGACAATGGGGCTTTAAAGCTAGAGTATGTCAATTCTCGTGATCAACTAGCTGATTGTCTCACAAAAGGTCTAAGTCCTAAGGATAATGAGTTGGCATGTAACAAGATGGGCATGTTGAATATCTTTAGCCTAACTTGAGGGAGCGTTGTGTATTGTTGTAATTAGTGGTACTGTAAGGAACTATTGTGCATAGTGTTGGAATAAAGAGAAGAGAGGGGCTGTGGTGGAAACCAACCCAGCCAGAAATTCCCGAGAAGAATCAAAACTCAGTTATCCTGGTACGTCACTGCAAACATACAAAAGTGACCAACAATATTAGGTGGGTAGAAATCAAGGATTTGCAGGTTGATCATCGCCAGGTGGTGGATGATGGACCCGCCTCAGCGCAGGCCACTGTGCTTGCTGAAGCAGCGGATGGCTCCCGCCTTGAGATTGGCATGGTCCAAACGTCACTCCTCCTCCAGTGGCCGTGGGACTCACAAGCCAAGAAATCATTATAAAATGGCCGCAGTTCGAGGCATTGGCAACCTCTGCTGGCCCCTGCCCCTGCCGCCGCTGGAGTGGACGGACTCTCTCCTCCATTTCCTCCTGACCTCCTCGCTTCGCCCAAACACAATCGGTTGCTTCCTCAACCCACTATCGCTCCCACACTCTCCCGTCTCCCCTGTCAAATCGCCGAACTGATCAGGCCGTGCAAAAATCCAAGTTTTTTCGACAGGACCCTGCTGCCTGCTGGTGTTGGTGGTGCTTATCTCCGAGGCAAAAATCGTCGCTGCTTCTTGTGACGGTTGTTTGAATTTGCGAGCCTGCGACGAGGTGAGGCTACGGCGGCGCCCGGGGTTGCATGGTGATTGATGCCTTGATGGTGGCCGATGGAGAGTAGGCGAGGAGGTTCGGCGGCGGCGGCGGCGGCAGCGGCAGCGGAAGATGCGGGCGGGGCGATGCCGAGCTTTGGGCCTCCTCAGCACTCCATGTACGTCCCCGCGCTACCGCTTCTCTGTCTTCCGATGGTTTCTTCCCGTTTCTGCTTGCTCTGTGGTTGTCTCACCTGCCCGTGCATGAGCATCATGATGATTGTTGATTACTGCTGGTTAATTGATCATGGTACGACGCAGCGCCATGGATTGCGGTGGTGATTGCCTCTGCTTTCCAGGAGGAAAAAGCTGATAGCTTTCCCGATTAGATTAGACCTCCGCCTCATGTGCCGTAATCATTGGATGATAACTTTGTTAGAAGTAGCGAGGTTTCTGTTGGCCTTATGCTCTGGTAGTGCAAGGACTGGGAGGTGCAATGATTTCCATTGATTTCCCATGCGGCCTCACTCACTGCACTGGCCTAACAGCTTGGCAGCTTGCCCCGGGTCAACTGTCAGGGGCTTGGCTTGTTGCCACTGATCACTGGACCACATTTGCATGCCCCCAACCAGGCTACCGGAGATCATCGCAGTGGTAGGTCCAGATCTTCATGAAAGGAGAAGAGGGCCCCCTAAGGGTTGGCCATGCGCAACCCAACTCATTTGGATTAGTAACTTAGTACTATGTATTTTGGGTGAAGTGTGGACTAGCCAAGTATTGGGTGAAAAAATATACATTTTTGCTAAGCCTTGTATGATTCATGTAAGGGTCTTTCATGGTCGCAATCATTGTGTATTGAAGGAACTGGTTCTGTATGGTTCTGAAATAAATTGAAGTTCTTGTCTTCTACTGTCTGCACCCATGGTCCCTTTGATGGTTAGTAAATAGGCACAAGCCTGCAACCATTGCAATTGAATGCCACATTGAAATAGAAAGATAAAACAAAAGTAATCTTCCCATGGTTAATATATTGTGGATCTTTTGACAGTGCAGATCAAATTTTCGGAAAAGAAGTGTATATTGTCCTTTTATGTCCAGTAACTTATTTTGGTGAAACTGCTTTTTTCAGCCACACAGATATGAACAGCATGCAACCTTCTCGAGTTGCTGACTTTGGGGCGCTTGCACAGTCTGCTGGATTCCGAATAGAAGATCTTGCTAATATTAATACAGGTATGTGTTCAATTCTCAATCAAAGATGCTAGAAATTGCTTCTTATATATGTTGTTTTGTTGATCTAGGAAGTTCAATTATGAGCAATTGCATTTTTTTCTGCTTTGGGAATATATGTAGTATTATGCATCTGGCCTTCAATTTTTTAATCTGATACCTAGTTGCACTTTATGACTCATTTGTTGGTATGATTGCTTACAAAAATATCATTGCTGTTTACCATGTGTACCTGTAAGCTGTAAAACTTGGATTACAATCTGTATCTGCCACCACACGCAGTAGAGGTGTCACCTTGCAAGCACTGCCGCCATGGCTGTATACATTGCAATGCCTTTCACAGAGTGGAGTAGTTCTATGGGTGTATGTGAACTAGTAACTTTTCTGTTCAATTGCCCATAGTTTGACTGATTCTCGTTTACCATTTTCTGATATCCAGGCACTTTGTTCAATCTGAAGACAAATACTCATACAATTAGCAATAATCCTCTTCAGTTTGGAAATTACGGAAAGGTATGCAGGCCACACACTAAAAATTCTGGTCACTTCTCAAAAGCCCATCAATTAAGTGATGTCCCATACACTTCCATCTACATTGGGAGTTGATGCAGATTTGCTTTCCTCTTTGTAGCCTATTTCTCCGTCTCATATAAATACCACAACCGCAGCAACAGCTGCAGCAAGGATTGACCCTCAGTCGCTAGAACAGCAAACAGGAGCACAACCAAATCTGGTGGCTTTACCAACTGGTAACATTGAGAACTGGGGAGAGTCAGCTATGGCTGATAGTCCTATGACTGACACATCAACAGATCCAGATACTGATGAGAGGAATCAGATGGTACCAACCATTCTCATCTCACTCCTCTGTTGGTCTGTTTTATCATGATAATCATGATAAACTTGATGTTCACAGAATTGTTCATACTCAGTTTGGGGAGGTTTCTGATGTCTTCACAAAGAGTTTTTGAATTTGGAACATGCATGCTTTGAATTTTCAATACCATATATATGCAATGACCTGAACGAATAGTAGGCATTAACGTTCTCTTGCACAAATTACATGTATGGTGCATTAAATAAAGCCATTGCATATACCAGTACGATTTGCTCCCAATATTTGATGAACTATTGCATGGATGTTGGTCAGGTACTCAGGTGTAGCTGCTGAAATAATTCTTTTCACATTTTAGCTTGGTGTATATTCATCATGCTTAATCAAGTAGTCAGTTGGTTTATGCTTCCCATTAACACACTTAATAGATTTATTGTTGGAAAGAATGCTTCATTGTAAATATGCTCATCTTTTAGTAACATTGATCAGCTTATCCTAAAGTATATTCTGCCCATCAGTTTGAACAAGGACTGGTTGCTGGCCCCACAGCTTCTGATTCTAGTGACAAATCAAGGGACAAACTAGATCAGAAGGTACTCTTGTCACTATATTTATGATACATGGATCATGTGAATCCACTTCTGAAAGTAAATATATATTTCTTAAACAGACACTTCGCCGTCTTGCCCAAAATCGTGAAGCTGCCAGGAAAAGCCGTTTAAGAAAGAAGGTGACTTGGAACGTTTCTGAACTTTCACTATTGTCAGATTCCATTTATGTGGTGCTCTCATCAATCATCACCCTAGTATGGTATCACTCTTGACGTTACATATTATTTTGCACATGAGCTCTATTAGTAGACCATGAATCCAGCAAGAACTGTGTGCCTAGCTGCTTCTCATACTTACGGTTGCAGATCCAATTAGCATTTCTGTGTCTATGACTCTACCTTCCCCCCCCCCCCCCCCCCCCCTTCAATTCTATTTATCGTTTGTTGCACCATTTTGGTAGAATCAATTTGCAATGTTTCATCGCGTATTTTGACCAGACCTACATCCAAAACCTTGAGAGTAGCAGACTGAAACTTACTCAGTTAGAGCAAGAGCTTCAGCGGGCTCGCCAACAGGTCTTTCTATTTCCATTCATAATTTGTAAGTTGTTTCTGGAGTTAAACATGCTGTACATGCATTGACCAATGTGTAATTCTTCAGGGTATTTTTATTTCGACATCAGGAGATCAACCTCAATCAACAAGCGGAAATGGTAATACTACACTCACATGACTCTTTCTAGAAGTTCAAAGTTAATGTACATCTACTGTGTACTATGCATTATGAGACTTGACTTCTTTGCCCGTTTCTTGGGTGCTCCTAATCACTCATAAGTTATGGGTAAAAAGTAAGGACACAGCGAACACATGAAACAACTCAAACAAGCTACAGTAGCACTTCACACATGCTTGATGAGTTCCTAAAGAATTACTGTAGCTTCTTTAAGATTAGAAGTTTACAGGTAGTTTTACCCTTGCAAACATCATAAATTGTTTTTTTGATCCCATCATACTGCCAGTTCCACTTTATGTTCATGTTTTCTGCTCTGTAGGAGCTTTGGCATTTGACATGGAGTATGCACGCTGGTTGGAGGAGCACAACAAACATGTAAATGAGTTGAGGGCTGCAGTCAATGCACATGCCGGTGATAATGATCTTCGGGGTATTGTTGATAGCATCATGGCACACTACGATGAAATTTTCAGGCTCAAGGGTGTGGCAGCCAAAGCAGATGTTTTTCATGTGCTGTCTGGGATGTGGAAGACCCCTGCTGAGAGGTGTTTCATGTGGTTAGGTGGCTTCCGATCATCTGAGCTTCTTAAGGTACCGATCTAATGGTTTTATTCTGAATGCACGATAAAATTCCTTGGCCTATTGTCTCTTGCCTTTGAACTCCAAGGTCCCCTCAATAAGGGTTTTCCTTCTAACCGAAAAGTTTTGCTTAATGACCTTTAGGATTTTCTGTCTGAAGATGACCAACTGCAAATCTGTTAATTGTCCTTTTTAAATACCTCATGTAAAATGCATGATGATTGACTTCTATCTTTTTATGAGTCAAACTTCTGACCCGTGCTCATGTTCTCATCTAGTTCTTTAAATTTTATACCAACATTTCTGTTGCAGTTACTGGCAGGCCAGCTAGAGCCTCTTACTGACCAGCAGCTTGTTGGTATATCCAACCTGCAACAGTCCTCCCAACAAGCTGAAGATGCTCTTTCTCAAGGGATGGAAGCATTACAACAGTCGCTTGCAGAAACTCTAGCATCTGGATCCCTGGGCCCTGCTGGATCTTCTGGCAATGTTGCGAGTTACATGGGACAGATGGCGATGGCTATGGGAAAACTTGGCACCCTTGAAAACTTCCTACGACAGGTTTGTCATGCAAATCATGGGCTTGCAAATTTCATAACACAGCATTACCTTTCTTTTGCTTAATTTATTGAATACTGTTTAAGTCCTATTGTGCAGATTATATCAATTATGTTCTTATGTATATACATAACCATATCTTGAAGAACAAAATTGCTGAGCAGCTCATACAAGCTTACTCTGATTGAAATACCTCAATGTCAGTTACATTACTGGAAAGGCTGTTCTTTTCAAAAAACCTGTTGATAGATAATAACATACTCTCTCCGTTTTTTTTTTAATATATGACATCTGGGACAAAGCTAATTTGAACTGAATCTACTTTAGCAGTCATATAAAGGAAGTACATAATTCTTTTTAACAATGTCATCTGCAGGCTGATAATCTGCGGCTACAAACACTTCAGCAAATGCAACGCATCTTAACCACTCGTCAATCTGCCCGGGCTCTACTTGCAATAAGCGACTACTTCTCTCGGCTGCGTGCTCTTAGTTCTCTTTGGCTTGCCCGTCCACGGGAATAAATTCAATTAATTGATAATAGGATAATTTTAGGTACTGTCTCTAGTATGTCAATTAGTTTCTTCACATTGCTCATGTGTTGGTGAGATATTTGGAGCAGAATTTTCTTATGTACGTGTTCAAGTGAATGCTCAGTTCATATTGTAGGTCATTATGAGTTATTGGACAAGTTTGTAACAATTTTGAAAAAAACCAGGAGTTGTAAATACATGCGGAATAATCTAAGATCTTATCAGGGATCAAATTGGTGGATACTATCGGTGGATAAATCAGTGCAACATCATTGTGAGTGATACGAGTGACTGTATCAAACTAAACAGTTGAACATCTGCTCGCATTGCAACTATGTCAAACTAAACAGTTGAACATCTGCTTGCACAGTTCTTTCTTCCAAAGAAATCACAAGACTAAGTAGGTCATCCTTCATGAACCAATCAATAATCATGTTCTTTTAGTAAGCGTTGGGGATGATTCATGATGGATATGACGAAGGATTTAACAGATATTACAGCACGGGTGATAAATGATGTAATAAGATTATCATTGCACCAAGCATCTGAATGCGTGAATTCATATAAGTTTGGTGTACAAGGGGTGTTTGGATACCCCTGCTAAACTTTATCACCTATCACATCGGATGTTTGATACTAATTAGGAGTATTAAACATAGTCTAAATACAAAACTAATTGCACAGATGAAGTCTAATTCGCGAGACGAATCTATTAAGTCTAATTAGTTCATGATTTGACAATGTGGTGCTACAGTAACCATTTGCTAATGATGGATTAATTAACCTTAATAGATTCATCTCGCAAATTAGACTCCATCTGTGCAATTAGTTTTATAATTAGCTCTGTATTGTCCTCCTAATTAGTATCCGAACCTCTGATGTGACCCTGCTAAAGTTTAACACCTCGTATCCAAACACCCCGTAACTTTTCCTTTCATTTATTGGAATAACAAGTTGCTAGTTGTACAAATCGTCTGGAACCAATAAATTTCTGGGTCACAAATGTGTTCGATGTACATAGGCAAGTTAAGGCCTTTACCAATCCTGAATCTGAACTTAAATAAAGTTTCCCCCTTTTTTGTATACACATGGAACGGGCGGTGTTCACCTTGGAGCAGCTCGTTCTCGAACTAGATGGAGCGAACCAGATGGAGCAAGTCATTGTTAAGCAGCAGCTTTACCACGCTGTACAGGAGCTCGGAGGGAAGCTCTGTAGGCGGCATCTGACTTCTCAATGCCATCAAATACATAGCCAAAAGGCGCCATCCTGATGTATCTTCCTGAACCGGGAGTGATGTTCAACACACCATCCTCCCATACCACTCGGCCCCTTGAGATCGTTAATTCCACCATTCCCTACAAATGAACAGAATAACTCAGAAGTCGGATCCGAGTTCCATGCCAAATACTGCTGTTTCACATGTGCAAAGAACTGACCTTTCCTTTCCTGCCCTCATATACATTTGTGTTGGACCTTGAATGGTGCGTGTGGGCACCCATCACAAAGCTCCTTTCAGGGTTTAGGATGATGATGTCTGCGTCAGATCCTTCTAGGACTGCTCCTTTCTGAGGGTATATGTTGAAGATCCTGGCACTGAAAAGGGTCGAGTAATTTGTAGTATCATTGTAGTTGGGTAGTTAGAACAACGCGTTTTGATAAGTTTATCTGGTTACTAGAAAAATAAATCCTGATTACAGCAAAGTTAATGTGTAATACCATTCTGTGCTTGTCACTCTGACATAGTCGGTGACAGAAATCTTGCCAGTCTCCTGTTTGTGTTGCATAAGCATCAGGGCAGAGGAACTGAATACAGAACCTATGGATTACTGATTGTCAATTTCTTTTAAACTGTTCTAAAAACAGAACTTACCACCATGCTATCCCAAATAATATGCATCCGTTCCTCAAGACCTGGATTCAAGTATTCAAGAGAGAGATGTCTTAATTGGCTTATATTCACACTGAAACAGGACACTAGAAATTCTACTGTTCACTTTTAGCATTTAAGTCGTAGACCCTACCATTTACGCCATTGGGAATCTTCCGAAAATCATCAGAGCCGAAGGCTTTCTGTGTGGAATTGAATGTGCAGTGATCAGTACCTACAAGCTGCATAGAAACAAAGTACAATTAGATGCTTATGCAACTACGGAAAATGCAACATAAGTTTCCTTCTTCATAGAAGGTAATACAAACATTGCTTTTTTGAAAAGGAGAATACAAACGTTGCTTCTAAGAAATTATTATACCATTGATTATATGCTAATAAGTAAACCACATTTTTCAGAACTCGATAGTTCAGAGTATGACACAAAGTGCATCACCTGTAAAATTCCTGATGAGAGAGCAGCTTGGAGTGCTTTACCATGCCCTGCTTCCCGGATCGGAGGACTCATCACATACCTACAAGCACATATGAGATACAAGGATATATAATCCGAAGAACATACTAGTGAGCTTGTTTCTCGTTTACTTTGAAGCAACTATGAAGTCAGGATCCCAAAGCCAAGAATCATCAAGTACCAGTCCAGAAACCACTGGTTCACCAATGACTCTCTGCCCTGCAAAGTTTTAAGTTTTCATCAACCTAGTCCATGCTGAATGTTACTAAATTTAAGTCAAGCAAGATATTCAGTACATGATCAAAAGGGTCATCCAGTTCTCAGGTCCTATGTGGTCATCGAAAACCAGCTAACCTCTGAGGACCGTAGCCCAATTTGACAGTAGGAACTCTGGTATGGCTCCAAAGTGGAGACCATCAAAATAGTGGAAGAAAGATGTCAGGCAGCTGACCTTCTCTTTTAGCCTTGGCAATCTCCTCCATTGCATCAACGCTCATCACATGAACAACGTACAGTGGCGTATTGATGAAAGTGGCTAAGCGGATTGCCCGTGCAGTTGCTTCTCCTTCCAACTGCAGCAAATAGGAAAATTAAATTATTTGACTCTTCCAATAGCTTCATGTAAGAGTAAAGCACAAAAGTTCCTATGCTGCCTTCGCTATCAGCGGAAGCCTGAACATATATCAAGGAGCATAACAATAAAAGGGAATGTTAAACTTGTAATTACAATTGGGGGCCTTGAGAGAGCATGCCCTTCTGGGCCAGTTATTCCAAGGTCGATCATCCGCTGTTGTCCCTCCACAACAGCATCCCCATTCTCTGCATGTACCATAGCCAGGGCACCGAGGGACTTGCATTTCCGCAGGCCTTGGAGGAGTAGGTCATCCGTGACCATCAGGGAACCCTTATATGCCATGAAGAACTTGAAAGAATTGATCCCTGCAATTGTGACAATCAATAGTACACACTTCAGCATCTAACAAAATATGGATTGTCTCACGGAAAATATTTTACTGTTACTTTTTTTTAAAACTAATTGTAAAACTAATATGGACGGGCCACTTTATGTAATGGATAACGCAATTGTTCGACAAAGCAATTGAAAGTACAGAAAAACCAGAATGTCCACTGACCATGTTCCTTAACCATCACCTCCATTTCCCTTGCAACCTCGTCATTCCACTTGGTAATGGCCATGTGAAAGCCATAATCCATGGCTGCATTTGCTGCTTTCTGCTTGTAGGACTCCAAGCCTGCAGTCAAGTTGCCGTTCACTGGAATGACAAAGTCAATGTGCATCGTCGTCCCACCTGCCAGTGCAGCAGCATGGCCGCTGAAGAAGTCATCTATGGTCACGGTGCCCATGAACTCCATCGCCAAGTGCGTGTGAGGGTCAATTCCACCTGGAAATCCGCCAGAAGGATGGTAAACCGAGCAACAAGTAACAACAGGTTGCGTGCATTCACCACATAACATACAGTAAGAAAATTACTCACCTGGCATGACATATTTTCCAGTTGCGTCGATCACTCTGACATTATCATCACCGACCTGGAAATGACACGATAAGTCGATAACTGCAATCATAAAAATTGATTCTTCTATCATAGAATAATCAAGTGTCAGGAATCCCGAGCACTTCGGGCCACTTGACTATCCAGGAACATGGCTGCAAGTGGGGCGCAACGCAACAGAGTGGGCAATCGCCAAGCCATCCTCGAACGAAGTAGAACGCTGGGCTACCGGGATCTAAAGCAATCTCACGGAGGCGCGGGGCGAGTACTCACCGGGATGTTGGGCCTGACGGCGACGACGACGCCGTCCTCGATGTAGACGTCGGCCTCCTCCGCCCGGTGCGCGTTCACCACCGTCCCGCCCTTGATCAGGATCCTCGTGCCGTCCCCTCCGTCGCCGCAGCCGGCGTCACCCCCCGCCGCGCAGAACTGCCCACCCGCGCAGCCGAATCCAGCCACGTCAGGCGACCGACCAGAGCAGCCAAACATGCGACGACAAGGGGAGGAGCAACGGACAGAGTCGAAACACACCCACCTCGTGCGCCGGATGAGATGCCGCGACGGCGAGCAGCGGTAGCAGCAGGAGGAGCGCACGGGATGGCGTCACCATGGCCCGCGCTGCCGGCGGAGCTAGCGGAGCGGAGAAGCAGAGCAGATGAGAGAGTCGCCGTCGCAGCTCACTTCACTTGGCGTACCGTGCGCGGCGCGACGAGCCTTGTAGTATTTAACAATCGGAAAGCAGCTCTGCGATTGGTGGGGATCTAGGGCCGGCGCACAGGGCTCCGTCCCAATCCATTCAGATAATTCCATCGAGGCTGTTGACCACCAGCTCTCACAACCGCAAGGTCACCGTTCATCGTGTTCACGCCACACCAAACTTTAGCTCCGCTCGTGCTCGTCACCGAGAGCCAATCCCTGCACGTGCCTTTCGACAATATCCAATGAAGAGAACACTTCGGTAGAGAGTTATCCTCTTATCCATCTAGTGGCCAATTCACAGTAGGCACACAAAAGCATGGATATCAACACGTGTTGCCAGGTCTATGAAATCAGTCTCAAGACATTACAAAGACAAACTGTCACAGGCATAGATTCCCCAGTTCAGCAGGATCAGTACTACTCCGGAGCATCACGAAGAACCAGCATCAGTGCGAACGCTACAGCAAAAAGAAGAGAAACAGCCGTTCACAACAGGAGCGCCACTGAAAAGTCTGGAACTGCCATAACAGTAATCGTGGTATCATGGTTCATGAGAGGAGTGTGCTAACATGACGAATTTGCCTCCAACCTGCCAGGCAGACGCCTTCTTCCACTGTCCCTCCACCGCGATTCTGCAGAGCTTAGCTGCGTCGCGCTTCTTGCGCCGTCACTGCTGTATGCGCAAATATGGAGAACACAATTCTTTTTCCTCGTCCGATTTCACTCTCTCTAAGGTTGTAGAACTGCTCACGAAATCGACACCCTTTTTGTTCAGAGACACTTCGACAGGAACATCTTACATCACTGAGTAGATACTGTACTAAGAAGTCAACCAAAGTAGCATAGAGATATGACGAATGGTTAGGTACAACATCTACCACCGGAAGCTCCCTGCTCCCTGCCAAAACGAGCTGTTAGCTGTCTCCTTCAGCAAGTCAAAAACTGGCTCCCCCAGTCCTTTCCTGTGGCTTTAAAAGAGCGAAGCTTCCTCACTCACCAGTCACCCAACATCTTGTTCAACGAATCTGCATTGAATTATCACACCTAGAACTTCTTTTGTTCGAATTTTCCAGATTATCTTCAAGAAAAATTCTGTGCACCATTTTTACAGAACACAAACAGACGTGTAAGGAGCAGGTCGCTTCAGTTGTATGGGGAAAAAACGCAGACGACCTTTCAGATCTGTAACAGATCTTCACTTGCCAGATCTTCACTTGCCACTTGCCAGTGATGCTTCGAGTACCGAAATTGAATGGAAAAGGCCATCCGCCATCTTCAGGTCAACATGTCAACACACGCTTTGGCTCTCTGGGAGTGTGAACATCTTTCAGCTTTCCCCACTTCATGGTTCCGACTAATAATTGAAACAAACCAAGAATAAGACCACAAGAGGAGGAAACACTGAAGCATACTCCCATGGCTGCAGAAGCAATTTTGGGAGCCTTCATGCAGACCCTCTTTCAGAAATTGTCAGAAGTAGCTCTTGATCAGTTCAGTTCTTATAAAGGCATCCACGGCAAGCTAGATACACTCTCTTCCACCCTCTCTCAATTGCAGGCCTTCCTTGATGATGCAGAGGCAAAGCAGTTGGCAGATGCATCTGTGAGGGGATGGCTGGCAAAGCTCAAGGAAGTCGCATATGACATTGATGATCTGCTGGATAGCTATTCAGCCAAGAGTATGCATCTGAAGCAGAGGCAGATGAAGCTCCCCACAAAGGCAAGTATCAGTCCTCCCACCTCCTTCTTGCGTAGGAATCTACATCAGTACAGAATAAAACAACAGATTAGCAGCATATTGGAGAGGTTAGATAAGATTGCAAAAGAACGCGATACCATCGGGCTCCAGATATTAAGTGGAATGAGTAGGTGTGATACCTCAGAGCGACCGCAGTCAAGTTCCCTTGTAGATAGTGCAGCTGTATTTGGCAGGGAGGCAGACAAAGAGGAAATAGTAAGGCTTGTGCTGTCTGACAGTGGACATAATTCCTGCAGTGTTTCTGTCATCCCAGTTGTTGGCATGGGGGGGCTTGGTAAGACCACTCTTATGCAGATGGCTTACCATGATGACAGAGTGAAAGAACACTTTCAGTTGAGAATCTGGATTTATGTGTCTGAAAGTTTCGATGAGAGAAAGATGACACAGGAAACTCTTGAGGCTGCTGCTTATGACCAATCTTTTGTTAGCACTAACATGAACATGCTTCAGGAAACACTCTCCAGAGCTCTACAGGGCAAGAGGTACTTACTTGTCTTGGATGATGTCTGGAATGAAGACCGTGATAAATGGCTGAGCTATAGAGCAGCTTTACTTTCAGGAGGGTTTGGAAGCAAGATAGTGGTAACATCACGAAATGAGAATGTTGGCAGAATAATGGGCGGGATAGAGCCCTACAGGCTACAACAACTCTCTGATGATGATAGCTGGTCTGTATTCAAGAGCCATGCATTCAGGGATGGTGATTGCAGCGCACAACCACAGTTGGAGGTGATTGGCAGGGACATTGTGAAGAAGCTGAAGGGACTACCTCTTGCATCAAAGGCATTAGGGAGCCTCCTCTTTTGCAAAACAGATGAAGAAGAATGGAAGGCTATACTAAGAAATGATATCTGGGAACTACCAGCAGACAAAAATAACATACTGCCAGCTCTACGGATAAGCTACAACCACTTACCACCTTATCTCAAGCAGTGCTTTGCGTTCTGTTCTGTATATCCCAAAGACTACATATTCAGGAGAGAGAAGTTGGTTAAGATTTGGCTTGCACTTGGTTTCATCAGGCAATCTAGCAAGAGGAGACTGGAGGACACCGGGAATGCATACTTTAATGAGCTACTAAGCAGATCTTTCTTCCAGCCTTACAAGGATAACTATGTCATGCATGATGCCATGCATGACCTTGCTAAATCTATCTCCGTGGAAGACTGTGACCAATTTGAGCATGAAAGCGGACATGAGAGTGCTATTAAGATCCGTCATCTTTCATTTCCATGCAAGGATGGTGGCAAGTGCATGCAGTCTGACCCACTTTATGGTTACAGGAAGTTAAGGACACTAATCATTATGCATGGACACAAGTCTAAGATGTCTCAACTGCCTGATGGTGTCTTTATGAAACTCCAATTTCTTAGGGTGCTCGATATGCATGGAAGAGGTCTTAAAGAGCTACCGGAATCTATAGGAAATCTGAAACAGCTTCGCTTCCTAGACCTCACTAGCACTGAAATCAAAACATTACCGCTTTCTATTGTTAAGCTCTACAATTTACAAATACTGAAGCTGAGTGATTGCAATTCACTAAGAGAAGTGCCACAAGGCATAACTAAGCTCACTAACATTCGCCACTTAGAAGCAAGCACAAGGATATTGTCCAGTATACCTGGAATTGGATGTTTGATCTGCCTCCAGGAACTAGAGGAATTTATTGTACGGAAGCGCCTAGGACACAAGATCACAGAGTTGAGGAACATGGACCAGCTTCATGGACAGCTTTCAATTCGTGGCCTTAACAATGTAGTTGATGGACAAGAGGCACTTGGTGCAAAGTTGAGGACCAAAGAACATCTTCGAACTTTACACCTTATATGGGACGAGGAATGCATAGTAGTTCCTTCAGAACATCAAGAAGTCCTAGAAGGCCTTCAACCACATCTTGATTTAAAGGAGTTGATGATTAAAGGATTCCCAGGGGCGAGGTTACCTAGCTGGCTCACTAGTTCATCTCTTCCCAATCTACAAACTATTCACATATGTAACTGCAGAAGCAAGGTGCTTCCACCTCTAGGTCAGCTTCCCTTCCTAAAAAATCTTGATATAGCGGGAGCAACCGAGGTGACACAACTTGGACGTGAGTTCACAGGTTTTGGTCAACTGAAATGTTTTCCATCTTTAGAAGAGCTTCTATTGGAAGATATGCCAAATTTGAGAGAGTGGATTTTTGATGATGCTCAGCAGTTGTTTCCTCAATTAACTGAACTTGGTCTTATTAGGTGCCCAAACCTGAAGAAGCTACCCCCTCTTCCATCAACATTGACATCACTAAGGATATATGAATCTGGACTTAACTCGCTTCCAGAGCTTCACAATGGAGCCAGTCCGTCTTCTCTAACATCCCTATACATAAATGACTGTCCAAATCTTAAATCTCTGCGTGTAGGCTTGCTTGCACGTAAACCGACAGCTCTCAAGAGTCTAACAATAGCTCACTGTGAAGAGCTTGTTTCTCTACCAAAGGAGTGCTTCCGTCCTCTTATATCACTACAGAGCCTGCACATTTACAAGTGCCCTTGTCTCGTGCCTTGGACAGCACTTGACGGAGGCTTGCTTCCCACTTCAATTGAAGACATCCGTCTAAACTCATGCTCTCAATTAGCATGTGTGCTTCTAAACGGCCTAAGATACCTTCCTCATCTCAGGCATTTTGAAATTGCTGACTGCCCTGATATCAGTAACTTCCCAGTGGACGGCTTACCTCACACGCTTCAATTCTTGGAGATATCAAGCTGTGATGACCTCCAATGTTTGCCTCCGAGCCTGCATGAAGTTTCCTCACTTGAAACACTACTGATTGGCAATTGCCCTGAGATTGAATGCTTGCCCGAAGAAGGCCTTCCTAGGGGGCTCAAGGAACTCTACATCAAACAATGCCCCCTAATTAATCAACGGTGCCAAGAAGGTGGGGTAGATCGAGGCAAGATAGCTCATATCACAGACATTGAGATTGATGGAGATGTTATTTTGCCTGAACAGATATAGAAGGTGGCGCACGGCCACTTCTCCTCAAAGTGACATTGACGATGCAATTATCTCTTTTTATTTTTGCTGTCAACAAAGGCTAAGATTCACTATAGCTCCAGTAACATGCATAAACTGGAGAGAGAATAAACTGTTCATGAGCTATGAAACATTACAGGTATTAACTTTATGTATTTCCTACTTCTCTTCTAATTTAAATATCTAAAGTTCGATTACCTAAATGGCTAAATAAGAGTGTGAAACAAACCAAACTGCAAAATATGTAAAGCTTCCAATTTGATCTTGCTTCGACAAAACCCCTGCAGCTTGATAGTAATTAGCTGCTACTAAGTGGGTTGCGACCATATATGTAGTTGTAGTAATGTAACAGAAACTATGGTACTAGAAATACCATGTTGATAATATTGTTGAGGACCTAAGGTGTACTCGTAGAACAGTATATATACTACTCTACTAGTACAGAATTATTGAGTTCTTTGCAGAATGTTAATATACCCACTAAAAGGAAACAGTAGCATACATGATCTGTAACATAGCTACGAATGCTTATGCTAACGATAAGATCTATGGTGTAAAGCATACTTGCCCAGGAAAATCATCAATTTGTACCTATCCACTTATAACATTTCGGACAAGTATTATATAAAAAAACATTTTGGACAATTTATATCGTCCTCCACAGCTTTATTCAATACTACTCCCAAGTCTTAATCTTAAGTCTAGAATGTACTACACTAGGAAGCTATAATGTTTTTGTTTCGATCTCCTTCGTTCAAATAGCCTGGCCAAAGAAAATTAGCTCCCATTTCTTCATTAGGCCAGGGAAACACCCAAGTCACACTCTAGCAGTTTATAATCCCCAGATTTTACAGCAACGCTTTGGTTCGTATAGCTACGTCCTCGCGAGTCGCGAGAATCCCATTATGTAAAACTAACATCCACATAAAAATCTCATCACACTAGCACGAATGAAAGCAGGAAGTTCGATTTTGGGTACTTACTTGCTGATACTGGACACTTGGACAGGTCGGAGAGGGACGATGCTGGCAGCGGAAGGAGAATGCCGGCGGCGCCCGGACTATCTCCGGCGTCGCGGACGCCGTCGCCTGCCCGTCTCCACGACCGTCGGAGGGCCGCCCGCGGGGATGCGCCGGTGCGCGGCGCGCCTCAACTCCTCTGCTCAAGTTGCAAAAACACCCTCGCGTACAAGGCTTACATCGTGGCCCCACACGGCAGTGAGTCAGCTTCTTCCTAAGCAATACTCTGCGGCCCCATCGGTCAGTTTCACGGTAACGGGTTCAGTAGGGTTCAGACTTCAGACTTCCGACTCCCGCTTGTCGCGGCTCCCATGGCGGCGGCGGAGGCGGAGGCGGCGCCGGCGCCCGAAGCGAGCGGCTCCTATGCTGGTGCTGGCGGCCTCTCCACCGGCCGGAAGCTGGTTCCGTGGTCGAGCTGGGAGGAATGGCGCTTCGTGCGCGACGGCCTCTTCTCCCCCTTCCCCGCCGCCGCACTTCGCAGGGTAACACCCTCCTCTCCATAGCCCGAGAAAGCCCCGATTTTTCAGCACAGGGGTGTGATTTTTCTGAGTGTTTCGTTGATTGATTCAGATTTCGGCGTGGCGGAGCAGGGGCTCCCTCCTGATCCCCGTGGACGTTACCGCCGCTTTCGTTGAGATACGGCTGCGGGATCCCTTCTTCCGGTACGATGCTTTTAGAAAGTTTGAATCTGCCCGTAGTCGCGGAATTTGGATAGTCTTATATGCCACAAGTTGTTTGCTGCTCTTTCCCCTAGGAGCGGATTGGCTGCTGATGATGCGATGGAGTCAGAGGAGATGCTCGCGATGCTGTACAGTATGGCAATCATGAGGTGAGGAAACTCTCGCTGCAATTATCAGCTTGTGTGTAATATATGCTTTCGTTTTCTTTTCCACAGTTAAACTTCGACAAGCAACAAACATTTATTCTCTACTTCTTTTTTCTACTGTCAGACTCGTAAATGGTTTTGTGGAGAATCCACATAAGAAAACTGGCCGTTCAATATCTGAACTAGCTGAGGCTGTTGGAATACCACGAGTTCTAGTGGACATTCGGCATGGTTAGAAGATTTTGTTTCTCACACCCTTTAGCATTATGAACTAATCCCCAGTATATTTGATTTTCATCTGGTTTTCATATAATCACTAAAAGTTTATGCCTTTTTTATTTGTGCTGCATGTAGAGAGTTCTCATCGCAATCTTCCCTCCCTGCGACTGTTACGCCTGGCAAGCATTAAGGTAAAATGAGTTTGCTAATTGCTATCATCTACGGGATCTCTTGTCATATAGTTTATTCAGTTGCTAGCGACAGTTCCAGGATTTTGAATTTGTTTCTTTGTTTCTACCCATGATAAATTACCTATTAAGATAAGATTATTAATTTCAGGCATTTGATTGGTTGAAGTGTGTTTACTGGGATCGCCAGAGTAATTCAATTCCTGATGTTCAAGTGGAACTGCGGTTGAGATTGCATGAGATTGCTTGCTTTCTGAAGGAGAATGATTCAAAAGAAACAAAATCAGGTTCCAAAAGGAAACGTGAGTATCAGCAGCTTATAGAAAGAACTGTAATTGATCCTGCCACTTGGATCTTCTCTGGTGCATTGGACCTTGGGTGGGCATTTTTTCTTGCTCGGGATTTTTTGGGGTTTTGCTGTGGCTGCTGGTAGATATAGGATTTATCTGCTTGGAGTTGCACAGAGATTCTGTATAATGGCAAGATGACCTTCTCTTGCTTAATAGTTCTCTGACCAGCTTCTGGTAGGCCTGATGCTTGGATGATTAGAGATGCATTATTCTTACATGTACTTGGTTTTCTCCGTTAGACCGTTACATCGATTGCACTAATTAAAACGCTCATACCTACAACTTTCCATAGAAAACATAACTTCAAGGAAAGATAAATGTAACCCACTTTTTATGATTAAGCAAGCGCTAGTTATCAGACTTAATAGTACAACTATAAATCCATAGATCTTGAATCCATGGAATACAATGCCCAAGTGACTTTGACAGATTGGTACGATTTGCTTTGATCTATGCATTGCACTTTGCAAGGAAGATTGATGAATTCTATTTTTCCTCTTCATGCCAATAAAACTAGGATTAGGCTCTGGAATATGCAAATAATGCACATCATGAAAATTTTGTTTGCTGCAATTAAATCATCTACTTTCTAAATATTCCTAGTGCGAATGTGTGATTGCTACCATCTGTGGTGTCAATCTGCTTTAGTAGTATTTATAAGAAATGAGTAAATCGCCATTTGTAGATAGATATAAGTCTCTCTCAAGGGAATGTATCTTCATAACCAAGACATCTCACTGTTTGTTGTGTTGCTTTTAAATTGCAGGTTCTGAGAAACTGATAGTCAAAGCCATAAAGTACACTCGACGGCTATACTACGCTTATCCCTTTGAGGTTGTCTCTGTCCTATTGGATCTTATGCAACTCGATGCTCCAGAGTCCCCTGAAAGCAGTGACATGCAAGAAACTCATAGTTTTGCTGTTAATCACTCATCTGACACTCAAATATCGAACAGTGATATGAAAACTATCATAATGAAACTTTCAGAGAAAGAACCAAGATTGCTGCTTAGTGTACTGAAGTCAGTAATTGAAATGATCGATGCCAAGGAAGAACTCACAAACAAAGGTACTTTGAAAAGTATCATATTCCATTGTTCTATGCTTTCTGCAGAAATTATTCTTATTTCCTAAGTCTCGTGAAGTGCAATATGTGCTGCCTGTTTCTGTCCTTATTGGTTGTTATATTTATAGGTGTATCTTTTGCTTGTCTACCAGTTGCGCCATTTGAAGTGAAAAGGCTATACTCCTTGGTTCTATGGCTTATCACAAGCATAAAAGAGCTCAAGGATTCAGGCTACATTGGATTTGTTCATGAGATAGGAGTACTTTCTTCAGAAAAGAATGCAGTCCCTCGTTTTTGCCTCGCAAAACTTCTATGGAAGTTACTGAATCTATCCACTATAGGTGAAAAATGTATCATAGATGCAGCGCTGCTGTTGATTGAGATGGTCAACAGTAATAATGTGAAGGAGAAATTGAGGAAACTTCCTGTCTTATCACTTCCTAATTTGGCTAAAGTTCTCCGACAATCAAGAACCATATGCAACGAACTTGGATCAATTGAAAAGGCAACAGAGACACTGGAAATGTTCAAGTTGCAGTTGAAGAGGCAGAAGAATGGATGCTTAACGGAAACTGGCACCACTGAAGGATCATTCAACACGAGCACACCAGAGAAGCATAACAGATGGTCTGTGGCAAAGTCATGGACTCCCTGTCCAATAGGAACAATACCCTGTTCATTTAGTTCATGTGCTGTTCTTCCTGCCTTTGATGTTGTGGATCATGGACCGGAGGTTGCCACATTAGAACAGCATGGAAATTTTGAGGAGGTTGATCATTCTGAAAGGTTTGAATCCCAGTCTGAGGAGTTGGAGGATGAAAGCATTCTGAACATACCAAGATCACCAGAATATGATATTTCAGATATGCCAGAACTGACCTATCCTTTGAAGGGTAGATTACTGGTTGGTGGTGTTTGGAAAAAGGTGACCGCGGAGGAGTTACTCTTGATAAAATCGAAAATGTTGTTGTAATATCATCTAGCTAGATTATGCTCTCGATAGTCAATTTGGTTTTGAGAAAAATCGTAGTGTTGCGTTGGAGCCGAGAAAACAGTGCCCTTTCCCCCAAATTTGTTTAGTTTCTGCAGTATTCACCCCGATTCTCGTATTTGCATTTTGTTACTTGTCCGTTTGCCCAAGAGAGAGTGGATGATTAGACCTTGAAATTTGGTTTTCTTCTAAACTTGTCATCGAAATATAGAATATCTAATAATCAGCTACTTATTAAAAGTTGATCTTTATAATGGTCACGTGGAGAATGTATTAACTTAGGTACAGCTTGATCGTTTTCAAAACTTGTCCATCCGCATGTCTTGGCATGGAATGGTCTTGCAACCCGACTTCAGGTAACATGGAAGGTTCTACAAGAGAAGCCTAATGAAGTTTAAGTTTAGCCCAACTAAGCGCCTCATCTTAAGCTCCGTGATTCCCGTTGCATCCTATTCATACAATCCTACTACGTGCAAACCAAACCGGTCTTCTTCATTTCAACCCCTCTCTCTCTCATTCTTAGAGTGGAAGTGAGCCGCCCATGCCGTCTCTTCTTTTGTTCCCCTATCTTTTTACCTAGCTTGTTGTTGTTGCTGTTTTTGCCATACAGCCTACAGGCTCACTTTACTTACACATCTCGTTTCTGTGCTTCCTTGGTCACTTCAGCGACTCAACCATCGAGCTTCTGTCTTCAGTCCCAACACTTGCCGAGTGTGAGTGCATTATATAGCGCCAGCTATCAGTATAGAAGTACAAGACTGCAAGAGCTTTTTACTGCAAGCAATTGGTGCTACAACCTTACAGGAACGGACTCTCCCTAGTGACTTCAAATTAAAACTCCTCGTTTCTAGCCAACCTACCGAGAATGAGGGACTCCACTGATCTTACAGAAACGGCTGTCATTTCTTCAGGATGAGAAGCGTGGGCATCCGCTTCGACTGGCGGTGCCAACTAGCCTGTCGTTATGTTTGGTCGGGGGAAACGCTGGACGTGCATATCTGCATCTCTAGTTCTCTACGCTGTATCAGACGCTTCAACAAGAAACAACATTTCTACAGGAGACCCAAATGGAGGCTTCATTTGCATCAACGAGTGCCGCAACCTATTTATCAATTGGCGAGTGTAGCCATTGGTTATCACACGGCGCTACTAAAGCCCCCAGCATTATCTCAATCGATGGCAACCACGAATGCGCAGGACCGTTCCCAACAGCTGCACAACAACAACGACCGATCGATCGAGAAGGCAGCTCTCGGCCTGCTTGCTTTTCTCTCAGCTTTGGAGACGGGGGAGGCACGGCATATATTTTATTTGGGGGTGTTTGGTCTGAATCATGAGTGTGCATGCTTTATATATAGCCAGCTACCAGTACAGAAGCAGTACAAGACTGCAATAACAACTTAGTACACGCTACTATATTAATAGACCGGCAGTTAAGTTAACCCGCCGGCTTCTGTTTAAAAAAAGTTGGTGGATACAGGAACGGATTCTTTAAGGGATGAGTTAGTCATGCAAATATGTTGTTTTCCGTATCACTGAAGTTGAAAAAAAAAACCCAGCAGAACTTAATTACACGGTCGTCCCACCCTGCAGAGACGATGGCACTTAAAATGAGTTCGGCAGCAGCTGATAACGCTATGCAGTTCTTGTACCATCCATCACGCGATCAAACACTCATCCGGACACACTCAGATAATATAATGAGCTTTCTCCAGCTACCTGACTACCTGAGGAACTCGACGTGGATACATATGCACACGTAGGATTCGACACACATATCCATCGTACTCGTACATGAAAAATCAAAGCGTAGGATTAATAAAGAGAGAAAGCTCGATTTTGGCTGCTCCACGGCCGCCATCACCAATTCATCAATTGATTTTTCAGACCTGTTGGTCAAATGTGCTGATATAGTCAATGGGACCAAAGAGTTATCTAGTTATCTACTGGTGCCAGTAAGCTAGTGATAGGTAGGTTCACTTTGAGTAGATAATTGTTCTTACAGATTCTGAGGTGTTAAGAAAGCTCTGTAAATTTCTCATATTATTTACTGTTGATGTAATGTCGTTTGTAGTAGTCAATTTGGCAAAGAAAGATATATTGTTTCGCTTTGAACTGTGAATAAGAGACTAAATTGCAAAAAGTAATCTTTTTTCTCTAAAATGGACTCTGATTCTGAACCCAAGAACTTCCAAAAGACTGGTAAATTGATGACAACAGTCTGGTAAATACCATTGTTGTAAACTGATGACGCTACTCTTGTACCTTTGTGGTAAACTGATGAGCTATTTTGGTAAATACCTTTTTGGTAAGTTGATGACGCTATTTTGGTAGGTACTTTGTGGCAAATTGATGACGATATTCTAGCAAGTACCTTGTGGTAAATTGTTGATGCCATTCTAGAAAATATAATATCATGCCATTTGGCTTTTCGTAAATTTGTTCGATCTTATAGTATTTCGTTTACCAGAAACGCTTGATGCTCAATTGTGGTTAGTCCCATCTCAATTACTGTCTTGAGCCCTTGGATTTTCCGTAACTAATTCATGGTACATCCCTCTTGTCAATATAGTAAATGGTTCCTCGAAACAGCGTGATGTCTAATTGTGGCAATGTATTACGATTACCGGATTTGCACTTTGCAGGTGCTGGTAGACAAAATCACAAAACTATAGTTTATTCTGGTAAATATTGTGCACTTGCATGCACGTGTAGACTACAACACAATATGGTTCATGGATTAATTCTCGTAAGTCCCGCATGCATGTGGTTAAAAATTAATGGGGCAGGCATCTTTTGTTTATTAGTACAAGCAGCAGCAAGCCGTTAATCACGGACAGGATTACGAAAGCCAGCTACGATGCATCACGCCGCTGGCTCGGCTCTGGTACAACTCGATCGGCTTGTGCGGGCTCTGCGCTTTATTACGGTAGTAATTAACGCGGAACGTCAGCTGCCATGCTAGGCCAGCTCGGCTCATGAAGGCCAACAGGGGAACGCGCTAGCGTGGAAGCTGGGTGGATTGGCTCACTCGGTGGAGCTAGATGCGCTCATCTGGTGCGTCCGTTGGCCTGGCTATAGAATAGACTATTCTATGGCTGGCTACCAAGTATACTCACATATATATATATATATATATATATATATATATATATATATATATATATATATATATATATATATATCTTGAGGGTTTGATTTAGTGGACTAAATAAATATGCATCGCTAGTCCAGTACAATAGCCATTTAGTAGCTCTTGGCAGTGAGTCTCTTTTATTTTTCCCTTTTTTTTTCTTTTCGAGTAACTTTTTTCTCAATCAATAATTCAACAATTTTCTAGCTAGCTATTACTACATGATCTTCCAGTTTTATAGAAACTTTATTTCGAACAGAACAAGCATCATGGATCATACGATCCGATATATCATATATAAATGAAACATCTCTCTGTCCTCCACTAGTGCAGTTTTCTACAAAAATTGATGCGGGTTGTTGCTTTACTGACAGTGGAGAAGAAATTGCTAGATATTCGTCCAGGACCAGGAGTTTCATCTCCATTCACTTTAGTTCTTCGCCGTCATCCTCACGAGTTTCTTTTTTATTTTTATTTTTTGTTTTTAGAGTGACATTTTTCTTCGCCTTCAATAACTCACAAGTTCCCCCATTACTCCGCCTGTAATTTTATAGGAACTGTATTATTTTTACAAAACTAAGCATCACGGATAATGATCAGTACATGTAACATCTCTCTCCTCCGCTCATGCTGTTTTGAAAAAAATTGATGCGAAGTTTGTTTTGTGAGAAATTTTAGAGTGCTTGAAAAAATGAGAGAAATAGAGAATGTCTGAATCCGTCCATCTCTCTGGCAAAAGAGCGCTAATCCCGTCCAGTGCACCGGAGCGATGGATGTTTCGTCATCGTGATGCGTTGAGCTAGATGGAGAGAAACACGATCCGGAGTGCAAACTGCAAAGCCGCTGAGTTTAGCGTTCCGGCAAGGACGGCAAACACATCTGACAAGAGAAAATGCTATCCACGCGCTGCTGAACTCAGCCACTCATCAGGGTGACCACCAAACAAGGGGGGATGCCTAGCATGTTTTGGAGACTTGGAGGTGCCTGTGACCAGGCAAGAAGACACACGAGAGCTGCGACCAAACAAGGTGCAAACAACCTCCCATAAACTGTCGCAGCACGACATCGGACGCCAAGGGAAATCTTTTGCACGCATGCAAACGATCCATTGCCCATAGAGGTAGATAGGCGACACTGCAGTAGGGCTCCGATCCAGGCGGCTAACCTCGACAGCGGCATCCTCCGATCCTCGCCTCGCCATGGACGCTGCCGGGTCGTCGCGGTCCCCCTCGCGGCCGCTGCGCATCGTGATCTGCCCGTGGCTGGCGTTCGGCCACATGCTCCCGTACCTGGAGCTCGCCGAGCGCCTGGCCTCGCGCGGCCACCACGTCTCCTTCGTCTCCACGCCGCGCAACCTCGCGCGCCTCCCGCCGCGGCGGCACGTCATCGACCTCGTCGCGCTCTCGCTCCCGCGCGTCGAGGGCCTCCCCGACGGCGCCGAGTCCACCAACGACGTCCCCGGCGACCGGCAACCTCAACAGTCCTACACGCTAGTTTCTCCTTGCGAGTTCTGTGCCTGATATTCGTATGGAAAGGACGCGATCATGTGAGTGTCGGTTTTGGGTTTTCTTGGGCTACATATTGCCTTAGGAGCATGATATATCTAAAGAAGTAAATGTAGTGTGGTTGTGTTGTTGAATAAAATAATTTATCATTCAAACGTGGTTCCGTTACACGTTCATGCAACATTCATACACTTTTTCCTTTTTCAACCAATTTATGATTAACTTATGAAAATTGAATGATATATCATAGTCGATATACAAACAATACTTGGGGACACATGCCATAAACTCATAATTTTCTTGGAGAAAAAATAATGGTCAGAAACGATAGGGGAAATCTAATTTTGTCTTCAATTTATTTTTTTTTCTTAAAAACGAAATCGGCAAAGCGGCTCACTGATAAGTGTTCCGTCGAGACCTGGCCAGCACTAGGTAGCTGCTGGGCTCAGGATCAGAGCCTGTTTAATTGTTGACCGCCTGACCGGAGGAACTCAGAACCTTGGTCGGTCGCAGGCCTAGCATGGCGGAGGCAGCGGCTGAACAAGGTTCGGGGAGTGTTTGATACCACCTGCTAATGTTTGATACTAATTAGAAGTATTAAATGTAGGTTAATTATAAAACTAATTGCACAGATGGAATCTAATTCGCGAGACGAATCTATTAAGCCTAATTAGTCCATAATTTAACAATGTGATGCTACAGCAACCATTTGCTAATGATGGATTAATTAGGTTTAATAGATTCGTCTAGCTTGGGGTTCTACAATTAGTTTTATAATTAGCTCATGTTTAGACTACTAATTAGCATCCGAACATCCGATGTGACACTGCTAAAGTTTAGCACCTAGTATTCAAACAGTTGATTCTAACCAAACAAGCGGTGCAGATAATGTGGCAACAGACAACCTCACAAGCAATGTCATAGCAGCCAACAAGAAAAATCTTCTTCACGGACACAACCGGTCCATTAGGCACACTTGCGTGTGCCAGCTGGTTCGACGGCCATTTCGGTTGCTCTGACCTTCAAATCAAATTCCTAATGCATCCCATTTCCACAGGCACCTGTCCAGCATGATTTAGCCGTCGATAACATCTGGCGAGTTTCCTCCTTGCAAGTTGTGAGCCTTATATTCATGTGGAAAGGACATCGCGTGAGTGTTGGTTTTGCGTGTGGATAGAACAATAACGCAAACGCAGTTCCATCATGCATTCGTGCAATCTTCGTATACTTTTCCTTTTTTTCAACCAGTTTATGATTATCTTAGGAAAAAATGAACGAATTATCACAGTGAATATACATATAGGCACTTAGAACGCGTGGCAATCATGCACGTTTTTATTTTTAATGTTATAATTTCTATTTACTTTTCCTCGGCATATGAGGGGAAAAATCGAAAACATGTCCCAATAAACAAGATTTTCCATTCTCACTCTTATCCCAAATCTTTATTAGTTGATGAATTCTCCACCACCATTCCTTACAGATTTGCATAGACATCGTACAAAAATTCCACTAACAGATATCACCTTATCCTCGCAGGCTCAGCTAAGTTTTGCACCACTACTTGGAACTCAGGCTCGCAAAAGCCAGATCAGTCGTTCGTGATCATTGATGAGCATTTAGCTGTTAGAGAAACATGGTAAGCATTTTACTAGAACAAACCACCAAGGCACCAATCACCACGATATGCCATGTCAACCACCGAGAGCGTGAGGGTTCCGAGCACGTTAGCAACTTAGCACGAGAGTTTTTCCTCACTGTTGACGGTTATCATGTGAGCGCTCGATGCAGAATCCAATGAGAGCAGCTTGTGGCCAAACGGGTGCAGGGGAACAGCGAATGATGCAAACCCGGCTTCGGCTCAAATTCCCAACACATCGCATTCCAACAAGATTTTCGCCACCAAATCGTCTCGCGCCAACTATGCGAGGGGTTTGTGGGAGTCCTATCAAATCGAATGTTTAGATACTAATTAGGAGTATTAAATATAGATTAATTATAAAATCAATTGCATAAATAAAGGTTAATTCGTAAGATGAATCTATTAAGCCTAATTAGTCCATATTTTGACCATGTGATGCTACAGTAAATATGTGCTAATCATGGATTAATTAGCTTAATAGATTCATCTCGCGAATTAGCCACAGCTTATGCAATTAGTTTTATAATTAGTTCACGTTTAGTCCTTCTAATTAGTATCAAACTAGTCCATCAACTCGTGCTCTCGCACAAGCTAATGTTTTTAGAAGCTATTGTATTTGAAAATTATTTAGAAATTAAACTCCTAGCTAATAATCAAAATTGATTACCTACTACTCTCTTATTTTTTTCAATACGTCAACATAATATTTATATAGATATGTACCTATCTTTGTCCAGTTGTGATTGATTCAGTTGTGATTGATTTTTAATTAATAATTACTCTATGCACTTTTTCATCCATATTCATACCTTTTTCCATTTTGTATTGCACCTCCAATCCTCCATACATTATGTTTAGCATACAAATCAATATTTTTTATTAATTCCTCACATACATGTATAAATAGTCTAAATGGTGACACTCATCATGTTATATACTTTTAACTTAGTATTTTTGTATTAACAATGACATAAATAGATAATTTAGACTCATATATAGTTTACTTTTTGACATTTCTGTATGATGCACATAAAAATAATTAGATTAAGATTTAGGTGTTTAATTTAGGTTATTTTTAATAATAACATACGTGGATAATATAGATAAAATTTTAGAATGACATTTTAAGTTATGCTTTATAATGATATGTATTAATAAATTGGATGAAGATTATGAGGTTACTTTAGATTATTTTTTATAATAATTGAGCTCAGTAATTTAGATATAGGTTTAGAGCTTATGTTTGAATATTTTCACAATGATAGTGGTAGGTAACTTTTTAGAAAATATAATAGATTAATGGCTATGATTATTAGAGTTTACAGGATTGGTGTTTGATATTTTTGATTTTTATGAGAATTTCTCTCTTTTTTCTAGCTTGTCTCGTGGGAACTAATGTGGAGTCTCCAATGGAAAAAAAATAGGACTACATTGCTAAAAAAATATTACCATAAACTATCTCTCGTTTGTTAAATATTCGAACACCATACTTATATAGATATATACTTATTATCTTCATCCAATTGTGATATATTTTAGTTAGTACTCTATAATATTTTCATCCACATTTATAATCTTTAACTTTTCACTTTGCATCATAGGTATGCGCTTGAATTTGTTTAATGAATCCTAAGTTTGTGATACAATTTTAACATAGAAATCTATATTCTCATCACTTCCTCTATATCTTTATAAATGCTGACACACATCGTGCGTATAGACCTTGATTATTATATCATATACCAATAGTGCAAGATATAGACGATTTAGAATCATATAATGTTGTATATTTTTAATTCAGGTTATTTGATTTAAACGTAGTGTTATCGTGTTATTGTAATAATGGCATGTGTGGGGTAATATAGATGCAAATTTAATGGGTTATTTAAGTTTTTAAGTAATAGTGGTGGGCAATTCGGTTGCAAATTAGGGGGTTATTTTAAATATTGTTTATAATGGCATAAGTGGGTAATTTTGATTAAGATTAGGGGTTACTTTAGTTTATTTTATATAATGGCAGAGGTGAGTAATTTATATATAGATTTAGAGGGTTACTTTAGGCTATTTTCATAATGGCATAGGTGGGTAATTTTTTAGAACATAATAGATCCAATAGCTATGATGATTTGAATCTATTGATTGATGGTCAGATGTTTTGCTTTTTTGTGAAAATTTCTAGGATTTCTCTCTTTTTCTAAAGTGTCCACCTATGAATGCTAGGTGGCTTCACCTAAAGGCTTCAAAAGGAGCCTCCAATTAGTAATAGTAAGATATCCGATGTGACCTGAACTAAAAATTTATCCATGGATCCAAACACCCCTAAGATCCACACTAAAGTAATCCTCCTCCATTATTCCCCTCGGATTATCTTAAAAGAATTTAATAAAAAATCCAAAGGCGTCAGGTTTTCACGAGCGTGTGGAGAAACTACTCGTATACATCGATGCGCATTCGACTGTACCAGGTCAGTCCCAACCCTCCACTTTAGCTGGTTTTCATAGCATTAAATATGGTGCTATGTAGGGAAAAAGCTGAGGTGGCAAGAGAGTTAACGAGGAGAGATGTAAAAATATGGAGAAACCGGATCTCATGCAAGATATGGTGTTGACACGATATCCAACGAAAAATAGGAGAGGGAAGAGAGGAGAGAAAAATTATTACGGTCCCACGTCAAAAAATTATGAGTTGAAGTGTAGTTTTTAGAGTTGGTGTCTTGATGATTTGTTAAGGTTGACACTACTTGTAAATACGAATATTGTGGGTTGGGATTGACCTGACGACGCAGCAGCTAGCTGAGCTGGACCTTCTCTCGATCCGTCACAACCACTACGGTGATAGTAGCAGATATTTCCATGCGCCGGAAGAAAGCTGACAAGCTGGGCCTCGCATATTGACCCGCGCATCATACTCATCTTTAAAGCTATGTGACCAACTGTGTGAGTACATAGTAGGCGCAAGTAGCAACAAACACTCGTTCTAGTGACTAAAATGACATCATCGTGAATGTTTGGTAGAACAAATGCGCCCAGGCCCAGGCCCACACTGAAAGGTTGGCACCGGCCGGAATCAATCACGGTGACAACAGACTCAGGAGTGGTGATGACAACAGCCTCAGCCCTCGGGGGTGGGGACTGTGTGATGTTCTTGTAACATTTCCGGTATGCCGTTTTCCTTGTCGAAGGATCCACCATCGGGGCAATTTGGTCCTTTCAGGTGTAAGTAAATGGGAAGAGGAAATAAAAATCAATAAAATGACACAAATAGCAAGGAAAACAATATGCCAACGTTATAAGTGGCGATTTTGCTAAGTCAATGTTTGTGAATATTGTGGTGGCAAAAATTCAAATTTCTCGCTATAGCTACCTGTTGGCGCTAGAAATCGGTCAACCGAATCCCAGCGTCCGACACACGACCCGGGAGAATCTGCTTAACTCCTGTTCGGGTGATTGCCCTGGTGCGGTTCGTGCGGTGTGCCAGCCAATATGACCTGTTGATTGGCAAGGAAGAATACGTGTCAGGTCCAGGAATCGCGATCGGCTAAGTTTCCGATCTTGAGAGAGCTTATCAGCGAATCGGCCGATTTGCCTTAATAAAGGAATCGGCTATAAAGCAGCCGATCACTGTAGCCTTGTAGACAGAAAACTACTGGAGTAATCGATACAAAGCTATGATAACAACACTAGGAATAGATCTAATCGGCAATAGATGAATTTGATAGCAGAACGTAAAGAAAGCCGACACTACCGATCCCTAGCTGGATAACTGGTGATAAAACTAGAAAAACAGGCAAAACCCTATGATTCTAGTAAATATCGATAACTAGTGAATAAATCTAAACGAAACAATAGCGATACGCCCGAAGTTAAAGCTTAGATGTTACTCGATAAGCGGAACTTACAGAATCGGCCGGAGATCAAACTGATGCAGCCCTGCCAATCCGCACGAACTCGTGAGAAAGAGGAAAGTATTGGCGAAGTCGCCTGCTTGAAAGTAAGTACGAGGAAAAAGTAGTTTGTTATATTGATTGGTTGATGATTACAGATTTACAAAGGTAGCTATTTATAGCCCCGTACAGATGACTTCTTAACCGACTAGAATTCTATCCCTAATTCAAACAGAAAACAAATATTTACAAGCACGATTCGTGCTAAGTTGGTTACTCCACGCTTCGTGGGCTGATCTCCACCTCCTCCTTTTATTCATTTCCAAGCCCATACAGGCCCAATTAACCCATCCTCCTAATCGGCCGATTCCTTATCGGCAAAAGGCTACCGATTGGGACTCCGGCACGTTCGACCCGAAGCGAGACAGAAGTCACCGGCCGATCTCTCACTGTAGCACCATTCGACCGATTTCCAACTATGCTTTTCCGATTCCCTCTCTTCTTGGCGCCGATTTTACTAGTGACGAAATCTGGTGTCAACACATGCCCCCCAGTTTCGGAGTAAAACATAGTCTTTTACTTCGAAATTCTTTATAACCTCCCCTCCGAAACGGCCGCCGTGAAAATATCCTTCCGTTTCGCGGTCTTCCAGCTGATGATTGCAATCTTTTCGAAACGGGCGCCCACGACAGGCACTACTCCCGAAAAACTCGAAACGTCGGCGCGGTGAAAATTCCGTTTTTACCCTCCTTCAGGCATCCTTTAAATAGCGCTTCACCCCGCACTTCATCTCCAAGCTCACGTCTCCCTTTTCAAGCGCGCGCCCTCTTCTCTCTCCAGCATCTTTCCCTTGCCGCCGAAGCCTTCTAGCGCCATCCTCCTGTTACTTTTCCCCTTCTCTTCCAATGGCGGCTCCTTCCGGCAGCTTTCCAGCGCGCGACGTTCCAGAAGTAGCGCCTCCGGCGGTAGTGGCGACGGCCGTTGCTCCATCCACAGAGGAAAGAGCTTCATCGGAGATCCCAATGGCGATCCCCATCGCGGCCCCATCGTCCGCATCTGCACCGGCGACCACGCCGATCACTCAGAACTTCATCCCAGAGGTAAATACCGAATCCGTCTTCCATCGGCAATGCATTTACCTTAGATCTGTTTCTTACTTTTTTACACTCCCCTTTCCTTTTTTAGGCAGTTAGGCATCGTATTACCATCCATCTTATGGGAAATCCCGGCCTTGTTTGTCTCGGACCTATGGGGAACCCAGATCCAATAGATCTTATCAATTTGGAAACCCACAGGATACCCTTCAAACTGTCCGACATGGACTTAGATCATTGGTTGGGTACTTTTAGGTCCTGGCCGAATGAAACCCCAGGTTGGAGGGAATGGTACCAACGGGTAGCCGCGTCGAAGAGCGTCTCATGGGAAGAGCTCAAAATCGGCCAGTGCATCAACCTGTCCTTGTCCCAGATGGAGAAAAATGAGCCGTTGGTAATAGCGGCTTCTTATTTTTGGTCTGATGCACTTAATGCCTTCTTATTTGGGCACGGACCTATGACCCCAACACTGGCCGATGTGGTCCTGTTGACCGGCCTTGACATTTCTTCCCCGGACACACCTTTCCATCTTTTAGCCGCAACGTCACATCGGCTGGACACAAGGGGAATCGGCGGGTGGAAGGGGTTCATCAGAAGCAATAAAAGAACCGGGTCTGTTGAGGATAGGGAGCATACGGCCTTCTTGATGATGTGGTTAGAAAAACATTTCTTTTGCGGAAGAGCCGCCGGCCCGTCAACCAATACCCAGGCTTTAGCTGAAGCACTGTCCAGAGGAAACCATGTCCCTCTTGGGAAACATCTGCTAGGGGCCGCGTACCACATGCTCCATCAAATCGGCATCAGACTATCCAAGGGAGAGCCGATCGGCAATCCAGGCGGACCCTGGTGGTTCATCAACTTGTGGCTGAACCTTTACATGAGCGAGATCACTCAGCAGAGAGTGGACCGTATGATGTTCCCCAACATCGAATCGGCAGAAGACCCTACCGAATGTCGCCGATGCATGTCCTTTGGTGAAGCGGCATCAGCTTTCCCAGGTTGCACGTATTCTGCTACAAAGGTAGCCGAGTACTTTCGATGCTTCTATAACGGCTTTAATGAAGATGCAACCATTTGGTTTCCTTATCAGCGGGATGACCCGGTTTTTGAACTCCCAACCTGCTTTGATTCGACTACTGGCCGATTTGATGAAGAGCTCTATGATGAGTTAATCAATCCAGGACTCCTGCCAGCCAACTTCTTCTCAGGGAAGGACGCCCCTACGTATGAGTTCTACAACCCTTTCGTTGCAGCACGTCAGTTCGGCATGGGTCAGCTGCCGATTCAAGTGTATTTTGCTGGCCGAATCAAGTTTAGAGATGGGCTCACATCTGGTCTGGATTATAGTCGGTTACGAGACCGAATTCCGGACTCCAGTACCATTGACCTGAACAACTGGCTAGTAGCTCCCTTTGCTGTCCAGCCGTTCAAACTCTGGTGGGCCGATTGGAAGCAATTTCTCTTCTGCAATTCGGCATCAGCATACTGCAACCTCCTGGACCCAGCCAACATCGACCCGAACGCCGAGGTACTCTCCTTAGCCGATTTTTATTCCTCTTAACGTGACTGAGCACTAATGATTTTAATATTTCTTCAGGCCGAAAATCAAACTCCTCCAACACACAGCCGGAGCGGACGGCTAATAGAGAGCCATCCATACACCACTTATCCTCTTATCGGCTATGATGCTCCGTCCGTAGACGTGATTGCTGGCCGATCGAAACAAGTCCAGAAGAGGATCACCAAGAAGACCAGTCGCCGAGTCCGAGCTCGTGTAGAATCGGCGGATCCTCCTGTGCTCGTATCGGCAGAGACTCCGGCCGCACCACCCTCTCAGGTCATCCAAGATGCTGATACCCAAGCCGTCGCACAAGCTAGGGCAGCCGCCGCGTCATTGTTACTGGAGGCCGTTCAGGTAAACCTAAGTTTTATTCCTTCCAATTGTTGTTCTGATATTAACCCTTCTTATCTTAGACTGTACAGAGTATTCCCATAGACACTCAACAATCGGCAGCAGCCCAAACGGCCATCAGCGCGCCCCCGCTTCCATCCATTGAGGTATAGCACTATTTTACCGATTTTCCTCGGTATTTGTATAATGTACTTATCCGATCCTCTGACACAGGCCATCGGCACACCAAGCGCTCCTCAACCACCGGTCTTTTCTCAAGGAGCTGGCCCAAGCACCGCGCCGATCGTTGTGGAGTCTTCTTCTTCTGATGAACCCATGGCGCAAGCCCCTGAGCAAGGCGTGACGGCCACCCAACTGCAACAGGAAGAAATTCGTTTCAAAGTGGTAAGTTATACTCCGGCTTTACTCAGCCGATTTGCTTCCACCCCCAGCCGATTTATTTTTCCTTTTATTATTTCCAGGAACAAGACACCCCCGACAACAGCCTTTTCTCTTTTGCGGTTGCTCTCTCCGACGATGAAGAAGTCGCTTCCTGCCAAGTTGCCCTGAGTTCCATTCCTGATGACGTCCGAGCCAAACTTGCTAGTATCCGATCCCTCCTTCAAGGGGACATCGGCCGATTAGTAGAAGACGCTTCACCAATTCGGCAGCTCTTCAGTGACGTCAACGGACGAGTACCAGAAGAGGCGGAGGAGGCCTTGGCGCCGGCGGCCTTCATCGAGTCTATGAGGATCGTTGGCCAGTAATACCCATTATTCCTGATCATCCATTTCATCTTATGGGCCGATTGGTGTGCTCCACATACCCCTTCATGGATTTCTCCCATTAGAGTCTTGGCCTCCTCTGTCCCAAGGCATTTGAGAAGAACTCCGTCGACCGTTCGGTAGAACAGGTCGTCTTCGAGCAGTACGTATTTGGTAGCATGAAAACGTACTCGTCGTTCCACCTTTTTAGACGGATCCTTTAGGTAGTCGGCAATTTCTTTACGCCAGTCATCGGCCGTGAGTTCTAGAGCCATAGCGCCTAGAATTGGCCGATATCCAGATGCGTGCTGGGCGAGTTTGTTGGCATCTTCGTTGCGGTCCCTTGGGATGTGCTCGATTATTGCCGATCTGAATTCTTTTAAGAGCTGTAAGCAATCTTCGTAATAAATTCTTAATACGTCGTCTTTGCATTCGGACCTTCCGGTCAGTTGATCCACAATAAGCATAGAGTCTCCGAAGATTTCAACAGAATCGGCCTTGACTTCCCTTAATAGTTGTAGGCCCTTCAATACAGCTCGGTACTCCGCTTGATTGTTAGTAGCGGCGGTTTCTATCGGCAGAGAAAAATCATAGCTTGCCCTCCGAGGCGATATGAGAACGATGCCGATTCCTGATCCGACCCCACATGATGACCCATCGAAATATAATGTCCAAGGTGCTGGCTCTACGAGGGCAATCTCCGGTCCGCAGTGCTGGGCGACGAAATCGGCCATGACCTGACCTTTGATGGCTTTTGCCGATTCATACCGCAGGTCAAACTCTGACAAAGCTAAGATCCATTTGCCGATTCGGCCTTTCAAGATCGGCAGTGATAGCATGTATTTTACTACGTCGTCTTTGCATACGACCACGCATTCTGCCGACAGTAGATAGTGCCTGAGTTTGGTGCATGAAAAGTAAAGACATAGGCACAAACGCTCCACCGGAGGATATCTTGTTTCAGCGTCCAGAAGTCTTCTACTGACATAATAAATTACCCGTTCCTTGCCTTTGAACTCCTGGACTAGAGCCGACCCAATAGCTTTTTCATCGGCTGATAAGTATAGCTTAAAAGGTTTACCAGTTTGAGGAGGAACCAACACTGGTGGTGAGACCAAATATTGCTTGATATCTTCCAGTGCTTTGCGCTGCTCCTCTCCCCATATAAATTCCTGGTCAGGCTTTAGCTTCAACAGTGGCGTGAACGCCTGAATCCGTCCAGATAGATTAGATATGAATCTTCTGATGAAATTCACCTTGCCGATTAAAGACTGCAATTCGGTTTTGTTCTGTGGGGCCACGACTTTGTTGATGGCCGCAATGGTCTTCCGATTGATTTCAATCCCTCGTTCGTGCACCATGAATCCTAAGAACTGTCCGGCGGATACGCCGAAAGCACATTTATTGGGGTTCATCTTAAGCCCGTGTTTCTTGGTGCACTCTAGCACTTTTCGCAAATCGGCCAGATGCTCTTCATGTCCTTTGGACTTGACTACGACGTCATCGATGTAGATCTCCACCAGAATGCCAATGATCTTGTGAAATATGTAATTCATGGCTCTCTGATACGTAGCGCCAGCGTTCTTCAAGCCAAAAGTCATTACCACCCACTCGAACAAGCCAAGGTGGCCTGGACATCTGAAGGCCGTTTTGGGTATGTCCTCTTCGGCCATGAGTATTTGATTGTACCCAGCGTTTCCGTCCATGAAGCTAATGATTTTGTGCCCCGCGGCAGCGTCGATCAGTACATCGGCCGTCGGCATGGGGTAACCATCCATCGGTGTGGCCTGATTAAGGTTCCTAAAATCAACGCAAACGCGTAGCTTTCCATTCTTCTTGTACACTGGTACAATGTTGGAGATCCACTCGGCATAACGGCATTGCCGAATAAATTTTGCTTCGATTAGCCGAGTTATTTCAGCTTTTATGTCTGGCAGAATCTTAGGATTGCAGCGCCGTGCGGGCTGTTGGTACGGCCGATACCCTGGTTTTATGGGTAGCCGATGTTCAACAATAGATCGGTCCAAACCGGGCATCTCGTGATACTCCCAAGCAAAACAATCCTTAAATTCCTTTAACAAATTTGTCAATTTACACTTGTATTCTGGATCTAAATTTGCACTAATATAAGTCGGCCTTGGTTTGGTACCATCGCCTAAGTCTATCATCTCTAATGAATCGGCCGACGTGAACCCGTGCCCTAGCTTCCCATCTTCTCGGGCGAACTGATCCATCTACTCTGAGTCTTCGGAGCCGACTGCTCGGATCGGCTGTAGGCCAAAATCGGTGACCTTCAGGAAATCGGTCTCCCATACTCTGCCGGATATGCACCTGACGGTTTCGCAGCTCCACTGCTGTGTGTCGGCTGCCGCGATGCTGTACGCGGAATCGGCGTTGACCACCTCGATGTTATCGCCGACCCATTGCACGAGGCATTGATGCATTGTTGACGGGATGCAGCAGTTTGCGTGTATCCAGTCTCGGCCGAGTAGCATGTTGTAGGACCCCTTGCCATTAATAATAAAGAAGGTGGTAGGAAGGGTCTTACTGCCGATGCTGAGGTCGACGCAGAGAGCGCCGTGAGCGTTTGACACGTTACCCTCGAAGTCCTTGAGCATCATGTCTGTCTTGGTCAAGTCGTCATCGCTTTTCCCAAGCTTCCGGAGTACGGCGTACGGCATGATATTGATTGCAGCTCCTCCGTCTACCATCAGTCTAGTGAGGGGGCGGCCGTCAACATGCCCTTTAAGGAACAGCGCCTTCACGTGTTGTCGTTCGTCATCTTCGGGCTTCTCGAACGTGGCCATCATTGGCTCCAAAGCCAACTGTGCTGTCTGTTCTTCTATTGCCGATACATCTTGTTGATCAGCGGGAGTCATGAATTCCCTCGGCAGTATGAAAACCATGCCGATCTCGGCTGCCGATTCGTCACCCGCCGATTCGTCGTCCCCTTTATCGTTTCTTTTGGGGCGCCACACCCGAGGCCTTCTTTCCTTCTTGCCTGTCGTGCTCTGTTGTTTCTCTTCTTGCTGTTCCCATTGGCGGAGACGTTGGATTCTTCGCTTTTGAGACTTGGTCAATCCATCGGGACACCACCTGGGGTTTATTGGTCTGCCCCCTGACTTGGCGCGTTCCCACTCCGGTTCGCGTCCTAACGGGTTTTCGTCTGTCACCCGAGCATCGGCCATCGCTTCGAGCCGACTGTGAATGTTGGCCTTGTTTTCTGACCGGTCATGCCGATCAGTCCTGCCCCCTGCCTGTCATGGCGTCTATCTTCCGACCGATCATATTGGTCACTTCTGCCCCCCAGCCGATCACGCACGGGAGGGCGCTGGTCATCTTGGTTGCGCCAATTCCTGCTGATCGGTTCTGGCCTTCCGTCTCTGGAGTGAGACCTGTTGAACGGCCGATTGCCACGATATGGACCGTTGCATTCTGGGCAATTATCGGCCGAAGGTAGCCTGAGGTTGTTTTCCCAACAGTGGATGAAGAACGGGCACCTCCAGTGATCTTCGTGCCGTCGCATTGCTTCTTCCCGGGACCTTGAGCGTTCATGCTGACGTTGGTACTTCTGGAGCAGGAACTGGGAAGTAATGCGTGGCTCCTCTGATTCGCCATCGTCGTCCTCCATCCGCCGCTTCCCCTTGACATCTTCAGGCATAACTTGATTTCTGGGGTCGACGGCGCCACTCTTTTTAGCCGATTCGGACGTCAGCACTTTTGTTTGGAGCGAATTCTTTCCCGTGTCAACCATGTTGGTGGGGAAGGGGTGCTGGTCGATCTTCATTGGCTTGGCCGATTTTGTCGGCACTTCAAATTTAAGTCTGCCCTGCTCAATGGCCGACTGTATCTGCTGTCTGAAGATCTTGCACTCATTAGTATCATGGGATGTGGCATTGTGCCACTTGCAATACTTCATCTTTTTTAGTTGTTCAGCAGAAGGTATTGTGTGGTACGGCGAGAGTTTGATCTGCCCTTCCTGGAGGAGAAGATCGAAGATTTTATCGGCCTTAGACGTGTCAAAACCGAACACTTCTGGTTCCTTCTTGCCGAATGGGCATGATATCGGCTTTTTTCCCTTGATCCACTCCGCAAGTCCGACTTCAACGTCTTCTTCGTCCTCCAACTCTTCCAGGAACGCCACTTTCTTCTGGAAATTTCTCCGTGGATCGAAGGAACGTACTTCCTGTCCAGACAATCGGTGGACAATCTGGCTCAAACTCTCAAACTCCTGTGAGGCGTATCTTTCTTTGATGTGGGGCAGAAGGCCTTGAAAAGCTATATCGGCCAACTGCGCATCGTTTAGAGCCAGGGAGTAGCATTTGTTCCTGATTTCCCAAAACCTCTGAATATACGAGGATATCGGCTCGTCACTTCTTTGCCTGAGGCTGGTCAAATCGGACAGCTTCATCTCATGCACCCCGGCGTAGAAGTATTTGTGGAACTGTCTTTCTAAATCGGCCCATGTGATAATCGAGTTTGGCGGCAATGTCGTGAACCATTGAAAGGCCGAACCAGACAAAGATGATGAGAACAACCGTACCCGTAGAGCGTCCTGCGTGGCTGCCTCTCCGCATTGGATGATGAATCTGTTCACGTGCTCTACGGTCGAAGTATCATCCATCCCCGAAAATTTAGTGAAGTCAGGAACTTTATACCGATGAGGAAACGGCAATAGGTCATATGTGGACGGGTATGGTGTTCTGTAGGTATAAGTTTGTACTTTCGGCTTCAAGCCGAATTGTTCTTGCATTACCTCCGCAATACGTGCCGACCAATCTGGCTGTTGCTGGTGAACCGTTGGCTGAGGTATTGGCACGTGCTGGTACACCGGAGGCGGAATAAACGGAGGCTGATTGAAAGGAGGTGGTATCTGAGTGAAAGCCGGCTGTGTAGTAAAGGTCGGCTGTTTGAATGAACCACTCGTTTCATCATATAGCATGAGCTCTGCTGTCTTGTTGACCTCCGGAGCGACAAGATGGTATGGTGGCACGGTCGGCCGAATGGCCGCCTGGAAGGATGCCTGGAATGGAGGGTTTCCTTGACTAGCCGATTGATTCTGACCGGCCGTGGCTGAAGGTGCCCCCCAGGGTGATGGGCTAACTGGAGGGAATGGTGCAGAAGACAGTTGGACGGAGTTATACCCCATCGGAGCTGATGATGAGGAAGCACCTGAACCCCCGACAGAAAATTGGATCGGCTGTAGAGCCGAATTCGAATAATTCTGGTTTGGTGGAATCGGCTGAAAATATGCCGGTCCCCTGTATCCTTGAGGTATCCCCCCGGCGAAGGAGTTGACAACAGCGTTGTGCACCATATTTGAAAGTACCGGGGACTGATCAATGAAGGCGTGATAAATAGACTGTTGAATCATATCGGACATTTTGTCCGAATCCTCAGAAATTGTGATTTGGCGGGGAGGAGGGAATGGAGTCTTCTTGATAGTCTCCCCGCTTCTGGAGCGACTGAAAGACTTTAGGCAAGCTTTTCGGAACTGTGCCGTATACTTGTCCAGTTCTTCCTTCTGGTCGTCCTTCAGATCTGCTTCCGTCACCTCGATGACGTTATCTTCGGAGACTTCAGCAGCTTTCGACATGATGGCGGTTGTATTTGTCCCACCGGGCGTGCCAAAACTGTGTTGGCGCTAGAAATCGATCAACCGAATCCCAGCGTCCGACACACGACCCGGGAGAATCTGCTTAACTCCTGTTCGGGTGATTGCCCTGGTGCGGTTCGTGCGGTGTGCCAGCCAATATGACCTGTTGATTGGCAAGGAAGAATACGTGTCAGGTCCAGGAATCGCGATCGGCTAAGTTTCCGATCTTGAGAGAGCTTATCAGCGAATCGGCCGATTTGCCTTAATAAAGGAATCGGCTATAAAGCAGCCGATCACTGTAGCCTTGTAGACAGAAAACTACTGGAGTAATCGATACAAAGCTATGATAACAACACTAGGAATAGATCTAATCGGCAATAGATGAATTTGATAGCAGAACGTAAAGAAAGCCGACACTACCGATCCCTAGCTGGATAACTGGTGATAAAACTAGAAAAACAGGCAAAACCCTATGATTCTAGTAAATATCGATAACTAGTGAATAAATCTAAACGAAACAACAGCGATACGCCCGAAGTTAAAGCTTAGATGTTACTCGATAAGCGGAACTTACAGAATCGGTCGGAGATCAAACTGATGCAGCCCTGCCAATCCGCACGAACTCGTGAGAAAGAGGAAAGTATTGGCGAAGTCGCCTGCTTGAAAGTAAGTACGAGGAAAAAGTAGTTTGTTATATTGATTGGTTGATGATTACAGATTTACAAAGGTAGCTATTTATAGCCCCGTACAGATGACTTCTTAACCGACTAGAATTCTATCCCTAATTCAAACAGAAAACAAATATTTACAAGCACGATTCGTGCTAAGTTGGTTACTCCACAATTATTCGGAGCCAGAGGAGCCACAATTTGTAGCTCCACCGACTCCTTCAGTGGCTGTGAGGGGGATGAAGGGGAGAGGAATACCAGCTCCGATGAACAATGCTTCTACAGTAACACATCATGTGGGTGTCAGAGGGAGCTGGAGCTGCTGAGAGCTGCACCAAATATGCCCGATCTTGCGATGAGGCGCAAAGCTTCATGAGCATTCTCGTGGCCTCCTTCTCCAACAACCGCCACGAGCCAGCTCATCACTTCGTCATCCTCCCCGTTCTATGCAACCCGATGGCCTCGCCTTCTAAGGGCCTGTTTGGCTCCATCGGATATTCGGTAGCTAATTAGGAGTATTAAATATAGGCTAATTACAAAACTAATTTCACAGATGGAGTGTAATTCGCGAGACGAATCTATTAAGCCTAATTAGTCCATACCATTTGCTAATGGTATGGACTAATTAGGCTTAATAGATTCGTCTCGCGAATTAGCACAGGGTTCTGCAATTAGTTTTATAATTAGCTCATGTTTAGTTCTCCTAATTAGCATCTAAACATCCGATGTGACACTGTTAAAGTTTAGCACCTCGTATCAAACACCCCTAAGAGACATCGTTAGGCCTGCTAATGGGGGTTGTACCCACCCCTACCCGCAGCAGTTAAGATTAATCACCCGCCCCACCCCACCCCGACCTAAAAAATAAATTAATCACCCTGCCCCACCCCGCCCATCAAAATGAGTTAAACCGCACAGGAGCTGCATACCACAGGAGCCGCTGCAGCTGGCCATGATGACAAGTCTATATCTAAATAGAGGAGCCGCATGCCACAGGAGCCGCTGCAGCATGTCACAGGAGATGCATAGCAATAAATTATATCTAAATACAATTCATCTCCATAGCAATACATTATATCTAAATAGCTTAAAAAACAAGTCTCTCAAGCTACAGTTAAATCAACAAAGTTTCTAGCTCCTGTGGGTAAACCTTCTCCTTGTACCAAGCTGGTTTGTCCTGAAGATCAATAGCCACCAGCTTGATCTTGTCCTGCAAGCCCTGGGGAGAAAGCAAAACGAAACAAGATCAACTGTTGAGATAATTTTTCACCAGTACACAAGAGCAGTAAAAAGTATGCAAATTTTAAGAACTCTGTAGAACTGAAACCAGTTGAACCTTGAAGTTCCTGATAACTTGCTCGATTATACATATGAAAACTAAGTGCACCCTAAATTTTAGTGAACAATAGATAAAACTAACATAACTGAAGCAGCAAAGTATGTTCGGCGAACCGAAAAAAATAACAATCATGAATCAAACTTAGCACCGTCTCATGAAAGATACTACAGGATAGTGATTCCAAATATAAAGCCACATCAGCATGTCAGTTACAATTAGAACCATACAAAGCAATAAACCTTTTACTGCTTTTCACAGTGGTTGCAACAGAATTCTACAAATCTAGCAGACTGCTAACTATATGAAGAGTTAGCATACATAAAAATTACCTTCATTGGTGGGATACTTGTACAGCCAATCTTTGCAACAGACCAAAGCTTCAAGAGTTTCTGGCGTCATTGAGCTTCGATTGTCACTAAGAATCCGACCACTCAAACTGAATGCTGATTCAGAAGAAACGGTACTGAGTGGAATTGCTAAGAAATCGCGTGCCATCGCTGACATCACAGGGTACTTGTTGGAGTTTGTCTTCCACCAAGTCAGAATTTCAAAATTTTCATCTGTTCTCACTGGTGGTTCATCTAGATATGCATCAAGTTCTGATTTTTCAATCCAAGTCCCTCTCCTCTGATACCTATATTCAGCAAATTCTTGTTCTAGTCTTCTTTTTCCAAGAACTAGCACTGGAGAACGGTTCACCATGCTCCTGGACGCACCAGTTTGTGATACTTCATTTCTATCATTTTGTTTAATAACATCTTCATACTTCCTGAAATACTTGCGAAGCCACTCTTTAGCTAGATTTTTGCTCAAGTCAATGCCAATAAAGTTCATGCACACCTTCTCATAAAAGAAGTCTAAGAAGTCAACTTTTATTCTTGGATCAAGTATGCTGCAAATAACAGGGACCATATTGTAATTTCCATTCCAATACTTATCAAATTTCCTCTCCATTGCTTTTTGCCAAATTACAGTTTGATGGATACAAAGCACATTATCAAATTTCCCATTCCAATAACCTCATCCTTGTACCATTCTGGACTATTTAGAGTTTGATGGATACAAAGCACATTATCCAAGAACATATGGGAAGTAGCATATCTATCAGCTGAGAACGTCCTGGTAGTTTCTTCAAAAACTCCAAGGAACTCACCAATGTACTCAACTTTGCTAAACTCATCTTCAGTTGGAAATGGTTGCTGATTTGCTTGGACATATCGCTTCAAGACGATCTTGTACTTTACTACCTCCATAATCATGGCATGGATGTCACATCACCAGAATCGCTAATGTGCCTTCAGCTCTAGCTCCCGATGGATCCCATCCCCAGTTCGACACACATATGGGAACCAATTAATGTTGCCGTGGGTGTCTTTGTTCATTTCTATTGTCTGTTTTCCTCTTTGATGCATGAACTTGTAGGTGAGTTTGGTTTTATAACGCTGTCTTGCCCCTCTCGCTGTTAGTACAATGAAAAGCTGCTCCATTTATATATATAACTATGCGGGAGTCGAAGTGCAGTAGGGGCACTGTAACCGTGCACATATCGTGTAGGTTGGGACTCTTAATTTAGTAGCTTACCAACAACAATAAGATAGCTGTCTTGAGAGTTAGTGTAGTCGCCATTTAGCTCTTCGCCGTAATGCACATGCGTTTCTTATCCCTTTTTCTTTTTTCTTTTCTAGAATATGTTTTCACATTGAATTCAACCTAGTATGTTTGTATATATGGCTGCCTTCCAGTTTTATACCATGGATCATGATTGATACACGTAACACCGCTCTCTTTCTGTCCACTCATTAAGCTTTGTACATAATAAAATGTGATGCAAAATTAGTTTTGGTGGTTCCTTTATTGATATGATAGTGAAGAAGAAACTGCTAGCATTCGTCCACAAGTTCCATATTCACCCACTTCGGCAGCAACTGAACTCCGAAAGTCGGAACCCATGCCTCTAGTGGGAGAGGAGCGCAAATACCATCTAGTGTCATGGGCTCATGGCAATGTTACCTTCACCATTTTCATGCGTTAAGATAGCTGAAGGATAACTCAAGAACTGCTGGGGACTTCTACATCTGAAGATAAATCAAGACAGTGATCCCTATCTGATCCTGGAAAGCTTTAATTTCGGCAGCAACTGAGCATCCCCTTCTTTATGAATGTGATTATCTAAATGAGGCGGTGCATTTGGATGGAGCGCAACGATCTGATCTTCAGAAATGTCCAACCTTATCTAGTCGCATACAAAGCTTTGTTCAAAAAGAAGTTTGCTCTAATTGTTATACGAGCCGAAGAAACTCTCAAATTCCCGGTGACTTTATGGATAGATTGGAGCATGTAACTAGGCTCACTTTCTTTGTTTATTTGTTTTTGTGACAAAGACTTGTGCTATATTTCTTTCCTTTTTCTAAAATATATAGGGGGTAACCCCTCCTATTCCATTAGAAAAAAACACTCAAGGCCTCCAATACTTAGCATAGTATGGAGAAGCTAGACCAGACAACCTCACATACAACCCCCAACGCTAGGTTACAGTTAGGGGTGGATCTAGCGGTGGGAAAGCTGAGACTCGAGCCCCTATAGCTTTGGATACAATGGGGCTAGCCCCTCCTACAATTTTAGCTATGGACATAGGAGAGGAAGAAGAAAGGAGAGTAAAGGAAGAAGGAAAAAGGAAGCTCGTTGCGCTAAATCCCCCACTGGTTACAGTTCCAGCGAGCATGGAAAATCTTGTGGACATATGCCACAGGTGTTGAGCGTGTCAGCATCAATATGTTGGACGGGCGTGGCATTTCGCTTGCCCTGCTGTTTAGTTAAAATTCCTAATGCGTCCCAGTCCCTCACTATAGCCACGCTCGTTTGAGTCATCCTTAAAAGCATCTACTACTACCAAGTTTTCTTCTTGAGTCCTTGTTACCTTCTAAGTCATATTTGTGTGAAACAGATGCGAGTTTTGTCTTGGGTCTTTGGGCCTTGGTCCCTGATCGCTTCTAATATAAAGTGAGCTGAAGAAACCACGCATATATATCGACAAGTGTAGCACTGAAGGTTAATGCGGCAACTGGAACCCTCTTGCATTCTTTTAGAAACAGGAGGGGTTGCCCCCTAATGATTTTTTTAGAATCCTCTAGCATTCACCGGCGCATATGGAGGTAAGAAAATTGTTGAGTCTGAAGTGTGACAAACATGAATCCCTCAATCTATTGTGAAACAAAACTGAGCATTGAGCATCTGAGCTATACTATTGTGGCCTACACATCAGAACTCAGTTACAGCTGAAAACGTGTGACACTCAGCCTGGAGAGTAGATGATCGATGTTCTTGTACTGTCGATTAATTTGGTGGCAGTATTGATACTGAAACACAATCAGGGTCGTCCTCACAGATACTCCGACAAACTCTTTCAACCGAATCACACGACGCTAGACAAGTTACAGGTGCGCCGTTTGCGTTGTCGCAGAATGCTCCATCGCGACCGGCAGCAGCTACGGACCCTATGGATGCGCCGCATGAGCTGATGATGTCACGAGGCGCCAAGCTTCATGAGCAGTCTCGTTGCCTTCTCCTTCAGGCTTCAACTCGAGGTCCCAGTGCATTCCATTCCCAACTGCTGCCGCAGCGATTGCAGCCGGCCGGCTCATCACTTCGTCGTCGTCCTCCGTTATATGCAACCCGGGGGATCGACAGGGCAGCTTCGCCCACTCTTCTCAGCCTTGGAGAGAGACGGAGAGGCGTGGTTAGGGGTTGTAATGGATCATGGCTCTCATACATAATATAACTGATCTCTATTTATTTATTTTTAGTTCAAAATCATATATAGTATTATGGCCCGTCCTTTATTAAGTCCAATCCTTAAATTTACTAGGTTAAATTAGAAAGTTCTTTACCACCCTAAGCGTGGTATTTATCAGCGAGTCTATCCAGTGCACGGGCGAACTAACCCGTCCGCACCGGCTCACTCAGTCACCAGCGAGAGGCAGCCAAACATCTGGATTGTCCATGTACAAAGTAGAAACTGGCAACATTGTCGTGAGTTTGAAATTTTTTTAATCTTCATTACCAAAGTCTTTGTACATCGGAAAATCAGCCTGCACTTGTCCGTTCACTATCGGCAAATGGTGTCATTAGTCAAACGCTAATTTATGCAGGTTGGAAGTGCGGCAGCACGAATCCTTGGCCACGGCCACCGCGGACGGTGTGCGCTGCTCCCCAAACCACGGCCCGACAGGTCCTGACATAGCCCGGTTCCTTCCAAATGGATTCCTCGACTCTCATGCGTCCCAAAACTTGAGATCAACGTTGAGCTTCAGCTCCCGACACATCCCATCCCCAGTATCTCACCATGAACACACACATACATTAGTACCTTGCGTGTGGTGTCCACCTCCTTTGTACCGGTGCCTTGTTTGATACTAGTATCTGTCTCTCTTGCATTTGTATTTACAGGAGGTGAGCTTTGGGTTTATGATGATGTCTCTTCCTAGAACAATAAAATGGCTGCACCACTTTATAAGCTCTGTGCACGGTTCGAGTAAATCAGGCTCTTATATAATTTAGTGGTTCACCAACATACAATGCTAGCTTAGTACTCCATCCATTCTCTTTTGATTTAGATTCTAAATCTGAAAATTCTCTTATTTCAATCTAATTGTCCATCTATTTAATAGATGTTTTGAGCTTGACGTGCGACCCTCCATTCCTCCATATGAGATTGGCTACGTGGGTATCAAGAAGTTTGAACCTTAATGAATCGCTTGTTTACGAGGAATAATTAATGGTATGGTTAAATAAATGATAGGATTATCTTTTCTTGATCATTGTGCTAGAGTGAAATAGGATTGTCAAAATAGAATGGAGGGAGTACAGGATAGCCATTTACCTCTTCGCAGTCATCTGCACGAGTTTCATTTTCCTTTTCTTTTTTGTTTTTCCAAGCAACACTTTCAATAATTCACCATTTCCCGGTACTACACTCTGCCTGCAGTTTTATAGGAACTGTACGTATGTACGACAAAACAAGTATCATGGATCATCATCGATACATGTTTCATCTATCTCCTACGCTCATGCTGTTTTGAAAAGAAAAGGGCTAATGCTTTTGGTTGTTGATTTATTATGCAGTGGGGAATGAGATTCTGTTCATCTCTCTCGAGAAGAGCGTTAAACACGTCCAGTGTCACCGGAGCGATGGCTGCTTCATCATCAGGATGCGTTGAGCTAGCTGGAGAGAAACACGATCTACAGTACAAACTGCAAAGCCGCACCAGATTAGTTTTCCAGCAAGGCCAGGCGCCCAGCGAACATCTGGCAATCGAAGAGGCTGTCCACACTCTGCTGAACTAGATGTGGGCCTCCAATACCGAGTGCCTAGCATGTGGGAGGTGCCTGACCAGGGGAGCAGACAAGGCTTCCGACCAAACAAACAAGATGCAAACAGCACTCGCGTATTTGGTTGTGAACCTGGCAAAGCTGCCTGGCTCAGTGCGGGCATGTTTGCTTGCAGCCTTGGAGAAGCTGCCTGTGCCAGGCAGGTCGATCCGGCCGCAGGCAGTGGAAATCGGACGCCTGGAGATGCCGCCTGGCGCAGGCAGGTTTTCCTGGGTCCGATCCAAAGAAGCCAAATCGAGGAGGTCAATTTCGTGAACCTACGGTCGGTCTGGATTGCTGCCAGACCGCAGGTCTCCATCCAAACAGCCAAGGGAAATCTTTTGCATACACACGAATGATTTTGGTGATGAGTTTTCTTGTTGGGAGTTATGTGCGTTTTATTCATATATGGAAAGGAAGTGATCATGTCAGTTTTAGAGTAAATGTAGTGTGGTTGGGTTGTCGGATAGAATAATCTATCACTCAAACGTGGTTCAATCACAATACACATTTATGCAATCTTCGTACACTTTTTCATTTTTCAACCAATTTATAATTAACTTATGAAAAATGAATGATATCTCAGTCAATACACGAACAACCACTTGGGGCACATGACATAAACTCAAGATTTTCTTGGAGAAATAAAATCATGAATTAGTGATGAAAATGACCAGAAACGATCTGGGAAACCTAATTTTGTCTTCAATATTATTTTTTAAAAATAAATTGAATATGAGTTCAAAAAACGGCTACGTCAGTACTAATATTACGGGGAGATTAGGAATCCCTGGCAACCAAATATAATAATCATGGAAAATTATGCAAATAGGTTACATTTTCTTAAAAACAATAATTCAACATTTTCTTTAAAATAAATAATTCAATATGTTTCTAGTGCTATCTGTCTTCCAGTTTTGTAGGAACTTTATTGACAAAACAAGCATCACAGAGCATGATCGATATATCTAATTATATCCCTGTCCTCTACTCATGAAGTTTTGTTAAAAAAAATATTGCTAAATTAATTTTGGTTGTTCCTTCCTTTACTGATAGTGGAGAAGAAATTGGTAGCTATTCGCCCACCAGTTCCATCTCCATTCACATTGGTGCAAGCTTAGCTTCGAAAGTTGGAATCCGTGCATCACGCTGGGGAAAAGAGCGCGAACTCAGTCCAGTGCAACGGGAACGACGACACCTTCGTCATTTGATGAGTTTAGCTAGATGGACGAGGATAACACGGTCTGCAAAGCGGCTCGATGAGTGTTCTGTCGAGACCTGCGCTAGCTGCTGAGCTCAGGATCGGAGCCTGTGTGCTGACCAGGGGAACTCGGAACCTTGTTTGGTCGAGGGACTAGCATGGAGGCAGTGGCTGGATGATCTGGGAAGCAGACAAGGCTTGTGACCAAACCAGGTGCAGACAGTGAAACAGCAGACAATCGTAAGAACTGTCAAAGCACAACCCCAGCCAGCAAAGGAAATCTTCTTCACGCATACTTGACTTTGCCAAATGGTTGGACGGCCTTGCTCTGACCTTCAACTCAAATTCCTAATGCATCCCATTTCCACAGGCACCTCATTTGTCCAGCACGTTTCTTACCCGTCAATAGCATCTGGCGAGTTTCCTCCTTGCGAGTTGTGAGCCTTTAGCCTTATATTGATGTGGAAAGGACGTGCTCACGTGAGTGTTGGTTTTGATTTTGGTTGATAGAATCTCTAAAGAACGAACCGTCACCAGTGATCTCTTCACCGATTCGACCACGTCGCCTCAATTTGGGCACCGTTGGATTGTCAGCGAGCTTGATCCGATCCGTCCAATTGCGTTGTTCTTGGTCGCCGTCCCTCCATAAACATCGCGTCGTTTCCTTGCTGCAGCGTTGAGCCTCTCCGCTCGTCCTCTGGTCGACTGCCTCCACGAAAGCGCAGCGACTATACATCGTATATGTAATAGGAATCATTTTGTCACACGAAGGATCTTGGATGGGCCAGTACGCATCAGCCCAATAAAATCTGTGATTGGTGTGTGATGGGACCCGCTTATACTATTTTCTGCGGTGTGCATGAAAGTAACAGCACCACCACAGTGCATCCATGTTAGTACTATTCTGTCATTATCACCTCGCATGTTGCTTCCTGTCATGCACATGCATTTTTCCATTTTTATCTTTCTTTGTCTTCTTTTATTTATTTTCCAATATATTTCTTTTCTTCCTTTTTTATCTTTTGTTTTTCTTTTCCTTTCACGTTTTTGCTATTTTTCTTTCCTTTTTTTCCTTTCTCTTCCTCCTTTTCTTTTATTCTTATCTTTTATTGTATTTTTGGTAATACTATTTATTTTCTTTATCTTTCCCTTCTTTTTTTTCTCATCTTTTCTTTCTTTTGCCTTTTCCTTTATTTTTGATTGCTACTGCATGTAGGCTACTTTCATGCCATATTTGATTTCTTTTTCTCATTCCTTTTTCTTTCTCTCTCTTTGGTTTCATTTTACTTTTTATTAGTTTAATTCATGTTTTATTTTTCTATTTTAATTTAGATTCTCTTCTGCATATTCCTTCTTGTACGTAATTTATCTTTTTTTCCTCATTGATTTTATTTTCCTTTCTACATTCCATTATTTATTTTTACTCCTCCTATTTCGTATTTTTATGAACATGTGTATATTTTTCTTAGTACATAATTTCTTTAGCGGTACTTTCACAATTATATTTTAAAGTAATCTATTGGATAATTTTGGTTGCTTAGTATATTTTGTTGTTCTATATATTCAATGTATAGGCTCATTCCTTCACATAGCTGACTCATTTAGTCGCCTTTTATAGATTGAATTGGTTAAGGATATAGACTCGTTTAATTGTTGAACACTAACTTTTCTGTTTTCTTATTCTTTCTGTAACAACTAGTTGGTCATGTATAAATATTTTTATTTTCCTATCATGATATGAACTGGTCAACCATGTAGATTGGTGTGTTAAATTGTTTGTTTGCTTTATAGACTGAACTAGTCAATCATGTTGATTCGTGGATTACAATATTGTTATATGTCCATAATGCATTTGTTTTTCAAGCATACAATTTTTTATTCGGTATGTTTATATAATTTGTTTTAAGCGTATAAATACTAAGTCTGTGAGTTTTTACAATTTGTTCAAGGTATGTAGATCTTTTGTTTCGTTAGTTCATATAATTTGTTCAATATGTACTACTAATTTGTTCTGTGAGTTCATATAATTTGTTCTAGATATATTTATTTTTTGTTCTGTGAGTTCATTTAATTTGTTTTATGAGTATAATTTCCTTGAGTTCGTATAATTTATTCCAGATATATGTATCTGGAAAAAAATCTTCCAACTTGATGCTCATATTCTACTATTTTGTCTTACAATATTTGGTTTTGTAGATTAAGTTGTTCAATGATGTGGATTTATTTAGTCACAATGTTCAGTTTTTCTTTTTGTCCTATACAATCAAATGTTCGTGATGTTCAATGTTTTTGTTCGCATCGTACCATTTTTTTCATCATGTTTAATTTTTTGTTTGCAGAAAATAATAATTTATTCGTGGTGTTCAAGTATTTGTTGACTAATTAATTCGTATGTAAAAAAATTTAAAAATGCTACCAAATATAGTCAAGTGGAGTCGTGCTTTGAAGATCTCGTCGTAATAAACATAATGGTGCAACTAAAATTTAAATTTTAATTTGGATGTTCGGTTCAACAGTTATGACTTTTTTTAGTTTTTGGATTTGCATGCATGTGGATCGTGTCATCATTTTTGTCTTTTCTACATGCATGAATACTCTCTCGAGAAACTCTTGCATGCATGCAAACCGTTTGGAATAACAAAAACTATAAATCTTACACCAGGCATCAATATTAAATTCCGATTGCACCATTGGATTTCTAACAATAAAACTTTTGCAACAAGATCCCACTTGACTATATTTGGATGAACTTTTTCATTCACATTTTTTAATCAAGACATATACACGTGAAACAAATTATACAAACCCATGGAATAAAATAATCGTACACATCGAACAAAATATATGAATTCAATGTTTAATTTTTTGTTCGTAGAAAATAGTTATTTGTTCGTGGTGTTCAACCATTTGTTCGCAGTAGTCATAACTAATTAATCCGTATTAAAAAATATTTTTAAAAAATATTCTCCAAACATAATCAAGTGAGCTTGTTATAAAAAATTTAATGGTAAAATCGAGTGCGGTTCAAGAGTTATAATTTTTTTTTGTTTCCATACCCTCTTGCACGTAGATGACGTCACCTGAGCCGTTACTCCGCTCGATAACCGCACCCGCGAGCAAGTGCCAATCTCCCAGTCAACTTATTATTTCAAAAAAATCTCCCAGTCAACTCTCGTTTCCTCGCTGCTCCCCTCCCCTACCTAGCAAGTATCCATGGCTGTTGTCTCCTTGCTCCCGCGACCGTCGCAGCACCGGGAAGGAACGCGCGCGACACTGTAGCCGGGGGCGGAGTCCGGCCCCCTTCTGCTCCTTCCTGAGCTCATCCCCAATGCCCGCGGCCCGCCGCTCGTCATCCCCAATGCCCGCTACCCGCCGCTCGCGCGCGACGAAGAAGACGAGCGGCGCCCCTGCTGTGCGCCTCCCCCGCGCCCTGTGCGTGTGCGATTACCGACGCCACAGAGCGCGACGGCCAGCACCCCAACAGCCGGAGCGGCCGTCGAAATGGACGACGACAAACACCTGTTCGAAAAAATGCCTCCAAGGTAAGATGCTTACTGAATAGCCAAACAGCACTTGCCGAATAAATATTTGGTTGTTAGAACCATGCTGTAATGATGTCCCCTAGTTCTTGATGTTCTTAGACCATCACCTAAAATCCTAAAGCATGTCCCTTTTCTGTGTTGGTTGAACCAGAGGCGTTCCTGCAAAAGCAACAGAACCTCAGATCCTTCTTGCAAGTGCTCCCATTCTGTGGGACTGCGGCCGGCTATTGGATGAAAGTGAGATAATTTTGTGTTGTGGTAGCAGTCTTGCTTACATTCAGCACGTATGCTAATTCTCTTCTTCCACGACTTCATGAAGTTTGTGCCAAATGCCGTCAAATAGAACAAACTACTCTTTGGCTCTCCACTTACATTAAAACCATGTCGTTCTCAATATTGGGATTTGCGTCCTAAGTACAATAAGCTATGATTAACTATCTTCATTGTTTTAACTATAGGATCAAAATATATTATAGGCTCTGCAATATATTAATCTATTTCCAAGATCAACACAGGCTTCTTGTCTGAAAGCTTATTCGTTTGCATATATTTACTTTACTTGATTTAAATTAATGTTTTTGCTAATTTCATATTCATATACTACTTGAAAGACCTCTGTTTACAAGGCATGCACTTCCGGTAGGACAACTAAAGGTGATTTATCCATTCCAATCTAACAGTTTACGTAGTGCCTAACCTTTTGTTTGTGTTATTACTCAAAAAAAAAACTTTTGTTTGTGTTCATTGACAATCAGGTATGCATAGCAAATATCATACCATAAGGAAAGGACATCACATTGAAATTTCAAGCTAACTTTGACAAATTCATTTCTTATTCATCTTCCAAAAGATTGCAAGTGATATCCTCTCATTTTCATCTATATTTATTTACTGCTGTTGCAATCCACTTGCAGAGCTATTGCTACTTGGTAGTACTCAATGCTTAGGGACTCTTGTCGCGTGTTAGCAGCTTAGAGAGCACCGATGGCGAAGACAGGACCACTTATCCACCCCTAATTCGCAGCAGCATTGCTGGCGCTCATGCTTCATCAACCGCAGATCCATCTGTGCGTGCCCTTCAGTGGTGGATCCTTTGAGATCTGATGTTGCTGATTGTTCCCCCCTCAAGTTCCTTGTAGTCTGCACTGGTCTGAGTTCAAAGTTGAGATAGAATTGCCAAATCGACGAATAGTAGTGAGGATACATTGAGAAACTTGCAAGTTTTGAATGTATCATCTTATATAAAGCAGTGCAGTATAGATTTGCTCAAGAGGTGGATGCACATGCAGCTTAAATTCATGTCATACGTGTCAATCTTTTTGCTATATAAATTCTGATAAGCTAAGATCAATCTTTTTTGCTATATAAATACATATCATCTACTTTCACCTTTAATACCTTTTCACCATCTGGTAACAGGATTGTGTGTCCGTACAAGAATAATCTATTGCTGCATAAATTTAACATGATGTGCCTCCATATAGAGATGCTACAGCTACAGAAAGAAGCTTTTATGTACATATTGGTTCTTACTGACCACCAACATTATGCACAATCTAAAAAACATGTATGTCCTAAAACTAATTTACACAAGTGGGCACTTTATGTACACCACCATCTTTCTACTGTTCCCGCTAAGATCAGTTTCCGAGTCTCAGTAATATGTGTTAACATTCACACCAAACACTCCAAACATGGACCATGGTCCATGGCTGATATAAACACCTCAGCTGCTGGCCCAATCCTGAAAGGCGCGGCAACACCGCGCCATGGTTTCTAGTAATAACTCAAATGTAGTTCCATTATGTATTCATGCAATCTTCGTACACCTTTTACTTTATTTAATCAGTTTATGAATATCTAAACATGAATGAAATATCACAGTCAATATACAAATAGGCACATGGAACGCATGGAAATTACGTACATTTTTTTATTTTTAATGTTACGATTTCTATTTTTATTTTACCTCAGAATATGAGGGGAAAATCGAAAACAAGTCCCAAGAAACAAGATTTTCCATTCTCACTCACCCCGAATCTCAGCTAATGAATTCTCCACAACCATTCCTTACAGATTTGCATAGAGATCATACAAAAACTCCAGTAATAGATATCACTTTATGGCATGTGAACCACCGAGAGCATGAGGGCTCTGAGCGGTTTGACAGTTACCATGTGAGCGCCTGATGCGGAATCCAATCGGAGGAAAATGGAGCAGCTTGTGGCCAAATGGGTGCGGAGAGGAATAGCAAATGATGCAAAACCTGCTTTGGCTAAAATCCCCAACACATCACATTCCAACAAGACTTCGGCATCGAATCACCTCGCGCCAACTATGATCCACAGTGATCCTCCTTCGTTCTTGGGCCTCTTGGCATTGTGTTAAAAGAATCTAGTAAAATTTCGAACGCATCAGGTTTTTCTTTGTAGTTTTTATGAAAGCGTGTGGAGAAACCACCCGTATATATCGATGCATGTTGAACACTTGGACTTCAGGTTTATGCACCAGCTGGACCTTCTCTCAATCCATCACAACCACTAGAGCACAGTAGCAGGACATCAACTAGTCCATATTATTCCCTTGCGCACGGCGGGAAGAAAGCTGACAAGATTGGCCTCACATATTGACCTTAACATCACAATTCATCTATAAGCTTCGTGACGTTGCGACGAGGCGCAAGCTTCATGAGCAGTCTCGTGGCTTGCCTCCAACAATCGCTGCGAGGCAGAGCTCATCGCTTCGTCGTCCTCCCCGTTCCATGCAACCCGAGGGCCTTGCCTTCCCAGAGGAACCGTACCAGAACATCTGTCGTGTCTTCAGCTCCAGCTCCCGGCGTATCCCATCCCCATTTTCCCACCACGAACACACCAGTCGACCAGCCTCCAGCCACGCATGGGAACCCATCCCCAGTTTTGTCTTGGGATTTTGGGCCTTGTTCCCTGATGCTTCTAAGGTGAGCTGGAGAAACCACGCATATATATATCGACAACAAACGTAGCACTGAAGGTTAGCTAATGCAGCATCTGGAATTCTCTTTGCATTTAGTGGTACATATGGAGTTAAAGAAAGTTTTTTTTTGAAGAAAAGGAGTTAAAGAAAGTTGTTGAGTCGCAAGTGGGCCAAACAGGGGAACAAACTAGAAAACGTTTTAGTTATAGCGACTGGTCCTGTCTCTGTACAGCTGCGCCGATTTGATATTAATTGGAGAAGCGGCCAAACAATGATTTCATTTTAAATACATATAATTTTTTCGAAAATATCAAGTTTAGCAAATATTGAAGGAATTTTTCTGGGGAGACAAAAAAAAACAGCATTTAGAGAATGAATGGAACAAACTTTTGTCTATGCGACACGATCATACGACAAGATCCCCTGTCTAACAGAGTGAAAACAGAGCACTGGCCAGCTCCCAGCTACCAGTAAAGAAATTGAACCTCGGTGCTGCAAGTTTACAAGCATGGCCTCTTTCTTTATTAGTACCAGAATTACGATCAGGGTTAGATACTCCGACCAACTTTTTCACCATCAGCTTCATAAACCGATCCACATGATGCTAGTTAGCTAGGTTACATGCCGCACCAGTTTTGCTTGTCTCCGGTATCTAATGTTACTGTTACGGGCGGGGGTGGTTGAGTGCATTCAGGAGAGGAGTTAAGGTTGGGTTCGCTGGGGGTAAATTACTACGAGCTGTAGAGTCTGGAGTAGGAGCTTAAGATATGCGGTCTCATTCAGACATTGCAGTGTATTGTTCAGTGCTGCACTCTCAATGTTTGGTCATATGGCTTGTTTTGCTTCGAACTTTGATTAACCAGATCTATTCGTCTTCGAACCAGCTGGAGGGGCCTAGATGATCAAGACGATCGGAGCAGTCTTGGTACATCAGAAAATCAGTCCGCACTCTTCTGTTCACTATCGGCAAATGGTGTCATTAGTCAAGCGCTAATTTATGCAGGTTTGAAGCTCCGATGAATGGAAAAGCGGAGTGTTAAAGAAGATCGGAAGCGGAATGTTGTTCTAGGTTTGGTGCCAAGAGGTGCAAACCGTAAAACCAGCCAGTCAAAACTATGGGTTGAGTTTCTGAAGGAGTTGGATTGGTTTGTAGTTTAAACCTCGAAACCCATCCACGGTAGGGCGGCAGCACGAATCCTTGGCCACGGCCACCGGGGACGGTGTGCGCTGCTCCCCAAACCACAGCCTGCCCGGTCCAGCGGTCCTGACATAGTCCGGTTCCTTCCAAATGGATTCCTCGACTCTCATGCGTCCCAAAACTTGAGATCAACGCTGAGCTTCAGCTCCCGACACTTCTCATCCCCAGTATCTCACCATGAACACACACCACTTACCACCAGCAGGGGGAACCATTCTTGCCAATGCTCACTGCCCTATGTTCGTTTCTACTACTGCAAGTTTTCCTCTTGAATTTGTGTGCACGAGGTGTTTGGTCTTTTAATGCTGTCTTGCCTCTCTCCCCCTTGCACAATGAAAGGCAGATCCATTTATATGCGAGAGGAAGTGTTGTAGGTGCACCGTGCACATATCGAGTAATAAGTCAGACTCTTAATGTAGAACTACCTCCCTTCGTAATTAAATTGACGTTCCCGACCAAATATTTGCACTGGAAGCAGGCAAAAAATTTTGTCGGAACGTCATATAAAGAAAAACAGAGGGAGTACCTCACTAACAACAGTAGGACAAGGACAGGTATCTTGAGAGTTTAATGGATCGAGTCGCCATTTAGCCCTTTGCAGTAAAGCACACGTGTTCTTTTCCATTTATTCACCCTCAATTATTCAACTGTGTGTTACTGACTTAGTGTGTATGTATATTTGTACGGCTGCCTTCCAATATTGTAAGGAACTAGATTTAGATGGAACGAGCATCATGGATCATTATGGATACATATATGACATCTCTATCCTCCACTCATGCTGTTTTGTACAAAATATTAGGTTTCTTTGCTGCTTTATTGATAGTGATCTAAGTAAGAAACTACTAGTATTTGGCCCAAGTTCCATCTTCATCATTTACTTCAGCAACAGCTGAGCTCCGAAAGTTGGAGGAGCTGGAGCAGACAAAGCTTCTCCAACCAAACAACAAGGTGCAGACAACTTCGCTTACAATGGCGCGGGGTACAGGCCTGAGGACACATGGGAAATATTCTACTCCACCAGATTTGATGCACAAACCTCTGGCAGTGTCACGGAATGGCCATTTCGTTTGCCCTGCTGTTGAGCATAAACTCCTAATGCATCCCATTCGCATATTAGCCCCTCACTAGGCATATGCACGTTTGAGTCATCATAGTTGAAGGCACCTGCTACCAAGTTTCTTCTTCCTTGTCACTTCTAGCTAAGTCCTAAATTTATGTGGAAAGGATGTGATGTCTTTGGGCTTTGGCCATCGCCTGTTGGGACCCCTGATACTTATAGAGTGGCCTGTTGGACGGAATAACTCGAACACTTGAATTTTTCACCAGGTGCAACTGAAAAGCTTTAGTTTTGGGGGGACAATTGCTAGGTGTCTGAATTATTCAGGTGCAACTGAAAAGCTTTCACCGCGTTTCAATCTTTTGAGAGCTGACTAGATTCGCTGGAGTCGATAGAGGGTTCAAGAGCACGATCCTCGGCAGCCATAGTTGAGCTTCCGCGAACTGGGTTTCGTCAACGCTGTGCTATCGTGAGTGGTTCGCTCGCGTGGTTGCCTTCCAGCCACATCTAGAACTGCTCTGCAGATGCTCGTCCGCCGTTAGCCGTTGTTCAACCTGGCGACGGCTGTCATCCAAGACGATGCCGGACGGGCGCCCCTTGTGCTTCTGGCTGTTTGGCAGTCCAGCTCCAGCTCGGATTCCCAATGCGTCTCATTCTTGGTGTCGTGCCTCGCAGCTAGCGTCGACTTCGTCGCCCTTCCACACACGACGGAGAACGTGGTTTTGTTGCTTGCTTTCTCTCCGCTTTTCTGAAACCACACGTATTTATAGCCGGTGTGCCTACATGGTATGGTGCGGAGTCGATGATTCGCTGAACCAAACCGGCTTTGCTCAGTCAACAGGTAGTCAGATGAGATTTTGCATTTCTGCATGGAGTAAATTGAACGAACCTGCCTAGCTAACATCAGAGGGAACATTATTGTTATGATCAAAATTAACTCGACAAAGATGGACCTGTGTTAGCAAAGCCATGTAAGCCGGAGAACTTGGACAGTCCTTCCACTAGAGCCAGAGGATTTTCATTATCCATTAATTATTGGCAGCTAGAGAATAATTGATTGTCGCTTTTTGGTTAAGATCGAAGGCAGTAATTCTTTTTTACAAATCTAGTTTATTATTTGCAGCGATATTCTTATCTTTTTTTAGCAATTAAATATTCACAAATAACCTTGTATGGCACTATTATCTGTCTCTTTACTTTATACAGTATAATCAGTAGGAGGGCAACCAGCAACACCTGCTGTTTCCTAAAAAAAATTCATAAATGTACACTTCCAACACTGCGACTGCTAAGAGTACGGCTTCGATTCTCAAATTCCCAACACATCTAATTCCAACAACATTACATGTGTTTTTTTTTCTAGAATACGTAGGAGAGCTGCGTATCATTCCATCAAGAAGAAGTAGTTTTTACAATGCGGGGCAACCGGGCACTCGCACATGGTTTATAGCAGAAGTGAACTTGTTATATAATATACCAAAGCAACCTAGTGGGGGGGGGATATTGGAAAAATGTAGGTCAAGTAAAACTGGGAGAATGCCAACCGAAGGCCGCTAGGCACTTTGCCCCAGCTGCGCACCAAAGAGTTGCTTCTTCAACTATCATCGTTGTTAGCTGCACAACCGTCTTCTCCGTTGTCCTGGCGAATACTCTCATTTCGTTCCTTCCTTAGCTTCCAAGAGACCAACATGAAGATGAATCAAGGCCCTTCTTCATGACTGGATTGAGACCATGCCTTATCCGAAGCCAGAAGTCCACCAGCAACTCATTTGGGGCCGGCGTAATGCTCTGAAAAACCTGCTATTTGCCCCACAGCGTACCATAACTGTCGGGTGTAGTTGCAATGTGCGAGCAGATGCTCCGCAGTTTCAGCTTTCTAATTGCATAGAGCGCAGCCGTCATCATTTTGCAGCCCATGGCGTTTGCGACGTACAGCGGTCCACAAACGATCCCTGAGGATAACCATGTAAAGAACTTGACCTTCAATGGAGCCCAAGCGCGCCAGAGTGCTCTGTACATCGGGAACTTTGTACATTACATGTGTTGTATACCCGTTCAAGCGAGTTCATCGTGCATGCTTGGCACAACAAATGACTGCCTTTTTTTCGTAGTGGGAGGATTTCGTATTGTATCAGTATTTAGGGGGTGTTTGGATACGAGGTGCTAAATTTAGCAGGGTTACATCAGATATTCGGATGCTAATTAGAAGGACTAAACATGAGCTAATTACAAAACTAATTGCACAGATGGAGTCTAATTCGCGAGACGAATCTATTAAGGCTAATTAATCCATCATTAGCAAATGGTTACTGTAGCACCACATTGTCAAATCGTGGACTAATTAGGCTTAATAGATTCGTCTCGCGAATTAGACTCCATCTGTGCAATTAGTTTTGTAATTAGACTATATTTAATACTCCTAATTAGTATCCAAACATCCGATGTGACAGGTGCTAAAGTTTAGCACGGTGTTCCCAAACACCCCCTTAGCGCGGTCGGAAAACTACCTGAAAATACACCTACACAGGTACACTGGCGCCACCGGACCTGAGTCAATCATGGGAACAACACCGTCAATCAGGTGACCAGAAATGCAGAACTGAAACTGGATCGTGAGGTCCTTGGAATCTCTACAGAAGTTGTGTTCTTCACTGTCGTTGCCCTCCCATGAACCACGTTTCATGAACCCCAAAGTTCAGCTTGGCGGTTGCTTGGTTGCCTCAGCGTGCAGATCAAAACATCCTAGTCCAGTCTGAGGCAACTCCGCAAATGTTTATACGCTCTAGGCGCTCAACCTGCCGTCCGCTGCCATCGGGCTGGGAAGATGCCGGACGAGCACACCTTTGTTCTGAGGCTCCAACTCGGATTCCCAATGCGTCTCATTCCTGGAAGCATGCCTCAAAGCAAAGCTTTATGTCCTCCATTCTGCAGGACACGATAGAGAAGGATGTTTGGCTTGCTTTGTCTCAGATTCACCCTGGATATCATAGGGCACGTTTAGATTGGTTCCAAAATCTGCCCCGCTAATCATAGGCTCGCCCACGCGTGATTGGCCGTTGCTTGGTTCGACGTCCACGCATTGGCGCGCGCCAGCGCGCCCACGCCTGCGACTGCAGAGTTCCGGTTCATTTTTCCGCCAGCGATTTGGCGAGCTGCGGGCGCCTCGACCGCCCGAGCGTTGGCGCGCCAACATTTGGTAAGGCTGCGCTGGGCTAAAACCAAACGGCCCCATATTTATCAGTGAGCCTAGCCGGTGCACGAACGCCGCGGAGTAAATAAAGCCCCACTGGCTCAGCTCAAGCATCACTAGTTATTACGTATATACATGGAGCAAAATTTACAAGTCTACCTAATCTCAAAGGTAACAATATTATATTGTATATGCAAAAAAAACTCGAGAAAGTAGATTTCCATTGGCAATGTGTTGTACTACATCGGAAAACTTTAATCATTCTTGGACAACTCTGCTCACTCCCAACTCCCTATCGTCCATCCGAGCAAGATCAAACAACACTTCACAAATTGAGACAAAATTTAGGAGAAGAGAAACATACAGTAGAACAGAAAGCAATTCACAAAAACAAAGAAATGATAAAATTCCAAAAGTTTCTTGTCAGTAGCCCATTTTGATGAACATGTCGTATGCACTACAGACCAGCAACTCTTAGCAGGGGGCCGGGCGCACGGTCGGCGCTGAGGTTGCGCATGAAGAACGGGGTGGGCGTATAAACATCTGCTGTAGTGTTCTTGGACATCACCATGAACGGGAACACCCCACGGCAGCACGACCAGCGAGCCATGGTGATGTCCAAGAACACTACAGCAGATGATCAACGACGGAAGGTGAGGGGCTGCATCAACTTAGGCTTGCGCGCGGCTGGTTTAGCTAGCACAACCCCCTGGGAGCGTTCCAGGGTGGCCCTGGCTTGGAGTCGCCAGACATGCACCATTGAGTTATCAATGGCGACTGGCCAGTTTCCTCCTCACCAGCTCTAAACTTTATATTATGTGGAAATTATGTGAGTGCTGGTTTCGGTTGGGAGTGTATATTTTGCAGAGTAGTGTGGATGGAATATGGATGCTGATCGAACTCATATACTTTTCTCTTTTCAAACAATTTCTTATTGACCTACGAAAAGTTGGTGATACCAAAAGCATATGATTGAAGTCGTTTTCAACATGCCCCCTAGTTCAGCTCAAACTCCTAATACATCCCATCCCCAAGTACGACCGTGTTGTACAGTAGCATGTATGTACACGACGGGCCGACATGCGTATCTTTCTCATTATAGTGGGAGAGTGATATACTGAGGATGGAACACTGCTGTTTCTTTCTGCATGCAAGTCAAAACTCTCAAGATACAAGCATCCAACAAGAGGTATCTTAGTTTCATTATTAGAATCGAGTAGTATTATTAGAAATAACGCAAGAATGATCCCTTTTTAGTCATCGAGCAGTGACATACGTAAAGGAGAATTCAATTGCTGAGAATCCTGACGATCTTTTATGTAGAAACTTTCCCTCACCAATTATATTTAGGCATAACGTCGATTCTTTTTCTAAGAGAGATTTGCTGAAGGATCCATATGGAAGGGCATAGGAAGTCACCAAAGTGTTTTTGAATCATACCCTGCTTCAGAGTGCCAATTAGAAAATATTTGTATTGTTGATCCCAGCAGGCTGATTGATCAAGAAGGAAGGGGTTGTAATGAGGAGCAGCCGAGCAGGTACGGCTGTAAAGGTCCTCTTTGGCGCCCATAGATGCTGATGAAGCACTGGAATCGAGATTATCTCAGAGAAGAGGCCATGATTTACTCTCATGGCACCTAGAGAAACCTGGTTTTCTTTTTCTTTTTCTTTTTTCCAGTCAGAAGTGCTTAGCGTGTTAATGGCGCGTAGGATGACGCCTCAACTAGCTCAGCCTCTGATCGGAGGTTGATGTGGATAACAATCTGGTCGGCAGATGCACCTCCAGGCTCCAGAAGTTTAAGTGTTCGCTTGGCGATTAGCTGTTAATTGACGGTTTGCTCACAAATGAGAATAAATGGAGCAGGCACATTGCAAATGAAATGACAGTATGTGTTCGATTTGCGTTAGGGAAATTGAGGATATCCATCATGCTGTTATTAGCTGCAACCATGCAATCAGGCACAATTTTTGTTTTTTTCGACACATTCAGTATCGGACCGTGCTCATCGGCCGGTCCGTCTTCAGTCTTCAGAGCACATGTGTATCAGGCATCATCGAATTGATCTCCTGCTAGCTCTTTGACAATTTCAAGTTGGAACTCAGTTAACCTCCGAGCAACCTGCAGGTGGTGTTGCTCATCAGCCTTGCAAATGCTCCGGAAGAACAGAACAACCTGCCGCGGCGTTCGGTATGCCGGCACCCTCCATCAGATGCCTGGCGGGCCTGGAGTCTCCACGAACACGTCGCGGACTCGGCACCGCCGGTGGAGGTCTCCATGATCGGTGCGAGCTCAGACGCGCCGCAAATGTCGCGTCGGACTCCAGCGTACCTCCGGTCAGATGGAGATGCCGGAGGCCATGGTCATGGGTAGGTATCATTTGGGGGCTAGATTTTGAGCGGGGGTATCGGTGGGCCGGTGAATGGGGCCTTGGCGCTCTGCGCTCCCGGCGCGGCCGGAGGACGGCGGCGGCGGGCGGGCGGCGCCGGACGACGACGAGGCTTACGCAAATATTACGGGGCTAAATGAAAATATTCGGATCGCGACTTGTAGGGGTATTTAAGTAAATGTTTGGATCGCGATTAATAGTCACGATCCAAATTAGGGATTATTCAAAAATATTCAGGGTGATTTCGAAATTCCCGGGCCGCGACCTAGCTCCACGCGGCGGCTCGCCGGAGCGCCGCCTGAAGCTGGGTAAACGATGATCGTTGTAGATACCATCTCATCGTCAGAATCTTCTCCCTCCAGATGACTTGGTTGTGCAATTGCTAAGTGCTAACTGCTATGTTCATGACCACCTGAAACTGAAACAGCAAGCTAGAAGAACAACCGGGTGGCTGGCTGCTCTTCTCCCATGCGCTCGCGAGGGACAGGCACGTTGGTGGCTGCCAGCCTTGGGGCTCTTCTATAGCACATTTTATTGTCGTTAAGGCTACCTGCTTCGGCCGATCTTACTCACATTTGTTAAATTTCTCTTTTGTTTTCAGCAAATAATCAGCATAGCATATCGCTCTGCCCCAAGAAATTTAACTAGATCAGCACAGCATCGAGACATGCAAATCATCTGAAAGCACTGACATTGAAAACAGAGGGACAAACATAGCAATTTGAGCCATCCGTACAGCTTAGAACTAGGTAATAGCTAAGACTATGTTCTATGCGCTAATCTCAATCATACAAAATACAAAATGTAATTTAGCTTTTGTTTGATGGTCTAAGCTCGGTTTAATTTAGCTGAAGGCAAATGCGATCGGCAGTGGAAAGCCGCTCCTCCGAGTTCTGGCGAGGCAAAGCATGCACAGCCGGTAAGGGGAGGATGTCCACGAGCTGCTCAAGGCCTCCAATCAAAGCTGAGTCTCTGGTATGAAAGGGTTGCAGACAAGGACTTTTTGGACCAGAAAAGGTGCAGCGAACCTCTGCATAGGCAACCTTGAAGAGACGTCCCACAATAATCCCAGAACCGCGAACGAGCCAGTGGCTTAGTGGTAGCGCGCGCAGTGGCGAGGCTGCCTGCCAGAGTTCGATCATTGCAATCGCAACACTGGTGGTGTCGCACCTAGTTTGATTCCAAGCGTCCGCCTCTCATGCGTGAAGCCACGATGGAACGCGACGCGCCCGTCGCCTACGAAGTCAGAGGATTCCGGTGATCTCAAGAAGGACGCGATCTCGGATCTGAGTGTAGTTGTAGTTTTGTTTGTACACGGGTGGTGTGAGTGGTGTGTGTGTTGAGTGGGCGTGCGTGTGTATGAACAGATACATATACTATTAAAAAAAATAATCCCAGAACCACGGAACTCTTGTACACGTAGGCTGTAGGCAACCTATCCCCTGGTTGGACTTCTTGGCTGAGCGTACATGTAGGACGATCACTACTGCATCACATTCCCATTCCTGCAAGTAATAACCTCGCTAGTTCTTGCACAATGCCACAATTGAGCTGTAGATGGCATCAAACGAGTTTACCCGTCTCCGGTTGTTATTCATCTGGAAAATGATGTGTGTGTGTTGGTTTTGGGGTTTCGGCCAACGCCTTGGGAGCCTAATTAATGCACCTAAAGTAGCTGTGGCTGCGTTAGTGCAATTAACTCGAACACTTCAATGAACAATGATCCACCGGCTACAGCAGATTACTTTGTACTGCATTGTACACTGGGGGATCAAATGTGTATCTTTCTCTTCATTATCAGTGGAAGGTGAGTGAGGCACAGAGGCATGGAATCGAGTTCACTATATACACGCATGCCAAGCCCAAACACTTTCTATTCCATTGCCTAAAAATATACTTTTCTGCCCTTTCCAAACAATAAATAGATTACGGTTAAAATATGAAATTAAATATTTTTGACGAAACAGGAGTGGTTTTCACCCCTACTGGTTATATATTAAAAGGAAAAAGGTACAGAAGTTTACAAGAAAGCAAAAGCAAAGATTACAACAAGGAGTCTAGCCATTGAACAATTGAAGATGAATTAAATATAACATGTAAATATATGATCAAGGTCAGTATACAGCCACATGCTTAGAATATTACAGTTAAAAATCCATCAGTGAACAGACAAGCGTGACAGATATTTTATTGGTTGCATTCTCTGAGTTAAGTTTTGTGCCAAACTAAGAGCTTGCAAGTCAGAACACACTCGCCAAGTCATGGTGAGAGTGTCGCTGTTGGAGTACTTACAAGCACGTGTAGTACTCGAACAAACCGCCAATCACCCATGTGATGCCCAAACATGAAAATGCGAGAACTATGAGCACCTGAGCTTTCCCCAGCTGTTGGTGTTTCACCGTTGGTTTCCATGCCCCTCAAGACGTACAACAGGCTAGGCACAAACTCAGCCTGCAGCTTGAGACGATGAAGCCCCACTGCCCTCCCATCTACCATTCTTTTGTCCGTAACGCCATTATCTGTATCCTTAGTCCATTGCTCTAAAGTCTAAACCTGACGCCGCGTGCATCCGCGTATTGTACTGCAACTCAACATGTAAACACCTATTCTAGTGAGTTCATCATGCATGCTTGGTACTCCTACAACGAATGCTTCCTTCCATATTTGAACTTTGACCTTTACGTGCCAGTATTTAGTGCAGTTGAAAACCGCCTGAAAATACACGATGCACATACATTGGAGTCATTGCCCCCGAGTCGATCGTAGCAGAACACTGAAACTGGATCGCGGCTCTAGGATAGCTGTGTTCTTCAGCTGTTGTTGCCCTGCCATGAGCAGGTTTCATGAACCCAACCATGCCGTGCCATCCTCAAACGCACCATCCAACCACGCAATAGGTTTGCTTGTGGCAATTGCACGGTCGTCGCCTCAGGTGCACGATCCAGAAGGGAGTATAGTTCTTTCTTTGGTGATTCAGCATATGTTTAAACACTCTAGGCGCTCAACCTGCCATTCGCTGCCATCAGGGAAGATGCCGGACGGGCAGTCCTTCACCCTCTGGCTCCAACTCGGATTCCCAACGCATCGCACTCCTAGACGTATGCCTCAAAGCGGGCGTCAGGCTTCATCGTGTCCTCCATTCTACATGAATGACTGATGAGACTACGGCTTGGCTTGGTGTTTCTCAGGTTTTGCATCATGGGAGAGATCTGGTATATATTTGTCAGCGAGCCGGCCTTGCCGGTGCACGATCCCGTGGAGTTAATAAAGCCCCACCGGCTCAGCTCAATCACCATTTATTACATGCATGGATCAAAATGTTCAAGTCTACCTGATCTCAAATAAAGGTAACAATCTTACTATTAAATAATTGGAGACTCCTTACGAGACGCGTTAAAAAAAGATACACCTTAAAAATTCTGATAAAATTCTTCAGAACATCCGTTAGACTCCAATCATCATATCCATTAGATCTATTATTTTTTAAAAAAATATCTAATAGTGTAAAAATAGTCTAAAGCAACCCCTAAATTTATCAATAAATTACACACCTCTTTCATTATGAAAAAAATCTAAAGTAATTCCTAATCTTTATCTAAATTACCAATTATGTATTTAAAAAAGCTTAAAGTACCCTCCTAAATTTGCATCTAAATTGTGCGCATACATTGTAATTAAAAATAATCTAAATAACTCTTAAATTTGAATCTAAATTACCTACATATATTACTAAAATACCCCAAAGTAGACTAATATATATATAAATTCTAAATTACCTACATTGTAATATATATATAAAAATTCTAAATTACTTCTGTCATTTTTAACATAGAAAATGCTAACACTTAGTAGTGCACCAGAGGGACGTCACGACTGGTAGCTCTATTAGTAATGCACACGAACCATCTTTCTGCCCCCCCCCCCCCCCCCCCCCCCCCCGGATCTTTCAATTTTTTACAAAGAGGGAAGCATGATTAGTTTTGGTATCTTTTTCTTAGTAAATCATAGCTTGTGTTAGTACTTTTTTTTCATGACACGCAGGAGTGCTCGTATCTTTGTATATGAACATAGAATTTGTGTTAGCACTTTCTAACATCGGACAAAGAAACTAGATGTCCTCATCAATTCTCACCAGTGTCTCGTCATATTGTCACGCACGCTCTTGACGGTAGCCAGTAGCTGAACTCTAAAATCCGAATTCCATTTGTTGCCGAAGCATCAGTACGTAGCTTTAATTAGCTTGTTTATTTCGCTGGAGGCAAATGCGATTTGCAGTGGAAAGCCACTCCTCAGTAGTGCTCCGGAATAGCCGTTAGTGCGAGGGATTAATTAATTGCCCTAATATATAGTAAGTCTTATACGGTTAATCCCCTTCAATCCAAGATGAATCAAACAAAACGGGGTTGCAAACGACACCGTGCAAACACAACAGATGTTCCACGATTCCTACAAGCCATGGGAATCTTCCACACGCATGCAACCTATTCCCTAGCTAGACCTGCCACGACGAAGCACCGGCCACTTCGCTTGCCCGTTATTCAACTCAAGTTCCTAACGCATCCCATTCCCGCAAGTAATAATCTGAGCAATCAAGCAAGTTTCCTCCTCTGCGGTTGCAAGCCATATTATATTCATGTGGAAATGATCTGAGTGTTGGTTTTGTGGTTTCGGCCGTGCACATAAAGTGGTACTAGTAGCTAAGCAGTTACGACCGTGTTGTTGGATGGAATAAGTGGAACACTTCATTGATCCAACGGCTAACAGATTACTTTGTACTACATTGGCAGTACGTACTGCTCTCTCTCCGTCCCAAATTAGGCTGTTTTGCTAAATCTAGATTCATAACTATTAGCATGTATCTGGACATAGTATGTTGTAAGGAATCGGTGCTCATAACCTAAGAGGGGGAGGTGATGAATTAGACAAACTTAAAATCCTTAACCTATGGCTTCCACTATTTGCTTCAAAACATAAACTAGATTATGCTATCTAGATGTGCAATCTATGGTTGATCTAGTGATTCTTCCCACCCAAAACAAGTGTTCCAACCTAGAGCCAATCCTAGCAAGATACTACTCTACAAAGTAAAGCACCTAACTTGCAAGTATGAAATGCGAAAACGTAAAGAAATGGGTTAGGAAGAATGCAAACTCGGCATGATGATTTATCTCGTGATATCGGTAGGCAAATGCCACCTCTAGTCCATGTTGGAGTTCTACCAAGGATGTGCTCCCGGTCACTGAGTCTCTCCCGGTCAAGGTTTTGGACTCGCCACAAAGTCTTGTGCGAAACCGGATGAGAAGTTTGCCACTAAGGCAAGGCTCACCACTCCCTCTCTTCTGGTCACCTTGACACCGTATCCACTACAGAGCTTCTCCACAAAGGAGGGCTCATCTCCCGCACACAGTCGTCGACGCCGCTCCACACCAAGCTGGAGGGTCGAAGACTTGCCGGCAAGCCACCAAGGCTCCAAGGTGCCGGCACACCTTGTACACTTGTGGTTCACTCCTTGAACCGATCACAAGGCAGGCACACGTTGAACTCTCTCCTCTCTAGGCCTATCCTAGCACCAATCACTCTTTTAAGCTTGTGCTAAGCCTTTGATTAATCACTTATGCATTTTTGGTGGCTTGGATGTGTTCTTGATGTGTCTTGCACTCCAATGGACTCCTGCACACTCCAACAAACTTAAAATGGGCGAGTGGAGGGGGTATAAATAGCCCAAAGCCTCAAAGAGCCGTTGCTCCAATGGCTAGTTAAAGTACACCATCGGATGTTCCGATGGTCTCTTTTGGTAGGCATCGGAACATCCGATGCTACTAGCCGTTGCCCTCCCCGCGCCCAAGTTATTCACTGACACATCAAAATTTATCTGACGCTTTATCCGATGGTATCGTCGGAACATCCAGTGTTGAAGGGTTTTTGCCAAAACCTCTCTAGAACTTCGCAAAGTAAATGTACTTCGTTCGACAGTCACCTTCATAGGGCATCGAAACATCCGGTGTTATAGGTCAATTTCTGCCTTCTCTGAGAATTGCTCCGACGCTACTAAAGTTTCCACCGTCGGATCATCTAGTGCTCCCTGGAACTCAAGTTGATTTCCCCATTGTACCAATTGCTCCGCTGCTTACTCCGATGCTTGCTCCCTGTAACTCTCTGGATTTTCTATCATTTAGATGCATGAATACCATAGAATAATCCTAGATACCATGTCTTGGTCACTTGAATACCATAACTTGGATGTTTGAATACCATGATTTGGATATCAAGAGTACCATAGCTTGGATGCTTGAATACCATGATTTGGATATCAAGAATACCATAGTTTGAATGCTTGAATACCATGATTTGGTCCTTGTCATGGTTTGGTTTGCATACTTGGGACCTAGAAAACCTACAAGACACATGCTTGGCAAACCATTAGTCCTAATAACTATGTTGTCACTCAATCACCAAAATCACAAACTATAGCCTAATGGGACCCTGTTCGCTACATATGTATCTTGATGCATAGTAAAAACTATGAACCTTGAAATGCAAAACGACATACAATTTGAAACCGGAGGATCGGTGTAAGGTGACACTAGCACGGAACAGAGTTCATGTATGCATGCATGCCAAGCTCATACAACTTTTATTCCATACCTAAAAATACAGTCTTTTCTCTTTCCTCCAAATAATAAATAGAGTTGTTAGCAAATAAAAATTAAATATAGGATATAGGGGTGTTTGGTTCCCACCATGGACTAAAATGTGCACTTTGGTTGGACTAAACACCCAAACACTTGACTAAATGTAGGACTAAAGTGTTTAGTCCTTTAGTCCACAAAACTGGACTAAAGTGGACTAAAGGATGTTGAGGACACCCCTACCCCTCATTTACTACCCTCCCTCCCACCCGGCTCCCTCCTGCCCACCACCTCCCTCCCACCCGGCCTCCCTCCCGCCCACCGCCGTCCCTCCCGTCGCTGCCCGCCGCCGTCCTCCCTTCCAGCGCAGCACCCTACCCCGTAGCAGCAGAGGAGGAGAGAGCGGATGCCATCGCCAGTCGCCACCACCGCTGCCGCCCTTGAATAGATTAGGCGCGGATAATGGTGGGGCCCGACCGCGATGGGC